>NW_028246214.1:2500-602500 GCF_964263255.1 Lissotriton vulgaris
GCAGAAAAGAAAGGAAGAGGAAGAGAGGAGAGAAAGAGAGAGGGGGTGGTGTGGGGGGGAGGAAGGTAATGGAAATGAAAGAAAGGAAAAGAGAAAAGAAAAGAAAAGGAAACGAAATTAAATGGACGGAAAAAGAGAAGATGAAAAGGGGAAATGGAATTGGAATTGCAAGTCAGTTTCAAGTTCAGTTTGGTTTTCAGGGGAAAGGGTATTAGAATTTCAAGTCAGTTTCAAGTTCAGTTTGGTTTTCAGGGGAAAGGGTATTAGAATTTCAAGTCAGTTTCAAGTTCGTTTCAAGTTCAGTTTGGTTTTCAGGGGAAAGGGTATTAGAATTTCAAGTCAGTTTCAAGTTCAGTTTGGTTTTCAGGGGAAAGGGTATGTTGGAAGGGGGAGTCTCTAGTTGGCGCAGTGCAGTACTAGCGACAAGCAGGGACTCTCTCTTCCTGGTCAGGGCTGAGGGTTACCTTCAAGAACAACCTCTGCTTACCCTCTAGGTAGTGTGGCACAAGCAGTCTAGGCTAATCTCTGGGGCACATAGGGTTAAACATTTGCAGTATCACACCAAACACCACCAACCCACCACACAATGACACTAGACTGTATTTTTGTAAAAATATCTTCTTTATATATATTTTAACGCAGGCTTGTAAATACGGTCTTGGTACAAAAAAATGGTTCCAGCTATTTGTTAATAGGCCACAGTTCTATTTCTGCTTCTTCTAGTCTCTCAAAGGTGTTCTTTGGGGCCTTTTGCCCAGCTCCTGCCAAGTATAGTGCTTTCTAGCGCTTCTGTGTGCTTCCCAGCGCCTCTGTGCACCTCCTGCTTGAAAATCGGGCCCGGCCTGCCAAAGCTCTCAGGATGAGTCACAGGCTGTGTGGGCCTCGCTGTAGAGGGGGGCGCCGGCCACAGGGAATGTCAGGGGGGGGCCTTGGGGAGCCAGGAGCAGTGCGAGCCTCTCTGAAGAGGGGAGGCTCGTGCCAAGGTGCAGACTGCAGCTGGGGGCTCCCGGGCACACAAGGTCACAGAGGGCGGTGCGAGCTGCAAAGGGCAGGATGCTCGCACCGCGGGGGCACACAGTACCTTGAGTGATGAGAAGAGGGTCGAGGCGGCAAGGTCAAGGTTGGCTCGGTGTCCTGCGTCGCGGTGTCTTCCTTCCTGGGCCAGTCAGAGCGGCGGCTCGGCTCGGGCTTGAAGGTTGGCGTTGCGGCGCGGGCCGGGCCAGAGAGACAAAGCGCCTCGAGTCCTGGAAAGAGGGGGTGGCGCCCCGGGCAGCAAAGTGAGGCACAAAACAAGCCTTGGCAAAGCACAGGGAGTGCTCCTTCTCTCCCCACGCCGCTGCTGCACACGAACGGCGGCGGCTGGGGCTTCAAGGCACTCTCTCCTTCAGGAGCAGGCGGGCAAAGGCAGAGTCCGGTCTTGCGGTGCAGTCCGCAGTTAGGCAGGCGACAGGCACGGTGCTGGGGCCAGCGAGGCTGGTCCTGGCGATGTCAGCTGGGGCCTGCCAGGAAGCAGATGCGTTGCTCGACGGGACGGGGGTGCCAAGGGCCTCTCAGGGGGCACAGTGATTCCTTCACAGTGCTCCGCTTTTTCCTCAGGAGGATTTACCAGGCAGATGCAGCTCTCACGGCAGCTTCTCTTTCCAGGGGGGGTAGCGCCCACTGTTCCTGGGGCGCAGGTCAGGGGGCAAGTTCCACAGCAAGCCCTTGGAGATCTTGGTAAAAGTTTGGCACAAGTTGAATAAAAGCAAAGTCTTTCAGTCTTTCTTCTCCTGCTCTCCTTCAGCAGCAAGGCACCCACCACAGGCCAGTCTCTTGGGGTCAGAGCCAGTACTTCTCCTTGCAGCTTCCAGGGTCCTTCTCTTCAGGCAGAGCTTCTTCTTTGCGCA
Organism: Lissotriton vulgaris; assembly: GCF_964263255.1. Lineage (NCBI taxonomy): Eukaryota > Metazoa > Chordata > Amphibia > Caudata > Salamandridae > Lissotriton > Lissotriton vulgaris. The sequence goes on from NW_028246214.1 coordinate 4,387, forward strand.
AACTGGATCTAATTTACAAGGAGCAGGGCTCCTACTTTTATACCCAGTTACTTTTGTTCTTACAGGCCAGGGGGGCCTTTGCATAACTGCTCTCAGCTCCTGAGCACTTGTGGTGGGTACTTGTGCTTCTGCATTCAGTGTGAGGGCAGGCACATCAGCCGCTCCCCAGGGGGGCGGAGCCGGCATTGTGAAGACAGGGGCAGCTTGAGCACTTTGTTGACAAGCTTGGTCCTTCCTGGTCCAGGTGCAGGCTGAGTCATCAGTCGCTCCCCAGGAGGGCGGAGCCAGCATTGTGGAGGCAGAGCACAGCCTGATGCATCACTCAGGGGAAACTCCCACCACCCACTAAGGTGTCATCCTGCCATTCACCACCTGTCAACACCCAGCCCTGTCACTCACACACTCAGACAGTCAGATACACACAAGAGCAGAGGCGGGCTGAAATGGTTAGACAAGCAAATGCTAACTTTCTAAAAGTAGCATTTGCAAACCCAGGATATTAAAATAAACTTTACTAAAAGAAGTATTTTATTATTCTGAGTTCAGGCATACTAAACATGACTCTCTACCATGTTCCCTGAGCCTGCTGGGATTATAGAGTGTAATAATTCCAGCAGCCCATTCTGGCCTAAAGGAAGCAGGTAGCCTTACAATAGTGAAAAACGAATTTGGTTGTAATTCACTACTAGGACATGCCACACACATCAGGGCTTGTCCTACCTTACACTTACAATGCACCCTGCCCGCAGGCCTACCATAGGGGTGACTAATATGAAGTTAAGGGAAGGTTTAGGGCTGGCAAGTGTGTGCACTTGCCCAGCCAGCATGACAGTACCAGACTGCACGCAGGTTCTGCAATGGCAGACCCTAGACACATTTTAAGGCTGCTTCTGTGGGTGGCGCAACCAGCGCTGCAGGCCCACTAGCAGTATTGGCATTTACAAGCCCTGGCACTCCTGGTGCACTTTACTAGGGACTAACAGTAAATCCAATGAACCAATCATGGACATCAATCACATGTACAATTTTCAGTAGGGAGAGCATATGCACTTTAGCACTGGTCAGCAGTGGTAAAGTGCCCAGAGTCATTAAACCAAACAAAATAGGTCAGAGAGAGTATTGGAGGAAGGCAAAAAGTTTAGGGATGACCCTGCCAAGAGGCCCAGGTCCAACACAACCCCCTTCCAGCCAAAACGCAGGGTAGACCAATCACCACTGTGATGGGCTTCCCTGCTTGGGGCGATAGAACATGGACCTGGCCCGCAACAGCAGGGGCACATTCCAGTTCTACGCCAATCAGAACCTATTTTAAATCCTCTGTACATACTCTCAGGGTCCACCCAGCTACTCCATGGGGCACCCTTCTCTTCCTCTGTGGACACCACCTTGGCAGCACCTAGTCTTAATTCGCTCCCAGGTGTGTCCCAACAGACAGTCATCAAATCACAGTGGCCACTGACAGTAGTCAGGAATGAGACCCAGGCCTTATGCCTCTCAGGGCTCTCAAACCTCTGTGGCCTTAAAGAGCGGGGGGCAGTAGCCCCAGGTGCTTGGCACCCTTTGTCCACTCTCTCTCCTGTCAGGTCAGGTATGACATCCTGGCACTGACCCACCAGCTCCAGGCCTCTACCTGGCAGCTGGACCCAAGACTGGGGTAGCCTCCCCCACACCCGGTCCTCCTCCTTGGGGCTCTGTACCCTCCCACCTGGAGTGGTACCCCCTTCCAGAATTGTCAGGGCACCTGTGGCAGGTGACCTGCACAATCCGCCCACCAGTTCAGGGGTGCTATCCTGCAACTGGGGCACCAGGTCAGGGGGGACACCCTGCACCTGGCCCGTAAACCTAGGGTCTAGACCCTCTAGTTGAACCGGGGTCAGAGGCGATGACTTCCTCCCTCTGCACCCCCTTTCAGAGTACTGCCCACTCCCAACTGGAGTGGTACCCCTAGAAGTGACATGGGTCAGGACACTGATTACAGTGGTCCTGCCCTCCAGATCAGACAACACCTGAACCTGGCTCTCCAACTCAGGGACCCAACCCTGCAGTTGAACTCTTGCCTGGCGCACCAGGACTTCCCGGGGCGCACGCATGCCCCCCCTGAGGGTGGCACATAGCTCATGTGCCGTGCGACAGTCTGCCTGGCGCAGATCTCCCAACCCCTGTCCATCTGACAGTGCGGGAAGATCCCCCAGGACAGAAGTGGTGTCCCCATGGTCATTCACTGGGGACGCAGCCCTGCTGGCTGGCCCCTGACCCACTGGTTCTTCCACTGGGGACTGTTTCCCCCTCTCGCCCCTCCTTCTGGACTTCTGCACCCTCCCAACTGGAGTGGTACTGCCAGACACCAGAACTACTGGAGCTCTGTTTACAGAGCCTCCACGTTCTCTAGCCACTGGGGGATCCCCCTCAGCGGGTGACTCATCCGGACAGCCTAGGCTCCCCACCTGGTGTTCCCTTAAAGAACCATCCAGGCTCTGAGACTGAGGTTGGGCACTACCGGGACAAAACCCATTCTCACTCCTTCCCCTCAAGGACAGGACGTGAGGCCCTACACCCCTCTCACTACCACAGGACCTAGCTGGGCTACTCTGCGCCACTTCCACCACTCTGGGCTGGAAGATACCTGAGCCACTCCCCACAGGATCACACCCCAATGCCTCTCCAGACCCTCTGGAATCCACCACAAGGTCTGCCTCCAATGTGAGCTCCCTGGGGTCAGAAAACTCACTCTCAAACAGGTGTTGGCATAGCTCTGGAAAACTGGGACTTAAAGTATGCTCTCCCACAATTGGATTACACAGCCCCCTAGCAGGGTTAACCAAACTATCCTTCACCTCACCATCCAGCGCCTCACACACATACTCCACACCATCCTTCTGAGACTGGCCAGACAGTAGCGGACTGTCTCTGTCACACAACCCACACTCTTCTGGGCGGTCCTTACACTCACCCACCAGGACCTCAACCATGGGGGAATCCCTCCCACCACTAGGACCATGAACTCCTACGCCAGTCACCCTATTCCCTTCAGGGTCGCTGCGCACTACTGGAGCTACCTCATGCCCTTGAACCTCCTGGCGTAAGTTAACCCCCTCCAAGTCAGGTGCCATATCTCTAGGTGCACACACTATGCTGTCAGCACTAGATACCTTAATGTTGCTGCCACCATCTGAGCTGGACTCCACCTCCAACTCAGCAAAGCTCAATCTCTGAGCTACACATATTTCTTGTTGCTGGGCTGAAGCCCTCCTGGCCTCAAGCCCCTCGAGCTCCAAGTCAAGTTTCCTCATTCTTAAGTCATGCGCAAGCTCCATTTTCATTTCTTCCAGGGCTAACTTCCTAGATTCTAGCTCCAGTTGGCAATTCCATTTCAGCTCCGCCAACTTCATTTCATGTTCTCGGGTGGCCTGTCTGTCCGCCAGCTCCTCTGGTGACAGACCTCGGCCAGAAACACTGCTACCCAATGGGGAGGTTGCACCCCTCCACTCTGGAGTCAGGGGTCCCTCCAGCTGCTGTTCTGCATCCTCAAATTCAAAATCCTTTCCAGGGGCATTCCTTGCCTTGACCCAGGCCCTCAGCGCCTTTTGGAACTGCTCCCTTCTGGAGAGTCCGGTCATGGAAATGTTCAAATTTTTGCAGAAGCTCTTGAGCTGTTTCCCAGTATAGTTTTCTAGTTTCTCCCAATCACAGTCAATAGAAGAAATGGATGGTGCCTTTTCCATTTTCACTGACACCGGCATGACTTCAAAAACACATGGAGATCTCTTCTAGCAACACATAAATCAAAAAAAGTCTGTGGCTAAGTTACTGGACTGTAATCACTATGCAATGGTCAGTAGCTAAGGTAAAACACTGCAAATGTAAATTCGCGATCCTCACCGCTGCGTCCAATGTTGGAAGGGGGAGTCTCTAGTTGGCGCAGTGCAGTACTAGCGACAAGCAGGGACTCTCTCTTCCTGGTCAGGGCTGAGGGTTACCTTCAAGAACAACCTCTGCTTACCCTCTAGGTAGTGTGGCACAAGCAGTCTAGGCTAATCTCTGGGGCACATAGGGTTAAACATTTGCAGTATCACACCAAACACCACCAACCCACCACACAATGACACTAGACTGTATTTTTGTAAAAATATCTTCTTTATATATATTTTAACGCAGGCTTGTAAATACGGTCTTGGTACAAAAAAATGGTTCCAGCTATTTGTTAATAGGCCACAGTTCTATTTCTGCTTCTTCTAGTCTCTCAAAGGTGTTCTTTGGGGCCTTTTGCCCAGCTCCTGCCAAGTATAGTGCTTTCTAGCGCTTCTGTGTGCTTCCCAGCGCCTCTGTGCACCTCCTGCTTGAAAATCGGGCCCGGCCTGCCAAAGCTCTCAGGATGAGTCACAGGCTGTGTGGGCCTCGCTGTAGAGGGGGGCGCCGGCCACAGGGAATGTCAGGGGGGGGCCTTGGGGAGCCAGGAGCAGTGCGAGCCTCTCTGAAGAGGGGAGGCTCGTGCCAAGGTGCAGACTGCAGCTGGGGGCTCCCGGGCACACAAGGTCACAGAGGGCGGTGCGAGCTGCAAAGGGCAGGATGCTCGCACCGCGGGGGCACACAGTACCTTGAGTGATGAGAAGAGGGTCGAGGCGGCAAGGTCAAGGTTGGCTCGGTGTCCTGCGTCGCGGTGTCTTCCTTCCTGGGCCAGTCAGAGCGGCGGCTCGGCTCGGGCTTGAAGGTTGGCGTTGCGGCGCGGGCCGGGCCAGAGAGACAAAGCGCCTCGAGTCCTGGAAAGAGGGGGTGGCGCCCCGGGCAGCAAAGTGAGGCACAAAACAAGCCCTGGCAAAGCACAGGGAGTGCTCCTTCTCTCCCCACGCCGCTGCTGCACACGAACGGCGGCGGCTGGGGCTTCAAGGCACTCTCTCCTTCAGGAGCAGGCGGGCAAAGGCAGAGTCCGGTCTTGCGGTGCAGTCCGCAGTTAGGCAGGCGACAGGCACGGTGCTGGGGCCAGCGAGGCTGGTCCTGGCGATGTCAGCTGGGGCCTGCCAGGAAGCAGATGCGTTGCTCGACGGGACGGGGGTGCCAAGGGCCTCTCAGGGGGCACAGTGATTCCTTCACAGTGCTCCGCTTTTTCCTCAGGAGGATTTACCAGGCAGATGCAGCTCTCACGGCAGCTTCTCTTTCCAGGGGGGGTAGCGCCCACTGTTCCTGGGGCGCAGGTCAGGGGGCAAGTTCCACAGCAAGCCCTTGGAGATCTTGGTAAAAGTTTGGCACAAGTTGAATAAAAGCAAAGTCTTTCAGTCTTTCTTCTCCTGCTCTCCTTCAGCAGCAAGGCACCCACCACAGGCCAGTCTCTTGGGGTCAGAGCCAGTACTTCTCCTTGCAGCTTCCAGGGTCCTTCTCTTCAGGCAGAGCTTCTTCTTTGCGCAAACTGGATCTAATTTACAAGGAGCAGGGCTCCTACTTTTATACCCAGTTACTTTTGTTCTTACAGGCCAGGGGGGCCTTTGCATAACTGCTCTCAGCTCCTGAGCACTTGTGGTGGGTACTTGTGCTTCTGCATTCAGTGTGAGGGCAGGCACATCAGCCGCTCCCCAGGGGGGCGGAGCCGGCATTGTGAAGACAGGGGCAGCTTGAGCACTTTGTTGACAAGCTTGGTCCTTCCTGGTCCAGGTGCAGGCTGAGTCATCAGTCGCTCCCCAGGAGGGCGGAGCCAGCATTGTGGAGGCAGAGCACAGCCTGATGCATCACTCAGGGGAAACTCCCACCACCCACTAAGGTGTCATCCTGCCATTCACCACCTGTCAACACCCAGCCCTGTCACTCACACACTCAGACAGTCAGATACACACAAGAGCAGAGGCGGGCTGAAATGGTTAGACAAGCAAATGCTAACTTTCTAAAAGTAGCATTTGCAAACCCAGGATATTAAAATAAACTTTACTAAAAGAAGTATTTTATTATTCTGAGTTCAGGCATACTAAACATGACTCTCTACCATGTTCCCTGAGCCTGCTGGGATTATAGAGTGTAATAATTCCAGCAGCCCATTCTGGCCTAAAGGAAGCAGGTAGCCTTACAATAGTGAAAAACGAATTTGGTTGTAATTCACTACTAGGACATGCCACACACATCAGGGCTTGTCCTACCTTACACTTACAATGCACCCTGCCCGCAGGCCTACCATAGGGGTGACTAATATGAAGTTAAGGGAAGGTTTAGGGCTGGCAAGTGTGTGCACTTGCCCAGCCAGCATGACAGTACCAGACTGCACGCAGGTTCTGCAATGGCAGACCCTAGACACATTTTAAGGCTGCTTCTGTGGGTGGCGCAACCAGCGCTGCAGGCCCACTAGCAGTATTGGCATTTACAAGCCCTGGCACTCCTGGTGCACTTTACTAGGGACTAACAGTAAATCCAATGAACCAATCATGGACATCAATCACATGTACAATTTTCAGTAGGGAGAGCATATGCACTTTAGCACTGGTCAGCAGTGGTAAAGTGCCCAGAGTCATTAAACCAAACAAAATAGGTCAGAGAGAGTATTGGAGGAAGGCAAAAAGTTTAGGGATGACCCTGCCAAGAGGCCCAGGTCCAACAGGGTATTAGAATTTCAAGTCAGTTTCAAGTTCAGTTTGGTTTTCAGGGGAAAGGGTATTAGAATTTCAAGTCAGTTTCAAGTCAGTTTCAAGTTCAGTTTGGTTTTCAGGGGAAAGGGTATTAGAATTTCAAGTCAGTTTCAAGTTCGTTTTCAGTTTGATTTCAAGTTCAGTTTGGTTTATTCACTCACCTTGTCTCCTTAATTCGTCCTACCCCTCTCTCTCTGCCCCTCTCCGTTTTCGGAGCCTGCTCAGCCCCTGCAGCTTCGCCCTCTCCCTGCCCGAGCTCCAGCCGCCAGCAGCGGTCCTCTCCGTCCGATGTCCCCGAGTGCAATGCTGCAGCTGCCTGGTTACCAGCCTCTCATACCAAGAACACGTCACAGTGGAGGCTTTTCAGCGTGTCCTCCTACATCACTGCTGTGTGGGTGATGCCATGTGTTTTAAGATTAACGGGGGAGCTGGCAAGGCACGGGTATTACGGGATTTGTTAAGTAAATCAAACTATTTAAAGACAAAAGCTCCTGCGATGAACCCGAAAGAAGACCCCCCCCCCCCTACCCGACGCCCTTCCTCAACAATGGTCTCTTTCCACTTTACTGGGAAGACGCCCCCACCCCTGCCCTGCATTTGCCCTGGGCCTGGTGACATCACAGCGATGTTACATCATAAGCGTTCCACTCATAGGATTCTGCTTCCGGTGCCGCTGGGAAGGCACGCGCCTTTCAAATCAATATAAAATGCAGGTTTTTCTAAGTCTTCTTTTAAAACAAATGAAACTTTTTATCATAGGCCGCATTCTCATCACTTGCTCAAACAGCGGTCCTTCATTGTACAAATTAATTGATAGTTACTAGGCCACATCACCGTCTCGAGGGGGGGGGGGGGCAGGAGGATGTGGTATAACGGTTAGAGCGGCCGACCGTGAAGTTAGGGGGGCGGACCGTGAAGCTCGGGGGCGAGGTTCGGGTCTCACAGGAGGCTCAAACGTCCTGTGATTTTGGTCAAATCTCCCCGTGCTTTAATAGTGAATGTGTTTCTCTGGCGCTCAAGTGTAGCGCTCTGATGCCTTCGGGTTGATTTTGCGCTATAAAAAACTGCAACAACAAAATCTCCCCGTCTGCCCTTCTCCTCCTCTCGAGTACTGTCCATTAATCCACTCCTTCCTGCGGAGAAATTACCTATTTAAATTTTATGAATTGCTCGAAGAATATTTACAATTTACACTTTCTACTGTTTCAAATCCGTTGTACAGAAATGTAACGGGATTAAAAAAGTCATTCCACTCATTGACAAGTAGAAGCACTTCCCGTCCCACTGCCCGTCCCCGCACATTAATACATTGATTCCTGCCCCTCCCCAGGGATGGACCTCCCGAAACCCCCTCAGTCCAAAGCCTCCAGGCATGACTTCCCTTCTAGCCTCTGATCCCCCGTCGCTGTGACATCTCGCGGTCCCCAAAGCGAGGCGTGGCATCATCATCAGACCCGGAAGTCCAGGAGCTTCACTCATGAAAACAAACTCCTTCAACTCGTAGGAATGCAGCCTCAGACCCCTGGTACCTATCTAGCAGCAGTGGTAAGGTCTGTGCGGAAAGCCTCATTGCACTCGAGGCGATTGGTGTTATTATGATTTCAGTGAAAGTGAGAGAAAAAAACGAGCACTGACGTAGAATGTCTTTGGGAAACAAGTCTTTCTCCTTCCCTGACAACATGATTAGCAAGTGAGTGGTAAAAGCGTGAAAAAGTCAATGTTTGGATGAATGATTGAGTGCACTGATGGATGAATGAATGCGTATATAGATGGATCAATGGGCACCACGTGCACTGAGTGACTCAGTGCATTAACAGAGGGCCCGATAGGTGTAAGGATGGATGGATGGTAGAGGGGCGAGTGAGTGAACGGGTAAATGAAGGAGTGAGTAATCCTCCAAAAAACAGCTGAATGTATACAGTACATTTACAGGTATTTATGTTTTGGTGTGTGGTGCAAAAAAAAAAACCAATGTCACACTATGCTGTGCTCCAGCAAGATTGACACAAAGGGCTGACCAAACAGTCAGCGCCACAATAATGGGTAAGCCACTCCTCCTCTCCCCTAGAGCAGGCCCGCCCACCCGCCAGCCCCCAACCAAACACTCTGCTTTGTCGCAGAGTGAGAAGCAGAAACCTAAAATGGTATATATAATACCATTGTATGTTTCTGCTTCTCGCACTGTGAGAAAGCAGTGGGATGACGCTCCTCCGCCCACATGGAGGTGCCACCCCTGTTGGGAGTTCTTGGTTCAATTCTTACTTAAAACTTTGAAAATTCATATCTCCCGTTTCCCTTATTGGATGTTTGCAATTTTGTTTATTAAATTGTACTCTGTTTTTCTAATTTGTTTTGGAATTTTGTATTGTTTTGCATTTTGACTTTGATACTGTGTAATATTGCATAAATACTTACACATTGCCCCTTAGTTAAGCCCGTTTGCTTTGTGCTATAGTTACCGGGCGATTAAGCTGGGGTTTAATTAGTGACTTTAGTGGTTCACCCTGACAAGGATTCTGATTATTACTTGAGATGGGTACTTACCTCCCTCAACTAATAATTCAATTTCTTGCAGTGGTGATACTATAGTTGACAAGTTAAAACGAAATAGATCCAGCTTGGGTGTTGGGTTGTGAGATATTTTCAAAAGCACAGAGTACATATTTGGAAAGTGGATGCCAGCAGAGAGAGAGGGTGCAATCCTCATTGAGGGGTGAATGGGTGGATACCAGCAGCCTCAAGGCAGGTTTGACACTGCAGATTAGTGACCAGTTGCCCTTGTTTCAGTGAAGTAAGGGAGGTCAGAGATGCAGGAGGGACATTATTTGCATCTGGTTCACTTCGATGCAGGGTATAGTGACAGGCTCACCCATGGAGGGGGCAAGTGGAAAGTGAGAGGGTGGAAGTGACAGTGAACCATTGTGGAGGAGCAAGACAACCAGATAATTGCCAGTCAGGGAGTTAAATGGTCATCTGTGATGATAAGGTTGGACTTGAGTGCTCTGAAGTCATTGATAAGAGGCAACGAGGGACAAAACAGTGGCTACAATTACTGCCCGGGGTAACGTTAAGGCTTATGGTCCCTTGTTTTGGAGGGGATTAGCGGTGATAACCGGTTGCACTGACTCGAAACAAGCAAGAGCTGGATCCACAGCATGGACAGCCCAGGGACAGGCAGCAGCACAGGGGGGTTCAAGCGAAGTCATTTACAGGTGGATTTTTACAGCAAGGCTGAAGGGAGGTAGTAACCCCTTTGCTCTGTGCACCTTTGATAAAAGTTTCATCTCAATATCTCCCCTCCCCTCCCCCTCTCTCCCCTCTCCTCTCCTCTCCCCTCCCCCCTCCCCTCCCCTCCCCTCCCCTCCCCCTCCCCTCCCCCCCTCCCCTCCCCTCTCCCTCTCCCTCTCCCCCTCCCCCTCCCCCTCTCCCCTCCCCTCCCCTCTCCCCTCCCCTCCCCTCTCCCTCTCCCTCTCCCTCTTCACTCATGAAAACAAACTCCTTCAACTCGTAGGAATGCAGCCTCAGACCCCTGGTACCTATCTAGCAGCAGTGGTAAGGTCTGTGCGGAAAGCCTCATTGCACTCGAGGCGATTGGTGTTATTATGATTTCAGTGAAAGTGAGAGAAAAAAACGAGCACTGACGTAGAATGTCTGGGAAACAAGTCTTTCTCCTTCCCTGACAACATGATTAGCAAGTGAGTGGTAAAAGCGTGAAAAAGTCAATGTTTGGATGAATGATTGAGTGCACTGATGGATGAATGAATGCGTATATAGATGGATCAATGGGCACCACGTGCACTGAGTGACTCAGTGCATTAACAGAGGGCCCGATAGGTGTAAGGATGGATGGATGGTAGAGGGGCGAGTGAGTGAACGGGTAAATGAAGGAGTGAGTGCATCGACGGATAATGTGGTGGGGAATGGAAGGCTCCGGTAGCTGTCATTCCTTAAATGGGTTACAGGGCTCTGGTGGGAGTGCCGTGCCAGCACTTGTTAAATGATTCCATGCCCCGTGACAGTCTGTTTCAAATCATGCCCTGTCATTTAACAAAGCAGTGCATTCTGGGAGATATTCCCATTGAACTGGACAAACACACAGAAATAAAACAAGACATCCCAGAAAAGCCCAAGACTGGAGAAGTTATTTCTGGTCACATAGAGTCACACTTATTCTTCCTGCCCCTGCTCTGCTGTGTCCATTAAGGCAGCCGGAAATGACACACAGCTTGCTCTGGCTCTAATTTGTCATGGCTGCCCTTGTGAGAGAGGCCGGGAATGGCCTGGCATCTTAATCCTCCAAAAAACCAGGTAACAAGTGCCAAACTGTTCCTTGCAATATACTCTATGGGTTAAAGGGTGTCTTCAGTCTTTGCATATAGCCTAGAACCGCCAGATGATCAGCAGGATTGTTGTACGGCAGGTGGGAGATTGGCATCTCACTCCTACCTATATAGCCTTCTAGCCAGGCTCGACTGGCGCTGAGCATTGATGAAACCAATGAGACAGCATCCAAGCTGCATGTTACCTGGATGAGGTAAGTGAGCAGGAAGGAGGTCTGGGGTGGGTGTTGGAAATGTGCCCTCTCTTCAGGGTCACCTCGATTTATTGGCCTTATTGCTGAACCCTATTCTTGCTGGCTATGCAACTCTGCGCACTTTACCCCTGCTAACCAGTGGTAACATGCTTGTGCTTCTCTTTTCAACATGGCAACATTCATATACTCCTGATTGGCATATTTAACATAGCTATAAGTCCCTAGCATATAGTACCCAAAGTGTACCCAGGGCCTGTAAGTTGAATGTCACCAGTGCGCTGCGGCACTCATTGTGTCAACCACTGCAGTGATGGAGTAAAGCATGTTTCCATAGCTACCACTGTAGCCTGGCTGTGCAGTTTTAACCTGACAATTCAACCTTTCAAAATAAACCCCTTTGACAGGCCCAAACCTTCCTTTTAAATATGAATACGTCACCCTTAATGTAGGCCCTTTTGTCCATTGGGCAGGATGCCAGCTATTTAAAAGCAGGATATGTAGAAGTTTAATATTCTGCATGTTCTTCCAGTGAAAAAACATAAGAGCTATTTTCACTGTAGCGAGGCTGGCTGCTTCCATAGGGAAGTGCTGGATTACATTAAAACACCTTATAATGCTAATTTCAAGTTTGTAACAACTAGCTAAATATTTCAAGGACTCTTTTTAATAGTTAAACAAACTACAATTTAATGGTAAAGTCACATTTTTGTCCAACTGTTACAGGAAAGACACGTTGGAAAAGTTACTGTTTACCTGCCTAAGGCCTCGGTGATGCACTTCAAAGGGGCCTCCCTTGTCACAAGCAGATGTATCTCGCACCTGGGCCTGCCACTCCACTTGTCCTTCTAGTTGCAAGGGGGCACCAACCCCAGAGGGAAGAGGAGCTCCCCCAGACCTGGTTTAGAGGCTGGGAGCATCCCCTTTGAGATTAGAATGTACAATTCTGCTTGAATGTCACATCCTGCTTGACAGGTCTGCTGGATTTTTACTTATAACATTTGGGGTGCACTTCAAAGGAGGAAAAGAGAATGATAAAACACTTTATGTGTACCCACTGTCTGGATGCCAATTTTGTCTCTGCGTTTGTTGGGGGTGCAGGGGCTGTTCAGAACTGGATTGTAATGATAGATGTGTGAGGGCACAAGGATTACCCTAGTATACTCCACACTTAACCCCAGCCCACAGAATCCAAGTTTAGTGTGGCTGAAGACTTTACCCATTTTGAAAATGTTCACATTTGTAGGGTTAGCTCTGGGAACCTGTCTCCTACTGTTTAGGGCACCCTCAGGGGTCATTCCTACCCACTAGGTCATGCCAGTAATACATGTGGCATCGATTGGCACCAACTTCAGGACAGTCCCGGACGAGGGGAAGATCAAAAGAGAACTAAATCTGCTGTCTGAGAAGAGCGTAGAAGCCTGGAACCTTCCCTTCCTCTAGTACCTTCATTAGCGAAGTGGACACCAAGAGTCAAAATGCTGACCTCTTGTTCAATATACAGGGACACAACAAGCTCCAAGCGGCTTATCTTCAACTGACCAGCTGAGCAGTAGCAACTAGACCTGGGCTTGACTCCACCTGCCACCCTATGAGTCTCTAAGTCAGTGGTTCCCAAACTTTTTAGAACCACAACACACTTTTTTGAACAACAAACTTTCGAGACCCACCTACCTTTAGTGGACTTCAGACAGACTGATTTTTTAATCTGCCTAAAGCATTGTTTAGTACCACATCATCATTTACAGATGGCACATTTTCCCATTGAAATGGCCTCTAACTTTGCACAGACATACTGTTTACTGATAAAACTTTATAGCGCACAAGTGATAATGTGTGGAATGTGTACTGTGGTTGTCTTGTTTGTCTATACTTTTATGATCCACAGCAATCAAAACAAAGTTCTATGATGATAATGTGTGTGGAAATCGGGTTTCTGGTATTATTTATCATTTGTGCATCGCAATGTCTTGATTTGTTTTGATCCTATTAAATTGTAGTTTCCAGCACACTGCAGAATTACAAAGTAATGTGCTTAATTATGGCTTTTCCTAACAGCTGAATGTATACAGTACATTTACAGGTATTTATGTTTTGGTGTGTGGTGCAAAAAAAAAAACCAATGTCACACTATGCTGTGCTCCAGCAAGATTGACACAAAGGGCTGACCAAACAGTCAGCGCCACAATAATGGGTAAGCCACTCCTCCTCTCCCCTAGAGCAGGCCCGCCCACCCGCCAGCCCCCAACCAAACACTCTGCTTTGTCGCAGAGTGAGAAGCAGAAACCTAAAATGGTATATATAATACCATTGTATGTTTCTGCTTCTCGCACTGTGAGAAAGCAGTGGGATGACGCTCCTCCGCCCACATGGAGGTGCCACCCCTGTTGGGAGTTCTTGGTTCAATTCTTACTTAAAACTTTGAAAATTCATATCTCCCGTTTCCCTTATTGGATGTTTGCAATTTTGTTTATTAAATTGTACTCTGTTTTTCTAATTTGTTTTGGAATTTTGTATTGTTTTGCATTTTGACTTTGATACTGTGTAATATTGCATAAATACTTACACATTGCCCCTTAGTTAAGCCCGTTTGCTTTGTGCTATAGTTACCGGGCGATTAAGCTGGGGTTTAATTAGTGACTTTAGTGGTTCACCCTGACAAGGATTCTGATTATTACTTGAGATGGGTACTTACCTCCCTCAACTAATAATTCAATTTCTTGCAGTGGTGATAATATAGTTGACAAGTTAAAACGAAATAGATCCAGCTTGGGTGTTGGGTTGTGAGATATTTTCAAAAGCACAGAGTACATATTTGGAAAGTGGATGCCAGCAGAGAGAGAGGGTGCAATCCTCATTGAGGGGTGAATGGGTGGATACCAGCAGCCTCAAGGCAGGTTTGACACTGCAGATTAGTGACCAGTTGCCCTTGTTTCAGTGAAGTAAGGGAGGTCAGAGATGCAGGAGGGACATTATTTGCATCTGGTTCACTTCGATGCAGGGTATAGTGACAGGCTCACCCATGGAGGGGGCAAGTGGAAAGTGAGAGGGTGGAAGTGACAGTGAACCATTGTGGAGGAGCAAGACAACCAGATAATTGCCAGTCAGGGAGTTAAATGGTCATCTGTGATGATAAGGTTGGACTTGAGTGCTCTGAAGTCATTGATAAGAGGCAACGAGGGACAAAACAGTGGCTACAATTACTGCCCGGGGTAACGTTAAGGCTTATGGTCCCTTGTTTTGGAGGGGATTAGCGGTGATAACCGGTTGCACTGACTCGAAACAAGCAAGAGCTGGATCCACAGCATGGACAGCCCAGGGACAGGCAGCAGCACAGGGGGGTTCAAGCGAAGTCATTTACAGGTGGATTTTTACAGCAAGGCTGAAGGGAGGTAGTAACCCCTTTGCTCTGTGCACCTTTGATAAAAGTTTCATCTCAATATCTGGAGGGCAATGAGAATTGAGAGCAGATCTGGAGCGACCAACAACAGGTGACACTCCAGATCACCACCAGGTGACATGTACCGCTCCGTTTAGGGGTCTCCCCAAATTAGATATCAAACCCCACGGAGACAGATGGGCACTTCCTACCCCATCCTTTGGGCTCTGCTCATAGGAATGCCAAGGAAGTTAGAAGTAAGACAGGCTTCCAAGAAAGTGCATTGCAGGTTATGGATGAGGAACCATAACCCAGATTCCACCCCCACACACACAACATTTAGAATAACTGCTGACTCCTGCAACAATCCCTCTCCCTCGTCTCTAACAGAGGGGGTCTTATCTAGACTTCATTCTACAGCGGCTCTGTGGGGCTGGTGAGGGCCCCTCTCAAACTGAGAACCCTATGTTGGCAATAGACACACTTTGATGGACACAAAACTATTATTCTAAGCATCATAAGTGCTCTTGTAAGTTGCATTTGGAGCCCAATTATTCCCGAAACTGGCGAGCTCATAAGATTGTTCTGCAAGTAAAGTTTTACTTCTTAGATGCTTTTAATATTAATCTGTGCAGACGTATAACCTTCTCTTTAAGAAGGGTAGTTTAGAACTGGAGGCATGTGGCAATATGCACATAAAAAAGAAATTATTCTGCAGAGTCTGAACAAGCAAAACTCATGGTAAATAAACATTATGTTAAAGTCTACTACCTATGTTAATCTATAACACCGCCAGAATACACCACACCAGGATGTGCAGTTTTCATTGCATAAATATAGTTTTGCATAGTTTGCAATTACTGGTTTGCAAGGTGTTTGCAGATTTTCCTGATTGCCTTTCTTCTGCCTTGAACATAACATCAGCTGGTACCAAGAACTCGTAGGCATCTTGTTTGCTAGTGCATAACTTGCTCAGCTTATTCCTCGAGTACTCTGAAACATTGTCACATGAGTAACTTGCAGTCATTTTTAGGTCTCGCTGAGCCAGCACATGCGCTGCTCTGCGAGAAATTTAGTAAACAGGCTTTTAAAAGTGCTACCATAGGCTTTTCCTGGCCTAAATCTTGTGTGCACATGTGTGTGCACACGTACAGCAGCCATGTGGGTTTCTGTCAAGCCTCATTAAGCCTTCCAGACTTCCAGCACGTGAATCCCCTCCCCTACCCCCTCCCTTCTTCCACTCCCTCCTCGTTAGTTTCATTTTCCTTTTCACTTTCAGGGGTGGCCGCATCACTTTTGCTTGTTTTTTAAATTTCCTTTAGTTGCTCCACCACTCGCGGACTTAGGCTTGTTTTCTAAATTCTCTGGCCGAGAGCAAACCCGAGGACAAAGCCGAGCCCCATGGCTGCTGATTGAGCAGGAAAGGCTGGCTCGCGCCGACCGGTTCAAGGCATTTATTCCCACAAGGACAGCAATTCACTGTGAAATATATACTGCCATCAGCACTGTCCCACTTAGCCGCCCCCCACGCAAAGCTGGACAAATGTTCTCACCTTCATTTTTCCGACAGAGGAACGCTATCAGGGTAGACATAGGATTTCAGCTTTTTGCTGTCTGCAGCTACCATTGCTCCCAGCATGCCAATGCGCACAGCTGTCAACCGACCCTACATAGGCCTCGAATGGAACACACTGCCAGTCATTTATGCAACTCCCAAAGCGCGCGGGCAATTGTATGACTGCATATTTAAGAAGAAAGGGCTTGGCGCTCACCTCTTTCTACACCTGTAGTACGCTGTATTTCCATACAGTCGAACCTACGGTAAAAAATGAATATAATTACAGGGAAATATAATGGTAAACGGAATTTTGTGGTGAGGTCTGTGTAATTATGTATCGCTCCTTGGTTTTGGGGCACTGCTGCTTCATTCGTTTATTTCTCATTCCGAGCCCAAGCTCAATCATTCTCTCTTTTAGGGCATGCTTTCTAAAGAATAGCAGCTAACCAAAAATTTCCCCCAAAAAACCGAATGGTATCTGCAGGAAGGAGAATACAAAAGGACACTCTGCATTATATAAGCATTCTTATTCTTTTTTGTTCAACAAATATGTCTAGTGGAACGAAACACGATGAAATCGTTGACATAATGAGGATTTTCAATGAAGAAACTTAGAATGAAGAATTGTAGTTCCTTTTATTTAGTTTTGTGATGATGTATAAAGACTGCATGTCACCAACTGATGCCTTCAAGCCACTAGGACACTTCAGCTCAGATGCCCCATCTGAGAGAAGCGTTAGGGAGTCCTCTTTCTCCAGATGAAGTAGAATACTTTTTAATTGAGTAACTGGGCTGGAATTTTCTCCATTCAATTTGAGCAAAACCTTTACACTTTTAGGTACTTCTACGTACACAAAATGCTAGGATCAGTATTACATTCCACAGCCATTAATAGATCATCAGGTTACAACATAAGTATCAATACCACCTCAACTACCTTCCAAAAAATTAATTCTGTATCACTGCATTTCAATCATTTACAGTCGTTCAATATTTGCCTATTCCCTCTATAAACAATTAAAAGTCCAAACAAAATGGAGCCTCTGAAACGACAATCGGGTACAACTTTATTGTCGTCTTTTATTTTGCCTTCCAAGCAACATTATAATATTGGAGTTCCTTAAAATATACATTATCTGGGGAGGTGGCCAAACAAAGAGAACTGAAGACACACCGAAGGGCTGCTCTCAGGGACCTAACTTCCACCACAATGCTTTCAAAGAGAAAATTAAGTTATGAAAAACAGCAAACCAATGGTAACATAAACAAGCATTGGCATAGCCAATACATCTCGCATTTGGGACCTTATAAGTATTTAGTAATGCAGCACAATATCCTTGGTGCAACAACATTAACTGTGGCATGGCTAAACACGTATAAGGTCCCAAAGGCGAGACCTAGTGGCTATGTTATGGAAAGGCACATGCTGCTTGGCCCTTTCTCATGAGCCCCCTTCAACATATTCGCACCAGTAACTTGCATGGATTTTGTGCACAAGTGCATAATTTGCTTAGAAGTTCACAACCACTGCACATTTTTCATAGTTTTTGTGGAAAATATTTGAAGTTCACATGAAAAAAAAGAAAACTATTCTTATTGTCCCAGTCAGCACATATATCACTGGTGGATTGGGGTGAGCCGGTGGGGAGAATATGTCCAGAGAAGGTGCCAAGATCTCTTACATGGACTGTTTGTTGGTAGTGTGGCACTAGTTTGCAGTTTCTCTTATGCTTTCTGTTGGCGTTTAGATTTGGGGTGGAAGATTTTTGCAAAAGAGTAACATTCCAAGTTGTGTGGCTTATGGAGCAGAATTCCTAATTTAGCATTCTTCAGAGCCGCCATCTTGGGTTCTAAGTGTCTGTCCTTCTTTCAAGTATTTTAGCGGACAACAAATTGCTAAGCAGAAACGCAGGTGGTCCTACAATATATGCTAATGAATACACTAGAACCCACAGTGATGCAGCTAGCCATGATGTGAATCAGGGGCACAACTAGACCTGAACTTGGGGGTGGGTGGAGGGGGGGGGGCTACTAGTACTAAAAATGATGGTGGAGCCATTTGTCACACTGGGAACCATTCAGGTTTGGAAGGCCAATAGTTCAGGGTTTAATGTGGTAATGCATGGAAAAGGCATGTGTGCATGCCTGTTCTATCATGCTGTAAGCACATTAAAGCCAGATCTTTTATCTTCAATGCATTCCCCTGACACACCGACCACTGTTGGAGCGCAGAGTGTGAACACCAGACCTGCAAGCATCAGATTTCTGCAAGATGGTTGCTAGCAAGCAGGTCCTATGCATTTCTGAGGAAGCAGCTTAGCAAGAATGCCATAGGCCTGGTGCAAGCAGAAGAAATGGCCACTTTTAATGCTGGTGTGGTAGTAAATACAGCAATTGTCAGGGTTCAACGGGCCCGCCGGGCTCTGAACTCCGGTGCCACTGCACCTGCTGCACCAATGATAGCTACGCCCCCTGTCCGATGCACAGAAAGGAAAAGTGTCTTTTCTGATTAAAAGAAGCATGAATTGCATCATGATAAAATGCTTCTAAGGAACAAGAAGATGAGTGTGGGAGGAATCTCCCAATGTGCCCACAAATGTGCTCCCACATTCACTGAAAAGCAGACTTGAGGTGTGAAGAATAAACTGGAATAAAGAAAATTGTAGGGAGCTTCCATCTGGCTGTCACGACATGAGAGGGGCCCACAAACAGCTCAACAGGAAGGAGTATACACAGAGAATAATAAGCGAATTACCTCTTCACATAGTATAAGCACGCATGTGTTGGTATTTCTATAGCATGAACCTAGCCCAAGAGCAACAGAACGTTGCACATTATGGGAAGTGATGGAAAATGATGCTAGACTGTATTCATCAAGTGGTAGCTTAAATCTTTTTGTTGCACACACATACAGCAATATCTCCCACATTTACATTTTATGGAATACGTTTTTTTTATTGAGTTAATTGGTTGGTGTCTCGACATTTGTACACAGCCATTTGCCTACAGCCACAGGGGCCGGCGGCTAACAAATGAGGCATTAAGTGAGAATAGAACACTATTGCATTAATGCCGACATCCCAGAGGCTGGTAGCGCTCAGAGTTAAGTCCAGCAATTAGATAAAGCCTACTCTGTCAAGGACCTCATAAGTCCAGAAACGAGCACCCACCTAGAAAGAGAACAACAAATAAATAAAGAAAACCACCCACCCAATCGCCTCCCATGAAGAAGGAAAACAAAGGGGAACCCGTACCAAGATATTAGGGGTCGCAGGGCGACCCATGCCCCCCACCATGCCCACCCTCCAGTCCTCCCTCTCACGTACACAGGGCGTCACCTACTCCGCAGTTGATGGTATTAGACGTAACACTTGCAGGAATTTGGGGCAAGTGACCTCACGGAGGTCCTTCAACAGCAACGTTATGAAAGGAGCCCAAAGCTCTGTGTATTTCTCACTCTTCTGATTTTGGACCAGCGAGAGTCGCTCCATGGCAAGGGTCATCCAGAGCCTGTGGAGCCAGGCCATATGATCCGGGACCGTGGGAGTACCCCAGTGGACTAAGATCGCCTGGCGAGCTGCGATTAGTGCCAATGCCATCTGCCTGCCTCGAAATGACCGTAATGGGAAGGTGAGTGGATTCGATAGCCCTAGCAAAGTGTAAGCTGGGAAACGAGGGAATCTCAGTTTCAAATGCCGTGTCAATATCATTAAGTACCTGTTCCCAAAAACGCTCTAGCCTCAGGCAGTGCCAAAGAAGATGTGCGTGAGAGCCTGTCAAGCCACAGCCCCGCCAGCATTTTTCAGTGTGGTTTTTGTCCCATTGGTGGATCCGTGCTGATGTGAGATACCAATAAGATGCTACTTTAAATGTAAATTCAGTCCCTGCAGTGTTGTATGCCGTGTGGCGAGCCCTATAATTAATATTGTCCCACTCTTTGAATTTGAGAGCCCGACCCAGTTCTTCTTCCCACCGGAGTTGGCCGCAAGACGACTACCTGTGTGTGCGCTGAGTGAGGAGAACATAAAGTTCTGCTATGAGGTGCTTATCATCGATCTTGTTCGCTATCCATTTCTCGAAAGGGGTAAGCTTACGAGAGACGTGTGGCAGATAGGCCTTAGTGGTAGCCCAGTTGTGGAGCTGCAAATAATAGAACTCATCAGTGTGGGGAAGATCATAGTCTTGTCGAACCCGATCAAACGGGATGAGGCCCTCAAGATCAAATAAGTGGCCAAAACGCTTACACCCAGCTTTCCTCCATCTCTGAGCAACTGCAGTCTTAACTCCCGGGGGAAAATCTGGGTTGTCTACCATCAGCGTCATCGGGGATGGAAAGGTGGTAAGACCTTTCAAGACTGCCACCTCGTCCCACACCTTCATTGTCGCCGCCGTGACCGGGGAGGAGTATAAGCCCCATGAACGTGACCGGCGGGGAAGCCAGATTTCACGCCAGACATTCATGCCAGCACCTGCCTGGTCCATAAAGGTCCAGTGCTTCTTTGAAAGTGGGTGATTCCACTCCAGCACGTAGTGACGGTGCGCTGCCTGGAGGTATCTGTGAACTAGAGGCAGATTCATCCCTCTGTCCCCTTTGGGGCGCGATAGCTGCACTACCGAAAGGCGTGCTTTCTTATTGCCCCAAATGAATTTATTCATGGCAAGCTGCAAGGTCTGCAGTGCTTTAGGTGGCGGAACTAACAGGAGGGTCTGAACTAGGTATAGTATGCACTGCAGGATCGTCATTTTCACCACGGCGATGCGCCCAAACCAGGATACACTGTGTTTAGTCCACCCGTCCAGCACTTTATACGTCTGAGCCACTAAGGTTGAGTAGTTCAGCTCTAGCGTAGGTGGGAGTGAGTGGGTCAGAAGAATGCCCAAATAGGGCAAAGGGTCACTAGACCAGTGTAGGGGAAGAGTCTGCCTGAGGTCTTCCACCTGTATTTGCGGTAAGGACAAGTTGAGGACCTGGGACTTGCTAAGGCTGAACTTGAAACCGGAAAGCCGACCAAAGGACTCAAGCTTGTCAACCAGCGTGGGGAGGGAGGTAAGAGGTTGTGCGAGGGAGAGGATGGCATCATCTGCATAGAGGCTTATCTTGTGGATGTCACCTCTGAACTTGAGATGCTGGATTCTCGGGTGATTGCGGATTTTCTGCGCAAGGGGATCCATATAAAGTGCAAATAAGAGGGGCGAGAGGGGGCACCCCTGCCTCGTACCCCAGGCGATCTCAAAGGGGGAGGAAGCCCATTAACTCTAACAAATGCCCGGGGTCACAGTAGATACACTGCACCCATTGAATAAAGCGGGCCCAAACCTGAAGCCCCGCAAGATGTCGAAGAGATATGTCCAACATACTCAATCGAACGCCTTTTGAGTGTCAACGGAAAAAAGCACATCTCCTACCTGGGAGCGGTGAACACTGTCTATGAGATAGAGAATGCATTTGGTGTTAGGAGGGGAGCTAACTCGTGACAGAATGTTTTATTAAACAGGGCAGGATAACCGTCAGGACCCGAAGATTTGTCAAGCTTCAATCGAGAAATGGCTGAGATAACCTCGTCCAGCCATATTGGGTCTCCTAAGGGGTCTGCCAGCGCCTTTGGGAGATGAGTAAAGTTGCTAGAATCCAAATAGTCTTGAGCGTCAGGGGGGTCAGGTGTATCTCCTCTAAAGAGAGAGTGGTAGAAGCACCGGGATTCCTCAACGATCTGGGAGTCCAGGTGGATCTCCCCGCCTGTAGGCTGCTTGAGGGAGGTAAAAGTCCCCGCCACTGCCCTGGCACGCAATCACTGTGCCAACATTCTCCCACATCTGCCATTACCTAAGTAAAACGAAGGTGAAGTAGGGCATATTCCGCCCTGTCAAGATCTAAGCGTTTAATAAGCATCCGCTTCTCTAGTGACCGCCACACCCTCGGGGCTCTGGTACCTTTATATATATATCGCCTCCAATTCTGCCACTTCTTTTTCGAGGCCCGAACGGACTTCCTTGCGTCTCCGAGCGTCAGTAGATGAATTCGCAATGAATTCCCCACGAATCACTGCTTTGAGGGTTTTCCAAACAACAGACAGGCACTTCGTAATCGCGCATGTCCACGTGCTGAAGGCGCCAAACATTGTGAAGGCCGCACTCAGCCAGCCATTGCTTACCCTGTGGAGAGATAGCTTCCACGTGCATGGAGCACTACCCCGTGCGGTCTCAGTCATTGTCTATGACCAAGTTGAGGTCCCGACTCACCACCAATGCAGAGTCAGGGGAGGCCAAGCCTTCGGTAATATGTCAATGGAGAAAAGGCTCCTGTTGTGTATTGGGTGCATAAATGTTAATTAGAGTGAGAAAAGTGGACCCCCGCTGAATACGGAGAGCCAGAACCCTGCCCCTGGACTTATAGAAGGTAGTCAGCACCTTACCATCAAATTTAGCCCCCGGAAGGATTGCTACCCCATTCTTTTTTTGCTGCGCCAGATGACCAGAATTGGTGAGGGAAGCAAGCAGATGAGTCTCCTGTAGCATGCAGATGTCGCCATATGCCTGTTCGAGTAGGGAAAGAATCGCAGCGCATTTGGTAGGGTGATTCAGGCCCCGAAAATTGAGGCTCACAAGTTTTAGGTCTCTAGTCATAACCAATGGGGTTAGCACACAAGGCACACCCATAGGGTTGAGGAAACAGAGCACAAATAGGGGCCAGAGAGCGTGTGGGCAGACAAGGCAGGGACGCAAGCGCAGGTCCTGGTACGGGAAACCCCTTAAAGAAACCCCTACAAGTGTACATAAAAAGGCAACCTAGAATAACTCAACCCCATGAAGGAACAGTAGACATAAGTCCATCTGCAAAGAAAAACCAAAGGGGTTCAGGCCACTGGTGGCAGACCACTGAACAGAGTACCTGGCGAACCAAGAAAAACAGAAGGGCATTCCATTGGGCAAGGAAAGGTAGTCGACCCAGGAGCCCCTCCTACCTCGCTCCATGACATCCATCCCGTATGCTGAACTGGGGTGCTAAAGGGGAACACGGGCGGTCATGGGGTTGCAAAAGGGAGGAGATCACCGCTTCCCAGTCCTTCGCCATCTCCTCCGGGTCTGGTTTCTCAGAGGCCAACGCTTTCCCAACTGTATGCCATTGTGACAGTCTTCGTGCGACCCGGCCTTTGGGGCTCTCCCTCCGCTCTGCATCCACCGTGTTGTCCAGCTCCAGCAGAGCAAGAGCCTCTGCAAGAGAGCGGATCTGTCCCAATTTCTCTTGGTACTTGAATATGATGCGGAAGGGATGGCCTACATGTTGGGAATTCCATTGTCACAGAGGTAGTAGGTGACCACTCGGAAGATCCTGGAAGAGGGCCGGGGAGTGCCCCTGGGAACTGGATTGGCTGGGCCGCTAGAGCCCTGCGTAGGATCTACTCCTTAAGCTGGATGTCATGCACGCAGACAAGCACATCTGGTGGGGAGGCCTTCCCTCCTCTGGGCAGGCCCACGCGATGCACCCTGTTCATCTGAATTTCTTGCGGGCCGTCGTCTCCTAAGATCTGCCAAAAGAGAGCCAGGACATAGAATCGCGGGTTATCTCCCTCCGCTCACCATGGGATTGCTCGAATGCGGATATTATTCCGTCATGAGCGATTCTCCAAATCCTCTGCATGGGCTTGGAGGTCCAGATTTTGATCCTGCAGCCGGATTACTTCCTGTTGTAGCTGGTGCAAGTACTCTTTGCGGCGTAGTTCGTGCTCCTTGAGGGCGGCCACCCTCTCTCCTACCTCATCCACGTCTCGCCGGACTTCTTTGAGATCAGCAGAGAGTTGGCCCTTCAAATCCAATATGTCCTCTTTGATGGCAGAGAATAGCTCCATCATGAAGGCCTTCATGGCTGGTCCATCTGCTCCGTCTATTTGCTCCGGGTGCCCCGAGTTCTGGGGTGTTGCGTTCACTGCGTCAGGGCCAGTTGTCTGCTTTGATAGCAAGTCCTTGAGGGTCTTCTCCCTCTTCGCTCGGGCTGACACCATGGTGCTGGGCAGGGCTCACGGGGGAGGCAACAAGGGATCCACTAGGATGTCACCCATCAGCCCTCCAGGCTCGGAAGGATGACAGTGTCGGAACTCAAGCCGGAGCATGCTCCGGGGGACCACCTGGCCGACGCTACGTCGCTGTAGGTCCGCAGTACCAGGTCACTCGCCTCAATCAGGCCTCGTGCTGCCGGGGCGATTCTCTTGCTCTACGACTCCCAGTACCCGCTTGGCCAGGTGGCGTGTGCAGAAAACCAGGCCTTTCTCTGCCCGGTAGACCAGTGAGGGCCCCAGTGATGTCACAGGCGGGAAAGGGGCCTATACAGCGCCCAGTTTCCTCTCCCAGCCCCCCGGCAGTGGAGCAGGTCTCTCGCTATCCTAGCAACAGTCTCTGAGGCTGTGTCCACTGACAGTTGTTGGGGCTTCAAGGGGGGGGCACGATGATCAGCTAAACTACCCCCACAGTCAGTGCCAGGGGTGTGATATGGCCACTTTGCAATCGGGCCCTCCGCTCTCTGCAGACTTGAAGATGGCCGACGGGCCTTCCCTCAATGAATATGACAAAGTCCCATGCAACACTGACCGGAGATCTGTCACTGCGGCAGTGTGTTTTCGTCCCTCCGGCCTCGCCACTACATCACTTTGTAATTGCTCCATCCCCTGTCCCCAAACAGTTATATGGGGACCGAACCTAAGTAGACCTTCCTACGGTGACGGTTCAAAAAAGTCTGGCAGCTGTGGCGGTGCTCTTTGCACCGGTTTCTGACCTGACCTGAGGGCCCTGCAGAGGCGGAGGAAGCGGGGGTTGCCGCGCACCTAGATGGTACTGCGATCTGCCCTAGACGGCGCTGATTCGGTGGGCCCCCGAGCCCTTGTATGGCTGGTACGTGGCCTGGGGGGTGTGAGTGGGCCCGTTGCTGAAGGAAAGCTGCCCGACGTGAAGATTTGCGGATCTTTTGGCTAGGCCTCCGTGGACCACCCGCCATCTTGTCTCCTTCCAGGCCGGGATCGTGCTCTGGGGAGCACCTGGTCCGGGACCTGTCCTCGCTCCCCCACTGAGGCCTGGAAACGGGCAGACCGGGCGATTATTTCCCCGGCGCAGCAGCTGGCCCCCACCACGACTGTAGACTTGCAGTGAAGCGCAACAGATCTTTAGATCGCCCGCTGTTGGACTTGGCCCTTCTGGCAGGTTCACCCCTGAACTTTTTGCTTTTTACATGTGACCTAGGGATGGTGATTCTTGGTTTCTGTACACTTTCACTGTGTCCCAGTGGAATGTGCGTGCGCACTCTGAGTGCGTGGAGTAAGGTTGGCCTGCCCTCCCATAGGAATGCATGGGGAATGTCTGTGTCACTGATAGTTCCTGTTTTGTGAGGTGTGCAGGCTCGAGTTTGGTATGTGCGGACTAGTGTGATTGAATGCTGCGCAATGATGCGTGCAGCGTGTTTGTGTCTAATATGGAATGCCACTTCTAGAAGTGTGCCTGTCTGTGCAGTGAATGTGCTGGCTTGTGATTGGCTGGAGCTGGCTGGTGTGCCAGGCTCCATGGGTCTGCCCCGGTGGTGAGTGTTGAGATTAGCATGTGTGATGTGAGGGAGTGGTACACCTGGGACCTGAATCGGGCTGGACTTTCCCACACACAATGCTGGCTCCACCCCTGTGGTGCGACTGATGACCCTAGCCTGGCCAGTGAAAGGAAAGGGTGGCTGAGCACAACAACAGTGCTCCAAAACTAGCTGCGACTGGTTTTTCCCCCACCCTGAGACAAAGGAATTCACTATATAAAGAGGGGCTGTGTCCCCTTACAAAATGTTCTTGTTCCTGACTTGAATCTACCAGGGGCGTGCTGCTGCTGGGGCCCAGGGGAAGGCTTGCCTCCATGGGCCCTGCCCAGCTCCTGGATGCCTGGAGGACCCCTCTACTTCCTGAACCCTGGCAGAGGGGGCTTTGCTGATGGTGGGGCCCAGGAGGGACCGCCATGGGGGCTGTCTCCTTTCTGGACTGCCCTGTGTGCTGGCCTCTGGGCCCTGCTTTGCCTCCCTGACCTCCAGGACCTGTTTCTGTTCTGTTCCCCTTGCCCCAGGACTTGATGCTGCCTGTGGGCGCCCTGGGAGCGCGGGGCTTCTCTCTCCTGTGGCCGCGTGTGAGGGAATCCCGAGCGCAGGGATTCTCCCTGTGGTGGCCCCTTCATCGCAGGTGCCCACCCTGCATTATGCTCGTTATGGTATTTTTTTTATATACGGGAGCCCACCCCGTTTATGTGTTCCTCAGCGAGTGCCCACCTCGCTTCTATCTCTTAATTGGGTGTCGAGGGTGCCCACCCCTCCTTTTGGCCCCCGAGATTCACCGCCGGCCTGGGAGAAGCACCGGAAGCCGATATCTGGCCAGCCGCCTGGTAGTGGGCGGGACCTGGAGGACGTTGTTTCCGCTTCCCCCTGCCTGGGGGAAACCATGGTCTGCTGTTAGCCCGGAGCCTCGCGGGCTCCATTTCCAAATCCCGGCCCCAAGATGGGGGGCCGGGTGAAGCCGGGCAGCTGGTCAGGCGAGGCTCCCATTACCGAGGGAGAGCCCCGCAGCCGCCAGAGAATGCCCCCACCGCAAGTGCCGAGCCGAAGAGACGCCGCGGAGAGGAGACGCCGCCTCCCAGCCATCCGGTGAGTGTGGGCGTCCCCGCGGGTCACTCCCCAGTGCTTCTGCTGTTCCTGAGTCCACGAGGGACTCCAACGCCGGGGGCAGTTGTTTCTTTCTGAGTCCCCAGAGGAGGGACTCCACCGAAGGCGCCAGCATTTATCTCGAGCCCCCGAGGGGCTCCAGGGGGAAATTATTGTCAGAGCCAGAGAGGCTCTTGGCTGGCGTTTAGTTCTTTTTGAGTCCCCCACGAGGGACTCTCACGATCCCGGGCATTCTGGGTGGTAGAGCGGCCCCGGCAGGCAGCGGGCCGCTCCCCCCGCACTGGGCCCAATTCCTCCAGAGTCCACAAGACTCCAACGACGGGCATTGTTGTTTTAGTGCCCACGAGGGTTCAGGGGGCACAGTTGTACGTCCAAACCCCAAGGCTCCAAGGCCCACATTTGTTTTCAGAGCCTAGAGGGCTCCCAGGTGTGCAGTATTTGTCCTAGAGCCTAGAAGGCTCCCAGTTTGCGCAGTGTGGGTTCCTGAGGGGCTAGCGAGAGCCCCTGTCGCAATTTGCTACAGCTGCCCAGCAAGTATTGGGCAGCTGCACCGTTTAGGGTTCTTTCCTTTCTAGGGACTTGTTCTTGGACTTAGGAGTGAGACGCACTCCTTCATCCCTACCTTGGCGTTCCCCAGCTGCGCAGCACTTAGTGCCAGCTGCAGCGTTTAGGCCCTGTCCTGTCTTGTCCCTCAGCTGCCCAGCAAGTAGTGGGCAGCTGCTACGTTTAGGTTTTGGCGCAGTGGCGCAACCTGGACTTTGATGTAAGTTCTGTGCTAATGTGATTTCTGTGAATTATTCTGTGCTGCACCTCTGAATGCGTTTTAATGCGTCATGTGCCTTGTTCCTTACACCTCTGAATGTGTTGTTTATGCATCATGTGTTCTCCTGTGCTGCACCTCTGAATGTGTTTTGATGCGTCATGTGCCTTGTTCTTACACCACTGAATGTATGTTTATGCATCATGTGTTTTCCTTCCCTACACCTCTGAATGTTGTGATGCATCATGTGTAATCTGTTCATGCTTACCCCTAAATGTATGGTGATACTTAGGTGGTTGTTTTCTCCTAGTACAGGTGATGCTAGTGAGGTCCTGGTTCCCTGCGTAACATTCTCCTAAGGTGGTTAGGGTTGCGTGGGTGGTACTTACCTCTTACCAGTAGTTACTGGTTGTGTGTTCTATTTGCTATTTGGTGCTACAGTGATTTTATATTCTAAGTGCTAATTTTAACAAGTATCCTAGTTCTAAAAGTGCATATTCCTGACAGTGGCCCATGTGGCCCTGTCCTGTACATATCCCCTGTAAATTCTGCCCGTGCCTGTTGGCACATTGTAAAGTGTGTGTTTCTATTTAATGTGTTTTGCAATACAAAGGCTATTTTTACATATACCTTGTGTGGAGTTCCTTTTGTGGGGGGCCTTGGATGTTGTTGCTGGTGGGTGCGTGCGTGCGCAAATGCTTTACACATCGCCTCTGAGATAAGCCTGACTGCTCGTGCCAAGCTACCAAGAGGGTGAGCAGGGGTTGTCTTGGCGGGTGACTTCCTTACCCTGACTTAGGAATGATGGTTTCTGCCTGGCTTTGGCGCAAGCCTTAGCCAACCAGAAATCCCATTGTTAACACCCGCCATCTTCGCTCCCCTCCGGCGTGGTCTGAGTACGCAATCCGGGAGCCGCTGAGCGGGAGGACCTGCCGGACATGCTGCACAGGGCACACAGGAGCGACCAGCCCCAAGGACTGTCTGTCACATTTACATTTTAGTCAAATTTTGATTAAGTGATTTTCCACAACTATTCTATTCTATTCTGCAGATTTTATATTGTGCACAGCTACTCGGGGGCCTCCCAGTGTTGCAACAGAAACCGTAGATCATCGTGGGCTGCAAAGGAATAATCCCTAAACAGCCAGGCCTTCAAGGCTTTACAGAAGGTCAATTGGTGCTCCACTAGACAGAAGTTCAAGAGGTAAGGTATTCCACAGTTTGGATGCCAGAAAAGAGGTGGAGCGTCCACCCCAATCAGCTCTACGAATCCGGGGAACCTTCAATAAATGAGGAAGATAGAAGAAGTCTCCCAGGCAGATATTGGGATGCCAATGGTCTTAACAATAAAGGGCTTTTACTATTAATTCCCCTATGCATAATGCAGTGGCACTTGAACTGAACTTGGCATTACATCGGAAGCCAGTGGAGGTCTTTTAGAGCCTTAGCAGCAGACTGATGTTCGGTATGTTCATTAGAAGTCGGGCAGCAGCATTTTGTACAATCTACAACCTTCTGACAACGTAACTGGGTGAACCAGGATATATGGCGTTCCCGTAATCAAGGCCTGATAGGACAAGGGCCTGTATGATCACTCTTCTGGCTGTAGATGAAAGAAGGTTCTTCACCTTCCTCAATAATGTCAAGATGCTATAGCAGCTGGCAGCAACCTTTTTTACTTGATGGTCCATCTTGAGATTGGGGTCCAGTCACATCCCAAAGCTCTTTATTGAGCTTTTTGGAGAAGGCAACTTGCCAGTCTGGTAAGGGGCTTGGGGCATTACTGCAGAAGTTATTACCCAGCAGCATACCTTTCATCTTATCCTCATTGAGTTTATGGAACCAATCTTATTATTAGTATTAAGTGACAATCCTGAGGCAATACACAACTGTGTGCTTACAACCATATTGGCCGGCAGTGTGGGGTCAAAGAGAGAGTTACATTTACACAGCTTCAGTGCCTACAACCCCGGGGCTGGCAGCGATGTCTGGATTGTGTAGAAAACCTAACTTCAATAATGAGAACAAATCTAGAAACAACACAGAACTGAATGAAGAGATAAGCAAAAGTCCCTCCCTCACACCCCTCAAAGGAAAAGAAAAAAGATCTGCACCTGTCATGGATTCATTAGCGTTGATACTGCCCTCCATGAGCTCCTAGACTTCTTATAAGGTCTGCCCCACTACATGCGGGACGTCTTCGCCCCTTCTACCTCAGAAATCAAATGCAAAATTTGGAGATATTTGGGGCCTGTTACCTTCCTAAACTCCTTCGACAGTAGCTGGATGAATGGGGCCCATAATTCGGCATAGGGTCTCGCCCTTGTGATCTTTAACTAGTGAGAGGCGTTCCATGGCGAGAGTCAGCCAAAGTCTATGCAGCCAGGCCATGTGGTCAGGGACATTCGTGGAGCCCCATTGCGCAAGGATCGTTTGTCGCGCTGCTAGCAATGCCAGTGCCATCTGTCTACCCCTCAGTGAGTGAAGGGAAAATGTCAGCACGTTTGATAGCCCCAGTAGTGTGTATGCAAGGAAGCGTGGGATCTCAGTATCAAAGGCTTTGCCAATATCATTCAACACCCCCTCCCAGAAGGGCACCAGCCTTGGACAGTGCCAGAGTAAGTGCACTAAGCAGCCGCAAAGGCCACACCCCCTCCAACATTTCTCAGTATGATTTTTGTCCCAGCTATGAATGCTGGCTGGAGTGAGATACCAATAGGATGTGACTTTGTATGATGATTCGGTCCATGCAGTGTTATCGGCTGTGTGGTATGCCCTGTAATGGATGTTCTCCCAGTCTTTGTCCGAGAGGACCCTCCCCAGCTCCTACTTCTATCGTAGTTGATCCTTTGTACGCCCCCCCCAACTTCTGCTCTGTGGCAAGCATAACATACAGTTCTGAGATCATATGCGTTTCATCCTGTTTGCACGTTAGCCACTTCTCAAAAGGGGTAAGCGGCCGAGAGGCTTTCACTAGATAGGTCAGTGAAGTGACCCAATACCTAAGTTGCAGGTAGTGGAAGTCGTCCGACTTGGGCAGACCAGAATCCAATTGCAGTTGTTCATAGGAAAGTATGCCCTCTACATCAAACAGCAAAACCACCCTTTAACACCCCACTTTTCTCCATCTCTGAAAGACCTCAGATTTACAGCCTGGTGTGAAGTCTGGGTTGTCCACTATTGGGGGCATCGGCAAGGGGAATGTTGTCAGGCCTCTCCTAAATGGCATGGCATCCCATACCTTTAGAGTCGTCACAGTGACAGGGGAAGAGTAGAAACCCCAGGCCCTTAAATTACGCGGGAGCCACGCCTTCCTCCATATATTTGCTCCAGCTACCGCCTGGTCCATAAAGGTCAAGTGTTTTTCAGAGAGCGGACGATTCCACTCCAGAATATACCGGAGGTGGGAGGCTTGAAGATATCTATGTACCAGTGGGAGATGCACCCCTCCGTCCTGCTTAGGTTGTGTCATTTGGGAAATGGGTAATCGCGCCTTCTTCCCTCCCGAGACAAATTTGTTAATGGCTAGTTGCATAGCGCCTATAGCTTTCGGAGGGGGGTGGCCAGGGGTAGAATCTGGAAAGCATATAGAATCCACTGTAGCACATCATCTTTACCGCTGCTATACTCCCAAACCAGCCTAGTTTTAGTCTCAACCACCTATCCAGGGCTTCGTCGTTTGTTCCACCAGAGCGGAGTAGTTCATCCCCAGGGTTTTCGCTATCGCTGGAGCCAGGAAGGTGCCCAGGTTAGTTATCGGTTGCTTGACAGATTTTAGGGGGAATCTCTCCCTTAAAATCTCTTCATGTGCCTTGGGGGAGGAAAGGTTAAGAATCTTAGGTTCACTTTAAATCCTGACACTTTCCCAAAGGCCTCCAGCTCGGCCATGAGGATGGGCAGACAGGTGAGTGGAATGGAATTGCGTTGTCCGCATTAAGGCTTATCTTATGGACATCACTTCCAAATTGTAGCCCCTGTCTCTGCGGGTGGTCCAGAATACGTTGGGCGGTATACAGAGACTGGTAGAATTGACCAAAGGTCGCTGCTATCTGAGATCCCAGTGCACCTCTTCGCCTGAGGGCGTCTTAATCGATGGTATAGCCGCCGCCAGAGTTTAAGCTCTAAGCCTCTGAGCAAGCAACATGCCACATTTGTTGCTGCACAGGTAGAATTTATGGCGGAGATGGAGTAGGGCGTACTCAACCCTATTCATATCTAGGGGCTTTAGGAGGAGATGTTTCTTCTCCAGTTCTCTCCATACCCTTGGAGCATCTGTGCGCTTATGTACAGTTTCCTGCAAAAAGTACTGTCAGGTGTAACCAACTATTTCTTATGAATGCAATTCAATTCAAAACAAGTTATTTTCTGCACAAGTTAAATGTTAAAGCGTTTTTAAGGAACACAGCGTAGAAACACAAAAACCACAAAGAAATCAGGGGGCATATTACCAAGCAATAGCAATAATTATCGCTATTGCTTGGTTAGCGGGAAAAATTTACCGCTGAGCTGCGGCGATTTTTACCGCAAATAAACCTTGGTATTACCAAGGTTTAACGCAAATGCGATAAAAATCGCCACAAAGCATGAATATCGCTGAAAAGTCAGCGATATTCATGCATTACCGAGCTAATGCTCTTAGCCATGTTATCCACCTCCCATTGGATAACATGGCTAAGAACTGCTCAGGGCAGGTGTTAGCTTTTGGAGATATTCGCGCTTAGCGCGAATATCTCCAAAAGTTGGTAATAGGAGATAGCGATGTTAGCAACTGTTTACAGTCGCTAACATCTTGGCACGCCCACTTTGCATCTCATTAGTGATAAATATCACTGATATGCAAAGCGGGGCCCAAGATGGTCGCTATCTCCTACTAGCTGTCGCTAACTGGTGTTAGCGACAGCTAGGTAATAGGGAGATAATTTTATCTCCGCTTTCTTGGCTTTTAAAGCCAAAAAAGCAGAGATAAACCCCCTTGATAATATGCCCTCAGGTTTTTAAGGAATTGGGATATTTTATATAAATGATGCAATTGATATAAAATATCCCAATTCCTTAAAAACCTGATTTCTTTGTGGTTTTTGTGTTTCTACAGTGTGTTCCCTGAAAACGCTTTAACATTTAACTTGTGCAGAAAATAACTTGTTCTGAATTGAATTGCATTCATAAGAAATAGTTGGTTACAACCGACAGAAACACTGTACTTTTTGCATTACTATACCCATGTTCTGAGGGAGACAGGGTCCCCCCATTGTTTACTGAGTATGTATAGTTTCCAGCTCTCCCACCTCTTGTTCAATGTTCTGACGGATCTCCTGATGCTTTCTATTGTCAGCGGAAGAGCCATAAATTCCCCCCTCGTTACTAATTTCAGGACCTCCCATATCGCTGCCGACGAGGTGTCCTCCCTTTCATTATGTTGTATGTATTCTACAATTATTGACCAGATCACCTTCACCGTCTCCGGTGACTGCAACAGGCCCTCCCGGCGGCACCATCTCGTGTATTTGTGGCTGGCCTCAACTGATTGAATGGTGACAGTGATCAGCGCATGGTCCGACAGGGACCGTGGCTCTATATTTGCTTCACGCACCCTATGCAGAAGCGCTGTGGAGGCTAGAAAGTGGTCTAGGCGCGCATAAGATTTGTGTGTAGCTGAGTAGTATGTGTAATCCCATGTTTCTGGGTGGTGGTGGCGCCAGACATCATGCAGCCCATTATCTTTGAACCATTGTTTACCCACTGGGGATAGTGCCCCTATCTGAGCTGACCGCTGGTGGGAACGGACCTTGGCATCATCCATTACTAAGTGAAAGCCACCTCTCACCAGGATCGCTACGTCAGGAGATGCTGGACCTTTTGAGAGGGTCCTCATAATAAAGGGGTATTGGTGCGTGTTTGGCATGTAGATATTAATTAAGGTGAAAGGAGTGGAGCCCCATTAAATTCTACGTCCGAGAACCCTCCCCTTCACCTCATAGGGTAGAGAGAACTTTCCCTTCGAATTTTGCTCTAAACAGGATAGCACTCCATTATTTTTTACTGCCACTCAAGGACCAGTACTGGTGTGGGAATCGGCATGTTCTCATGCGGGCAGTGTCTCTAGCTAATAAGTGGGTTTCTTGTAACATGCAAATGTCATTGCCTGCATTCTCCAGTAGGGAGAGGATGGCAGCGCATTTCACAGGGTGGTTGAGGCCCCGTACATTGAGGGATACGATCTTTACATCCTTACCCATGTGGTGTATCCGATGTTAAGTGGTATATGGGGGTGTACGCATAGTAGGATGGGCGAAGTGGGGTGGGCCAGGGAGTGTGCGGCGCTACCCTTGCATATCTGGCCTCCCTATGACCGGTGCAGAATACACAAAAAAATAAACCCCATGCAAGAAATCATTATAAACGTTCACATCAGACTGGGTGGAACAAGAGCAAGCATTCCTAGAGACAAAAGTTTGTCTCAGTAGAACTGGGTAAGGGGGCAAGTGCCCACGGCTAAGCTCTAGGGGAAGGTGAGGGCGGTCTCCGACTCCACCACTTAGTTGTGCTCATCGTGCTTCCTGTAAGCATTCAGCTGGGGGACGAATGGTACGGGCTAGTGGCCAGCGAGGAAATAACTGCTTCTTGTTCCTTCACTTTAGTCGCTGTGTCCAGTCTGTGGAAGAATGGGTTCCTAACCATCGTCTGCCAGCGAGGTTGAGTGTGCCTCGATCCCTCCAGGGATATACGCTGCATTTCCGTGGACATGGGCTTCGCAATTCCCAGGACATCCCTGGCCTCCTGAAGTGAACGTATCTGTCGCAGCTTACCCTGATAGCGGAATATAATGCGGAAGGGATGACCCCAGGAGTGTGTGATTCCTTTCTCTTTTAGGTGCATCGTAATCAGCCGAAATTCACGTCGCTTGAACAGGGTGTCAGTCGGCAGATCTTGGAAAAATGTTGGAGAGTGACCGTGGAACTGCAAGGGGTGAGCGGCTCTCGCCTTCTTAATAATCAGTTCCTTCAGTCGTGTACACAAACCAGAATATCCGGCGGTGGAGCTTTACCACTTCTAGGCAACCCCAACCAATGGACCCTGTCAATCTGGATGTCAGCTGTGTGGTCGTCGCCCAACACCTGGCGAAAGAGGGCCACAACAAACTCCCTAATGTCCTCTCCCTCTGCACCTGATTTCACACCTCTGATGCACCCATAGTTGCAGCAGTAACAGTTTTGCAGTTCTTCCGCATGTCCCTGTTGCTCAATATTCTGCTCTTTAGGCTGGAGGATTTCTTGCTGCTTCATATTCAGTTCCTCATCCCTTCTGTTTTCATGCTCTTCAAGGGTCGCTACATGGTCGCCTATTTCCTCAACATCACGTTTAACTTCTTCCTCATCGAGTTTAAATTTACAACCAGCCATCTAACTGGCTGCTTCCTGGAGACATGGAATCAAAAACAGCTGTCTGGAGTTGGGGTCGAGGGAAATTGACATGACCAACTGGGTGTCATCGGCATTTGAGACCAATGAAAGCCCAAATGAGAGCACGATGTCGGTAAGGAGGAGCATATAATGATTAAAAGGGTGAGGCTCAGGGAGGAGCCCTAAGGAACCACACAGCTAAGGGGAAGTCTGATGAGTTATAGGACTGATCCAAGACCTGAAAGGTTTGGTTCCCCAGAAAAGAGTTGAGCCATTCTAGTGCCTGGCCCTTGACACCGGCCTTTGAAACTCTCTGAGTGAGAGTTAGATGGTCCACAGTGTCAAAGGCAGCTTGAGATCTAAGAGAATAATGGCTGCAGATCCTCCTTGATCAAGGAGCCGTCTCAGTTCCTGGTCCACCTCCAACAGCGCTGTTTCAGTGTTGTGGGCGGAAGCCCATTTGAGTTGGATGAAGCACTTCCTTGGATTCGAGGACAGGGGAGAGATTTTATGAACATGTTTTTCTAAGAATTTGTAGACTCCAGGTAACAAGGAGATAGGCCAATAATTACGGAGACAGAGATGGTGAAAATTCCTTTTTTTTTAAATTGGCCTGACTATTGCATGCTTTCATTGGTGAGCTGCCTGTTCAGAGGAGAGGGAGATGTTGTGTAACTGTCAGCACAGGAGCGACGTATTTAGTGAATAATATGGAGAGGGGGCTGGGTCCAAGGGAGAGCCTGATCTTACTTTGTTTAGAAGATCATTTACAAGATTCACTGTGAGACTGGAAAGGCAGTAAACAGACCCTCTCGTTGATCCAGTGTTAGATTACTACCTACAAGGAGCATCAGCCAAGTTAATAGTGTCATAGAAAGAGGAATATATAGCCATGATTGTTTTCTGAAAGTAACAGGCCAGATTATCACTGTGCTCGACTAAGGCATCCGGAGTGAGACTAATTGTTGGGGGCTGAGTAATGTATTAAAAATATCTTTAGGAGGGTTAGAGGAGTTAGCAATTTTGGAGAAGAAGAAGAAGGCTTGAGATGCTTTAATTTCTGTGTGTCTTATCGTCTGATGGATTTCCTATATTCAGATTTGCAGGACTCATCCTAAGTCTTTCTCCATCTTCTCTCCAAATGTTTGCACTCCTTTTTCAGGGACATCAAGTGGGCATTAAACGAAGGAGATGTATGGGCCAGCTGGATATCTGTTTTGCCATCTGACTGGTAGAACTCTGTCCAGTGATTTAGTAATTTACTCACTAAACTGGTGGGTGGCCAGGGCAACATGTTCCGAGAAGTTGGGTTATGATGTTTACATGACATCTAACCAATTACACAGATTATGTTTGGGACAGGCACGGTTCAGCAGCACAACTGCACTATTTTCAGTCAATGCCAAGTTGTATTCAAGCCAAGGTCCTCAGATTGACAGTTTAGGAACTAGATCACACCTCCTTCCTTAGTTGGCATATTAGAACTTTAAAAAAAAGCCTTAACATTGGATTTCACCACTCCTTGTAAATGCTCATGTTCTGTTGATGTTTTGACTTTAATAAATACATATAGAAAACCTGGGTCTCTTTAGGAAAGACGTAGAACAAAGACGACAAAACAAAACCTAGCTGTACAGGAATGCTCCTTGTTTGGGATGAATTCCCTTTCCCACCAGAGGTGTATGATTCTTCAGTGGGAATCTCCTCACACCATGACAGCTAATCACCTTGGGGGTTACAACTACCTCTCTAAGAGGGAGTGTTGGAATTGAAAATGTTATTGCCCCTTGCCCATCCATGCTTATTACTGTGTTATGATCTGGATTCAAGCAAGCCGGGCTGAAGACGGCTGGAATGCCAGAAACCGGTGTGCATGAATGTGTGAATGGTAGTGGGATGACTGTGATATGTATGATTAGCGACTATATGATGGTTTGATAGTGATTTTATCCTGTTTTGTGTCCTTTCTCATTATTTGTACTAATTCATTAATGATGTACTGAGGTTCATCCAATATATCTAGCACCCTAATTTGGTTAATAAATAGCTATTAAATAGCATTTCCCAGTCTTGAATAGAATTCTTTATTTGGAAGACATTAAGAGATATGAGTTGTAGTATCAGTATTGTCGTTTCTCTCCTGTTGTTTTACTTTCAAAGATCAGCAGCTACTCACGCCAATATCAATCGGCGAGATGTGGTCTAACAGCCTGAGCTGCTGACTTTGGAACTGGGTAGTTTGAATCCCAGCGTCAGCTCAGTGTCCTGTGATCCTGTGCAGATCACTTATCCTGCCTGTGCTTAAAAAAAATCTGATGGTGGCCAAGATGGCGGGCTGAGAGGTCGCACTTGCCGAGAGCTCCCGGACCCCTGAATCCCTGCACCGCTTGTAACCGCTGATTCCCCCCCGGATCACGCGGCGACTGAGCCTGGTGCCCACGGTGGAGGTGTGGAGCGACTGCTGAGCCCGGTTTGCGCCGTCGGGGGTGAGATCCTGACCGGTGAAGCTCGGGTCGGGGCCCGCTGAATGGCCCGTGTGCGAGCTGGAAGCTGCGAGTCTCCCGACCCTCGGAGCGTGACGGAGCGCCCAGCCGCCTGTGTGTGAAGCCCGCAGCGGTGCATGAACTGTCGGAGTGGGAGTCAGCAGCGGCTTCGCGAACGGCCCGGAGTTGTCCGACGGCGGTTGTGCGGAACGGAGCAGAGCGGAGGTGAAGAGCGGAGGCGGAGTCGACATCGCCTCACTACGCCAGCCCGTGGATTGAAGAGGCCCGCTGGGAGAGGCCGCTCCGGCCGGTTGTCTGAGCGGAGCAGCGGAACGGGGCTCCCGGGGCAGATCTCCCCCTGAGGCTACGGCCCCCGGCGACCATCGCACCGTGACTTTGCCCACTGGCCGGATTTTGGGTCCCGGATCAGAGACGGAGAGGGGTTCTCCATATTGGGCGTTGGCCCCTCGACATCACAGAGCGGCCATTTTGTGGTCTCCGGCCGGGCAGCTCGGCCTTCCTGGTGCTCTTTATGTAGCGCTGCCCCCGGCTGGCATATAGCTGCTTTCTTTGCCCTCAACGTCCTCTACTCAGCTGCAATGTCGAACGCTAGAGGACAGCGACGGGGTGACCGAACTTTGCCGGACATGCTGGGACGCGGCACCCTACGCAGCGGTGGAACCCAACCCGCCACGACCTCCCCGGCCCCGACCAGGGGTGCAGATGGCGGAGAACACCCGGTGACGAGATCATTTCTCGAATCGCTCTTTAGCTCCCTTCGGGAGGACTTTCAAACGCTCAAGCGTGAGGTGGCCGGGGAGGTCCGCGAAGTAAGGAGAGAGATGGACTCCCTGGGGGAACGTGTGAACACAGTGGAGGAAGCGGGTCACTCCAGGGATGAAGAGATCACCCATCTGCAGCAGGAGGTCCTGCGACTGCGGGAGCAACAGATTGAGCTACAGGCCCACGCCGAGGACCTTGAAAATCGGTCCAGGCGGAACAACATACGGGTCCGCGGTGTGCCGTCCGGTGAGGAGGGTGAAGACGTGACTGCTTATCTGGTGGCCCTCTTTCGTGCGATCCTGGGAGAGTCGGAGGACTTTCGGATCCGCATAGACCGAGCACATCGGGTGGGCCGCCCCCGCAGAGCTACGGCGCCCGCCCCGGACATTCTGGCCTTCCTCCCGGACTTTCCCTTGAAGGAGCGAATCCTCCGAGAAGCACGAGGGCAGCAATCTTTCCGATTCCGGGACCACCCTGTGACCCTGTTTCAGGACTTATCTACAGTCACGCTGCAGAAGAGGAAATCATTCAAGATCGCCACTGACTTTCTCCGGGAACAAGGGACACAGTACTCTTGGGGGCACCCCTTCCGTCTGATATTCCGATGGAACGGTGTTTTGCATCAGCTTCTGTCCCTCCAGGATGTCTGCGCGGTGTTGGGCCTCACAGCATCGGATACAGATACCCCGGCTCCGCGGCGGAGGCGAAGCACTCATGACGGATGGCAGCAAGCTGGAGGGGGGACCTCTCCTCCGTCGGAGCGTCCGGGCTCGCCCGTGATCAGAGCGGACATGGCGGCCGCCATCCAGGAGGCCTCCAGAGTGGCGGCGAACGGCGAAGTGGCCCTGACGGCCTGAACTCACTCCGGGGGGAGTCTACTTTAGCTTATTCCTCTTGCAGGTGCGGGAATCCGGGGGGTGGGCTGGGAGGAATGGCGAGTGCTGGAGGAGGTGGCTGGACGTCCACTAGACTGATTTACCATGGCCCTGCCCGTTACGGGCCGGACTGGGACAATGTCTTTTTTGAAAAGTTTGAGTAGCAGGGACTGGGGTTGGGACAGGCGGGCAGATGTTTTGATTCTGGGGACTAGAGGGGGGGCCAGTTGCGGGGGGTGGTGTAGATTTGGTTGTGTGGGGACAAGGGGGGTTTTTCTAGTTGTGGGGTGTTGGGGTTCGGGGACTGTACTGTGCCAGTGGACGGTTCAAAGTTGCTCTGTTTTGAGGCCTCGAGTGGTGCCTTCTGTGTTTGCCTGCGGGGCTTTGCCTCTTGACATGTGCTCCATTGATCCCCCTCCTTGATGGCTCTTAAGGTGCTTACTCTCAATGTGAAAGGGCTGAATAATCCGGTTAAGAGGCGGGCAGTGTTATCCTTGTTAGAAAACTCACAAGCGGATATCTGTCTGTTGCAGGAGACCCATTTGCTGGCTAAGGACTGCTCGAGGATGCGTACCCCTAAGTTCCCCACGCAGCTGTTCTCCTCTAGCGCCTCCAAGACGGCAGGGGTGGCGATCTTGTTTTCTAGGGGGTTCAGGGGAGAGGTCGTGTGCAAGGTAGCAGAACAGAAAGGGAGACTTCTAGTGTACAGGATCAAGATGGGGGGTTTAGCACTGACTGTTGGCACCATCTACTGCCCCAATGATCACCAGGACCAATTCTTACACAGGGCTTTGGAGGACGTAGCATCCACCTCTGATAGGCACATAGTGCTGGGGGGTGATTTGAACCTGGTTTTCGATGCGGCGGTGGACAGGTCTGTGCAGCGGCGCCACCAGTTGGGTGAGCTTTCGGGCTCGATTCGAGCTCGACTTGAGGAGCTGGATCTGCATGACATGTGGCGCCACCTCCACCCCACCACCCGCGCATACTCTTACTTCTCACATGCCCATAGATCTTATGCGCGATTAGATCATCTCCTTGTGTCGGGCCCAATGCTCCCTTTGGCTTCGAGTGTGGACATGGGGGTCCTCTCTCTTTCTGACCACGCCCCGGTGGAGGGCGCTTTCACTCTGCCCCCGGTGGTTCGGCCAAGAGGGGTCTGGCGGCTCCGGGACACGCTTTTGCACAGGCGGTCGGTGGTGGATCAGATCCGGGCGGCCATTTTGGATTTTCAGACCATAAATGATACTGGGGATACTTCTCGTGCGACACAGTGGGCAGCCCTGAAGGCGGTGCTCCGAGGCGAATTTATAGCGATTTCCTCGGCCGAGAATAGGGACCGACAGCTCAAGAGAGATGAGCTCACCCAGCAGGTGAGGGAGCTGGAGCAGGTTCATCACAGGACAGGGGCCCCCAGGGTGTGGAGGCAGCTGAAGGCGGCACGGAAACTCCTGGTGGCCCTTGACACGGACCGGGCGGAGTATGCGATGCTTCGCCTGAAACACAAATATTATACAGGGGGCGATCGGTGTGGGCGGCTCCTGGCTAATAAACTTAGGGTGCAACACCAGCAGCACCGTGTGAAGAAACTGGAGGACCCGACCGGTGGTAGGGTCACGGCTGATGAGCAAATAGCAGACGTCTTTCGCAGCTTTTATGCTGACCTCTACACCGGGGAGGCCCCCTCGGCCCGGGCTGAGATGGCCTATCTGGACTCGGTCCCGCTCCCGTCGTTGTCTCAGGAGCAGGCTCAGTATCTGGAGCGTGACATCCGTATCGAGGAGGTGATCACGGCGATATCCCGGCTTAAATTGGGCAAGGCCCCGGGTCCGGATGGCTTTATCCCGCTGTTCTATAAAACCTTCTGTCAGGAACTGGCGCCTCTACTGACCCGCCTTTTTAACTCCTTCGCAGAACCGGGAGCCATCCCCTCCGAATTTCTCCAGGCCACGGTTTCCGTGATTCCGAAGCCGGGTAAGGACAGGACCGCCTGTGGGTCCTACCGTCCCATTTCGCTACTGAACACAGATTTGAAAGTGTTCACCAGTATATTAGCCGCACGCCTGGCGTTGCACCTCCCGGGCATGGTTGACTCGGACCAAGCGGGCTTCGTGCCCGGTAGGCAAACAGTAGATAACACAAAGAGGGTGACGCACATCCTCGAGAAGGCTTCCAGGATCCCTGGGGAGAGGATGCTCCTGTCCATAGACGCGGAGAAGGCTTTCGACAGGGTGCACTGGCCCTACCTAGAGAAGGTCCTGAGCAAATTCGGGATTGGGGAGAAGTTCCGTCATCTGATCTTCAATTGTTACCGGTTCCCCTCTGCGGTAGTCCGGGTGAACGGGGGCAGCTCTCGACCCTTCCCCATTGAGCGGGGTACGAGACAGGGGTGCCCTCTCTCCCCTCTGCTCTTTGCCCTGTACATGGAGCCCTTTGCTCAGAGGGTCAGGCAGAACCCCGACATTGTCGGTGTCAAGA
Source organism: Lissotriton vulgaris (assembly GCF_964263255.1). Classification (NCBI taxonomy): domain Eukaryota; kingdom Metazoa; phylum Chordata; class Amphibia; order Caudata; family Salamandridae; genus Lissotriton; species Lissotriton vulgaris. The sequence continues at coordinate 45,908 of NW_028246214.1, forward strand.
TGGGTGAATTCCATCATGCGATCAGCCTGTACGCGGATGATGTCATTCTGACACTGGATGACCCGCGGAGATCGCTGCCGGCCTGTGTAGAGGAACTGAACTTATTCGCCGACGTGGCGGGCTTCAAGGTGAACCTGGGGAAGTCGGCCGCCCTTGACATTTCGCTTACTAACGCCACTAGAGCGGAACTACAGAGGCTTTACCCTCTGAGCTGGTCCAGGGACCGGATCCCGTACTTGGGGATCCTATTGGCGCCCTCCCTCCCGGAGATGGTCACGGCCAATTACGCGGCGCTGGGCGCGAAAATCAGGGAGGAATTGGGCCGGTGGGATAAGGGCACGCTGTCGTTGCTGGGTAGGGTGGCCGCGGTGAAGATGACTCTCCTGCCTCAGGTGCTGTACCTCTTCAGAGCGTTGCCGCTCCAGCCCCCCGCGGGGTGGCTTGCGGAGACTCAGGCTGCCATCGCGCGGTTCGTGTGGCAGGGCCGCAGGCCGAGGATCAAGAGAAGCATCGCTATGCTGTCACCGGAATCCGGGGGGCTGGGGATACCGGACTTGCGGAAATATTTCCAGGCCGCTCAGCTCCGCTATCTAGTGGAATGGAGCCGGTGGGAGTCTGATAAGCACTGGCTGTTCCAGGACCAGGCGGTGGCGGGAAGGACGCTGCAGGAAGTACCATTCTTGAAGCGGGCCCATCGACCCCCCAATCTCTATGCGTCTCTGGTAACGCGGGTCCCGCTCCGGACGTGGGACTCGGTGGCTGCCAGGTGCGAGCTTACCACCTTCCCCTCTCCCTTTACGCCGCTCATTGGCAACCCGGACTTCGGCCCCGGGATGGAGCAGGGCGCTTATGAGCGATGGCGGGTGGCCCGCTGCTGCACTCTGTATCACTTGTATTGCCCTGAGGGGGTTGTCCCCTTCCCGGACCTGAGGAGGGATTATGGCCTCCCGGAAACGGAGCGCATGCGATACATGCAGGCGCGCCACTGGGCATTACAACCCCAAGTGCGCGACGCGGCACACCGGGAAATCACAGCGTATGAGCGTTGGTTAATTACTCGCACGTCGGACGCTAAACTGATCTCAGACCTGTATAAAATGCTGCAGCCCCCCTCCTTTCATATTCACAACCCCGGTCGGGAACGTTGGGAGCGTGAGCTCGGGCGCGTTTTGAGCCATAAAGAATGGGAACACATCTCCTTCCGCGCACGTCACTCGGCCTACCACACGGGTCTTACGGAGACCTTCACTAAAATCTCGACCTACTGGTACCGTACTCCGGAGAAACTGCACGAGATGGACAGGGCAATACCAGGGACCTGCTGGCGCAACTGTGGCAATACTGGTACACTAACACACATACTATGGGAATGTCCCCTGCTGGCTCCTTACTGGGAAGAGGTTTTGGGCGAGGTAGACAAATGCTTTGGGATAGAACTGCCTAGATTCCCGGCCTATGTTCTGCTAGGGTTGCCGAATGGGCTGATGTATCCCCTTAGATCTAAGAGAGGTAGACAGATCGCAAATGCGCTGGGGTCAGCGGTGCAGAATATTCTCATACACTGGCGCACTACCACACTTCCCTCTGTAGTTGGTTGGCTGCACAGATTATGGCATGTCCTTGGAATGGAGAAGATGTCCTTAGTAGCCCTGGGGGATACTGATACTTTTGAGGAACTGTGGGAGCCCTTTCACAGCCTGTTATGTTCCGAGTTTCGGGAGATCACCTGCCCTAGATACCTTAGGTTGTTAAGGCTGACACCGCCACCGGATCCGCCTGCTTGATTGGGTGGGGTCGGTACTGTGTAGCGGGGATTTTCGGAGAGTTGCATGTAGCGGAGACTGTAGATATTGGCACAGTACAGGGGGTGGGTCAGGGTTCGGTAGTTGGGGGTTCTGTTTGGTTGGGTAGGTTCTTGGAGCGGGGTTGCTTCCCCTCCCTTCACCCCCCCCCCCTTTTTCCCCTTCCCCTCTTCCCCTCCCCCCCCCCTTTTTTTCTTTTCTTTATTTCCTCCCGTTCTTTCTTGGTCCCCCCCCCCCTGATTTTCTTTCCTCCCCCCCATCCCGTCCCTCCCTCCCTTTCTCCCCCCCCCCCCCCCCCCCCTCGTTGTTTGTATGTGACCACAGTTGGGAAAGCTATGCTCCCGAGTCGGATGGGGCCTCTTACGAAATTGTAATTGCATTACTGTACTTGCTGTACAATGCGCATTGCTGTGCGGTTCCTGTGGTTTACTTGTTCCTTGCCCCTTTGTGTCCTACCCCACCCTGCTTCAATAAAATACTTTAAACCTAAAAAAAATCTGATTTTGTGTTATTTAATCTGGTGCTTGTGTAAAGCGCCATGATGCCTTTGAGCCCCAGCCCCCCACCATGAAAGATGCTATTGGCAGAAGAGTCTGGTCGCTGCATTTAAAAGACAACATGTATTTCTTTACCTTTTTAGAATTTATTTAGTGCTTATTACTCATCATATGGGTAGTAAGCACTATATAAATGCAATTCCAAAGCAAGACAATTTGCTACTTCTACCTTGTTTACTTGAAAGCAGAGGAAGACGGCAGAAATTGCTTTTGAAGTGTAGACGCAGTCCCTTAAATAGAGCGTTAAAGAGCACACATTGCTTCTCTTTAAAACAATAGTGATCAGTAAAGCACACTGCCATACACATTTGAACCCCCACTGTGAGGTTTTTGTCCTGGGTGTTGTGGTTCATCTGTGACCCCTATCGCCTCCTTTAAGGACACTGCAGATGCAAGATAAGCTGAAGGGGTCTGTTGGAGAAAATGTTTGTTCAAACGCTCTCTTCTTCATCTGTAGTTTTCCCGGACTTTCCCTGGGACAGACACCCACACAGCTGCAGGCCTGCAGCCTAGGCTACGGAACACATAGGGGAGGAGGGCTGAAGCCCTTACAGCCCATTGAGCATTGCTCGCCTGAAAAAAATTATATCTCAGTTATTTCACCAAACACTCGTACACCACGCCTGGAGTGTATTCTGCAAACCATGTTTGGTTTGGTTTCTGTCACATGCCATGCGCCCCCTAAATGTTACCCGGAGGTCCCGGCACAGCTCATCTGTGTCCCAGTAGCTGCCTGGCTGTTAACATAGTTACATCATGGCAACAGGACCCCCCCGCCCCACAACATACCTACAAACCCGCAAATAACACACAAGACACAAGTGTTATGTTGGGAAAAAATTGCTGCAGGTTTATTACATACAACATTATGTAATCATGATGGGTTATCTAACGGGCGATCCAAGGGCAGGCCGCATTCTCGCCACCTGCCCGCCTGATGAGCCAAGCAGCACCGTGGCGAACCACCTGAGTGCTGCCCCTAATGGTAATTATTTTACTCGCGCCCCTAGTGGGACGGAGCGCAGTTAGGCAAGCCCCCGGTGGCACAGGCCCACAACCACCCGAAGGACTACTGGGGCGCCGACACGGGTTCCCGGACCTCCCCTGAGGTCCAGGTCTTAGGCTCTGGCACCCCTATGTGCCTGCTGAGGTACAGTGCTGCACCTCTCTGCTTCCAGATCGCCCTGTAACTCCGCCTGCAACCAAAAAAAGTATACATTATAAAGTTCAACCAATTTCCCCCCAGCTGACACTCAGGGTAAGAGGTAGGGAGGGAAAAGAGTGTCCTAGTATCATCTGGAGGTGTCTGGGGCAGCAAAGAGGCATCTAAAATGGCGAGGGGAACTTAAATACCCCTCGCCCTGCCTACCGCCCCAGGCGCACGTCACTGGCCCAGCCCTCTCCCTGCCGGGACTCCTCCTACACCCAGAGGAGTGAGTGGCCAAGCAAGACAGAGGGCGCGGGGGGGAGGCCCTCTGTAACTAAGGTGCCGCCCTCCTGATGGCCACCGGGTGGCCTCGGGCAGCCGCATAGTTACATCATGGCAACAGGACCCCCCCGCCCCACAACATACCTACAAACCCGCAAATAACACACAAGACACAAGTGTTATGTTGGGAAAAACTTGCTGCAGGTTTATTACATACAACATTATGTAATCATGATGGGTTATCTAACGGGCGATCCAAGGGCAGGCCGCATTCTCGCCACCTGCCCGCCTGATGAGCCAAGCAGCACCGTGCCGAACCACCCGAGTGCAGCCTCTAATGGTAATTATTTTACTCGCGCCCCGAGTGGGACGGAGCGCAGTCAGGCAAGCCCCCGGTTGCACAGGCCCACAACCGCCCGAAGGACTACTGGGGTGCCGACACAGGTTCCCGGACTTCCCCTGAGGTCCAGGTCTTAGGCTCTGGCACCCCTATGTTCCTGCTGAGGTACAGTGCTGCACCTCTCTGCTTCCGGATCGCCCTGTAACTCCGCCACAGCCCGGCCGGCGGCAACTGCCGCCGCCCGGGCCCCCTACCACCTAACTTCTTATACTATTTGGAGCCTTTGCACTGCAGTGCTTCCTGTAAGTCCAATAGAAACAGGTCCATACCGACTGGAGAAAGGTGGACACCATCAGGTTCAAAGTAACCTTTTATCTTGTCTTGAATCATTTCATGCCTGATGAAACCAATGCCCCTCTGCAAGGTGAATTTACGCATGTCGCCGTTCATTCTCCTCCTCGACTTCTCTATTGCTTCGCCTGACTTAGCGCCCTGCCATATCCTGCGTGGTACCAATTCGGACCACCATACTTCACAACTTCCCATTAATCTGCAAACTTCTCCCAGGTCCACTTTCATTTTTTGCAAAAGCGTTGACCTTCCCAGGTTGGTGATGTCATTGCCCCCCAGGTGGATGACCAGATGATGGGGAGGTGCCCCCCTTGAAGCTAGGGAGTCTTTGAGCCTAGGCAAAAGGCAGTTCCAGCGCATGCCAGGGAAACCCATCCACATGCACTTCGTGTTGGAGAAAACGCGCATTCAGTTCCTTATGGCCGCCCATCGGCCTAAACTTGCGACGGTTGAATGCCCCAAAACCCACACTCTTGAACCTGTTAAAACAAAGGACACAATTTCACCTTTTGTTCTTTATTAACACAAATGGTACAACACAGCAAACACTGCACACGAAAATATCACTTAGACCATCACTGCAAACTTAAAATCGACCCATATCTTATGGACGTATGTAACGCTTATAACAAAGGGATTCCCAGCGCCCAACTTTTTGTATGCTTGCCGCTGGCATGCCAGCGCAGGAAGCCGCAGTGGCCGCCCCTATTCGAAAAGAATGGCTGGAGAACTTCTTTCCCTTATTTACAAAACCTGCTCTGGAGAGACAATCATAATTTTGTCCATCTGGTACCTGGTGAGCAGGCTAAGATCCTCATGCATGAGGAGGTAACCTGCTGCTGTTGGTCGAAGGGCGAGGTAGGCACGGACCGCTGAGACTGGACAACCTATCTGGTCCTCTAATGGAGCCAGCAAAATGACAACGCCTTTCCTAGCCTGATCTGTCTTTGACTTCCTGAGCGTGATAGTCAGGTTGGTGTCTACATTGACGTCATCCCTGCCCAGAGCATCCCCTGAAATGTCACTCTTGGATCGTGCAACCAGCTCGCTACTACGAAAAGCTCCGAAGAAAGCTAGGCAGAAAGCTGCCGCAAACAAAGAGGATTCGAAATGAGAGTGTGCCACGGCTTGCAACGCCACCAGCATAGACTGCAGAGTGCGAAAATCAATGGGGGCTCTATTGTCCGGAGTCCTAGGTTCGTCCCTTGCCCACCCCTTTAGGGCTGCCCTGATGATGAAGGACTGGGCTGGATCACTCAAACCCTTCAGCTTGGCATCATTGCTAACAGCGGCTAAGTGGCAACAAATCCAGGAGTGAGATTTGCCCTGCTTCTTTGCCCAGACAGTGAAAGCCTGTACTTTGTCTACAAGGGCTACTCCCGCCAATCCCATGCCTATGACTGCCTTGTTGAAAATCGCCAGGTCCCTCCCATAACGCTTCCTGGTACCTGGCGCCAATGCTCTCTCCCCCATTGCTCTCAATTCTTGCTTCACTCCAAGATGCGCCATAGTGCCGGTGGGAAGGGGGTCATCTCCTTTCTCGCTTATGGGCAGGCCGCACGGAAACGGTCCCACTGGAAACGAGAAAGAGCATCAGCTGCAACGTTAATGACCCCAGGAATGTGTCGTGCCCTAAACTCCATGTTGCAGCGCAGGCTCCTTCTCGCTAACTTCCTCAGCAGGGAGAGGACCAACGGGCAACTGGCCGTCTGCCCATTGATAGCTTGGACAACCGCCATGTTGTTCGACCAAAAGAGGACCTTTCTGTCGGACAAAAGGCCGGGCCAGAGATGCAGAGCAATGACAATAGGGAAGAGCTCCAAAACTGTGATGTTGGCAGTGATGCCTCGCTTGCGCCAGGCGTTGGGCCATTCTTGCGCACACCATTGTTCGCCCAGAATTGCACCAAAGCCCTCCCTGCCTGAAGCATCCGTGAACATACTGAGTTCAGGACTGTCAGCCCAAGGTGCCCTCCAGATGACCGTGCCATTGAAGTCATCCAGGAACTCCCCCCACATTTTCAAGTCCTGCTTCAAGCCCGCTGACAATTTCACGAAGTGGCGGCGTTTGACTACTTTTGCAGTTGCCCTAGCTAATCGCCTAGCAAAGACCCGGCACGCAGGGATGACACGTGCCGCGAAGTTGAGTTTGCCAAGGAGGCTCTGGATGACGCCCAGCGGTGCCTTGTCCCTCCCCAGCAGATCGCGGATGTCCCGTTGCAGGTCCTTCACCTTCCCGGCAGGGAGTCTTGACACCCCATTAACTGTGTCTAGCTCGATGCCCAGAAACATGAGAATCTGTGCCGGGCCCTCGGTCTTGCCTGGAGCCAAAGGTACACCAAGGTGTCTTGCCAGATCCATGAAGCATGAAAGCCCTTTGCTGCATTCCTCAGTACCTTCCCTCCCAATGAATAAGAAATCGCCCAGGTAGTGAGTCACCGCCCTGACCTCATATCTCACCGAGAGTGACCACTGCAAGAAAGAGCTGAATGCCTCGAAGAATGCGCAGGATACAGAACAGCCCATGGGCATGCACTTGTCAAAGAAATACTGGCCTCCCCACTTGAAACCCAGCAGGTGATGGCTCGCAGGGTGAACCAGCAAGAGTCTGAATGCTGCCTCAATGTCGGCCTTCGCCAACCACGCCCCCCTCCCTGCTCTCCTGATGATGTCTATGGCCACGTCTAGTGAACAGTAAAATACAGAACATGCCCCCTCATCCAACCAAGAGTTAACAGAGTCCCCCTCCGGGAAGGATAGGTGATGGATGAGCCTGAAAGCCCCCTGTTCCTTCTTAGGGACCACTCCTAAGGGGGACACCACGAAATCCGGAAGGGGGGGAGGTCAAACGGGCCTGCAACCCTCCCCAAAGCCAGTTCTTTTCGGCTCTTCTCAGACACTACCTCGGGGAGGCCCCTAGCTGATTTCAGATTCTCTGCGTCCCTGCTGACCCTCGGCCCCAAGTAAGGGATTTTGAAACCTTCTAAAAACCCTTCCGACAATGTAGCCCTGTCTTTCGCATTGGGATACATCCTCAGAAGGGGCAGGAGGTTGGGAATAACAATTGGGGAAGGGCCTTTTGAATGGAGGGAACAAACAGTTGTGGTAACCCAAACAGAAGTGACGGCTGACATGTCGAGTTGCAACACAGGGTCATGTGGAGGCGCAGGAGACGGGTCGGTTGGCAATGGAGAATGGGCTGGAAAGGAATTGTCGGGCTGTTACTTTTCTTGTTTCTGCTGGCCCCCAGCTGAATCCCGCTTGTCGCATGACGAGGCAGGATGGGCGCCGCTGCGCTTGCTGCATGTGTGAGCGAATCTACAAGCCTTGCCCCATGTACAGTTCCCCGCATTAAACAACCTGCAAGTTCCAACGAAGGATCTTTTGCCACCCCTGTTGTAACCACCTCCTCCTCGCCCCCCCGAAAGGACTGTTTGAAATGACCTTTTTTGTCTTGTCTCTGGCCTTTCCCTGCCTCAACTTTCTTATCAACGGAGCTGGCTTTAGCAGTGACTTCCGCCTTACCCTTGCCCATGTACTGCATCCATAGCCTAACCTCCATTTGATCCCAATCCAGTTCGGGACACACTGCCATCTTTTTTCTAAATTCGCACTCGTACTTTTACCAACCCATGCCCCCGCTCGATTCCGCCTCATCAGTGATGACGCTTGCGTATTGAAACAGGCCCTGCGCATGCTCTGGGAAACGCTCTGTGATGACTGCGGCTAAGATAGAGAATGCCTGCCTCCAATTCTTGATAGATTTCTCAGGCCAGGCCTGATAGCGTACCTTCTTCTCCTCATCCTTAGCCCCCATCTTCCTAATGTCCACCCCATCGGCCCCGATCATGAGGAGGGAGAAAATATCAATAAATTCCCTACGCCAGATGCCTTCCTTTGCCGCCTGGGGCACCTGCCAAGCTAAAGAGCACTTCCCTGAAAGCATGGGAGCCATGGACATTTGTGTTGCTGCTGGCACGCTGGGCGATGATGTGCTTGCCACAGGGGTGGATGCTACAGGTGGCGCGGGAGGCGCTTGTACGGCGGGGGCAGGAGGAGACAATGCTTAAGTGAGGGGCGCTAGCGCTTCGCTATGCTGCTCGGCAGGGGGCGGAGGGGCCGGTAGGACTGCTCGCTGGGGAACCGCGACGTTGCTTCTGCCGGTTCCTACTTGTGAAATTTCGCTTCCCCACACTTGTGTAAAATTTGCCTCTGCTACTGCCACAGGAGCAGGTGCTGGTGCCCCTATCCCGCCCCCCGCAACCATATTTTCGCCGCCTGCCTGCTGCCCAGCTGTCTTTAGTCTTGCTCTAATCTCAGCCATAAAGTCTGTGAGGGTGCTGGTGAGCTTACCCAACTCGTCATGTGTAGCAAAGTTCGTGGGTGGGGCCACCGCTGCCCTGGGGGGGGAAGCGCTGACCACAGTGGGAGGGGACGCCGCTGCATGGACTATCACATTCCTGACTGGCTCGGTAGTGCGGCTTTTAGCAGGAGCCGGTTCCGCTGGAAAGTCTTTGCATGTGGGCCTCTTCAATCTCTTGGACCTCGTGGTCGACATGTCCTCTGTTACCTCGGGTTCTGCCGCTGGTGGCGACAAGACAACCCCGGAATCCCCTGGACCGTTATCACTCAACCGCTCACTGGCCCAAGCCACCCCTTTGGCCTTTATCAGGTCCATGAGTGCCTTCATTTGTGCATCCTGAGAAAGTCCTGCTTGAGACTCGTCAACTTGGGACATCTGGGAGAAGAGCGGGGGGGATCCCTGGCTATCCATTCCGTCTCTTCAAGCTCGGATCCTGAAAAAGAAAGGCTCCATGAGCTTGATATAGGGATAACGGTGTGCGGCTTAGAGCAAGGACAACCCTAGCTGGTGATACAAACCACCGGCCTACCCCCCCATTCAATGAGAATCACCCCAGCCGCTTCCTGTTCCTGCCGCCTTGAGCTAACCCCGTGAGCAATGATACATACCTCTAGAAATGTCTCATTAGAATGCAGTGCAGATGCGTATGCGAATGTTTCGGTACGACAGGTGTCTGAAAGGAAAAGGAATCCATGAATATGACGCTGAGACCTTGTGTGCCAATGTGTAAACAGCCATGGCCTGCTAGATGAACACTATACCACACATCTCACATGGTCGGTAACTGGGCGCCACCTGATGGTCCCATTGCACCTACACCTTAGGCCCAACTTCACCCGCATTACCTGTACTTTTGTTAATTACTGTGTGTCCCTGCACACCCAGCACGTCACCTCCTTCTACACCTGAAACAGAAGAGACCACGAGCACAAGCAACGAAAATTCTATGCTGAAATTACAATGCCTGTACTGAACATACTGTCCCTTTCCGCCCTTTACATTGGCGTGCCGCCCATTCCTTGACTTTGCCCGCAACTACCGATAGTTTCTATACCATGTTGATAACCATAACGTGTGGAAAAGGCATTTTGTCCACATAACTCTGAGCTTCCCTTGATCCCAATTGGCCCGTGCCCCCTATTAAAGCAGTGTATCGAGCACCGCCATAAATACTGTTGTGACCGAAAAAAGGGGGGGGTTGTATGGGGGGGCACCCATCCAAACCCAAGGTGAATCGCATGTCGTGGCAGACAAAGACCACACCATCATGCACCGCGAGCTGATTGTTCGGGTGCCATGGACCAACCACCCAACCCCCAGCAGCGTGTAGACTCCCGCAGGAGCGAGGCCACCCGTTGGGGAAACGATCAACTTGTAACTTGCTCACACCGAGGACCCCCGATACCGACCAGCGAGGCGCTCAGAACGGTGAGCGCCCGCCCTACCCCGAACGCCCTAGCGACCCCCAGGGACCCCTCAGCGAACACGGTGAAGTCTGGCACCCCCACCTCCACAGCGGCCTGCTAACTGAGCAGGCCGACTAGCCTCGCTCAACCTCTACAAAGAGGGAGTAGGCGGAGGGGGGGGGTACCGGCCAGCTAGGCCTCCACTTACCGGTGAAAGTTGCAAAAAGAGTGTCCTAGTAGCGTCTGGAGGCGTCCGGGGCGGCAAAGAGGCATCTAAAATGGCGAGGGGAACTTAAATACCCCTCCCCCTGCCTACCGCCCCGGGCGCACGTCACTGGCCCAGCCCTCTCCCTGCCGGGACTCCTCCTACACCCAGAGGAGTGAGTGGCCAAGCAAGACAGAGGGTAGGCCCTCTGTAACTACGGTGCCGCCCTCCTGATGGCCACCGGGTGGCCTCGGGCAGCCGCAGATTTGCAGGGCAGGGAGGAGGTGGAGAACAGGTGGGAATAATAATAATATATATTTTTAAAACACCTGCTTGCCACATCGCCACCCTTGCTTTTTCAGGCACAAACTCCCAGATTGCACTGCGGCCAATCCTGTTGCTGCTTTCATGCTGCTGAAAGCAGCATCACAATTGGTCTGAATGCTGATGTTTTGTGCTTTCAGTTAGACTGGGAGCCTGTGCCTTCTCTCTCCATCCTGGCAACGCACCTGGGGTTGAAGAGAGCTTCAGTGCGCATGCCATGATTAGATTAGATTAGAATACTTGTATAGCGCATGGCTTCCCCAGCAATGAGGCGACCGAGCACTGAAGCAGAGCACAGCGTAAGGAAGCAAGGCAGAGAATTAGCAGTGGGAGAAAAGCCAGGTCTTTACCAGCCTTCTGAAGGCCTGGTGATCAGGATTGCTATGGATATGTAGAGGGAGGGAGTTCCATTAAGCGGGAGCCGGCCATTTAAAAGATCAACCACCTGATCTGGTCCTTTGCATTCGTGGAATTCTTGCAAGTAGCAGATCCGCCGAGCACAGCGCTCGTGAAGGTACCTAATGGGCGCATAGATCACTCAGGATTCTTGGGCCGATGCCTGTAAGCATCTCATGTGTGATACAGAGTGCTTTAAAATGAACTCTGAGTAGCAGTGCCCAATACACCCTCTCCAGCCTGTCATCACCCTGGCCCCTCCCCCAAGCCTCGGCTCCGCGAGAAAACTTAAACAATGATAAACAAAGGTTCATTATTGTTTTATTTTTCATTTTTTCAGCCGCCGGCAGGTGGGGTGACGCTCCTAAGCCATTATGTAGGAGCCGCCGCTGCTGTGTCCACCTACCAATGTCCACTGTAGAAGGGACCTATTTGTGATGCATGTGTCTACAGTGCTTGGGGGGTTGATTGCAGTCTCCAGACAGTGGCATGCTCCAGAAACAGCTGTTACTTGAATTTTTTTAACCCAGGATTTACTCTGTGGCCTCAAGATGACATCATGCCTGGAGAAGAGATGGTGCAAGGATGTCTGTGTGATTAAGCAAATGGTGAGCACACAAAGTTCCACTGTGGAGTGGAAACACGTCTTGTGTAGTTCAGTTCACCAGCAGAGAAGAACATCTGTGAACTTTTCAACTGTATTCACTCTTTTTTTTCACTTTTCAACAGCATTCACTTAATATTCAATCAGGCAATTTCAGCAATCACATCTGCAGGATCTGCCCTGGGCTAGGTTCCTAGATGACTTCCTTTCCTCAACAAGTTTCCTTCATCAAACAACTGAATCAGTTCTTCAAAACTAAGGGGCAACTGTTGATTAATCACAAAGGCCAATCACTCAGTGCTGCTGAGAGTATGACATCATCCTGGGTCCAATTAACAGTCAAGCGAGCAAAATTGATCCATCGTTTTATGTATGAATTTAGCTCTGCCTGATTACTACTGTTTACGTTTTTCTTGGTTTTACTGGTTGCGGAAGAACCCAATTTCTCCTGCAGGTAAAACCATCTGGAAAACTACCTGAGTCTTTGGCTGCAGCAGAGCCAAGTTTTATTGTGCTTTTTTTTAATGGAGTAAGAATACAATGCTTCCGCCCGGTAGAAAAAACCTTCCTTTTACTTCCCTACTCCACCCCCTGTACAAGGGCAATTATGCCGCAAGTAAATTACTGTGCAGTAAATCCTCTTCAATAGCATGCAAATCATAATCAGAGCCCCAGAGGTTATACCTTTGGTGACTCGCGGCAAGTGTGTGCCCGTAGAGCCTTGGAATTTCCAGTGCCTAATTTGAGCAGATGGTTTCCGGTGCTCAGCACCGGCACTTAATTGTCAGCACCAGCACCTATGACAGTCTGCCAGACAGTTGATCTGTTTTATTAAATTCAGAGATGAGCACAACAACTGTTGTTTATTAATTCAGTATACATTAAGAATGAGCAATACCTGCTGCCAAAGCCATTCTATTAACTTTGGGGGCCTAAAATTGTCAGAATTCTCATACTTGTAGGAGTGTGACTTATTACTTATGCAGCAATGGGCAGTGCAAGAGGAAATGTCCTGCTGAATAGAGGCCTGGCATTTTTGTTTACAAATTAAGCACTGGATGGGGTTCTCTAGTTGGCAGAAGTAGGTACCTTTGACCAAATAGGGAGCCCTTCTTCTAGTCAGGGCAACGGGGATACACACTTTAGATAACCCCTGCTCACCCCCTTGGTAGCTTAGCATGAGCAGACAGGCTAATCCCAAAGGCAATGTGTAAAGTATTTGTACCAACACTCTCAGTAACACAGTGAAAACACCACAAATGGACACCAAACCAGTTTAGAAAAATAAAATATCTTTATCTAAACTAAACAAGACCAAAACGACAACAAATCCAACATACAGAAACTCAGTAGAATGTCTTTAAAAAGGGTTGTTGCAAAAATAAACTTGTAGATGATAAATTCGACACTTTAGTTTTAAAGTACCTGGGATGCGTAACACAAAAACAAAAGGGGTGCAGAGAAAACGATGCGTTGATTCTTGCTGCGCGCCGATGCGTCAAGATGGCGCCTCGATGCGTTGTGTTGCGATGATACGGTGCGGTGTGAAACAATAGCGGCTTTACTGCAATGCGACAACGTGGATGCGATGAGTGCACGCCAGACGGCTGTGCTGCAAATTTGGTAGTTTTCTGAGCAGCGACAGGCCCTGGGACACGCTTCCCCAATGATGCGACAGCCCTGCGACACGTTTCTCCAGTGATGTGACGACACCCTCTGACGGCGAACAGCGGCAGTGGCAACACACTTCCTCTATGATGCAACAGGTACTGGCGAGGAGGAATGATACCCCTGTTTCTGTTGTTTTTTCCCCTGTTTTTTATTGTTGGTCCAAGTCTGTTTAGGACCCTTGGGGCGATCATCTTTGTCAGACTTCGCCGCCTGCGTTTGCTTTTGCGCTATCTTGGCAAAAGGCTTAACACCTAGACTATTACGGCCAACGGTTTTATAAGCCGCCGTGATAATTCTCGGTAACTGACGGGGTTTCTCTGCATCGGGGACATCACAAAAGCATTCGACACCTGGAAGCTTACTGCATCTCCCTTAACGTTAGCAAGGACAAGTTCAGAAACTACATCAAACATTCCCACGAGTCTCATTCCCAATTCAACATCCGCCTCCGGCCCATGCTCATCCTGAACATGCTTAATGACAGAGGGAAGGACAGACATTGACGGGGTGCGAAAGCATCTCTTATAGACTGCCGCAAAAATCATACCCCATGTAGTACAGTCAGTCACTTCAGGCACTTGTCTTTCTGCAAACTAATTGTCAGAATCCTGTGTTTGTCCACAGGAGTAGTATTGGGAAATACTGCCTCCAGTTGGTCAAACTTCTCGGCAAGCCAGAAAGGCATTTCATCCTTATCTTGGGGACGCTTGCCCACAACCGCATTAACCATGACAGGACTAAGCTTCAACCCGTTCAGCCCAACTGGATGCGCCGCAACGCCACGACCCCTAACTGGAATGTTGCGGGAAATATAATGAACCAAAGCCCTAATAACCGCTACTGCAGAGACATAAAGGGGCCTCAATTCAAGTAAGGGACATTTCCCTGCACGTGGGTGCAGGGTAAATACAGCCAAAACAGGCCAAGAAGAGCCTGGAATGGACAAAGGACCTAACCTAATTGGTGTAAGAGGGTGGGAAAGGGCGCCATCAAACCAAACGCGGTGCTGCCAAGCAGAAATCGGAACCTCCTGTGTCCTATTAGGAGTGTACTCCGCAGGCAGGGCAGTGGGAGTGAGTATGAAACACATTAGTGTCTGCATTAACCACAGGACACGTAACCCACGAGTAGAAAAGCTCAAATGGGTGTGCTGCGTCTGCCTCTACTACAAAAACCACTGCCATGCCTTCTAGGTCAACGGTGAAACCCTACAAATGATTGCGTACAGCCAAACAACTGTACACTGGGATATCAACTGCCATTATGACACAGAAAGAAAAGAGAACAATGCAATGTAATAAAGCACAACTGGGTAGCAATTCAAACAGAAACCGTTAATAATGTATCAAGCTTGAAAAGACCTATTTAATTATAGGTAGGTTTATCCGTCACCACTGTCAACCGGAAACAATAGTGAGGGGGTCGTGGACTGATACAAGCACTACTCGAGAGTCTCACTATAAGACCACAACGTTAGGTGTGCCATATCGCAAGGATTCTGCTCCTACACAGAACTGTGCACAGAGACCCAGGACCTCAGTGAAATGTGGTGTACCAAAAACTCACCCTAGTGCCTAGAAAACCCCAACCAGCTAGCATCAGTGTCACATTAGCTCTTCGTCCTATAGCAAAGCAACCAATGATTAGACAACCCAGAACATGCGACCTAGGATAAGCTCAGGAATGGTGGGATGTAAGAACACTCTTTTGTTATACTCTCATACCAGTCCACAACAGCAGTAAAAAAGAGACAAGGGTAAAGTTAAAATATTTACTTTAACGACGTGCTCTAAGGTGCAGTATCTTTGCTAACATAAGCAGACATATTACACAAAAGGCGAAATCATATTACAATGATGGTGAAAACAGGTACAATAGCGCCTAGTGAATCACCCTCCCTAGCTAGGAACTATCTGGCAGATGCATCATTGTCCTCTTTTGCGAGACCTTAATAGCGAATTTTAAGGAATCGCTATTAAAGACTTGCAAAACGGGATGCATGTAGGAATCGCAATGTTATTAGCGATTCCTACATATTCCTTATTAGCGATTCGGTAATAGCTAATCGTTAATAAGGAATGGCTTTCCCATTCATTCCTATGGGCCTAAAGGCCCATAGGAATGAATGGGAAAGCCATTCCTTATTAGCGATTAGCTATTACCGAATCGCTAATGTTTTGCTATTTCAAGGGTGCCAGGGTGTCCAAAGGACACCCTGTTGCACCCCTGAAATGGACCTGCGCACAAATGTTACACACACACATGCCCTAAGGGCATGTGTGTGCGCAACATGTAACTTTGAAAAGTGCACAAAAGTGCATTTTTCAAAGTTTTAGCAAATTACCACGAAGTTCAACTTCATGGTAATTTGCTCTCCCTATTAGCGAATTCGCTATTTTTTTGGGTTTCATGCATTGCATTTAAGGAATCTCATTTTGGGATTCCTTAAATGCAAGAGCAATTTAAGGAATCGCTATTTAGAGATTCCTTAAATTGCGATTTCTGCATTTGGGATGATGCATCCCAAATGCAAAAATACCGGGAGCAAACGGACAGATTCTGAGAATCTGCCCGTTTGCTCCCGGTATTTTCTTTGATGCATCTGCCAGTAAGTCTTATAAACTAAAGAAAGTCTCTTAGGCTCGCTTGGGGGACCCCATTACCTCTCAGCTCAGCAAGAGTGTATCACATCAGGATCAGCCAAGGCTCTCTGCATCACTGGAAACCGAAAATCTTCCAAGTGTCTAAAATCATGACTGCAGTGTGATAATAAAGGCGCCAGGATCTCGGCTGGCCTGCAGCTCCCATTTGTTGTGTCTAAGACTGTTAGCCGATCAGTACGAAAAACAGTTTCTATGTATGATAACCTTGATGGCTTCAGCACTCACTGTGCAGACTAAGGCCACGATGTAAGTCTAGGGATGTCGAAGACAAGCTCTTCTCATGTAAAGCATTTCATGTAGCCTAACTTACAACAACAATTATATGTAGTGTTGTGTGCAAAAGCGGCAGAAATATAAAATGGCGTTCAAACTTCTAATAAGCTCATGCTAACATAACTGGGAACAGGACTAGGTTCAGGCTTCACTACACATTTTTTAAAGAACACTTTGAAATTTGAAGTTTTACCTTCTCATAATGATTGTCAATGTTTTAATATGTTTCTCCTTAAAGGGTCTGATGGCAACACTATATTATTGATTAATTTTTATAATAACTCATTTGGAAGTGAAATGTTTAAAGTTGTTGCAATAGTGGAGGAATAGATGAATAAGATAATAGGGCTCAGCACAAAGGAACCAATGGTTTTTTGGATAGGAGACTTTAACGTACATCATTGTCCTGCTGCATTAACCCCAATGTGTGGCTTTGTAGATGAAGATGGGGAATCAAATATGCATTTTTCTCATAACGCTTATGGGAAATGCATTTTTCTAAATGATTTGGAGATCATGAACCCACGATCTGAATCAACAGGTCTTCCGCTAAATACCTTTTGCTCCTCTACATGTTGTTCCTCAATTGATGTTATAATAGCCTCAGCTAGACTGGGTGAAAAGCTCAACAACAGGAAAGTTGAATTCCTGGGCTTCAGTGACCATGCAGCTATAACATGGCATGTGAACTGCACGGGTATTTTTGGCTCCACTTTGTCACATATGAAACCCTATATAGCGAAAAAGAATGGGATAACATTGAAGTGGGGGAATATTGATAAGGCTGTTGTTATTCCTCATGTAGTTTCAAACTCAATGGAAGAAAGAGAAATATGTCTTGACTCAAATCAGGACCCAGGGTCCATCATTAAGGCTTTTGAAGTAAAAGAGAAGTAAAAAGGAATCTCCCTTAAAATGGAAATACAAACCTAAGGGACCCTAGTGGTTCGATCGTGATTGCACTAAAGCACATTTTAACCTACGCCGATTACTTAAGACCGTACCTAAAAACCTCCAATTTGTAAAGCAGGCCCGCTTAACTTACACGGTGGCGAGGAAGAGCAGGTTAAAGAAATTGAAACTTGGGATAAATTATTGGTTGCATCCATCACAAATAATGTAAGGGATTTTTGGTTAACGATTAAACGCCCCATTTTTAAAATCAAACTCTGAGCCGAATTTGGATACGCATGTGGACGAGGACTCTTGGGTGGCGCACTTCAGTAATATTTTTAATGCCCCACCTGTAAACGCTGAGCTAATGGATGTAGAGCTGATCCCATCCTCTAGCACTATTCTTACTATTAATATAGGGGAAGTATGCTTGGAATGTAGCAATGTACAAGTAATAAAGCATAGGTTTTGATGGCGCTCCAATAGACTTTTTTACAGATTGCCCTGATTTATGGAGTCCTCTGCTTACTAATATTTTTAACTCTTTAGCAAGAGAGGGACCTCCTGCCTCTTGGTTTAAGGCCATTTTAGTACCAATTTTGAAAAAAGGAGATAAGCAAGACCCTAGGAACTTTAGACCTATTTCTCTCTTAGATAGCACAGTAAAATTGATGGGTATTGAATCGACTTGAGACGTGGGCTTTGACTAATAAGATTTTGATACCAGCACAATACGGTTTCAGAAAAGGGAGAGGCACTCAAGATCAATGCCTGAATTTGAGTTTGATCATAGCAAAGTATACCTACGCAAAGCAGGGAAATTTATATCTAGCCTTTATCGATCTTAGCGCGGCTTTTGATTATGTGTCTCATCCACAGCTGTGGAGAATTATGAGGGAAATGGGGTAGATCAGGCAGTGATCAAATTCATTAGACGATTCTATTCAAGAGCTGAAGCATGTGTCATGTATGGGTCACAGGTAAAATGTACTAGGGGGTTTCCTGTAACAAGAGGAGTTCGCCAAGTGTGCGTTCTCGCCCCTTTTTTATTCTCGCTTATACTAACGGGAGAGAGTCTAAATTGTTAGATTCAAATATAGATGTGCCAAGAATAGGAAAGTTGCATATGCCAATTTTATTATATGCAGACAATGCAGTTTTAATTGCACGAACAAGAAAAATCCTACAAAAATTGTTAAATACCTATGTGGATTTTATGAAAGGCCTTGATCTCCAGACAAATTAATCTAAGTCATTTGTTTTAATTACAGGGCCAAAGCTGAGCAAACCTCCTTCTTTTTTTTATCTCAAAACGTAAAGTGACACAAACAGAGTCCTTCTCATATCTAGGAGTCACGCTTGATTCTCAGACCTCTTAGAGGAATATGGTAGTGAATCGTGTGGTCTTGTTGGAGAAAAGTACAAATGCAATACGCTCATTTTCAAATAAGATGGGAACGAGGAACCTAGATTTTTTAAGAAAGGTTTATGGGGCGAAATCTAGGACAGTAGCTACGTATGGTGGAGGGGTGTGGGTCCATGTTACAGTAAAGAGGATACAAACAACAGAGGATTTGTTTTGGAAATCAATGATGAGTCTCCCAATTGGTTGTTCTAATTTTAATCTACATGAAGAATTAGGCCTCACTTACATAACTGATTGGATAAATGTTGCACCTATTCTTTTATGGAACTCAGTATGGTGTATAGACACAGTGTAACTTAAGCAACAAATAATACGGGATTGCTTATCCCTCGAGCATAGGGATAATATTTTATGGTTAAAGTATGTGAAAGATACTTTATATACTCTTGATCTCAGAAGCTTATTTGTATCCCCAGAAAAATGTGCCTCTGTCTCTAAAAAAGCATTAAAGGCCCGCCTAATAACCACTGCTAAAGATGGGACATTGACTGTCTACCGTAATAAATCTACAGTCAAAGAATATATTGAAGGTCCATTGCAGATTGAGGGTTGTTAGACCTGGCATCTTTGGCGTGGTTTCCACCTATCTTTTTACCTCTACCTCCTGCATTTTTGATGCTGTGCTGGATTTCGTTTTGCTGGTTTAGATGCTTTGGACACTCTGCCACTGCTGATCAGTGCCAGAGTGTAAGTGCTCCCTATGTAAATTGTTATCATGATTAGATATACCCGTTTGGCATATTTGTATCACCACAAAGTCCCTAGTAAAGTGCACGGGGTGTGCCAGGGCTGGTGAGGACAAATGCTACTAGTGGGCCTGCGGCACTGATTGTGCCACCCACATGAGTAGCTCTAAAATGGTGTCTCGGGCCTTCCACTGCAGTGCCTGTGTGCAGTCTAGGAACTGCTGTGTCCTCCTGGCCAGTGTCCCCACTGATCAGGCCTACCCCTTCCCTTTTTGTGCACATTAGTCACCCCTATGGAAGGCCCAAGGTACCCCCCCGGGCAGGGTGCAGTGTATGTGAAAGGTAGAGCATGTACTGGTGCAGGTGACATGCTCTGGTAGTGAAAGGCAGCCATTTTCGTTTTTCACTATTGTAAGGCTATCTTGCTTCATAGGTTTACATGGGGATGCCGGCTACAGTGGCTACCAGCATTTCTTCCCATAGGAACAAGATAGGACAAAAGAGTCTAGTATCCCTGAACTCAGAATTTAATAACACATCTTTTAGGAAAGGTTGTTTTTAAATCCTGTGTTTGAGAACAGCACTTTTAGAAAGTTGCTGTTCTCTTGTCTGACCCTTCTGTGTGCCTTGGCCTGTTTGTGTATTGACTGTCTGGTTTGAGAGTGACAGGGGCTGGGGATTCCCCGGGAGGCTGGCTGAGTCAGCCCTAGGCTGAATGACTGCATTTGCAACCTGAGTGGTGGGAGGAGTTAGCACCTGGGCCTGAATAGGGCTGTGCCTGCCTGCCACAATGCTGGCTCCACCTCCTGCTGGACGTCTGACGACCCTGCCCCTCACTCTGAAAGGAAAGGAGAAGCCAGGAAAACAAAGTACTCAAGAAAAACCCAGAACTGGTTCAGACCGGGCTCAGGGCCCACATGCACAAAGAGAACAAAGACTTTAAGGGATATAAGTACAGGACGCCTGACAACAGAAAATTAGATCATCCTGGAATCAAGAAGGAACCTCTGCCAAGGAGAAAGCTGAATCTGAAGAAGGAAAACTGTCCTGCTGTTGCTCTGCTGGACTGACCTGTTGCTTTGCTGCCAAGGAGAGGGGAAGGACTTTGCTGTTGTGCTGTGTCCCCTGTCTTGAAGGAATCTCCAAGGGCCTGAGAAGAGCTGGCTCCCTGTTCTGAAGTCCCAGGAACAAAAGGACTTCACCCCCAACTTCCCTGAACTCTGCTGAGAGAGTTCTGTCCTTCCTAGAGTGCTTGATCCAGTTGTGGGGCCTCTTGAAGTTGTACCTGTGCTGGGAAGCTTGAAACTAAGCTTGAGAGACTTTTTGCAATTGAAAAGTTATCGCATCGCTCGCTGCGGAGCGCATCCCCGACAGTGCGAGGAAATTCCTGCCGCTACGAAGGCCGAGATTGTCGCAGCGCCTGTTGCCACTGCAAGAGCCGTCGCATCCTTCGTTTGCGGGACGCACCACTGTGAGTGTTGTCGCTGGGTGAGATCGCCGCACTGCTTGCTCGCAGACCGCATCACGCCGCTGCGAGTGTCATCGCAGGAGCCATCGCATCGAGGAACTGCGAGAGAGAAGATCACTGCTGGTTTGCGCATCGTCGCCCCGGAGATCGTCGCAACTCCAGAGATCGTCGCATCGTGCCTTTGCGAGAACAAACTTCCTACGGAACCTACGCACCGGAATCCATACAAGTGGCCTTCCTCCCCATACAGACCGGCTGTCGCATCGCCTCCCCAGGGTCTCAGGAGCAACGCATTGCTTGTTTTCCACCGCACCAGCTTCTGCTTTTGGAACTTTGTCGCAACTAAAAGGTACTGTGAGTAAACGTGACTCAACTGTGAACTTTTCACGCATCTGTGGATTATTTTATCGCAACCTAAAGAACTTACATTACAACCTTAAGAACTCTTTTGAAACCATATCCTTGAACTGTGTATGTTGGATTTTTGTCGTTTTGGTCTTGTGTAGTTTAGATTAAATACCTTTATTTTTCTAAACTGTTGTGGAGTCAGTTTGTTGTGTTTTCACTGTGTTACTGTGAGTGTTGGTACAAATACTTTACACATTGCCTCCTGAATAGCCTTGACTGCTCGTGCCAAGCTACCTAGAGGGTGAGCAGGGGTTATCTCAGAGGGTTTCCTCCTTACCCTGACTAGAATCAAGGGTCCCTATTTGGACAGTGCTACCTACCTCTGCCAACTAGAGACCCCCAGTTCTAACAATGGTTTATTTTTCTATTTGGAATTTGTAACAATCCCACGGCACAGGTTTATTCCGGTAAGATTTCGGCTTAACTTTATTACCTGCATGTTGGGCCATTCTGCTGGTATCTTTGCCCAAAAGAACTCCTGTGTTGCCCATGTGATGACACTTCGCAACAATCTGATTTGCACATTTTCTTCTTCTGTAAATGTTATTGTAAACAAAGGCAAAGGTTTCTAATTCCGCTTTTACGTACGCACAATTTTAGACAATGTCGCCTGGCCTTGCATTTTTTACGTATGGTGTCTGATCCTTTGACTTGTAATACTGTTGCCTCCTTTTTATGCGTGTGTTTGAAAACGAGGAAATTGTGTATTGGCTAACATTTATGAACTGCTTCTTTCCAGTTTTAATCTGAACTTTTTTATCTGTGATGTATACTTGTACTTTTATGATTAACTTTGTCTTAATCGAATAAAATAAGTTTGATTGATTGAAGTGGACAAACTTGGCATTCAGGATTATGATAGCAGGCAAGCTCAAGATGGAATTGGTTTTAAGCCAATGGCACAAGCCAGGGTAAAGTCCCCACTGTCTCTAGAGAAGGGCTGGTGATGTCCACTGCAGCTATCATCCATACCCCATGGATAATCCTTCTTGTATGATACTTCAGCAAGCCTTTCTAAATATGAGAATGCATAGGGGTTGATGGCTGTACCAGAGGGCCATGGATTGGTCAGGTTGCCCATGCCCAGCTGCATTTGGGTGCCAGGAAAGTCCCTCTTTTTTGCCATATGCAAATCAGTCTTGACCCTGTTCCCCATAGGAACAGTCCAGCCCAAACTGCAGAGCCAGGTCTTCCCTGGACGGGAAACAATCATCCTGGGTCCAGTTTTGGGGTAACACCCCTCATCAGCCAGGGTAGCTTGAATCCAGTGGCAAAGTGAGCAAGGGAAGCACGTCCGGGTATATCCTGCTAACTTAGGGCAAACAAGGCAAACACCAGGAGATGATGGACGGAGCACTGAAACTTTTTAGACACACACCCCTGCCACAAATCTAGGTTGAATCTATCATCGTTCTTTAGCTCACTTTGCCACCCCAGTTCAGACCCAGCCATATGCAAATCAGTCTTGACCCTGTTCCTCGTGGGAACATTCCAGCCCGAACTGCCAAGCCAGGTCTTTCCTGGACTGGAAACAAGCATCCTGGGACCAGTTTCGGGTTAACAATCCTCATCAGCCAGGCTAGCTTAAGTCCACTGGCAAAGTGAGCAATGTACCCACATCTGGGCATATCCTGCCAACTTAGGGAAAACAAAGCAAACACAAGGGGATGATGGATGGAGAGCTGAAACTTTTCAGACACTCACCCCAAGTCACAGAAGTGGGTTGAATCCATCATCGTTCTTTAGCTCACTGCGCCCCCCCTCCACCAGTTCAGACCCAGTATATGCAAATCAGCCTTGACCCTATTCCTCATGTGAACATTCCAGCCTGAATTGCCAAGCCAGGTCTTCCCTGGACTGGAAACAATCATCCTGGGACCAGTTTTGGGGTAACACTCCTCATCAGCCAGGTTAGCTTGAATCCAGTAGCAAAGTGAGCAATGTACCCACGTCTGGTCATACCCTGCCAACTTAGGGAAAACAAAGCAAACACAAGGAGATGATGGATGGAGCGCTGAAACTTTTTAGACACTCACCCCAAGTCACAGAACTGGGTTGAATCCATCATCGTTCTTTAGCTCACTTTGCGTCCGCCCCCCCCCCCCAGTTCAGACCCAGCATATGCAAATCAGTCTTAACACTGTTCCTCGTGGGAACAGTCCAGCCTGAATTGCCAAGCCAGGTCTTTCCTGGACTGAATACAAGCATCCTGGGACTAGTTTTGGGTTAACAATTCTCATCAGCCAGGCTAGCTTAAGTCCAGTGGCAAAGTGAGCATTGGACCCATGTCTGGGCATACCCTGCCAACTTAAAGCAAACAAAGCAAACACAAGGAAATGATTGACAAAGTTCTGAAACTTTTCAGACATTCACCCCCAGTCACAGATCTGGGTTGAATCCATCATCGTTCTTTAGCTCACTTCGTCACCCCAGTTCAGATTCAGCCATATGAAAATCAGTCTTGACCTTGTTCCTTATGGTAACAGTCCAGCCAGAACTGCCAAGCCACGGGCCCGATATCCCTCATTGGATAACATTGGGAATCAGCACTCTGCACCCGGCCGCCCTGGTGCCGGCTGAGGGTTCTCTAGGAGTGCATCCTTGACCCTGGGGGGACCCTTGTTCTAACCCCAGAAAACCAACTCCCAAACCTAAGTACTTACCTGTAAACCGATAAGTTAATTTCCTCCCCCATAGGATTATACTGGCGGCTTTTCTGTGAAAAATGTTTTAAGTGTGGAGCAGGAAAATTGTATGAAACCTTAAGAACTGTGTACTCACAAAAACTGCTTTACTTACCTTTTATTTAGGAAATGTCCCAGTGTGACATCTAGGCATATCCCAATGAGTAGAAAAAGGAATCTAGTAAGTATTCAGACAGTAACTGCAAAGTAATTTCAATTGTTTCTGAATAATTAACCTATCTGTATCCAAATCAATTACATACAACTGCATTCAACTGTGTTATTCCTGCAAAGTATTATTTCACTTACCTGCACAAGGTCTGGCTTGGCTCTTGAAATAAAATAAAATAAAATATTATTTTTACAAAACAAATTGGTCAGAGTTCAGTGTTTGAGTGTGTGAAATCCTCTCTTGCCTGAGTGTGTACAATAAAGGGGAATATCCCGAACAACGACTCCGGAACAACGAGATCCGGAGTCACGCAAGCCGAACAACGACTTGCCCGAACAACGACTCAGCCTTAACCACGCATGTGCGTGGTTAAGGCTGATTCTGTCTAGGTTTTTTGTAGGTCGGGTGTGCTCCTTTGTAGGACTAGCATGTCCTTCCTGACTCTGCCGTAGAAGCGAACGCAGGTCTGAAATGTCACTCTGGTGCATTCTTCAACAATGTCTTTCTGCGATTCTGGCCTAAACCTTTCTGCCAGGCTGACATGCAACAAATCAGACATTCATATTTGGCTCCATGGGTCAGCGTACCAATTATCACCTATTACACAAGCACAGTTTAAAGAAGAATTAGCCACCCCCCCAAAAAAAAAATTCACTCTAGTTGCGCATCTGAGTGCCAACTATCAAGTTCAAGTTCAAGAATTTGTATAGCGCACTACTCACCCAGAGGGTCTCAAGGCGCTTGGGGGAGGGGGTGCATTATTTATCGAATAGCCAGGTTTTAAGTTCCTTTCTGAAGGGAATGTGGTTCTGTGTAAGGCGGAGGTGAGTAGGGAGAGAATTCCAGGTCTTGGCCGCCAAGTAGGAGAAGGATCTTCCTCCCATGGTGGATCTATGGATGCGCGGAACTGAGGCGAGGGCTTGATTGGAAGATCTTAGTTGGCGGGTGGGAGTGTAGAAGGAAAGTCGTGTGTTGAGGCATTCGGGTCCCAGTTTGTAGAGGGCCTTGTGTGCGTGGGTGAGGAGACGGAACGTTATTCTCTTGTTGACGGGAAGCCAGTGGAGGTCTTTCAGGTGACCAGTAATGTGGTCTTGGCGAGGGATGTCCAATATGAGTCTGGTTGATGCGTTTTGGATGCGTTGGAGTTTTTTCTGTAATTTGGCTGTGATTCCGGCGTAGAGGGTGTTTCCATATTCCAGTCGGCTAGTGACCAGTGCGTGGGTGACAGTCTTTCTTGTCTCGGAGGGGATCCAACGGAAGATTTTTTTGAGCATACAAAGTACGTTGAAGCAGGAGGATGAGACGGCGTTGACTTGTCTGGTCATCGAGAGGGAGGAGTCTAGGATGAAGCCCAGGTTACGTGCGTGGTCTGTGGGTATGGGTGCTGTGCCCAGGGCCGATGGCCACCATGAGTCGTCCCAGGCAGAGGGGGATGATCCGAGGATGAGGACTTCCGTTTTGTCTGAGTTAAGTTTTAGGCGGCTGTTTTTCATCCATTCGGCTACTTTTTTCATGCCTTCGTGAAGATTGGTTTTGGCGGTGTTAGGGTCTTTGGTGAGGGAAAGGATCAGCTGGGTGTCGTCGGCGTAAGAGATGATGTTAAGGTTGTGTTGTCGCGCGATGGATGCGAGTGGACTCATGTAAACGTTGAAGAGGGTGGGACTGAGCGATGATCCTTGTGGTACTCCGCAGATGACTTTGGTGGCCTCTGATTTGAATGGGGGAAGTTGGACTCTCTGGGTTCTCCCGGCGAGGAACGAGATGATCCAGTCCAAGGCTTTTCCTTGTATGCCGATGTTGCTGAGGTGTTGTATGAGGGTGCTATGACAGACTGTGTCGAAGGCGGCGGAGAGGTCGAGTAGGATGAGGGCAACTGTTTCTCCGTTGTCCAGTAGTGTTCGGATGTCGTCTGTCGCTGCAATGAGGGCGGTTTCGGTGCTGTGTTTGGCTCAAAAGCCGGACTGTGAGGTGTCGAGGGAGTTGTTGGATTCAAGGAAGGCGGCGAGCTGGCTATTGACGGCTTTCTCAATGACTTTGGCAGGGAATGGGAGGAGGGAGATGGGGCGGTAGTTCTTAAGTTCAGAGGGGTCTGCTGTGGGTTTCTTCAGGAGGGCGCTGAGTTCGGCGTGTTTCCAGCTTTCTGGGAAGGTAGCGGAGTTGAAGGAACAGTTGATGACATCACGGAGATGGGGTGCGATGATGGAGTCTGCTTTGTTGAAGATGTGGTGGGGACAGGGATCGGTTGGCGAACCTGAATGAACGGAGTTCATTAGGCGGGTGGTGTCTTCAGTGGTGATTGGGTTCCAGGCGCTAAGGTTGTTAGAGGGCGGTTTAGGTTCGGAGGTGGGTGGAGTGGATTGTTCTTTGGGAATGTTCTCAAAGCTGTTATGTATGTCGGCGATTTTGTTGTAGAAGAAGGAGGATAACGAATCGCAGAGGTCTTGGGAGGGAGTAATGTCGTTTGAGGCTGCGGTGGGGTTGGTAAATTCTTTGACGATGTTGAATAGTTCCTTGCTGTTACGGGCGTTGTTGTCGAGTCGATCCTTGAATGCTGATTTCTTGGTGGATCGGATCATTTGGTGGTGTTTGCGGGTGGCTGTCTTGAAGGTGGTCAGGTTGTCAGTGGTTGGGTTTTTTCTCCATGTTTTCTCGAGAGTGCGGCACAGTTTCTTGGATTTCTTAAGGTCATCGTTGAACCAGGGGGCCTTTTTGCTACCCTGTTTGGTTTGGTGGTTTTTCAAGGGTGCTAATTCTTCAACGTTGTGAGTGATCCATTGTTTGAGTTTGGTGGCAGCTTGGTTTGGGTCCGATGAGAGGGCGGGGGGGTTTTGGTTGAGCGATGTGAGGAGTTGGTCGGTGGTGATTTTGTTCCAGTTTCTTCGCGGAATAGGTTGTGGGGGGTTGTGGGTCGAGGTAGTTTTGTAGCTGAAGTGAACACAACTATGGTCCGTCCAATGGAGAGTTGTGGTGCGATCGAAGGAGATGTGTTTGCTGGAGGTGAAGATTGGGTCGAGCGTATGTCCGGCTACATGGGTGGGGGTGTCAACAAGTTGTTGGAGTCCGAGATTGGCCAGGTTGTCCAGAAGGGTGGTGGCGTTGCTGTCGTTTTTCTTTTCCAGGTGGAATTTGAAGTCTCCCAGTAGAATGTAGTTCTCGGAGGCGAGGGCATGTGGGCTGATTAATTCAGTGATGTCTTCACTGAATTGTGTGCGGGTTCCTGGTGGCCTGTAGATGAGGGTGCCTCTAAGTGTGGTCCTGGGGTCGGTGTGGATCTGGAAGTGGAGGTGTTCGGTGGTTGCAAGGTTATCGTCAAAGCTGGTCGTGATTCTGATGGTGTTCTTATGGACGATGGCGATGCCTCCTCCTGTTTGGTTGGTGAGGTCTTTTCGGATGATCTTGTAAGCTTCCGGGATGGCTATGGCGATGTCGGGTGTTGATGATGCGTTCATCCAGGTTTCTGTAAGGAAGGCGATGTCCGGTGAGGCAGTGTCGAGTAGGTCCCAGAGTTCAGTGGCGTGTCTGTGGACCGAGCGGGTGTTCAGCAGGATGCACTTCAGGTGGTTAGAGTCTGGGCTGTGTTTGGAGTTAGTGGAATTGGTGTGGGTCTTGATGCAGGCGAACTTGCAGGATTGGCAGGTGAATGGACCGTGGGTATGTCCTGGGGCAGCTTCGTAGCATTGTGGTGTGCGTCCGGGGTTAAGGGCTAGGAGGGTGATGGCATCATATGTTATGCGGGCGGGGTGGATAATGCAGGGGCCAGGGGGTCTGGCGCTGGGCGCGGTCCAGGCGCGGACGGGCTTACCTTTGGCGCACCTTCGGCGCGACCGCTGCGCGTGAACGCTGCGCGGAAATGCATCTGTCATATGTGGATAGTGGAGGGGGAGGGGCGAGGGAGGGTCAGCTGGGAGGCGGGGGCGGGGTGTAGAGACAGGCCAGGAGGCAGAACAACAACAGCAAAATGGCCGCAAAATAAACAAACACCAAAGCAGGACGATATTGGGGTGCGGAGTAACGCTATGGGCAGTAGTGGCACCGGCACGATCGGTCAAAAAGTAATATACCGATCAGTGCGAGCCAAACAGTGATGGAAATGGGCAATAGGGCAGTACGATTTAATCCAGGCGCAGAGAAATTAAAGATGATGCACAGTGACGTGAGCGATTCTAGACAAGCAAACAAATGTAGTTACAGCAATGAGCACTGGGAGCAATGAAGCGCTACGAATACATTAAAGCACAGAGGAATATGATCTACAAAGCGACGCTTACGATTTTACACAGGCACAGCAGATGCGGTTACAACAGTGAGCACTGATCGCAATGAAGCGCTGCAATTCAAATCAGGCAGAGAGGATTTGAGATTAAAAGCGCCGCTTACGATTTTAAATTAAACACAGGAAATGCAATATCAAGCAGTGCGCGATGAGAGCAAACAAGAGCAGTGATACTTAAGTGGCCAGGGAGCGTAGTGGAGCGACCGCTTCTGAACGAGTCAGGACGGTCACAGCGCTTCACCAGGCGGGACAGTCCAGAGCTACGAGTGGGAGGGAGGGTCAGCTGGGAGGCGGGGGGCGGGGTGTAGAGACGGGCCAGGAGGCAGAACAACAACAGCAAAATGGCCGCAAAATAAACAAACACCAAAGCAGGACGATATTGGGGTGCGGAGTAACGCTATGGGCAGTAGTGGCACCGGCACGATCGGTCAAAAAGTAATATACCGATCAGTGCGAGCCAAACAGTGATGGAAATGGGCAATAGGGCAGTACGATTGAATCCAGGCGCAGAGAAATTAAAGATGATGCACAGTGACGCGAGCGATTCTAGACAAGCACACAAATGTAGTTACAGCAATGAGCACTGGGAGCAATGAAGCGCTACGAATACATTAAAGCACAGAGGAATATGATCTACAAAGCGACGCTTACGATTTTACACAGGCACAGCAGATGCGGTTACAACAGTGAGCAATGATCGCAATGAAGCGCTGCGATTCAAATCAGGCAGAGAGGATTTGAGATTAAAAGCGCCGCTTACGATTTTAAATTAAACACAGGAAATGTAATATCAAGCAGTGCGCGATGAGAGCAAACAAGAGCAGTGATACTTAAGTGGCCAGGGAGCGTAGTGGAGCGACCGCTTCTGAACGAGTCAGGACTGTGCATTCATCATTCTCATACCACCAATTCCATTCAGACGTTATATGCCCGGATCTTATGTAGTGTAGTTCCTATTTTCCCAATAGGCTCTGCACATTGGAATAACATAAACAGCAGTTTAAACATAGGACTGAGTTCATCTAGGTCTCTACTGACTATGTTAGACTTAATTTGGGTTTGCCAGCTAGCTCAGAGGTCACTAGAAACTTTCTCGAATGAATAGGGAGGGGTTAACTTCCCTGATTCAGACAAGAAGAGATTCAGCTCCTGACAACCGCATAAACATGACAACTTTGCTCCCTCAGAATAAAGAGTGCATCTCTAGAGTCGTGTGAAAACAATAGACAGCTATTTCACTCAGTCAATCGTGCATACTTAGTTTCACCAGAGTGCAGAGAAATAGAGAGACGGGCGTTTTCAATAAAAAGGTGTTATTTTATTGAGCAGTCTTCTTTCTCATGCAAGAGAAATGAATTGCCACAATTGCAATACTTATTATGAAGTAAAGTGCGTACAGTAAAAGTAGTATTACGAAATAATACTGTAAAAGCATAGATATGGTTTCTTAGCCATATGATACTTAAAATAGAAAAAATATATATACATACATGAAACCATTGACTAACGTACTCAACTGATGCTTCTAACTACGCCTACCCCGATGTACCTGACCTAGGCCTAATACTTGGGAAGGAGTAAGTAAGTAGCAGTTTAAGTTATGTTGGTTAAGATTGCTTTTGCCAAGGATCTGATTTAAGAATTCTCTTTAAGGGTTTAGTCAGCTCTGTACCTTAGTAATAGAATGTGGGAGGTCTGGTATCTCGTTCTTCAGGACTCGATCTCCCAGCAACCCGCAAGGGGGACTCAGGAACACCGGAGCTGGATTTTCTCGGCGTGAGAAAAAGTAGCTTCTCCAGCGCGTCAAAGGGGAGGGGCGGCTTCCGTGGGCTCTCGCATCAGCTGGGCTCTCGGGCAAGTAGATAGCCGCTCTGCTCCAAACCACCGCGTGTTTGCTTAAGGCAACTGTTGGTATTTTAAACCTGAAAGGTGCCGGGTTTGACGTAAGGTTGGACATAAGACGTCACTAAGAACTAACAGTTCTTGCTGGACTCCAGGAGTTCTTGTTCAAATCAAAACAAAAGCAGGGGGGGAATTTCCCGGGCTGCTGGAGGCTTGGTTTGTTTAAAGAACGCGTTGTGCTTTCTAGGAGTCGATGGGAGTAGCCGTGCTGTGCTTTGGACTGCATGGGCTATTACTGAATATCGATATGATTCTTATGCCTTTGTAGGGATATTATTGATTATGACCGCACAAGGGCATGAATCGGGAATATCGAATTAGGGTCCTAGATAGAAATACAACACCCACTCCACGGATTAATGTCCATCATTACTAAAAAACTAAGCAATAATAAACATGTAACAATGCATGTGTGTTTTCCAACCCACCCCAAAATATATATCGCATTTGAAATGGTACATGGTAAATACACGAAAATGAGTATTGGTACTGTATGCTTTTCAAGCAGTGTCATCATTCATAAAAATGCATATATATATTTAGCTGAAGGATTTGCGAAAATTTACACATGAAATGGCTCTGAATACAGAAAAGAAGGTCGAGACCATTCCATCACATATTTATACAAAATGCTGTATGTGCTAGAGGCTGAGGTAAAATATTGTCTCTAGTATCCTAAAAATAGAAGCTCTGTTCTCTAAGAATAGTTCTACTTTAAGCAGAGTACCTTGTGCCAAAAAAAGTAAATATTTTGGAAATGGAAAAAATAATTTCGTTTTCAGGGGAAAAAATAGTTCACATTTTTTTTCAGTAGCTTTGTTTATCAAAACTGAAGGCTGAATTCAGAGTTCAGGGAACGCTGTGTGATCATTGTTTTTTAAGAATTATTCTCGTTGACTGGAGAGAACATCATATCAGACAGACTCGCAAAAAAATGGTCTACAACATCAGGTGAAAGTTCGACCAAGTTCGAAAATGCTGCGACTGTGCAGTTTGGAGCGTGATTGCTATCATCGATGTTTGGATCAGCAATGCTCACAGAAGGTTGTACCTGTATGGTGCTGCTTTCCTCTCGTACCTCACCGCCACCTACTCGTAGTGGTGAAGTCTCAACGATTGCCGTCATCAGAATAGGTAGCCGCTGGGGACAACACGATGCATTAGTCGTTACCGGACCTAGCAAAGTATCGATATCCTTTGGTACTGCTGATGGTAGTGTAAGACAGATGTCTAACACGCATTCTTCTCCGCATAGCAGACATCGAAGCAAAGGTAAGATGCAATCCTGCCAGATTGGTCTGAATGAAAGAAACCAGGTTGTAGTTAGATCTCTTAGCCGGGCCAATCCGAGGACCTTAGTGATACGGTCTCGGTATCGTATTGCTAGGATCGTTTCTTCCATCGTTGCTAGAGTCTTGTCTGTGGATTGGCTTGCCATATCGGAGCAGAAGGAACAAAAATAAAATTCCTGCCACGAGTCCCAAGATTAATGGTAGGCCGCCAAAGACAGAATGGACAAAATTCGGGACGATGCCCAGAACTGTTTCAAAGGGTGCTAACAGTCCCAAAAAAACTGTCTTAAATACATGTGCGATGCCACTGGTATCAGACATGTTTAAGATTAGGCTTAACATTTCTGCGAAATGCGCGGGGCAATTTGTCGATAAAAGAGAATGTATCTCTGCCGATGTCCTTGCCATTTGCAGATCATACGTTTCTTTTGATGACGTTAGAGGCACAGTTGTCTGTAAAAAAATAGACTTCATTCTGCTTAAAGTTTCAATTTGAATAGAAGAGATATTCAACGAAGGCCATAACCCAGCCCCCGTATCTGGATTGCTGTGTGGATACAATACTTGCATACAGCAAACGACCCTGGAAGTTACAGTCACGAGATAAGCTTTCCCTGGCACCATCCCACAACAGCTGTGGTCACTTATTAAAATGTAACTCCCGTTACTAAGTTGTTTGAAAAATGTCTCTATCTGTTTTGCAGGACTGCCATGCAGGTGACATGAAAGGTTATTTGAAGACCCTTCGCAGGCTCCATGCAAGTTAATACCTTGACATAGAAGTGTACCGCTTAGTGATTTTTTACATTTGTTACCACTAAGGAATACATCCCTTTTCCCTTCACTATAACATCTGTGTGTATAGGGTAAATCCCATGTTGATTTGATGTATTCTTTACCCAACTTTTCATACTGGCCTGCAGGTATATACTCTTGGCAGTATTTAAACTGGAAAGTTGTTATCGGAATTGAAATTGTTCCGTGTATTATCCATTCAATGACAGGTCTCTCTGACATTGTCAATGGTAATCTCTCAAGTTTTTCAATGCTCAGAATCCTATAATCTGCTCCTTTTTTTGCCAAACTGATTTGTTTATCAGTAAGGTTAAAGATACCGAATAATGACGTTGTGTTGATTAAACGCCATGGTACGTAGCCTGAACGCAGATTTTGCAACGTCCAACCAAGCTGTACAATAGAAAGTAATTTAGACTGTCCATGTTGTAACATTAGTAATTCCTGTTCTATTATATCAATAGCAGATGATACAATGCTGTCCAATGAATATATTCTGGAGGACAGAGTCGTTAACCCATTGTCCACTACAGAAAGTGATTTTTCCAAATTAATACGATCAATTTCTCGTATTTTCTCTGCTGTTTCAATTTTCATTACTTTCCAAGCTTCGTTGTACGCAGCGTATATACCGGCCGCTATGAAACGTTTTTGAAGCTGTTTGCGTGGTCCCATTATGAAATAACGCAAGTCGGCACCGTCTTTAAGTAAAGTCAAGTGTTGCTTAATTTCAGCCAGTGTGGATTTCTGTAGCCACTCAAGGCATAGCTTCCCTACACTGTATGTTGTAACTATCCCTGGATGTTGTCTCTGGGAGTATCTTGGGTCTGGCCTGGTCATTTTGAACCCCTGTGTTTTGTTCAGGAATCTATCTTGACAGTTGTTTGTGTCTGATGGCCAGATCAACCACTTTTTCCATTCAGGATGTGTTCTGTTTTGGTTAAAAATATGGGTTATGTCTATCTCCACATCTGTAGTGCTATCACTATCAGTTATGGGTTTTGGAATAGACGGGTTATTTAAGTCTTTTATCTTAGCTAAGCCAAGACAAGTAGTTTGTTCAATTGTGTCATTCAAAAATATCATTTGTTCTGGGATCATGCAGGCCCTAAATAATGCTTCTAGGCCTTGTACTTGCCAATCTTTGGTGCCCCAGATTGTTTTTGTGTCAATGTTGTTTTTCCAAAATTCAAAACCAAATGTAGACATTTTGTTATCAAAATTTTCAGAATAAATCAATTTAGTATTTGTCAACATTGTTTTCATTCCTGTCCTATTTAACATTTTAAAATAAAACGTTTTCGGATCACTGATGTTAAACCCTGAGAAGTACTGGAATTTCTCATAAAATGTTTCCGAGCTGCCTTTTGGCAGTGTTGGACAGTGTTCCATTGGTTATATGATAAAACAGTTCTAGGCTGTGCAGTTTTATGCTAATAGTAATCACCAAAGTGGTTATAACAGTATAGCTCTTCATAATTCGATGAACCCTGTAGGTAATCATGTTCAGTAAATTTGGCTGACATCTGACATCATATTATTAATGTTTTCAAAGTCCCAATCATCAGAGAAAGTACTTGGTGTCACAAAGTCACTTAATGAAACCTTGAACTGGTGTGGATACTTCAAGAGCTCAACCGTGCCAAAAATGTCATATTCAGTTCTGTCCCATGCTACCCCACCGGGTATTGGTTTGGCTGAGATGTTTACTGATGATAGTTCTCTTTTCTCGATGTGGGAGGATGTGTGAGGCTTTAGGACCAAGTTGATGTTCTGACTTGCTGTGTCCATTGTACTATATATTCCATCAATGAATTTTCCGAACCATAGAACCATGATGAGCCAAAGCAGGAGAGTAAGTACACCTAACACAATCCATAATTCAATCCATGGTGAAATCAGATATGTTTCTTTTAGTTAGAGACAAAGTTCCATTATTTTGTCTTTTAAAGTTTTTGTTACATGCATTTCTTCATGCTCACTTGGATCTTCTGAGAAGTCGTCGAAGTTGATGAAGTAGCCAGATGCAGTTCTGTCAATTGTTGGGATTTTTTCCGGATTTTCATTTCTTTTGCATTTTTCTTTGTTTCATTAGAATAGTCAGAGGCTACATAATTGTAGATTGGTGTTTCTTGACGAACTGTTACTATTTGGGTTTCAAGAGGCACAAGTTCCATGGCATTATTGCATAGTCCTTTTTTATTCACTGCAGGTTTATCAAATTTGATTAGTCTCTCAGCATGAGCCTCTTGGATTGTAGCAAATTTTGGTATTCTGCTATTTCTTGGGAGTCCACTGGGCCTACTACTTATTATTGGCCACATGATTGTGGTTTTACCAGGTCGATGGATACAACTCGGCTCTCCTTTTTACCAGCAAGGGGTGGTAGTACAACTGATCTCATTCCGCTGAAGGCTAAGACAGGTACAGCTTTTCTGTAAGAAGGCCCAAATTCCTTCTTCACCGCGATCTTCTCTCTGACCAGATCCCCAATTTTTGGAATCCAGACAGGTCTTGCTGGGACAGGTGGTTTTTCTTCAGTGGTTGTCGGCTGTTGTTTCAATTTTATGTTACTCAGGCTTTTTCTTGTTTCATTTAGATCCTGTAAAACAGCCAAATGGTCTTTGATATCAAAGCATCTTTCTTCTACCACTGAAGTGTGACAGTCAAGATCCTGAATTAGCATTCTAGTACCGAACAATAGTTTGTATGGAGTGAGACCTTTTAGAGAATTTCTTGGCAGATTATTAAGACTACGTTGGACACTTGTTAAATGTTTGACCCACCCATCACCCGAACCTAATACCCTTGCCGTTATAGATTGCTTTATGTCCTGTTTTTTTCTTTCCACTACCGCATTTCCCTCAGGATGGAAGGGAGAAGAGTACCGCAATGCGATGCCCATGCTGTTCATGGCCTCTTTGTAAGCTTGAGAGCTAAACGCAGGACCCTGATAAGAATGTAGCATGCCAATTGCGTATGTGCCAATAAAGACTCGCAAATCTTTTATAACAGTTCTGGCGCCAGCCGAATGCTGCTGGTCTACATATTCAAGTTAATTTGTCTTAATAATTATTGGGACGTATTCTTCTGGTTGGATTTCTGTATCATAGAAAGCCTGAAGCTTTCTAACAAAGATGTCCGGGCAGTATTCTGGTCCGGTTCACAGCTGCGATCTCTGTTGCAGTCTGGACAATCCATTGCAAATTTGTAAATTTGCATGCTCATTCCCGGCCACCAGTACTCTGATTGTAATTCCATTAAAGATTTCAAGATCTGTTGGTGCCTCAAACCCAGTCCCATGTGTGCGCTTTCAATCAAGAAAACTCTCCGGTTCGTGTTTGGAATTACTCTATCCCCCACTCCAGTGATTTGAGCAAACGGAACGGAGTTTGCATCAATTATGTATGTATTACTGAGTGGATAGTTGAGAGGTAATGCTGCATAATTGCCTTTTAATGAGGCTTTTACCGCCAGCATGGTTTCCCCATCTATGTGTTCTTCTGAACGCTTTTCAGTGGCTACGGAAGCCGGTTGAACCGCTTCCGCTGTGGCTGAGTTAGCCAATGAATTCCCTGCAACGTGAACGCCATAACGTTGATGACTCAGTGCGTGTATCACGTGAGTCTTCTGTAGTTCTTTCTTTAAAAGAACTACTTGTTCCCAAAGCGATTTATGCTTTATTGTGGCACCTGTGTCATCTTTGTAACCGTTTTTGCTCCATGTCTGCATGTCACTGTTGTAAGACTTGACGCAGAAATGCGAATCGCACACTATTAGTGTCGGGAATTCACGATTGGCATTTTCAAGCGCCATCTTTAACGATCTTATTTCAGCTTGTCCAGCTGAACAGTTTCTGATTGATTCAGTTTTGGTAATCATTGGTCTGAATTTACCAGAGCGCCAACGACCTTTAACAATCGCGCACACTGCTTTGTATGATTTTTACACTACATTGTAGTGTTGTGCAAATCTGTCCATGTACATTACACAAGTGTACTTTTCTAGAGGCAGAATTTCGATTGGCAGAGGATATTCTAGTTCGTACTCTAGATCACACAGTTTCTTCAGTTTTGGGTCAAAATAGTATTTCACGTCTTCTGCAGCAAGAATATTTTCCCATTGTATCCATTCTGGATCTAATGCCACAGCATTTGAATTGCGTGTAGATGTTAATGCCTCAAGGGCTGATTCTGCTGTAAAAACAGTTATCCTTCTGCTTTGGGCTTGGGCTCTTTCTTTTGCTACAGCAGTTTGAACCGCCATCAGAATTTTTTCTGTAGAACTGGATTTCATTTCAGCTTTAGTGTACAAATGTGATTTGTAAGCTATAGGTACCGTTTCTCCCTCATTAGAGGTCAGGTATGTGAATCCGCATCTTCCTGGGATGACTCGGATTACAAGATTGCGTGTGTTTTCACGTGTTTGCAAATTTGTTTTAGTTAACATGTCTGTTTGTAGTGATCTTAAAATTTCGGTGTGTTTCTGAGTCCAATTTATTGATTTGAAATCAGGTCTTATTAATTCATAGAGAGGTTTAACTCTCTCTGCATAATTTAGTATGTATGTTCTTCCGAAATTCAGGAAACCTAGTATTGATTGTAAGTTCTTCAGCGTTTTTGGTGCTTGGAATACAGCACATTTCTCTAAGAAATTGTCTGCCAGGCTCTTGCATTCACTTGCTAACTCATATCCTAAAAATAGGACTGATAGATGGGCAATTTGTGATTTTTTAAAGTTGAATTTGTAACCCTCTGAAGCGAACCCAAGTATTATGGTGTTCACTCTTTTTAAGTGAGTCTCCAGGTCATCATCTGTGAGGTAGATGTCATCGACATAGGATAATGCCTCATCGTCGTAGATTTGTAGTAACTCTGTTACCCTTGCTGAGAATAATCCTGGGCTATTCTTGAATCCCTGTGGGAGTCTACAGAAGTGTTTTTGTGACCCCATTATTGAGAAAGCGGTCAAATACCTGCTTTCAGGTGCAATGTTTTGACAAAAGAATCCATTACAGATATCTAAGGTCGTTTTATATTTTTTGCGTATAATGTTATTCATTAGTGCTGCACTGTGTGAGTTTTGTACTGCAAATGTTTTACAACAGGAGTTAAGGTGTCTGTAGTCCAAAACTAGACGATATGAGTCGTCTGGCTTGGAGACAGGAAACAAAGGATTGTTCATTTGTGAGGTGGATGTTTCAATCACCCCTTGATATTCAAGTTGATCTAAAATCTCTTTGACTTGCTTTTTAGCTTCTTGTTTAATTGGGTACTGCCTTTGTGCAGTGGGCTGATTTTTTAACTGGATTTTGTGGTGAGGTGAATCCTCATCCCATCCTACATGGTTTTTATATAAAGCTGGAGCTTGGGCTACTGCCCATTTTCTTGCAAGTGTATATTTGTTATGAATTGGTATATGATTAGAGAAGGCAGGCATAATTATTTCTTCACAATAAAGATGCGGATTGCGCACTCCTCTGTTTAATCCTAAACTGAAAAAGTGTGGTGTGCTACAGGGATATCACTCCCCGACATCAGAAGTGTGGTAATCGAATAAATGTCTGTGGCACTTAGCGTAAGCGCCAGCTCCTTGGGCACAACCTTTTAGAACATGTTTCTCTTTGTTATTCCAAAATAAAGAATTTTTTTCACATAAACTCTTGTTTCAGATTCTTCTTTTCATTTATTTCATGTTGTCTTCACATGAAAACGATTTTTTTCAGATGATTATAATCAACAAATGTCATGCTTTAAAGCTGATACAACACATATAGGTACATCACTACCCAATGCATTTCGGACGGTCTGTCCTTCGTCAGGGGTATTCTGTAAACAAAATGAACATTCTATGTATCAAATCCTCCGAAAAAATGTCTAATTACATGTATATACAACATAAGTGCAGCGAGTTTTAAAAGTGCTTTTAAATCGCTTTTCACATCCCAAGTCATATTCAGTGGTTATTCAATGTGCTCTGTGTAGTGCCCGAGTGTTTATAAAAAATGATAGACTCAATTATGTGTCTAAGATAGAGTATAACCCATAGTCTTGGCAACTCAACCATTAGGGTGATCATTCAACGTGGTTGCGTGCAAAAAATAACGAACGTAGCATAGACCTCAAAAGGAAACTGTGACATGCATTTGTGCGCATTCTTTCAAGAACTTACTTGTGAGATAGTATAGACCCATGCGTCTACTTCGTTCGCCCCTCGCTACCGAGTGTAGAAAGTACCGGCGTATATACGGAAGTGAAATCACCCGTGTGCTATCAACATAAAAAAGGACTCTGTATACGGCGGCCATCTTATAGTGGTGTAAATCCCCAATCGGATAAGAATATGAAAAACTAGTGATTTAAAAAAGAAGTGATTTAAATGAGTGAAGGATGTTAATCCTGGGGTGCAAAATCAGTATGGTACATTGCATTTTCAAACATACACTTTATCACACAAATGTTTCTCAAAGATAACATAAAAACTCCATCCGGTCATTTAAACCAAAAGGTTTGGAAGATTGCAGGAACTTAATCCAGTGATTTTCGCGTTTCAATAGAAAGTTGTTATTGTCTCTGTCATCACGCTTTTCCACGACCTCTACAGCAGCAAATCTGAGTTGGCTGACGTTGTGTTTGTTTTCCTTAAAGTGTAATGCTAGAGCAGATTTTGTATTTTCAGTTCTTATATTGCTCTTATGTTCATTGATGCGTACTTTCAGTTTACGTGATGTTTTTCCAGTGTAAACCAGTCCGCATGGGCATTTGATTATGTAAATTACATTTTCTGTGTCACATGTAGCATTCAATCTTAAATTGATGTTAGCGCCCTTCATTGGATGTTTCATCGATGGCCCTTTCATCATGTTGTTACAGTTTTTGCAGTTCAGACATGGTTGGTTGCCTTTGAAGGTGACAGAAGAAGTTGTTTTGGGCTTCTTGATAATTTCTTTCAAATTGTTCGCCCTAGTATACGCAAATAGTGGTTGGTCTTTGAAAATTTGATAGAAATCCTGTTCAGTACTGACAATTGGCCAATGTTTCAATATTGAGGTTTTGTATGCTTTTGAAACAACTGAAAATTTAGAGACAACTACAGGTCTCTTCATTTCATCTTTTCTTCTGACCGCTAAAGCGTCTTGTCGGGTGATCTTGTCACATCGTTCCTTGGTATTGTTTAGGATTGATTGAGGGTAACCTCGTTGTCTGAAACGTTCCATCATGTTGGTAGCTTGTTCTTCATATTTATCTGAATTAGATACTATCCTCTTGACCCTGAGTAGTTGGGAGAAAGGAAGATGGTTCTTAAGAGGTTTTTGATGGAATGACGTATAATGCAGTATGTTATTTTTATCTGTTTCCTTTCTGTATATGTTTTTTTCCAAACAATTGTTTACTCTTGTGACACTCACATCCAGGAAAGTGATTGTATTTTGACTCCTTTCAGCAGTAAATTGTATCCGATCATTGATGCGATTGAGTTGTGTTAATGCTGTTTCCAAAGATGTTTGATCGCCTTGCCATAGGACAAATATATCATCGATATATCTCAATAACACCCTGGCGTGTGTATCCCAAGGATGACAATTCAAGATATAGTTCTCTTCAAAATGTTTAATGAATGCGTTCGCATAGACCGGCGCTGCACAGTTGCCCATGGAAGTTCCGGACAACTGTGCATAACACTGGCCCTCCCATGAGAAATAACTTTGATACAAAGTGAAATGCATCAATTGAAAGATGAAAAGCTGGAAATCCATCTCTAAATCAGAGTTTAGTAAAATGTTCTCTATAGCTTCCAAGCCAAGATCATGTGGTATACTGGTGTATAACGCTTTCACGTCTATGGAGCATAACCAGATGGGTTCATTGTCTTCAAAAGTGATGCCATCTATCTGATGCAAAAAGTCTGTTGTGTCTTTCACATAAGTGCGAGATAGTTGGATCAAGGGTTGTAGGTATTTGTCAATCAATTTGCCAGTGTTCTCATGGATGCTACCTCGAGTTGAAACGATTGGTCTAAATGGTGGGTGTCTTAGATCTTTATGAATTTTCGGTAGCATGTACATGCTAGGGGTTCTTGGATTACTTGGAGTCAAATACTGTTTGGTTTTTTGATTGATGACACCATTCGCATGTGATGTGGTTAGAATGTTAACCAATACTTCCATGTATTGTCGAGTTGGATTTTGTTGCATCAGACTATAGGTGTTGGTATCTGAAAGATGCTCTTGTACTCGTTCTCGATAGTAGGTAGTGTCCATCAGGACTAGGGCACCCCCTTTGTCTGCTGACTGGTATGTAATCTCCTCTCTTTTGGCTAAGTTGTTGAGAACCGAGTATTCCTTGTTAGACATGTTGATCAATTTTTTCTTCCTTGTATAGTTGAAGCTCGAGATGTCATTTTTTACTAGATTTTCAAAGATATCCAGAGATTTGTGGCTCGCAGGTGCCATGAACGTACTTCTTGTTCGTAAACCTTTCAGTTGGTCAACTTGATTACTATCTGTTGTTGGTGCGATGTTCTCAAAGAAATGTCTTAAGCGCAAGGTGCGCATGAATTTGAATAGACTAACCTCAAGCTCTAGTTCGTTGGTGTGGCTGGTTGGAATAAAGGAGGTGCCTCTTTGTAATACTTTCATTTCTTGTTCTGACAGAGTGTAAGATGAAATGTTCACAACTAGGTTGGTTTCTTCTTTGGATTCTCCACTCTCTTGCTGAGTGTTGTGTTCCTGAGATCCCTTTCCGTCAGACCGTCCGAAATGCATTGGGTAGTGATGTACCTATATGTGTTGTATCAGCTTTAAAGCATGCGAGATGTGGCAGAGGAGACCTGTACTATTTTCTACCCCTTCCCCGGTCACTTACCTGTGTCATACATGTGGTGAATGACTCGTGTGAGGCAAACTGCGGAAATCCCTGTATCCATTCCCGTGGCTCCCACGACCTGATGGAGGACCTCAAAACGAGACCCGAGTGGCCGCCCATCGACTGCAATGCAGCTCAGAGGCTGCCTCTATCCACACGCTAATGCCACATTGGAAGGCTTCCTCGGCTCCTGCAGAGCAGATCCTCCCTCTCCCAACCCCGCATGTGGAAAATTCCAGCAAACTCTCAATCTGGGCAGACTGGTAAATTCCCCATATCCTAAATTAAGTCTATCGAACATTTGGCCATTTGTCTTAGGGGGTGTGTGCACCTATTCTTGCTTTCTCCCTAGAGGTCTTGGTTGCTCCCTACCCCATGTTTCCCTCCTAGCCTTAAATAGGTAGGTTTGTATGCATGCGTAAGAGTACAATATTTGTGTGCTTGTGAATCCGGTAAGTGGGTTGAGGTTTTGTGGCTCTCAAATTTTCTTAAACTATAACATTCCATTATTATTCATGTTTCTGAAGGCTACTTGCTTTATAGATCAGATGGGTGTACACCATTCTTCATTACTGTACCACACCTTTGTTTTATATTATCATATTAGGGGCAACCACAGATGGGTAAGCAATGCAGAGGATTTGAATTATGTTGAAGAAGGGCACTCTAATAAAGTAGATTCCTAGTTAAGTACGGGGTTAGTAAAAATGAAGTGCATTAATCAGTACCTCAAAGCCCTCTCCATCGTCACTGTACGTGGTTGCAAATGTGCCAGAGGAATCCATAGGAAGGTCAGCCTTGAAATACACCAATATACTGTTACATGTAATGAGACGTTTGCAGTGGGTTGAAATGTGGAACCATGATATTAATGCAGATGCTTATGTGGATACTGGTGCAGGCCTCATCTGAAAAGCTTTATGATGTGAAGCCTTTCCATACAGTTTGTAGTTCACCAGTAAACGTTGATGGGTCCATCAGGTAACCTCCATGAAAGTGTCGAGAAGAGGCGCCGCCTAGGTTTATGCCTGTAATGCTGGTGTAGCAGTCAATTTCATTTATTTCTGACTTTTCATTTATAACATCAATGTAGCGCATTGTATATGTTCTTTTCCAATACCAAAATAGAATAAAGCTCAGATACATAAAATATCTACTGCACTGTAAAACAATTTTTTTAACTCTACTTAAAAACCTTCCAGCTAAAAAAAATTATACAGCCTTAGTATGTCCCTGAGCTCTCAATTATTCAATGTCTTTGCACGAGTGGCTCGTCTAGGCTTTTTTTGTGTCTTGGACATTCCAGTATAGATGTTGTTGTGGGATGAATATAACTACAAGTTCCAGAATGCAAAGCAAAGACTTGGAGAGGATGCAATACACATTCATTAAACATACTTCATTCTTCAATGTAAATTCTGCACATTGTATTTAAAAAATAATAATTTGGTAAATAATAAAAATTTTGGGTTAGCACCACCATAGGTAGTAGCCAACTTTCACTCATACAGAGCATCTTGGAAATTGTGTTTGGACTGATATTATTGACCACAGAACTTGACTCCGAAATTTCAGATCTCTGAGATAAGCTGGTTCTCTGAAGACTAAGTGATGACTTTAGTGACGCACATCGCTTGTCCAGATTATTTTTGCAGTAGCACTACCCTCGAGGTCCAGAACAGTAACAAGTGACCAGGAATATTTAAGCTGAATGTCCTCTAGAGAAGCAAGAATACCAGAGTTAACAGTTCACTTCAACAAGGACTCATCCCCGACTCCCTCAAAATTGGACAAGTTACACCTATACTCAAGAAACCAACAGCTGACCCTACTGACCTAAACAATTGCCGTCCTATTACCAATATTCCCATCCTTGCAAAACTGTTGGAAAAATGCGTACAACTCCAATTGACAAAACACATAGATCCGTTAGACCTCCTCAACCCTCATAATCAGGCTTCCGAGCAGGGC
The DNA here is from genome assembly GCF_964263255.1 of Lissotriton vulgaris. NCBI lineage: Eukaryota > Metazoa > Chordata > Amphibia > Caudata > Salamandridae > Lissotriton > Lissotriton vulgaris. Next base: position 89,126 of record NW_028246214.1, read on the forward strand.
ACAGTACTGAAATTGCTATGACACACATAATTGATGATGCACTCCAAATCCTAGATCAAAATGATACCTGCCTCCTCATCCTTCTTGACCTCTCCTCAGCATTTGACACTGTCAAACACGTGAACTTACTCGAGCTGTTACACACCAAAATGGGTCTATCTGGGACTGTTCTCAAATGGTTCACCTCCTTTCTGCATAACAGGTCTCAGAAATTCAAGAGCAACAACTTGATGTCCCCACCAGTGCCTGTAACATTAGGCGTCCCACAAGGATCTTCTCTATCCCCAACATTGTTCAATCTGGTCATGGAACCTCTCGCCACCTTGTTACAAGCATCTAATGTACACTTTCACATGTACGCCGACGACACCCAACTATATCTCAAATTACAATCCCCCAAAGACATCAAACTTCTGAACTCAACTCTCAGAAACACCCAATCACGGCCTGCCGATAATCACCTCGAACTCAATGCTCTGAAAACTGAGTTCCTTCTGATCTCACCTCCCGCGGAAAATCTCCACCACTCAAACTTGGCTTAAACACCTAACTGCACTCAATGTCCAACCTACCATTGTGGACTCAGCGAAATCCCTAGGCATTACACTTGACGCCAACCTCAACATGCAGCAGCATATCAGTAAGGCAACTAAGGGAGCAAATTTCCAAATCAATACCCTGAGGAAACTTAAACCCTTCCTACCAGCCAAGGACTTCCAATCTGCAGTACAAACCCTAGTCATTCCTCGCTTAGACTACGGTAGCGTCGCCCTTTGCGGACTCCCTCTATCTTCAACTGCACCCCTGAGAGCCTCTTTGAACACTGCAGCGAGACTCATCACTGGATCAAAAAAACACTCACATATTTCCCCTGACCTAAAATCCCTGAACTGGCTACCTTTTGAAGCCAGAATACACCTGAAAATTGCCTGCATGACGCACAGAGCTTTACACTACAACTCACCCGGCTACCTCACTCAGAAGCTGACAATATCTGGTGACACAAGAACCACTAGAAGCACAAAGAATCTTCTTATGAAACCTCGTAGATTCCGGAAGGTTAAAACATATAAACGCTCCTTTTCAGGAATGGCACCCAGGATCTGGAACTCACTCCCTCCAGAAACCAGACTTATCTCCTCCACTACATTCTTTAAGAAAGAAGTAAAAGCTATCCTCATGACTAAATTCACCTGAACTTGTACTTTGGATCTATTTGAGACTCTGCACCTATCTGCACTATTGTTTGTCTGTTTGTCGATTTGTATCATTGGTTTTAGTTGATTATTATGCTCCCCCATGTACCTACCCTATTTTGCTATTCATTTTTTACCTACAACAATTCTTTGCTCAAAAGTCTGTTAATCACCCCCTTGTTTCCTTACCCCCTGTTTTTGTAAAGCGCTCTGATATCTGCAAAGATCTTGTTTGCGCTATATAAAACTTTCAAAATAAATAAGCAGGTATTCGTTGACTGATAATTGTTTGGGATGGAGGCATTCCTCTTCCACTACTACAGTGCAGAATGACATTCAGGACAAAGAGATGACATGTAATGTCTAGGGAGCCTCGAATTTCTTAAATATATAAAATTTCAAAGTTCTGATCCCACATTGGATAACTACGCCCACAACAGCAAAGAACTATTCAACATCGTCAAAGAGTTCACCAACCCCACCGCCGGCACCAACGACATCACTCCCTCCCAAGACCTCTGCAACTCCCTATCCTCATTCTTCCACAACAAAATCGCTGACATACATAACAGCTTTGGTGACCAGTCCACCCCACCCACCTCCGAACTAAAACCCCCCTCCAACAACCTTTGCGCCTGGAACCCAATCACCACTGAAGACACCATCCGCCTGATGAACTCCATCCACTCAGGATCACCAACCGACCCATGTCCCCACCACATTTTCAACAAAGCAGACTCCATTATCGCACCCCATCTCCGAGACGTCATCAACTGCTCCCTCAACTCCGCTACCTTCCCGGAAAGCTGGAAACATGCCGAACTCAGCGCCCTCCTAAAAAAACCCACAGCAGACCCCACCGAACTTAAAAACTACCGCCCCATTTCGCTCCTCCCATTCCCTGCCAAAGTCATTGAGAAAGCCGTCAACAGTCAGCTCGCCGCCTTCCTCGAATCCAACAAATCCCTTGACCCTTCACAGTCCGGCTTCCGAGCCAAACACAGCACCGAGACCGCCCTCATCGCAGCAACAGACGACATTCGAACCCTACTGGACAACGGAGAAACAGCCGCCCTCATCCTACTTGACCTCTCCGCAGCCTTCGACACAGTCTGTCATAGCACCCTTATACAACGCCTCAGCAACGTCGGAATACAAGGAAAAGTATTGACCTTGATCATCTCATTCCTCGCCGGAAGAGCCCAGAGAGTCCGCCTCCCCCCTTTTAGATCAGAGGCCACCGAAGTCATCTGCGGCGTACCACAAGGATCATCACTCAGTCCCACCCTCTTCAACGTATACATGAGTCCCCTCGCATCCATCGCGCGCCAACACAACCTCAACATCATCTCCTACGCAGACGACACCCAGTTGATCCTCTCCCTCACCAAAGACCCAAACACCGCCAAAACCAACCTACACGAAGGGATGAAAGAAGTAGCCGAGTGGATGAAGAACAGCCGTTTAAAGCTGAACTCTGACAAAATGGAAGTCCTTATCCTAGGATCATCCCCCTCCGCCTGGGACGACTCATGGTGGCCACCGGCCCTGGGAAACGCACCCATACCAACGGACCACGCATGTAACCTGGGCTTCATCCTGGACTCCTCCCTCTCGATGACCAGACAAGTCAACGCCGTCTCATCATCATGCTTCAACATCCTACGTATGCTCAAAATAATCTTCTGTTGGATCCCTACCGAAACAAGAAAGACGGTCACTCATGCACTGGTCACAAGCCGACTGGACTACGGAAGCACCCTTTACGCCGGAACCACAGCCAAACTACAGAAAAAACTCCAACGCATCCAAAACGCCTCAGCCAGACTCATCCTAGACATCCCCCGCCAAAACCACATTTCCGGTCACCTGAAAGACCTCCACTGGCTCCCCGTCAACAAGAGAATAACGTTCCGTCTCCTCACCCACGCACACAAAGCCCTCTACGACCTAGGACCCGAATTCCTCAACACGCGCCTGCCCTTTTACACCCCAACCCGCCAACTACGATCGTCCAATCAAGCCCTCGCCGCAATCCCACGCATCCAAAGATCCACCATGGGGGGAAGATTATTCTCCTACTTAGCGGCCAAGACCTGGAATTCTCTCCCCACCCACCTCCGCCTTGCACAGAACCACCTCTCCTTCAGAAAACAACTAAAAACTTGGATATTCGATAAGTAAAGTACCCCCCCCCCCCCCTCCCTCAAGCGCCTTGAGACCCTCTGGGTGAGTAGTGCGCTATACAAATTTTAAACTTGAAACTTGAAACTTGGGCAAGTTGATGAGCGATAAGTAAAAACATGGCAGGCTAAAACTATTGTTCCGATCGTTCTGGCCTAATGACGTTGTCTCTTTGCCGGTTCAGTGAACCAATGCCTAGTATGCTAAAATGTATGGCTAATGAATGTCCACATTTCTTTTGGTTCTGGTTGTGGTAAATGGCAAAATATGAAACTACTTCAGAATGAGGCGATATCCATAAAAACAGTCCTACCTAATTTAGTCACACTCAGACTACACTAAATAGGCCACCAGCTAGATCCAGGATATGCTTGTTTCTCCCCCCTCAACCACGTTAAGCGGAAATTGTCAAAAATCTTAGTGTCCATTCTTGAAAGGATTGGGTGGTTTTTTAGCCAGCTGAGTCGCAAAGTCCTTTGGAGGACTTGAGATAAAAAAGCAAAGCTACAGCAATGTCTTCAATACCAAAGATATATACAGAAGGTGGTCATAAAGATGTGCAGTAGTGCCATGTCAAGACAGTGAATCTGGAATTAGAGTGAAGGTGGTAATAAGTTTACAGTTGTACATCAACGTACAGTATTTATGGATATTTTATACCTTCCATTTGATGTACTCTGCACCTATGTAGTGCAAGTAGGTCTTATTGTGATGTAAAATCCAGCATCATTTTAACATCCATGAAAATGTAGTGTGGAGCTGTTATGGCTTGGGAATACTGTAATCTGGTGCCCCTTCTCTCAACTTAGTGCGCCCCTGGAGTCCCTGAACATTTCTCTGCTCCTAAGGATACAAATTATCTGCTCTCGGCTGTACTTCTAAATGGGGCGATATTGAGTCATTAGAATGTGCTGCAAGTCCACGGTAGTTACCGGTTTTGCTAACTCCAATTTAATGCTCTAAAATTGAAGTCTAACCGGTGAAGAAAATGCTTAATAATGCTGCCACGTCCAAACAAGCATTGGCATAGCCAATAGGTCTCGCTCTTGGGACCGTATAAGTATTTAGTTATGCAGCACCATATCCTTGATGAAACAACACCAACATTTGCCTGGCTAAACACTTATAAGGTCCCAAAGGCGAGACCTATTGGCTATGCCAATGCTTATTTAATATATATATATGACATCCATATGTTTTTTTGCACAGTTTTCATAGGGATGATTGATAGTACGATGTAGTATGTAAGTGGACCTATTGTGTGTGTATTGCTCAGCACTTTAGGGAGGGTTTTTTGCATTTGGTAAACCCTCCCCACTTTCTACATTAGTATATGTAACATATTACGCTCTGCACAACTGCATAAATGCTTTATATTGGATTACTAAATAATATTTCATAAAGATAACTATTAGTATATAAAAATTCATTTGTAACCTTAGCAATATGGGCATGAAATGTGATATTATTTAAGTATCCTTTTTAACAGACTCCACTGTCTTGCAGGGGGGACACTATTGCCATCGCATCCAAAAGACTATGTGGAGGAGGATGAAGCAGATATGTCTTCTGAGATTGATTTGGATGAAGAGAGACTTGAGCCAAGATCTGATGATGATGACACGTAAGGCCGCAACATATGGCTATGAGTATTTGAAGCACAGAAAAGTTATTCTATCAACAAAGATGTTCACCAATGAGGTGCTCCTGCAAGACAGTTATTTTTAAAGTTTAAATATTTAGGTAGGCTTGGTAATAAGATTGTAACATACATTAAAAAACACTCCAGAAATCCACACAAAAAAACCTGTTAAAATGCAGTTACAGTTACAAAGCAAAACCTCAAAAACACTGAAATTTGCCAAATAAACTTCTGTGAACTAATTATAACTTGCACCCTGTCACTCACAGCTTAAGACTTCACGTGTTATATCACTCATTACACGTTAAATTACATCATTGGTGACATCACTGATCACATTTTAATTGACGTAACAAATTACATCATCTATGGTACTACCTACAAACTAGAAACAGTTATTATCACACGACTCGAGGGCAGAGATCCACAGACAAGCCCTTCTTCAAATTCCACAAACGTGTACCTCCAGATTTGGACGGAGGTCTTTTTCCTACCAGGCCCCATTCTATTGCGATAAACTTCCCCTAACAATTTGCTTATGCAGAGAGCTGGGTACGTTAATAAAATTCCTAAAAACCTGGCTGTTTTAGTCAGTTTTTCACTAGTCTTATACTTCAGCAGCGCCAAGATATTTCTTCAGGGATGATTTGTTGCGCTATACCAAGAGAGCATAACATAACCAACTCGAATATCATTTTAAAAAAGAAAATTGGTTGGGAAAGCCCTAAAGTCATGTACCACATAAAATTACTATGTGTACATGTGAGGCAACAGAATGGACATTAGCAATTTCTGTTTCTTGAGAAGACTTGCTCAGTTTTGTGCCTAGCACCTGTTTTGTTTGTTTGATTTTTGGTCTCACAGAAAACCTTTATTAGGATTCTGCTTAGATGAGCTCAGAAACAGGTGCCCTTTATGCTAAGGCAAAAAATCACAAATAGGTAGTAAATTGTCATTGCTTATTTTGACAAGACCAGCACATTCTACCTTTTCACCACAAAAGAAACGTCACCAAAGGTGACAAGAGATGATAGGAATTTGAAAGAATTAATGAATTTCCTGCCAGCTATCACGGGAAAATCTACATTTTTCATAACAACATTTCCAAAGGACGACACTGCGGCTGATACTTTTTCAGTAGCAAGAATCTTCCTTTGCAGCGTACTTTACCTTACCATCCTTCAATCCACTTGTTTTTCTGGAAATTGAGATAATCATGGATTTTAATTATTCTCATTAGCTATGATTGGTGCTAGTTGGTTTAATGCTTTGCTCTTACATTAGCATTACTACTACAAAATGTATCTTTATACACAAATTACTGAAATATTATCAAGTTTTTTTTAGAAAATGGAGCATATTATCTTAGCGTTAACCTTCCTCTGTCACTGATAACCTTAACATCCAATTTATTTGAACATGTATAATTTGGAGTGAGAGAAGGATTGTATGAAAGCTAGCTCTTGTGAGAGGTGCCTTAATTCTGAAAACAATTTTCAAAATAAATTCAATGTTCCTTCTGACCTATATCATCACATTATCTCCTATGTTAAGCTGATTTTGTAATATTTTGTTAATGTAAGTTAATAGTCTAGTCAATCAAGATAATTATATATTTTATGACGGTGACTTGTTATACTAAAATCCCATTTACAAATTCATGCATTACCATACATAGAACTATCAGTCAATCTATTGTTCTGTACAGTTCTATCAAGTTATGCTATTTTTTTTCTTTATGGTATTGAATTGTAATATAGCTATTGGAATCAACAGCATCCTTAATAATACAGAGTTTGACCCCTTCTTATTTAAACTAAACTTACAAAATCTCAAATATATAACCGAATTGATAACATAATATTTTAAAACAATGATTGCAAAATCCTTTTACAAAGAATTTTTGGTATTTTGGTAAGAGTAGTTCAGTTTTAACTGCTTTGATTATCATTGTTCTTTTCCTCAGAAATTTTGAAGACTCTGATGACGAACTGAGAGAAGCGTTGGTGGAGTCTTTGGAACAAGTTATACTTCCCAAAGAAGAGATATTGAACGACGAAGTAAAAACAGAAGAGATATGCCTAGAAGAGCAGAAACAGAAGATGTGTGGCTTACAAAGATGTGAGTGTTAAAAAAGTACAAACCTACATTTCCCAGTGTTTAAAAAAATCTTTTTATTGTATTTTCTCACAAGCAAACAGTATGTAAAATGATACATGGAGCAACCAAACCCCCAGCTTGCTGCAGCACACAGATACATATGAAACGGCAAGTCACAGAGTCAGCCTGAAATCAGATTAAAGGCAGTTAACACTCAGTTCAGAAAGTCGAGGATTCCATCCCAGACGGCCCTCACTCTGGAAAAACGCCAGAGTGTATGGAGCAGTGTTTCTTACTGTCCACAGCCCCTCGGGCAGCAGTTCGTGTCACTCATTCTCCTTAACGCAGAGCTGAGTACGCGCATAGTATGCCTGGTGTAGAAGCTTCAAATGAATGAGCCAGAACCCCATCCGGATAGCAACCTTCATGGGGCATTTACAATGTACCCCCACTCATTGTCCTCTGAGTGGGGGTTGCAGCCTCTGTAACAGGCCTGGCTGTTGCTGAGAAGTGTGGAATACATCTGCGCAATATAGCATGCCTGCATAGCGGGTGACCAGTGCCTGATACTCCAATGGGCTTTTGTCCTCTATATCGTAAGGGCAGGGGATCCGCCGAGTCAAGATGGACCTAATCAGTAGATATCATAAAAATGACCCCCCCCCTTCCCAGTCCACCCCAAAGGCATTTAATTCTGGATTTGAACGTCCATGAGCGTCAGCCACCCTTTGCCTCTCCAGAGATCACCCACTTTGAAGATGCCGATCATATATCAGCACCGGTGGCCCGACACCCTTTGCGGCCCCGCCATCGTACCCGTGTCCCACAGCGGTGTCTCCAGTGTCAAACAACCCGCCCATTCCAGCCTGTGTGTCACAAGCTCAAACCACCAAGACGGTCAGTTTCAGGAGGGTGGTTACTGTCCATGCCCCGTAGATTCACCGTGTGATCCCATGGGGCTCCAGCGGCCACCTGTAGGCCATCAGGGCTGACTCCCTCTGATGCGCAAAGGTTCAGTTATTGACCAACAGCAGGTGAGCGGCCCAGTAGTACAGTTATAGATCCAGCAGGGCAATGCCCCCTTCCAAACTGACTCCTCGTCAGTGTTCTAAGAGTGATCCTCAGGCACCACCATCCCAGGAAATTTCCCTAACCTCTGCCTCCACCCTTCATAAGAAATGATCGGGGATCTCTAAAAATGAATTCTGCACCAAATAAAAGAAGGTAGATCATCTTATACAAGGCTACCCTGCCCAGCAGGGGCAGAGGGAGGTGACACAAGTGTTCCGAACTGGACTGGAAACAAGCCTCCAGAGACTGTTTCCGGGGTATCTCCCCTCATGAGCCAGTCTAGCTTGAATCCAATAGCACAGCAAGCAAGGGGCCCTCGCATGGACATACCATTGGCCACTTGGGGCGAACATAGCAAACGCAAGATGATGGACTGAGTGCTGAAAATTTCCAAACACTCACCACCAGTCAAGAGATCTGGGTTAAATCCATCATTCTTTTGCTCACCATGCCACCCTAGTTTAGAGCCAGCCATATGTAAATCAGTCTTGACCCTGCTCCCCATGGGAACAGTCCCGCCCGAATTGCCAGGCTAGGTACTCCCTGGACCAGAAACAAGTATCCTGGGACCGGTTTCGGGGTATCACGCCTCATCAGCCTGGCTAGCTTGAATCCAGTGGCACAGCGAGCATGGGACCCACGTCTGGGCATACCCTTGGCCACTTAGGGCAAACATAGCAAACACAACAAGATCATGGACTGAATGCTGAAACATTTCAAACTCTCAAACCTAGGCAAGAGATCCGTGTTAAATCCATTGTTCATTTGTTCACCATGCCACCCCAGTTTGGAGCCAGCCATATGCAAAGCAGTCTTGACCCCGCTCCCCATTGAAATAGTCCAGTCCAAACTGCCTGGCTAAGTCCTCCGTCAGCCAAAAACAAGCATCCTGGCACTGGTTTCAGGGTATCCCCCCTAATCAGCCAGGCTGGCTTGAATTCAGTGGCACAGCGAGCAAGGGATCCCCATCTGGGCATACCCTTAGCCATTTAGGGTAAACATAGCAATTAGGGTACCAGCTACTTATATCTGCACTTTTTTAAGACTATTTGAAACTAGGCAATGATTAGATGGCTCTTAGCTGGTTCAAGGCTTTCCTGTCAGATAGATCTTTTAGGGTCTCTATTTCACCGTATCTCTCCAAGGAATGTCCCGTTGAACAGGGAGTACCTCAGGGGTCTGCCCTCAGCCCCACCCTGTTCCACGTTTATGTCCTTCCTCTGGCAGAGGTAGCCAGGAAGTGCGGGCTCTCACTGGTGTCCTACGCCGATGATACCCAGCTGGTGGTAGCACTAAAAGCCGAGAGCGGCCTGAGTGTGCAGAATTTTAAACAGACTCTCGCAGATATCACCAGCTGGATGTCATCAAACTACCTCCAACTCAATGCCGGCAAGACGGAGGTCCTGCTGCTAGGTAAAGATACAACAGCCTGGGGAAATAATTGGTGGCCTGAGACTCTGGATCAACCACCTGTACCCAAAAATGTGGTAAAAAACGTAGGAGTATGGGTGGACTCTGCCTTGAACTTTAACCATCATACTAAAAAAGTGGCTGCCTCATGTTTTGGTATTTTACGAAACCTACGGCCTATTTTAAAATACTTTGACCACCATACCCGCCAATTGGTGGTACAATCAGCAATTCTCTCGCGGTTGGACTACGCTAGCTCCTTGCTGCTGGGAACTAACGTAGCCGAGAAAGCCAGACTACAGCGAAATCAAAATGCCGCCACAACAGCTCTGACAGGTCTTCCGCGTCACAAATCTGTCACTACTACCCTCAGGAGTCTACATTGGCTCCCTGTAGAAAAGAGGATCCATTTTAAAACTTTATGCCTTGCTTTTAAAATTCTGAAACTTGCTTCCCCCCCATGCTATGTCCACTCCTCTCATCCTACGTTCCTCGACGCACTTTACGGTCGGAGGGACAGAACCTGGCCACTATTCCCCGCATTAAATTAAGTCGAATGGGCGGTCGCTCATTTAGATACCTAGCGGCCAAGCTCTGGAATGGACTCCCAGCCCAGATTCGTGAGATGAAGGATCTTCTATCCTTCAGAAAAGCCATAAAAACTCACCTCTTCTGTTAGTTATGTTGTGTCACCTACAGTCTACATCTTCAGCAGTCTCCTTTGGATACAGACAGCTAGCGCCGGGACGCCCCTTGGCTGGGGCAGCCGTGCGCTATACAAACACCTATAACATAACATAACATGAGAGTTTTTAAAAATTGCAGACACTGCTAGATGGTCACACTTTTCTTTGATTAATGTGTGAACGCAGCTGCCATTGAGCATATATTATAGTCAAAATTAATATTTTGTTTGCTATGTAATACTGAGTTCAAGGCATTGGAGTGCATGAAACTGACCATTCTTAATATAGCAGTAGTCCATGGAACATGAGGCACAATACAAAGAGCTGCATGGTTATATATCTGAAATACACTTACCTTTCCCAGATTAGAACTCAGGCCTGAAGGCTCATTGACCAGGAATGTGTCCACGAGACCCTACCTTTCTAGTCAATGGCTTGCGATTGAAAGCACTCCCTGACATGATTAGTGTGATTACCCCCGAGGGCAGAATTCTGGACTAGCTGTTAACAGATAATAATTATGTTGGGGAATTGTTGTTCAGTTTGGAATTCACATTAACTGCCACCTTTAGTAACATGGGATTCAAAATCTGGTAATGCCAAGATATTTGTGTAGAACCTGAGACTTCTAGGGTAATGACTTACTCAAAAAATCCCAAAATATCTTATGCAGTTAGACTGATGGATGTTTCTGCATGGCATTTCTCTTTTTAGAAACTTGACAAATATTTTAGATATTGTTCTATTATTGTGCTATTATATTTTAAATTATTTTATGTATGGGGTCTATACTTCCGTCACTTTGCTAGTTCAGCTATTTTAAGTAAGAGGCCATATATTTATATTTTATAGGACTCAAAATTGTGTGTTCATTTGAGGACTGGGGACCACCTTAGCTGTTTACACTTTTTCTCTGGGAATAATTGCACTTTCACCATATTCGTGATTCAACTTACTCAGGGAATTCGCTACTGCTACAAAATGTCTGCCCATGATTTGGGACATTGGGCGCAGGGTTGTCTAGAATCAAAATATACCCCTAGATATAATTAGGATTGTGAGTTTGGCAAGGAGGGGAATCCTTCACGTTGTACCCTGCCAAAGTCTGTGTGCCCTTATTTAGAGACAAATAGACCTTAAGTAATCCATTAACATAGTCACATTGGCTCAGTCAACAGAATACTTCCTCTGACAGTCCAAATAAAGTAGGGGCTGTTAGAGGAGAAACAATACAGCAATTGCCCTAATTAGGGGGCATGGTGAATTTTGTTTTTCTTGTCCCTCACTGCTAGGAAAAACCTGGTGGTAAGGGACAGGAAAAAAACTAGAATGACTCCCCACAACATGGAAGAAAACTGCCCAGGTGTGGGGGAGGGGGGCATTCTAGGACATTGAAAGGAACCAATGTGATGAGGCATTCTTTCAAGGTACAAAGCTGACACCACTGGGGCGAAAGTATCTCTAAATGTGTTGGCTGGAGTATCATCAGCATGAGTGAGGTAGTGTCCTCATACATCCCGGTAGAATCGACTCCATCTGTCAAAGACTAAACCCGGACCGTATCTTCTCACGTTTTTCTTCTTGTTAGTACAAGCCGCATATGTGAAGATCTTTATTTCTTTGTATTTATTAAAATCTATGGCAATTCTAGCACAGTAAGTCTACAATTAATTGATTGTCGTAAGCCCACAACTGTGTGATCACACAATATGGTGCCTTCTGCATAATGCAGAGCTGGGATACACTTGCTGCCCAAATTAGGAGAGGACAATTGGGATTATTGCAATATCTCTGCAAAAGATAGACAGAAACATTAAAAACCAGTGTGGATAGCTGAGGCATTGTTTCTTTTCCTGATAGTACACCACTTCATATTTACACATGTACCAAACCTCTGGGTTTATTCTAAAATAATTTGTTGGCACCTTCATTATTTTCCTTTGACCTTCATTTATGTGGGGTGTCTACTGGGTTTTCAGAAGGCTGATTGATGACTAAGCACGGATGCTTTATACATTTAAATCCACCAAAACATGTTCAAATACCCAAGTGACCATCTCTTGGTCTTTTAGGTGGAAGTTTAGTTTCATTTCATTTAAGTTGTTGCTATTTGGGCTATCTGCCATTTTAATTTTCAGTTAAAAGGGCTTATGATTACTGGACAATGCCATTCCCTGTCAGGAATTTACTAATTGTTTATTGATTCTGGACCAGTCACTTAAACAGACATATTACACTGCCGATCGTTTTTAAAAGTCTCCCTCTGTTTTCATTTTCTGGGTTCTCTGTCACTTCTGGAAGTAACCACTCCAGTTAATCTCTCTCGTCGGTCTGTATCAGAAAAGGATGCCACCTTCTTGCTTAGATAGATGCATATTGCTTCCTTGAGGGCAAGTATAACCAACTTATCTCATTAATGTTAGAAGGACACAACATCGTTGAGCTGTTATTTCTGTTGCCATCAGTCAAGCAGTCTATTGTCTTATAACACCCATAATGAGATCACAACAAACAGTGACGCCCTGACCTGCTCCATTTTTCAACACTGTTTTAAGCAAAAATTACCCTGCCACCATCATGACTGTTAGAAAAGTCTTGCATTACATTTGACAACTTCAGAATTGGAATATGGCATCTTTTGACCACTTCATGCCACGACCATTAGATCGTTTTAATTAACCAATCGAGTCTATTTAGCACATCCATCCAGAAAGGGGTGATCTACTGCATAGCTATTGCATATGGGAGCGAAAACCTACTTGTTGATTACAGAGCTAGTGCATACTATTTATTCTAAGTAGTGCCCCTTATTTTTGGTGAGATATATTTTGTTGGATCACTCTTAATAAACAGCATTTATGTAAAGTTCAACATCACTGTTGTGTCCAATTGATATATATTTATTTCTTGGTGTAGTTGCTTTGACTCCTGAGGATCAAAGTGTTCAAGCCATGACATGAGCCAGTGCATTTCCTGTATACCACTTAAATAAAATGTATTATACCTGATTAAAAGATAAAGCATATCATGAAAGTTCATTGTCGAGTAAGGTGAAGTTAAATTAAGATTGTCAGATTTTCCAATGAATTAATTTTCCGAGTTATTATCAATACTGAGGTAGCTGGTTGAATCCAAATTTTTAATATGGACTGCTATGATTTATCTAAATATTATGAATTTCCTTAAATAGGGGAGTTTTAAAATAATTTTCAAAAAGACTTTGAATCGCACCTGATTTTGTTTTGGCGCTCTTTGGGTTTTGTTACAATCAGTATATTAAACATCATTCATATTCCTTTGTTTATGACTGATAACAATTGAGCATATTCCACACTGTGGAGTTTTGAAAATATTTCTATTTGAATCAATTGTAGTCATAGTTTCGTATTCATATACGATATTGAGAATTTATTTATGATGTAATCTAAAAAGGTACGTGTAGCTATTTTTTTCCTTTTGGAAAAGTTAACAATTGACAATTATCAACCATATATTCGGGTCAATGGATGAACTTCCTGAATTACATGATTTTAATACTTTTTTGTGTCAACGTTTTTCTTACAATATTAATGATGACCATATTCTGAGATGTAGCTTAAAATAGGCTGAATATGTGAACAATCTGCAGTGGTAGGTGGACTTACAGGTGCCAATGTCATAGTGCCAGGCATTTATCTGCCTGCCCTGCGCCATGGATTTACATATCACATTGTAACAATTGCTTGTAGAGAAAACAAAAAAGGAAGAGAGGTGCAGGCGTATGAGTGAGAAGTACCACCCGTAAACAAGTACAGAGGCATCAGGGCTACTCTCATAGAAAAAAAATAGAAAACAAATGAGGACATGTGCTACAACATGGGGTCAGGCTGCGGAAGCTGATCACCGCTTCTTCTGTGAATAGCTCATCCTTATAGAACACCAACAGAGATCACGCTGAAGGTGACCCATGAAACATGGTGGTATAGAGGAGTGGTAGGAGAAAGGGAGCCCATAAACAAATGATTACAAAAATAGATAAGTATTTTACTTGTGAATGGGCATAGGAGTGTTCTGTGCATCGATTAAACTTCCTAGGTGAAATATCCTAGAACTGCATAAAGTATATACCTCTCTCAAGTTCAATATTACTTTAGAGGAAATGCAAACACTGCAAGTATATTAGTGCAAAATTAATAAATCTCCTTTAAAATAAGAATGTGAATTTTATGAACAGCTAAATGGGTGAAAGTGGTTATTTGGCTAGAATGACCTAAGATTCACAAATGTCCATCCAGCTCAGGGCTGTGCTCATCACGATTGAGGAGTCAGGCAGCGGGTCTAATTCAGGGGCTATTTCTTCGGGTCAGGCAGAAACAACATAACACCCAGTGTATTTGCCCATGAAGGACAGAGGGGAAGACAAAAACATTGCAGCCCTAGGGAACACCTATTCTGAGGCAGGCGTCATACATCAGCAGCGAGGCTGTGTGGCCTGCTAAAGGAATAAGAAGAACAAGCATCCCCGGAATCTACAACTGTTTGGTTTAGACAGGCATCAACTTTGGAGAGCCTTTTTCGTGGAGGTGCAGAGTGTGTTCTCTTTTCTTGGACTAAGAATATTTTGCTTGGCACACATTTGGGTTAATGCTTTGGATGTGGGTTCAACAAGGGTCATTGGTGACCGTGTCTTTGGATCCTAGGGTTTACCTGTGACTATTTGTGATTCAGAGCTGGACAGATAAGGTACTCCATCACAAATGCAATGGAGTACCCTGTCCGCCAAACGCTTGGCTTGTCCACCTCATGTAAGGACATGGAGCCCTGAGCTTTCCACTGATGGAGCTGTCCTTTTCTCTGTAGATGGAAAGCGTCATCCAACTGTGAGATGAAGTAGGGGTTCTCAGAGGAAGGGCATTACACTGCCCATCCTATTTAGGGACGGTGTAATGTCCTTTATTTCTATCCTTTACCATCAGGAAGAACAGGAGAAAACAAATCATGACCCCACACCCAGGAGGAAACCTCCAGGGAGTGGGGGTCATTAGTATTTATTTTCAAATACAAACACCCACTTTGGGATTGTGTTTCTGAAAAACAAAAATATATAAAAGTTTGGTGAACGCCTGTCAGAACCTACGGAGGCCGTTCATCTAACTGTACCTTGAGGGTACTGGAGTAACAGCGGTTCCTTTCAAGGTATAAGAGAGGACGGCTGGGCCAGCGGTTAACATTTATCCCTATGTCTGGGGTTTTTTTTGTGACTGGCCCCAGAGATGGGGTTACTTGTAGCGATTTCTGTGGATTCTGGTGGGCTCTCAGTAATCGTATTAGGGGTGTATTCCATTATGCTTCTGACCTCTCTACTTTGTCGATTCTCATCCTTTTATTAGTGTCTAAGATTAGCTTTAGTACACATTTAACCTATGGTTCCCGACCATTCTTTGTTCCTCCCTGTCCTCTTCATACCATTGCCCTGTCTGAAGGTGCTTGGTGTTAGGGGTCCATTGTGGTGTGCTACTATCAGTACTGTTTTTGTGAGACATCTGCAGATCCTTGTAGTTTGTCACATTAACGTTGAAAACGTTTTGAAATTTGATATCTGATGTTAAAACAATCTGCGAATGTTTATTTGTTTAAAACCCTAGACGTCAAGGAGGTATAGGCAACTATCTTCAGAAAAACTAAGGCCCATATTTGCACAGGTTTTGTGTTACTTTTTAAAAAAGATTCAACGCAAAATCCTTTTAGTATTTACAAAGAAAGGCAAGTATCTGTTTGTGCTGCTTTATACCAATAAAAGAAAGCAGCGCAGGGCATTGCGCTGCCTGGCATTACTTTGCTTCAGTGAGGTGGTCCATGAGTGGTACATTTTGACACAAGCCCATATGTACAAAGGCTTATGGGTTTGCCCTACAATCCTGTGCTTTCCTGGTGCTAGCATAGCAAGTATTAATATCTTTAATTCTCTGGTTATTTCCTCTTTGCATCTGCGCTGCAATGTGCAGCACCCATCAAAGAGGAAATGCCCTCAAAAGATAGTTTCGGTGCAAACAAACTATCCTGATCACAAGCCAGACACTGTTGCAGAATGGGGCAAAAATGCCCGTGTTAGCGCTAGGCAATACAAAGTGCACCCGCACATAGAGAAAGTAGATTTGCACTATTTCTTTGAAGATATGATGCAGTTCGTCTCTTTCTAGGTGACGCAACACAGAGCTGCAACTTTTTTTTGCTGTACTGAGGTGGGCAACTTTTTATTAAATCTAGCCTCAAGATTCATGTAGGAAGGAGGTGGGTGATAATATTCCATATGACAAGGCGGGCACTTTTATCTAATGAGGAATAAGCCTAAAATTGATGTAGAAAATCTAAGGTAATAGGTATTATAAATTGAATTTAAATCCTGTGGTCTGAAGGACTGGTGACATTGGCATGTGTTTCTTAAATATCTAGTACCAAATTGGAAACTATTTTAATGGGCCAACTGCAGCTTTGGTATGAATAAGTCGTGGACCCGGGTGAATCCAGGGGTGGCCGCTCCATAATGGCAGAGAAGCGTCGCCCCACTGCCCAGAGCTAGCAGATCATAAATAAAATGCTAATAACACAATGTTATTATCATTTTATTTATTGCTCTCTTAGCCGCGCAATGGGTATGGGGCGGGCCGGCCATGCCGTGTGCAATTAGACATGCACACTTATGTTTCTCCAACCCAGCTGTGTTGCTCAGCAAGGTTGGAGAAAAGCCACAGGCTCCAAGGCACTGTCTGAGGGGCAAACAAGGCCGCTCAGACCAATCCTGGCACGGCTTTCCTGCTGTAAGAGCAGCGTCTGGATTGGGTGTGGAGCCTGTGCTCTGAGGCCCACCCATATCCGGGCTGGGTCAAAAAAGAAACGGGCGGCCGGGAGCAGGACAGCAAGCAAGTGTTATTTGGTATTATTACCCAACCACAACCCCAGCTCCCCCACCCTAGATAGGCGGCGGCCGCCACTGGGTGAATCATCTGGGAGTTGAACTGCCAAACATCTTTGGACAGTCATGGTGCTTTGCAGACCTTCACAGGACAATTTTAGCCCCTGAACTACTTAGCTGATGGGATTCAGGCGCTGCAGAAAATAAGGTGTTCTGGTTCTCTAGCAGAAATTAAATAATGTATTTGTGGGATGAAAAACCCCAGTATGGTAGCAATTTAAATTGAACGCTTGAGAGCCTGCAATGGAGAGGAGGCTCTTATAATGCAACAGTGCCTTTCATTTTTCAAAGTTCTTCTGCATTAAAAGTTACAAGTACAATATGTTCTGGTAAAACAGACTGGTGTTTGCCCTCTGTCAAAGGGGGGACTACACTATGCCTAGCCCATCTGAAAGAAACAGGTTAGTATTAGATTCCTTACCTTAGAATATCCCCAGGCGTCAGTCTGGATCCGGAAACTTTTGCGTAGCAGTACCCCTGCGCGTCGGTAGGCGTCGTCTGCAGGCGTCGTCTGCGGCTCCGCGTCCGTCGTCGGCGTCGTGCGCCGTGATGGCGTCGCTGGAGTATATAGACGCCGCCTCCGTGCGCTGACGTCAGTTCTTCTTTTTTCCGCAGCAGTTAGCACAGATCCGAGAAGTGCAGTACTCCGGTCTCTTTTTGACCAAAGTTTTTTGATCTTTTGATCTATCTTTACGGTGCCGGTAGGATGCCTGGTTTTAAGAATTGTGATGACTGCGATCGCACGATGTCGGTCACGGACCATCACCGACTCTGCCTCCGATGCCTGGGCCCCGACCACGACATGGACGCCTGTGTCGATTGCCGAGCTCTGACGAGTAAAGCTAGGCGGGAGCGGTCCCGCAAGCTGCTCGAGCTGCGGGTGTCGGCCCAGCGTCGAGAGAGGTCCCGGTCCGGCCGGAGGTCGAGGGAGCGGTCGAGGGAGCAGTCGCGGAGCCGCCACGAACGCTCCGGAAGTCGTCACCATTCCTCCGGTTCCTCAGGCAGGAAACACAAGAAGTCGGGGCGTCGTCATCGTACCCCCGACGCTCGCGCGATGCGGCCGGGGGTTCGGGTGGCCCCACCCCTGCGGCTCCGCGTGAGCCGCCGGCGCGGCCTGCTCCATACCCTATGGTCCCTGGGCAAGGCGCGACGCCTGAGGAGATAGAGGAGTTCCTCATGGCCATGAGGAATCTGTCTTCTCCGACGGGGCCTACAGCGCCTTCGGGCCCTGTGGCCCCATCCGGAGGCCCTAGCGAGTCGGGTGCTCCTGCCTCGACGCCGCCGGGTGCTCTGGCCCCGGCGCCGCCGACGGCTCCGGCCCCGGCGCAACAGGGGCCTTCTGGATCGACGCCGGCTGGCCAGCCGACCTCTCCGGCGCCGATCCCATCGGGGTTGCCCCCGACGCCGTCCCCGGGCGGCGCCGCCCCCATACCCTCTCTGACTCCGGACGCGGAGTCGGACCGCCGTCACCCGACGCCGAGTCCGACGCCGATGGGGCCTGTGGACCCCGGGGAGCCGGTCTACATTGTTGATTCCGAGTATGGTGAGGATGTAGATTACGGAGAGGATTGGGAGGGGTCTGAGGACCCTCTGACATGCGTATGTCAGTACAATGTGGACTGGACGGGTGACTTGGGTGACGCCAGTGGGCTAGATGAATCCCCTAACCCTGGCTTTGTCTTGCCTCCTACCGTGGCTTCGGAGGAGGGGGCAGCTTATTCAGTGGTGTTGATGAGGGCTGCCAAGGCCTTACACCTTGAGCTCCCCGTCGCGGCCGTGAGGACTAATATCCTCACTGAGGTCCTCAAACCGCAGTCATGCCCACAGGAGCCACTGCTGCCGTTCAACGAGGTCTTGACTGACGTTCTTCTGGGCGCGTGGTCCAGGCCCGCTTCAGGTTCGCCTGTTGATAGGAACGTGGCCAGACGCCATCATCCGTGTACGGATGACCCCAAGTTCCTGTCCACCCATCCCACCCCTGAGAGTCTGGTGATCCAGGCCTCGACTTCCCAGACCGCATTCCCGTCGGCCCGCCCGACCGGGAATCCAAGAGGTACGACCAGTATGGAAAGAAGGTCTTCTCGTCCCTGAGTCTGGGACTGCGGTCTTGCAACACCGCGTGCCTCTTGGGCCGCTACACCCACTCTCTGTGGGATACGGTCGCGGACTTGCTGCCAGAATGCCCTCCGGAGGTACGGGCAAAAGTCGGCAAAGTTATGATTGAAGGCCGAGACGCAGCAAGGTACTCCATCAGGTGTGGTCTTGATACGACCGACTCGCTGGGCAGAGAGATGTCCACGACAGTGGCGATTCGTCGCCACGCCTGGCTGAGATCCGCCAACTTTTCGGCTGATGTCCAGAATACATTGATGGACATGCCGTTTGATGGCAGTCGCCTGTTTGGCGACAAAGCGGACCACGCGCTGGAGCGCTTCAAGGACTCCAGGGTCACGGCCAAGTCCTTGGGTCTTTCGACCCAGCGCCAGCAAACGGGTTCGTTTCGCTCCTTTCGTGGCCAAGGAATGGGCGGTCCCACACGTGCTGCCAGCCACGTGCCGCAACAAAGTTATCAATGCGGTGGCGGCCGTGGAAACCGCCGTGGAGGCGGTCGGGGACAACGGCGAGGTCAGACCACACCTCCCCCCGCAGCATCCGCCTCAAAGCCCTCCTAGTCCGTGCTTTCAGGCCCATCAGACCATCACTTCGGACAGGTGGGTGCTGCAGATCGTCCGAAGGGGCTACTCCCTCCCCTTCGAGACCAATCCTCCAGCCATGCCACCGCAGAACCACCGTGTGTCGGGGGACAACTTGAAGCTTCTGCAGGAGGAAGTTACGACCCTCTTGGCCAAGGGGGCCATCGAGCGCGTTCCTGGGCCAGAAGTAGGACGTGGTTGCTACTCCCACTACTTTCTGGTGCCCAAGAAGGACAAAGGGGGCCTACGTCCTATCTTGGATCTACGGAACGTCAACCGCTTCCTCCGGAAGGAGAAGTTCAAGATGTTGACTTTGGCTCAGGTCTTGGCTGCTCTAGACCCACAAGACTGGATGGTAGCGTTGGACTTGCAGGATGCGTATTTTCACACCCCCGTCCTGCCGGCCCACCGGCGTTACCTGCGGTTCACGGTAGGCCACAAGCACTTTCAGTTTATCGTGCTCCCCTTCGGCCTTACCAGCGCCCCACGGGTGTTCACAAAGGTGATGGCGGTGGTAGCAGCCCATCTGCGCAGGTTAGGGGTTTCAGTCTTCCCCTACCTAGACGATTGGTTGTTGAAGGCGGGCTCGCCCCAGACAGTCGTCCACCACCTTCAGATGACGGCAGACCTCCTGCACCAGCTGGGGTTCTCCATCAATGTGCCGAAATCACACCTGTGTCCCTCTCAAAAGCTCCTTTTCATCGGAGCGGTTCTCGACTCGGCGCAGTTTCGGGTTTATCCTCCGGAACAGCGAGTCCAGGATATACAGGCTTTGATTCCCATCTTTCAGCCGTTATCCCAGGTTTCGGTCAGGTTGGCGCTGCGGCTGCTGGGGCTGATGGCTTCCTGCATCCTTCTGGTGCATCACGCCCGGTGGCGGATGCGGGCTCTGCAGTGGGACCTGAAGTTTCAGTGGGTCCAGCATCAGGGCAACTTGTCCGACCATGTCTTGATCTCGGAGGGCACTGGGAGACAACTGCAGTGGTGGCTTACGGACCGCAATTTGGTCAGAGGCAGATCCCTCTCCCTTCCCCAACCGGAGCACGTTGTTGTGACGGACGCGTCCCTCCAGGGCTGGGGAGGCCACTTGGGAGAGGCAGAGATCAGAGGCATCTGGTCTCCGGCGGAGTCCCGGCTCCATATCAACCTGTTGGAGTTGCGGGCGATTCGTCTAGCGCTGAAAGCATTCCTCCCCTTTGTCAGCGGGAGTGTAGTGCAGGTGTTCACGGACAACACCACCGCCATGTGGTACTGCAACAAACAGGGCGGGGTGGGGTCGTGGACCCTTTGCCAAGAGGCTCTGTGCCTCTGGCAGTGGCTGGAACATCAGGGCGTGACTCTGATGGTTCAACACCTGGCAGGTTCTCTGAACGCCAGGGCGGACGAACTCAGCCGTCGGTGCTCGATGGATCACGAATGGCGTCTGAACTTGGACGTGGTGCAAGGTCTCTTTCTGCAATGGGGAGAGCCTTGGTTAGATCTATTCGCCACAGAAGAGAACGCGCAATGTCATCAGTTCTGCGCGTTGGAGTTTCCAAGACGGCACTCGCACGGCGACGCCTTTCGGCGCGAGTGGAGTTGTGGTCTGTTATACGCCTTTCCGCCTATACCACTTCTGCCCAGAGTGCTGAAGAAGATCAGGCGCGACCGGGCCCAGGTCATCCTTGTGGCTCCGGACTGGGCTCGAAGGTACTGGTATCCTGAGCTACTCAGCATGTCAGTCAGTCCCCCGATCCGCCAGCCCCTTCAGGAGGACCTTCTGTCGCAGCAGCAGGGGACGGTCCTCCACCCGAACCTGTCCAGTCTCCACCTCCATGCGTGGAGATTGGGCGGCGGCAGTTGAGGCCATTTGACTTGCCTCCTGAAGTCTGTGATGTGATTCTGGCAGCCAGGCGTCCCTCCACTAAGTCGGTATACGCCTGCCGGTGGAACAGATTTGTGGCATGGTGCACAGCAAAGGCTGTGGACCCTCTTTCTGCCCCTCTTTCCGAGGTTCTTCTCTTTCTTCTCTCTCTTGCCCAGCAGGGCTCTGCTCTGGGCACTATCAAGGGCTACCTTTCTGCCCTTTCGGCCTTTCTGAGGCTGCCTGATCAACCTTCTTTGTTCAAGTCCCCTATTGTAACAAGATTCTTGAAGGGCATCACACACATGTATCCACCTGTTCCGTTTGTGATGCCTCAGTGGGACTTGAACCTGGTTCAAACCTTCTTGATGTGTGCTCCCTTTGAGCCACTTCATTCCTGTCCTCTCCGTCTCCTGACTTTAAAGACGGCCTTCCTGGTTGCCATCACCTCTGCCAGGAGAGTGAGTGAGCTCCAGGCTCTTTCTGTCAAACCTCCTTTCATGTCCATTCATCCAGACAAGGTGGTTCTGAGAACTAGACCTTCTTTCCTGCCCAAAGTAGTCTCTGCTTTTCACATCGGGCAGTCCATCACCTTACCCTCCTTCTTCCCGCCTCCGCATCCTTCAAAGGATGAAGAGCGGCTCCATCGTCTGGACCCAAAACGTGCGCTTTCATTTTATATGGATCGCACACGCCAGTTCCGGGTGGATGACCAACTGTTTGTTGGCTACGTGGGTGCGAAGAAGGGACGGGTGGTGCACAAACGGACCATCTCTCGGTGGGTCGTTCTGTGCATCAAGGCGTGCCACTCTTTGGCTCGGAAGGATCCTCCTGTTGGGCTGAGGGCCCATTCCACTCGGGCCACAGCAGCTACTACTGCCCTGGGCCGGGGAGTCCCCTTGCAGGACATTTGCCAGGCGGCTACGCGGGCCTCGCTGCACACTTTTGCGAGGCACTACTGCCTGGACAGTCAAGTCCGGAGGGATGGCTTCTTTGGCCGTTCTGTCCTCCAGGACTTTTTGGTGTAAGTTTGTATTGGTTCGCAGACCCACCACCGGAGTTGGTATTGCTGGGGTATCTATTCTAAGGTAAGGAATCTAATACTAACCTGTTTCTTTCAGATGAACAAGTTACTTACCTTCGGTAACGATATATCTGTAAGAAACAGTAGTTAGTATTAGATTCCTTACCGCCCCACCCATCCTCCCCGTTCTGCGAACTGATACCTAGGGTTAAGGTCATCCCTTTCAGGGCCCTAGTTTCAAATGGCACCAGCATTGGTTTTTTACATGGCTCTGCGTGTTCTGGCGTGGAAAAGCTGTGTACAAAGAACTGACGTCAGCGCGCGGAGGCGGCGTCTATATACTCCAGCGACATCATCACGGCGCACGACGCCGACGACGGACGCGGAGCCGCAGGGGACGCCTGCAGACGACGCCTACCGATGCGCAGGGGTACTGCTACGCAAAAGTTTCCGGATCCAGACTGACGCCTGGGGATATTCTAAGGTAAGGAATCTAATACTAACTACTGTTTCTTACAGATATATCGTTACCGAAGGTAAGTAACTTGTTCATTTGGTCGAAAACGACGTTGATACATAAGTAAAGGTTAGGTTAGGCTGATTTATAAAGCGCAACAGCTGCCCCAGCAAAGGAGCGTCCCAGTGCTACGAGCAAAGAAGGCAGCTAGCAGCAAAGAATCCATCAAAACAGCAGAAGGAAAAAGCCAGAGAGACGACCACACCTAGAGGGCGGGGAAAAGATAAGTTTTCAGGGCCTTCCGGAATGTCAAGTAATTGTCCATACTCCGGATATAAACAGGCAGGTCATTCCACAACTTAGCTGATAGAATGCGAAAGGAGCGTCCACCGGCGTGGGCCCTTCTAACCTGAGAAACAACTGCGAAGTGTAGACCTGCTTAACAAAGGTGACGGGAAGGGGCATAGGCGGAGAGCAGGTCAGCCAGAATCCCAGGAGCTGGGGAAATCCTAAAAGCAAAACAGAGACTTAAACTGCACCTGTTTTGCCACTGGCAGCCAGTGAAGCTGACGAATGGCATTGGAGGTGGAACAGTGGTGAGGCAGGCCTAGAAGAGTTCTGGCGGCCACATTTTGGACTCTCTGCAGTCTCGCAATCTCTGTCTTGTTGGCCCCCAAATATAGCGAGCTGGCATAGTCCAATCTCGACAGCACGGATGCCTGGACAATCATCTGTCGGATGGATGCGTCAAAGAACCCCAGCAGGGGTTTAAGCCCGCGCAGAATGCCAAAACATGACGCCCGTACCTTCTTAGTCTAGGTTTGAAAACTCAAGGCCGAGTCCACCCAGACCCCAAGGTTCTTCACCACCTGTTTAGGGGTGGGTGCGGGCCCATGGTGGAGGGCCACCACTGTTAACTCCACAGCTCCCGGTCTTTCCCAACCAGCAGAACCTCAGACTTGCTGGCATTGAGCTGGAGACAGTTGGCCATCATCCACCCTGCGACGTCCACTAGAACACTCAGGAATTTTGCAGCGTCATTCAGACAGTCATTGGAGAGGGCGACAACTAGTTGTGTGTCATCGGCGTATGACACTATAGTCAGCCCTCTCCTCTTGGCTGCCTCAGCTAGGGGCTGAACATACAGGTTGAAAAACGTTGGACTCAACGCCGAGCCCTGCGGCACTCCTTGTTTGATAGAATGGGGTCTGGAGGCGAAGGGAGGGGCTGACACCAGAAAGGACCTCTCCGAAAGAAAGGAGATAAACCAATCCAGGGTGCAACCCATTATGCCAGCCTCCTTCAACCTCTGTATCAAAATCTGGTGAGAGTCCGTATCAAAATGAGGCACTAAGATCTAATAGGATTAGTGCCAAAGTACGTCCCTCATCCAGTGCTGCTCTTAGTTGTTCGATGGCAGCTAGGAGGGCAGACTCTGTGCTCAGACCCGGACGAAACCCACACTGGGAGGAGTCCAGTATGTTATTTTCCTCCAAGTAACCTGACAAGATAGAGTTGACATAGGCTTCAGAGAAATTAGTGGACCAAGGAAGTAGGGGGATAGGGTGAAAGTTCTCTGGTTTTGTTGGATCAAGGGTGGGCTTCTTTAATAGTGGCATCTCCCTGGCCTGCTTCTATGACCTAGGAACCTTGGCCATTGACAAGGACATGTTAATCACCTTGCTCAAAGGTGTTAATAGCACAGGGAGAAGTCTTATCAACTGGTCAGGCTTCATAGGGTCAGCCGGGGAGCCAGATTTAATCTTACAGCAGAGTGCACGTAGCACATCCTCGGAGATTGGCGGAAAGGTAGTCAGTGTATGAGCGACAGGGGTTGCATTAGATGTAGAGTGTAAATGTAACAATTACTCAAGAGGGGTGTGGCTGGGGATTTGCATGCTAACAGCCTTTACTTCATTGGTGAACTACACATTAGTATAACCTGGTTTGCTTTCAGGTTTACATAATATTATCCTATTCCGCTGGTTCAATCAATCAATCAATCAAGAGTATTTATAAAGCGCGCTACTCACCCGCTAAGGTCTCAAGGCGCTGGGGTGGGGGGCTGCTACCACTCGAAAAGCCAGGTCTTGAGTTGCTTCCTGAAGGAGAGATGGTCCTGGGTGAGTCGTAGGTGGATGGGGAGGGTGTTCCAGGTCTAGGTCTGCCAGGTAGGAGAAGGATCTACCTCCGGTGGTGGTTCTGCGGATCCGTGGGACGGTGGCGAGTGCGAGGCTGGCGGAGCGGAACTGGCGGGTTGGCGTGTAGAACGTGAGGCGGTTGTTGAGCTATTCGGGGCCGAAGTCGTGGAGAGCCTTGTGTGCGTGGGTGAGGAGTCTGAACGTGATCCTTTTGCTGACGGGGAGCCAGTGCAGGTTCCTCAGGTGGGCGGAGATGTAGCTGTGTCGGGGGATGTCCAAGACGAGTCGTGCTGAGGCATTCTGGATGCGCTGGAGTCTTTTCTGTAGTTTGGCGGTGGTCCCATCGTAGAGGGCGTTCCCGTAGTCCAGACGGCAGGTGAACGAGGGCCTGGGTGACCGTTTTCCTGGTTCCAGTGGGGATCCAGCGGAAGATCTTACGGAGCATGCGGAGTGTGTTGAAGCAGGAGGAGGTAACGGCGTTAACTTGCCTGGCCAGGCGCACATGGTGGTGGTGGGGGATGTAGGTTCGGTGGTGGGGTACGTGTTCTGAGCGCCGAAGCTGTCGTGTATGTGGACGATCTTACCATGAAAAAAGGTGGCCAGAGAGTTGCAGAAGTCTTGAGAAGGCGTGATGTCGTTGTCGCTGGCGTTGGGGTTGGAGAGCTCTTTCACGAAGTTGAAGAGTTCCTTGCTGTTGTGGGTGTTGTTGTCCAGTCGTTCTCTGAAGGATGACCTTTTGGTGGTGCGGATCAGCTGGTGGTGTTTGTGGGTGGCGTTCTTGAGGGCTGTCATGCTATCCGTTGACATGTTGTGGGGCCAGGCTTTCTCGAGGTCACGGCAGGATTTCTTGGAGTCTTTGAGATCGTTGGTAAACCACGCGGCTTTCTTGCTGTTGAGGTTGCTGGGAGGGTTTTTCAGTGGAGCAAGGGTGTCGGCGCAGTTGGTGATCCACTGTGTGAGGTTGCGGGCTCCTTCGTTGGGGTCCGTGGTGTCGGTGGGAGGGTTTAGGCGCAAGGAGGTGGTGAGTTGGTTGGTGGTGATCTTGCTCCAGCATCTTTGGTTTTTTTTATTGAGGGTGGTGGTGAGTCGTTGTTTTCCTGAAGTTGAAGTGAACGCAGCTGTGGTCGGTCCAGTGGAGCTCGTTGGTGTGGCTGAAGGAGATGTGGTTGCTGGAGGAGAAGACAGGGTCGAGCGTGTGGCCTGCGTAATGGGTGGGGGTGTTGACCAGTTGCTTGAATCTGAGGTTGGCGAGGTTGTCTAGTAGGGCGGTGGTGTTGTTGTCCTGGTCATTCTCTGGGTGGAAGTTGAGGTCTCCTAGGAGGATGTAGTCGTGGGAGGCGAGGGCGAGCGGGCTGATGAAGTCTGCGATGGCCTCGCTGAAGTGTTAGCGTGGTCCCGGGGGTCT
This sequence comes from Lissotriton vulgaris, assembly GCF_964263255.1. NCBI lineage: Eukaryota > Metazoa > Chordata > Amphibia > Caudata > Salamandridae > Lissotriton > Lissotriton vulgaris. The sequence continues at coordinate 115,930 of NW_028246214.1, forward strand.
GTAGATGAGGGTTCCTCTGAGGGTGGTCTTGGGGTCGGTGTGAATCTGGAAGTGCAGGTGCTCTGCGGTGGCGAGGGTGTCGTCGGTGTTGGTCGTGATGCGGATAGTGTTTCTGTGGGCGATGGCGATGCCTCCTCCGGTCTGGTTGACGCGGTCCCTCCGGATGATCTTGTAGCCCTCCGGGATGGCAATGGCGATGTCGGGGGCTGAGGAGGCATTCATCCAGGTTTCTGTGAAGAAGGCGACGTCTGGTGCCGTTTTGTCCAGGAGGTCCCATAGTTCGACAGCGTGCCTGTGGATGGAGCGGGTGTTGAGCAGGATGCACTTGAGGTGGTTGTTGTTGGTGGCTGTTTTGGCTGGCGCGCAGTGCAGGACCGAGTGCAGGTGAAGTAGCAAGCGTAGCAGGTGAAGACTCCCTGGGTGCGTTTCGGGGTGGCTTGGTAGCAGGCTGGATGTCGGCCGGTGTTGAGTGCTTGGAGGGTGGCGGTGTCGTAGCTCAGTCGGGTAGGCTGGCTCTGGCGGGGTCCAGGGATTCTGACGCTGGGCGCGGTCCAGGCGTGGACGGGCGTAGACGGGCTTGCCTTTGGCACGCCTTCGGCGCGCCCGCTGCGCATACTCGCTGTCCTCGCCATTTATGGCGAAGTGGGAGGGAGGAGCAGCTGGGAGGCGGGAGTGGGAGACAGGAGAGGGGGCGGGCCGCAGGAGAGCAGCGGCTGGGAACAGAGGGGGTAAAGAGCGGGAAGGCGGAGCGGGGGAGAGCGAGGGCAATCCTGGGCAAGCCTGGCGATCGGGGCAAGCCTGGGCAAGCCTGGAGAGTGAGGGCAAGCCTGGAGAGCAGGGGCCCTAACGAGAGGCGGCAGCAAGAGGGCCAAGCAGGCAGCGGAAGCAGAATCCGGGCACACGGGGGCCGTGCGGTAGTGGAGTGACCGGGTCAAGGGTTGAAAATAATTCTCTAAATCTTGGAAATCTAGAAGACTAGTTTTACAGATCGAGTGACAGCATTTCTATTTTTCCAAGGCATAGGACTTGTGAAAATCTCTCGATGCTGTGTTACAAGCAAGCAAGTATCTGGTGCTCATCTAAACCTCATGTAAACAAACTAAAGTGTTACCGAGATTCTCAAATGGGCACTCAGAGGTATCTTCCTGATTGTTATGTGGTTTCTCTCTCTGAGTTTATGAAGTAAAAGCCAATTGTTTGTCTTTGCAGTTTTCTGAAATAAGGCATGTGCACACTTTGCTGCTAATACATATCTACGGTTACAAGGTTGTCAACCACATGCCTTAAACAGGAGTGCGATTCCTTATTTTTTAGTTGTGTTTTCTTTTTTCAAAGTAACAATGCGTAGGCAAGGAATATTATGTAGTTAATCTGAAAACATGCTATACTCTTATTGTAATGTAAAGATGTAGAGTTGTGGTAATATGTATTGTGTTATATTTTTCTACTAGAAACACTGTAGGCTGTTAAATAGGCTAACTTAGCTTATTAGGGGACCTCTATAATACTTCAAGAAGCAAGTGGTGTCTTTGTTCAGTTCGTATCGTAACACTCTCTTTTATAGAACCTATGTAGTAATTACTGTGAAGCTATTAAGTTCTTGACTTAACAAACACATTATTTTCCCCATTTGATGTTGCTTGGTTTCTCGGGTACATTTGCCTTGCAATGTGGTATGAATTCTGAGAAGGACTGATGTCAATGTTAGCAGAACAATATTCTATACTCTTTTGTCTTGAAACTTGCATGACTAATAATAAGATACAGCAGATCTCAAAGACTTTTACAAAGTTCAGTAGTCCACTCCCAAATGCCCAGCTGTATATATTTACCTCAAAATGATAATTTTTTTTGTAGTACTGAAATGGAAAACAATAGGAAAATTGTAGATGTGAAACGTACTTGTTTTAGAGGTGGATAATTCACTTATCTGTTACTGTGTGGATCAATAAGAATAGTGCTGCTCCAGGTTTTTAAAAGGCACTCCCTCTGGATCATATTGTCTGCTGCTGAGAAGAACGTAGCAGGAGCAACCTGAATCTTTGGCACAGTGGCAATGCACCTTCATCAGATCACCTTGGCAGGTTGGTACCAGCCCCCCATCAGTTCACAGAGCAAAAGTTGGCAGACCCAGCTTTCAAGAAACTTAAAGAGGAATACACTTTGACACCAGCAAAGGGTGTGACCTTGGGGGACAGCACTTAGAGGTCAAGATTCACTCCAGCAGAAGCCAGCAGCAGGGTCCTGGGCAGGTCCAGTTGGAACTGGTCAGCAAGGAATGCAGAAAAAGGCCTCTTGTAGCTTGATGTGTCCCTGTATCCCAAACAAGAGGTCAGCAAAATGACCCTTGGAGTCACTTCTCGGGTCCTAGGTTCAAGGCATGCACGTCCAGTCTACCTTCGGGTTATTCAGACAGAAGGGCAGTCCTTTTTCTGATTCCCCACAAGTCCAGTAATGTTCTGTGGAGGGTACTAGGGTTTCCACATTTATGGCCAGTGCTAGACTGTGGGTGGGGAATCTTCGTGCCCCTCTCCAACCCAATGGGATAAAAGAACCCGGGGGCGGTGGTGCTACCCACTTTTGCAGCACTGCCAGTGTGTTTCACTGTAAGCTATCCCACAGTGCTTCTCTCTACCTAAATACAACACAGCGGAAGCATTCTTCTCCTGGTCAGAGCTCCCCATGCCCACCCAGACTTGTGACTATGGTAATGGATTAAACCTCCCTTGTGGTCACTCCAAACCAGTCTGGGGCAGCTACCCCTCTCACTGGGTTTGGAGCCCAAGACAAAGGGAAACAGGCCTAGATGTGAGCTACATCTGCAAGTGACATGGTAGGCCCCCTTTGAAGAGTAGGAAGGGGCTTGGCATTGCCGTCCAGGCCATCCTGCTGAAGATGGAAAACACCTCTCCACACTCAAACCTTTTCTCCACAGTCTAGGAGCAATCCACATCTCACTGCCATTCAACAATTAGGTGACACTGGACACTTCAGAAAGGTCTTTTTGGCTAGGGTAGATATATGGCAACTTTCTAAAAGTGTAATTTCTACAATAGCAATATAACATCTGGTGATTCTTAAGTTGGATTTTAAATTACCATGAAAACGAGCCTTGAATGAATTTTCTAGCTGCTCCCAAACCAAAATTAAGCATTATAAGTTGTTATATTGTAAGTCCATGTTCCTCTATGTGCGAGATAGCCTTGCTACCGTGAAAAGCTACTTTGGGGGTCTTTTACTGCTGTCACATTTAAAACCTTAAATAGAAATTTCCTACTTTTTAAATACCAAGCACATTGTCCTTTAGGAATTTAGGGTCTAACTTAGGGGTGACTTATAAATATCAAAAAGGAGGATTTAGGCCTGGCAAAAAGTTTATTTTGCCAGGTCGAAATGTCTGTTCATCAAAAGAAGGCAACAATCTGGGGTAATGCAACACAAAATATGGACATTTCCAACAGTGATGAAAAATTGGTTGTAACACCTAGCCTAATTCCAACCCCACATGTAATCCTAACTCTACTTATTGTCAAACTATTGTTAGTTCTTATTTCCTTTAAGATTAGCCTTACTGACATTTTATAGGAACATTTGTACAGTGTCAAATTTTGCAGATCTGCGGTCTGCGAATTCGTGCGAAACCGCAAAACAATCCGCGAATTCGCTGATTTTCCCGAGAAGTTGCGGATTTTTTTGCGATTTGCACTCTACTCAACTGGAGTACTTTCTACTGGATAATCAGTAAGTGCTACCTCGTTGGGTAAATGTATAGTGCTTTTCCTACACTGCAGCTGCGTAAAGGGCCAGAAGATTTGTCTCCACTGACCATGTGTGCCTGTAACTTTGCCACCGCACCAAAACGCGCTGAGGTCCCTTGAGTGAGCTGTCCATCATAGTTGGGAAAGGGCGGGAAGACGTTTGATACCGCTTGTGTGTGGTGCGGGGCCAAACGAGCGAGGCTTCTATGCGTGTCAATATGCCTCTTGTGTATACAGGGTCAGAGAGCGAGCAGGGCAGCAGGTGAGGAGAAAGCAGCCTCCTGATCACAGGAACTACACGGGGTTTGCGCTCGAGAAACTCAGGGATTGAAAGACCTCCCGCGAGTATTACAGCTAATTTTCGACTGCAGATATGGGGTTAAAGCTCACTTGCCCAGCCTCGACCGTGCTCACTAATGTTTTGGGCTGATTAAAGCGTTACTGAATTTGAGCTTCAACTCGGGCACCTGCTATATCTGTAAGTGCTTCCTGTTGAGGTTTAATTTTTGTGACAGGAGCCTCATGCCAGAATGAATCCTGCCCTGCATAGTTATCCACAAAGATGCCATCATTTTGTGCAATACCTCTACTCAACTGGAGTACTTTTACTGGCTAATCCAGTAAGTGCTACCTCGTTGGGTAAATGTAAAGTGCTTTTCCTACACTGCAGCTGCGTAAAGGGCCAGAAGATTTGTCTCCACTGACCATGTGTGCCTGTAACTTTGCCACCGCGCCAAAAGGAGCCGAGGTTCCTTGAGTGAGCTGTCCATCATAGTTGGGAAAGGGCGGGGAGAAGTTTGGTACCGCTTGTGTGTGGTGCGGGGCCAAACGAGCGGGGCTTCTATGCGTGTCAACATGCCTCTTGTGTATAAAGGGTCAGAGAGCGAGCAGGGCAGCAGGTGAGGAGAAAGCAGCCTCTTGGTCACAGGAACTACACAGGGGTTGAGCTCGAGAAACTCAGGGATTCAAAGACCTCCCTCGAGTATTACAGCTAATTTTCGACGGCAGATATGGGGTTAAAGCACACTTGCCCAGCCTCGACCGTGCTCACTAATGTTTTGGGTTGATTAAAACGTTACTGAATTTGAGCTTCAACTCTGGCACCTGCTTTATTTATATCGTAAGTGCTTCCTGTTGAGGTTTAATTTTTGGCCCACAGGAAGCACTTTCAGAGTTAAAGCAGGTGCCAGAGTTGAAGCTAACTTTGTAACCATTTTAGAATAGCGCTGGTAAGCTGCCAGAGTTGAAGTTGCAACTTGCAAGTAAGCAACTTCAACTCTGGCAGCTTGCCGGTGCTATTCTAAAATGGTTACAAAGTTAGCTTCAACTCGAGCACCTGCCTTAACTGTACGTGCCTCCTGTGGGCCCAAAAAAAAATCCGCCCGCGAGCGGATTTGCGGATTTTTGGGCAATTTCGTGAGATTTGCGGATCGCGAAATTGCCGAAATTCCGCGAGCGGAACGGACTTTTGGCCCACAGTTACTTAATGCCTTTTTCAAGGCTGTGAAATGCTGATTATTGATGTTTATCACATACTGGGCTCTCTTTTGGAGGTGTTGGGGAGAATAAAGAGTTGCTTGTGCGCGAATCAAAATACTAGTCAGTAAGCATCAAAGCTATTAGTTTGTACTTGTAGTACTGCAAAGGGCCAGATGTAGGTGGCCCAATACCGGTCGGTAACGGCCGAAATTACCGAATTTCGGCCGTTACTGACCGGTATTGGGCATTTGGGATGTAGGTAGCCTAAATTGCAAATTAGGTAATTTACCGATTCGATATTTTAAGGAATCGGTGAATTACTGATTCCTTAAAATACCGACTCGCTAAATTACCGAATTTGCAATGTAGGGAGTACTCAAATGAGTGCTTTTCCCATTTTAGGATTCGTTATTTACCACCATCTATAAGTTGGTGGTAAATAAGGAATACCTTTGAAAATGCAAATCTGTGCATTTTCAACTGTGCCATGTGGCAGACATACATGTCTTTAGGGCATGTATGTGTGCCACATCTGCACACAAGCACGATTCAGGGGTGCAACAGGGTGTCAAAGTGACACCCTGGCACCCTTGAATGTTTCCCTCATTTTATCGAATCGGTATTTACCGAGTCGGTAATTGCCATTCATTCCTATGGGCCTATTACCGAATCTTACCAATTTGGTAATTTTTCCTGAAAATGTATCTACATCCCATTTACCTATTCTGAAATACCGAATCGGTAACATTTGGTATTTAAGAATAGGTAAATTGACATTACCTACATCTGGCCCAAAGTGATTAATGCTTTCTAGGAATGAAGGTAATTATCAGTAATCTCTTTTCTGAAAGGCATTAAATTCCAGAGTTGGTTGTCTGGACAGAGAAGTAGATTTCATTGTGTGGACTCTCTCTGAATGAAGGTGCCATCAATAATGGGGGAAGCCTTGGGTGAAGAGAAATTATTTTGTGATCTGAGTGTAGTTTTTGGTGTAAGAATAGTAGTTCCACTCCATGTACTGCTCTGTGAGTTGTGCTCAATACTTTGAACATGATCTTTCACACTACTGGGAGGTAGTGTAGGAGGAAAACAGGTGTGATGTAGCCTGCATAGGTAGGATAAGGAGTTGTATTGCTATGGCTTTCAGATTTCTTTCTAGCTTCCTCAGCTGTAATAGGGAGTGTTACTAGATAGAGTCCATTAGCAGACTGAAAGGGCAGTAGTACAAGAGCGACCGCAGTCTGGATCTTTTGCTAGAACCTAAGGTATGGGGAAAAACTTCAAAGACATTTAATCATGTAGAAGCTTGATTTGGCAACTTGATTGACTTGTGGTTAAAGGAATAATTTAGAGCACATGGTCATCCCTAAATTACTAATTTCAGAAGAGTACAATGGTTGGGTCAGCTCCTGAAGCCAAATGGTGATGGTTTTTCCAATTGCCATATACAAGAATCTTTTCGCGTGTTGCCTTTAAAATGGTTAGCAAACATCCACAGTCAGTGGCCTGAAAACATTTCCCCATGGTACATGAATGAAGATGGGCTAAAATATCTTTAAAATGACTGAAGTGTCATCTGCATAAATATAGCAGTAAAAAATGAAGGCGCATAGGAGCTCTGGTAGTGGTCTTAGGTAGATATTGAGCAGGAAGGGGGCAATGGCAGATCGTTGTAGTTCACCAGCTGATAAAGTGGGAAATAATAAGGGAAGCATCTTGACAGCAAGAGTACATGCAATCTCTTTCAGGATAGTTCCTCGAATATCAAGGACATGTAGTCTTTTAAGGAGGGAAGGTCGGCAAGCAAGGTCAAAGGCGGACGAGAAATCAAGTAGAGCCTCCATTCCCTATATTTTGTGGTCATTTTGATATCATCCCATGTTGTAGTAAGTGATCCCTTAGTGCCACAAACAGAACAGAATCATTTTGATAAGCAATTGTGATGATTTGAACTGCAAAACAATACACAAAATACAGAAACAAACATTCCTCAAACAAATACAAAAATGATTGAATATTTAATTTAATCCACACAAAAAATCTAAATTTTAATGAGAAGTTTGTCACTTTTATATACTCAATTGAGGTCTCACATCTTCCATACTATATTCTGTTTGATGCCCATGCAATGCTGCTACAAATCACTCGGAGAATACCAAATTTTTTTATAACTTTATTTATCATTTTGACAGTACACGAAAAACATAGGATACATTGATATGCAGTTACATCATTTCACCAATCCTCCATCATTATTTATTTAACACATATGTAAATCATTGTGCCGCTATTGTAGCTTTTATCAAATACACTTTGCATAAGTTGTTCCCTCCTTTACCTCCTGTATGCCTTATTTCTAGCCGTTAGCCCTAGCTCATTCCGTTGGCACTATCTCCTTGTATAATTCCTGTAATTATACCACATTATTTATGAACTTCATTCTAGAAGCTGTCGTGTGTCTCCTTCCTCCTGCTGTCGAAGGTTTTCTCGTAAAGGCTGCCATACGTCCTTTGGGCGACATGTGGGTGGTCTTAGCTCAGCATGTAGCTCACTCATAATGTTGCAATATGACATGCTCTTGAGCCACCCTTTAATTGTTGGTTTCTGTCTGCTACCCCAGCGTATAGCTATTTTGCGCTTCGCTAGAATCAGTGCCACTGCTGTGAATCTGCAATTACTTTTGGGCAGCGTGTCCACATAACCCATCAGCGCCAATTACTGGGAGGGGGTCAGTTATAGCCCAGTCATCTGCTGCATTATGCTAAATTCGTCTTGCCAATAGGTGTTTATTATATTACATGTCCAAGTCATGTGTATGAAAGAGGCTGCTAACGCGTTGCACTTAGGGCAATGCATTAACTTAGCACTTTTTATGTGGGTCATCTGCTGTGGTGTAACGTAAGCCCGTCTAAGTATCTTGAAATGAATAAGCTTGTGTATATGATTACAGCATCCTTCCCATATCTTGTCGGTGAGTGGCTGCCCTATGTCAGTCGACCAGGCGTCCCTAACTTTGGTAATATACAATATAGAGCACAGAAAAATTGTTTAGGAGACTGCCTCTATTGTCAGTTAATTTTAATTTCAAAACAATTGAATAGAAAAATACAACTATGTCCACGGTCTTATATGGTCCAAAAGTTAAACAATCCAATTGAAATATTGTCCATTTATACAAATTTCAATAAAGCTTCAAATATCATTGAAATGTTGTAGTCACATTGGTGCAGACAGCTTACACACGTTTCGTTGTGTATACGACATCTTCAAGGCTTGAACGCGGTCTCAAGTGGGCATATAAGTAGAGTACTAATTCTTTTTAACGTTTTGTGGAAGAGAAAAGAAAATCTTTGGAAAGGATTGCACTGTCAAGCGTCCAAGGAAAAAATAGTGCTTTACGACACTTGGGAGGAATGTGTCTCGTAAGGTCTACGAGACCAAAGATAAGTATCTAGAAGGCACACTGCGTGTCAATAGTTGCCTGTGTATTCTTAGGGCCCGTCTGTAGCACACTAAGGAACGGAAACAGTCTTAAAACAATTAGAATCAGAGAGACTGTAGACGAATCCGTAAAGAACCCCAATGTATAGTAGCATCAGTGGTCTATGAATGCCCCAAATGAGAGGCACCCCATTCGGTAAGTATGGTCCCGCACGGTAGAACGAAATCCTCCTAACTTTAGTGTCATGCTGTGGCATCAAGGTGAGACTGTGGCATCAAGGTGAGACATGCCTTGTATAGACAAGAAGCAACATGCTCCCCGCTATCTTTAATGACTGATGTAAGCGGCTCAAACTCTTCAGGCTCAGTAGGGTAGGTTGGGTTTACATTCCTAAGTGTGTTTTGTTTACGGGCCAGTACAAACTGATCCATTTAATTTGCGGGTTTCTAACGCGCTAGAATCGACTCCCGAAGGAGTATCTCTGCGCAATAGACCGCTGGGGAACCCATCCTGGCTTTCCCTGTGATACTGGGTTTCTCCAAGGTGAAACCAGGCATCCCCGGCGTATGTGGGGGGCCGTTGCGGAGATGAGGCAAGCTAATGCCCAGAGTTGCCAAGTGTGATCTCTGGTTAGAGTAGGCACCAAGGTGAGAATTATCAAGTCCGCTGACCCTGGTCCATGACCCTGCCGCGTCGGGAATTGAACCCTGGTCCCGGGCCGTCCTCTGCTCCCGGGTCTGCCACCTCTAACCAGTGAGCCACACCACTCCATGAAAGTGGCTGTCAAGAAGCAGGGGTCTTCTGTCCGGGAGAACACGTGCCCACCAGGGAACAAGTCGCCTAAGGTGTCTACCCCCAAGTGTCAATGAAAACACTTCGGATTTGTCCCAATTAGTGTGAAGGCTGGATAGGGCTCCGAAATCTTCTATTTCCCCTAGCAGCGGCTGGAGGTTAACCTCTGGTGTGCGAACATACAGCACCACATCATCCGTATATAAGGTCACTAGTACCGGCCCCATGTTTTAACTGGAGCCCTCTGTTAGTGATCCTTCTGGCAGTAGCGTATGAGCGGGTCCATTGTAATTATAAAAAGTAATGGAGATAAAGGGCATCCCTGCATGGTGTCTCTAGTTATGAGAAAAGGTTCTGTTATCATGCCAATGAATCGAATACGGGCGGTCGGTGCAGTGTACAGTAGTTTAATCAAGTGTTCAAAGCCCTTCGGAACGCCCATCTTAGCCAATATAGCATGTAAGATGGGCCACTCCACCGAGTCGAACACCTTCACCGCATCTAAAAATGCAGCTACTGCAGGGGTAGCCAGATTTATTGTGTTAACCACAGAAAAAAAGTTCCTTAAGTTTAGAGCTGTGGATCTGCCTTATAAATCCGGTTTGCGCTGGTGCTATAATTTGCTCCATAAGTAGGGACAACCTAGTCGGCAGCATTTTTGCTTACATTTTATACTCAAAATTGAGCAAAGAGAGCGGCCGATATGAGCACACTTTTCAGGATCTTTTCCAGGTTTAGGCAACAATATCAGGACTGCCTCTTTGAACGAGGGTGGAAGTATTCCTTTCTCTAAGGCTTCTGCATAAACCTCTAGTAAGTAGGAGGCCAACAGCCTCTTATATGCTTTGTAGGAGGCACCAGAGAACCCATCAAGGCCCGGGGCCTTGGATCCAGCCCTAGCCTCAATAGCCTGTTCTATCTCATTGGTTGAGAATGGTTCACTTAAGAATTGCCTGTGCTCATTAGGGAGCCAAACCATAGCTATCTTGCTTAAGTATTCCTTCATCCCATCTGCACTAGTTGCTGCCTTTATAGTGTAAAGATCCATGTAGTATTGCAATAATGTCTGCTAAATGGCAGCCGTTCCCAAAGCCATCCCTCCGTCTGGCTCTTGCAGCTTGGTAATATAGGTCTGCTTATAATGTGGCCGGAGCAGCCGTGCAAGCATGGGAATTGGTCGCTTCAGTATATTCTGCCAATAATTCTGTCCTGCGGTTTATATAAGGTGTGTTATCTCGGGGCTGTCTTGCCATGTTCTCTCTACCTAGTTTGGCTAGTTCTTCCTCTAATCTAGCTAAACTGCGTTTCAGGTCCCTTAGCACCGCCGTCTGTGTGGACATACATATCCCTCTGATACATGCTTTAAAGGCCTCCCATAGAGCACTCTGCGTGGAGACCGACCCCGTATTCAGTGCAAAGTAATTCACTATTGCTGTACGCAGTTCCTCTCTAAGGACCGTGTCTCTCAACGCCATGGTAGGGAACCTTCAATGCCTCTCGAACCTTCCCTCAGCCGGTACTTAACTGACAGGAGTACTGGGGAGTGGTCTGATAGGGTGCGGGGCAATTTACTACTGTTTGAACCCATGGAAGCACCGGTCGCAATAACAGCCAGTAATCTAGTCTTGTCCATGTGTAATATTGTTGTGCATAATGAGTATATTCAGTGCTCTGAGGGTTAAGGTGTCGCCATGTGTCCTTCAATTCCCAATTGTTAAAAATTTCTGTTAATACCATGTGGGACCGGGGCTTGCTTACCGGGGACTCAGCAGGACTGTCCAATCTGGGCTCCAGCAGAATATTCAAATCCCCTTCCAAGAGAATATAATCGGCTTCTAGAGTGTCTAATTGCGAGTGGAGCTGTTCATAGAAGGCTGGATCATCTGTATTTGGGGATTATATATTGGCCAGCAAGACCTTGTGCCCTGCCAGGACCCCTATTACCAGAAGAAAATGTCCTCCTGGGTCTGTAAACGTTGCAGTATGTACAAAGGACAATCGTTTGTTAACCAGTAGCACTACTCCTCGAGCGCATGTGGTATAGTTTTAAAAGAACCTGTGGGGACCCCAGGCAGATGCAAACTTATGTAGAGAAGAAGGTGATAAGTGTGTTTCTTGTTGATAAACGATGCTTGCGTATTGTTGACGCTCATATTGAAGTACTAGTCAACATTACTTTGATTGTTAATGCCTCGTACGTTCCATGTCAGTAGGGCGACTTTCGTGCTATGGTATATTTCTACCTAATGTGCCATTGTGAATAGTAAAGCATACTATGTCTTCTCTGTAGGATGTGGGTAACGCATATGACTGTCAACTGAACTGGTGTGACTGCATATTTTAAACTTTTCTATACCTCTGCCCCCTACCCCACCCCTACCTAGTGGCTGCCCACCAGGTGCTTCCCTATGTTCCCAAGGATTAAATGTTGATTAATACAACGCTAACATGGCAAACTTTCCCATTTCAATACCATTGTGAGCCCACTGAGGTAGTGGCAACGCCACATGGGCACCCCTTGCACTAGCGCTATTCTGTAACATTAGTCCCACTACGCATTCTTCTCTGTATACTCAGGCTGGCCCCCCTCTCCACAACCCCACGCCACTTATCTTCAGTTAAGGCAATATCAACAGACAGTTCACACAGCTCCATTCTTCCAAAAGGACAAATCAACTAGCTGTGAACAGGTCTGCACTCGTGCCCGATTAGGCTCCCTTTGATGCTCCTCCTGGGGAGGTGCCACCATGTAAATCGCCTGCCCCCGCATGCTGCTTGCAGAAGATCTGGACATATTCAGGATTATTGAATATTTTCGTCTTCCCATTCACATCTACTTTTAGGGCTAGATGTAGGTAGAAAAGATTTACCGATTTTAAATTACAGAATTTTACCGATTCGGTAATTGAAAATCGGTAAATCTATGGGTCCGACATGTAGGTATTCCAGATGTGCTGGAATACCGAATCGGATGAATTCATTATTTACCGATTCGGTAAATACCGAATAGGTAATGCCCATTCATTCCTATGGGCTTTGAAGCCAATAGGAATGAATGGGCATTACCGATTCGGTATTTACCGAATCAGTAAATACCGATTTACACAAGAGTGCAGGGGGTGTCACTTTGACACCCTCTGTCATCACCAAAACAGGCACGGGTGCCATGTGGCAGGCATGCCTGCCCTAAGGGCAGGTCTGCCTGTCACATGGCATAGGTGTGCACGCACACATGTGCATGCACACCGGAATCGGTATTTTACCATCAAATTGGATTTGATGGTAAAATACCGTTAAGGCTCCTGGGACTCTGAAGAGTCCCACCTACATATGGGTGGCTCCGAATCGGTAAATTTACCGATTTCTTATTTTACCGAATCGGTAAAATTACCGAATCGGTAATTTTACCGATTCGGTAAAATAATACCCCCTACATACCATTCGCCTATTTACCGTTCTGTAACGGCCGAAAATACCGATTTTCGGCCGTTACCGACCGACCTACATCGGGCCCTTAGAGTCTTGCAGGACATAGCATCCCACAGCGAAGGCCTAGCTTCTGCACTGCAGCCTTCGCTCCTGCAAACTTGCTCCTGCAAACTTGCGCCTGGCGTCCTGCACCAATGCAGTGACGTCCGGATATATGGAGACATTTGATCCCTGCCAGAACAGAGTTTCAGCTTCTCTGGCGAGGCGTAGCGCCATGTCTCTGTCTTTGAAGTTTAGCAGTCTTGCCAATATAGGTCTTGGTGGGCACCCAAGACTTGGCCTGGGCCCCAATGTTCTGTGCGCTTGTTCAACTACAAATGTGCTTGCAAATTGTTCAGACCCGAACAAGTCGGTCAGCAGGCCCTCAACAAACTGGTGTAACCTCCCTGTGTTGGTGGATTCAGGAATTCCCATGATGAACACATTATTGCGGCGGCTCCTGGCTTCCAAATCCTCGTTCTTGACTGCGACTGTCTTCATTATACGGTCAAGGTGCTCCACGCGCTTAGTAGTTTGGGCTGCTCCATCTTCCAGATCCGATATACGCCCTTCCGTTGTGTCCAGGCGGGTTTTGTGGCGATCAATCCACTCACCCAGCCCGTCAAACTGTCTGTCTAGGGCGTCAAGCCTTTTGTTTAGGGCCTTAAATCCTGAACACAGTTCCAGCAGGAGCACAGTGGTATCTGGGGAAGCAGTTCCTCCCATCACGCCAACGGACATTATGCCTCCCATACCTGTAGTTTGTCGCCCTTTGGTGCCTTGGACGCTTCGAACTGCAGTAGCCACTGCTTAGGGTCCTTGCTCACTATTCACTGTGGTCTCAATCTTCACCCTCAAGTAAGTGACGATGCGCGGGCTCCGTGGTTGTCCCCCACTGTAGTGTAGCTCTACCCAATTGTTACAATGTTGGCAAATCTTTGGTTGAGGTAGCGTTGGTGTTTATCACTGAAGATGACGTGGGAAATGTAAAGTATAAAGATAGTTGTTGTGAGTTGCAGTTCTTTGTAGCCTCTATTCAGTCTCACCAGCTGTGTCTCGCTCTCCCAGATGATTGTGCATCCGTCTCCGCCCTCTCCTCTCCACAGCAAAGGCTGTGGATCCCCCATTCCGCCCCTCTTTCGGAGGTTCTTTTGTTCCTCCTTTCTTTGGCCCAGCAGGGCTCTGCTCTGGGCACTCTAGAGGGCTACCTCTCAGCCATTTCAGCTTTTCTTAGGCTTCCTGATCAGCCTTCTCTTTTCAAGTCCCCTGTTGTAAATTGCTTCCTTAAAGGCTTTACTCATCTTTTTCCTCCTGTTCCCTTCGTAATGCCCCAGTGGGACTTGAACTTGGTTCTTACATATCTTATGTGAGCTCCCTTTGAGCCGCTACATAACTGGCCTCTCAGGCTTCTGACCTTAAAAACCGCCTTTCTGTTGGCCATCACCTCTGCCCGCAGGGTGAGTGAGCTCCAAGCACTTTCTTCTAAGCCTCCTTTTCTGACTGGTCATCCGGAAAAAGTTGTCCTTCGGACTCGTCCTTCCTTCCCAAAGTGGTTACTCCTTTCCATATTGGACAGACCATCACTTTGCCCACCTTCTTTCCCCCTCGGCATCCTTCCAAAGAAGAAGTGAGGCTCCACCATCTGGATCCAAAGCGTGCGCTTTCCTTTTACTTGGATCGCACAAAACAATTCCGGGTGCATGACTAGCTCTTTGTTGGTTATGTGGGCACCAAAAAAGGTCAGGCCATGCACAAACTGACCATTTCTAGATGGGTCTTTTTGTGCATTAACGCTTGTTATTCTTTGGCAAAGAAGGAGCCTCCAGTGGGATTGAGCACCCATTCCACCAGGGCGATGGCAGCTACCACGGGAAACATCCTTTACATTGCGGATGTTTCAACGCAGTGCTGTCATGATGCGTCCTTTACAACGCAAGTCGTAACCACGACTTGCGCTGGAGGGCGCTACAGGATTAAGAATAGTATATTTACTATTCCAACACCTTCCCTAGTGTCCACGGGGACTGGTGTTAGAATAGTAAATTATACTATTCTCGATCCGCGCCCCCAACGCAAGTCGTTGTCACGACTTGCGTTGTAAAAGACGCGTTGTAACAGCACGCGTTGTGACGGTACGCGTCGTAACGTCATACATCCAGCTACCACTGCTTTGTAACGTGGAGTCCCACTTAATGACATCTGTCTGTGGTTCTGTGGTTCCGTAGATTCTGAACCTGTTCAATAAACGTCGTCGGATATAGACGATTTTGGTGTCAGCGGACCGCAAAGGACGAGTGCGGTATGTACGAGTGTTTTTGTAATAATCGATCAATGAGAACACTACGTATTCATAGATTTCGTCTGAAAGCTCGGGTTCCATTTTGTGTACGGCAGCCATTTTGTGTGGTTGCCCTCACATAGGCCGATGACTGCGGCCGAACAAGTCTTTGGGACACGTACACCTTTAGCTGACTTCTGAGTGACCTGAACGAACTGACTCCCTTGCCCGAGGCTGACCTCGTTGAGCCAGTTCCTTGTTAAGCAGCTGGTCGGATAGAGATCAAAGAGCAGGACATTGCTGAGTTTATGGTACATGCACACACCCTTCTATCTTGCTTGTCATCTGCTTCTGTTCCTTCCTTTATGGCTTAATTACTGATATGGGTTGAGGTCTTTATGATGGGTCCGTCTGGCCTGTTCGAGCAGGAATGTTGAATTTTGCTTGGTCATTTCTGGTGGGCTGGACAACAGAAAGTGGGATTGTCGTCATGCGATATGTTTGAAATGTCACCCTCCAATTGGTCAGTTTGTATGTAACCGATGCTAGCCAGGAATGTGATTTTTAGCATAAAAGACGATGCTCCGCTCTATGAATTTGTGCAGTCTCTAGCGAACCACCCGTGTTGTGCTTCGTAGACCTCGGTTCCTGGTTGCAGCCAATAAATTTGGTCTTTGACGTCATCAAGAAGTGTCCCGTGTCTCTGTTTGCCAAGGCAGGGGAACTCGAAGACATCGGGCATTTTCCCTGGCGCCGCCCGGTTCTTCAGTTGGGGCCCAACGTGGGGCGACTTCAGCGGTACCGGTCCAAGCCTGAAGATCGTGAGGAGCTTCGTGTGAAAATTCTGGAGGAAGGCCTGCCACTTCCTCGACCCCTGTATGTCGTCGTGATCCGAAAGTCTTTGCTGCGAGGTTCCCCGTTTTCCGACGGCTACGAAGGACTGCTGCCCTGACTGTCGCCCTGTCTTGGAGCCATTAGATGATTTGTAGAGCGAGACGATAGACGGGTCTTCTGGTGACGCCATCGACATTTCAGTTAAGTATGAGTGGAGCGTCTCCCAGTCTTTAGTTTTGTTTTGGTATCCTTTCGGGATTCTTTGATTTGGTACCGGCAGGCCCCAAAGCCGAGGGACTTGTGTATTCACGAGACTATCGTTTTTAATATTCCCTTGAAGTTTGAAGCTAGACTAGTGAGCGAAGATGCCTGGTCTTAGCAGACTTGGAAAGATATTTTGTTGTGGCTGTAATAGGGATTCCCGATTGGAGGATTCGTGTCCGGTTCCTCCGATTTGAACTCCGACCTATGAACTCTATATAAAAAATGGAGTGGGTCCTATCACGTATAATGAAGTATGGATCAAATATACCAGGAAAGACGGTGTCCTACAGTGGCCCCGTTATGGTAGCTTTGAAACAGAGATTTTAGATAATCTCGAAGTTAAACTGTTCAAGAAGAAAGCCCGGCCGGCGATGTTTGACTCTTTTCGCTTATGGCGAAAGGAAGCCAAACAGAAAGAAATTAAGTTAGCGAAACGAAATAAACGAGAATGTGGTATGTCAATGGTGCAAGCTGCTATACAGTTTAGGGATAATGAAGAAGAACAAGAAAGCGAACAGATAATTAGGCAACGTAAGTTAGCGGTGGACAAGTGCTATCCAGCTTTGCCACCTCAACAGCAAGAAGAGAAGAAAGATCTTGCGAAAGATCCTTTAATGTAGCACCTATTGAGTTCGCCACCCCCTTATGTGCAGAGTGCTACAGCACCTCCACAAGCTATAGTTGTGCAACCTCCGGTTGTTTTGCCTCCTGTGGTTCCTCAACAGCCAGCTCCTCTTCCGTTGGCTCCTATTCCTTTGGCGCAGCCTTCTCAAGGGCCGCCGACTTTGCTACCTTCTTCGTCTGCTACTCCTACGCCTGTCTTGTTTACTCCCCCTGTTACTGTTCCGACTTTGGTTTCTTCTCATTCTGCTTTGTCTCCTGTTCTTTTGTCAACTTCTCCTTCTGCTCGGCAGAGAATGACTGATTTTGTTGCTGGTCTCTTCTCTCCTCTTTTGGGTTCATTGGGTATGTATCCTGTTGTAGAGCGTAAGCAATTGCGTAGCCAATTGCCTGGTCCTGATGAACGGACAGTGTTAGATCACTTAGCGCGTAAATGGGTTACGTATCCTTTGCACTATGATCTCGAGTGTGTTATGGATGTTTTTTGTCAATGGGAAGCACCGAAACAAAGATATGTTTTCAATATGATGTGTTCTTTCCTTCGCGAACAATGGGAAGATGGTGATGTAGGACAAACTCCGTCTGAGTTGTACCGTATACGTTCTGAGTTTGCGAAAGGGCCTGTTGTGGGTCTTGGGGTTGAGAAAGCAGTTGCGACGTTGTTGTCGTTTAGGAGTGAGTCTCCTTCTCAGCGACTGTTTGAGCCTGATTCTTTGGTTAAGAGAAAGGCGCGACAATATCCGATGCGAGAGGTTCTTCCAGTTTGAAGACCTGGTGATGCAAATGCTGTTCCAATTATTCCGCCACATTTTCAGCGAGTTTGGGTACATGTTCCATGGAAGCTTGCTGAAGTTTTAGCCCTTAAGCAGACTTTGCCTGATCCACGTAAAAATCCTGCAGGGTACTATAAGGAATTATCTCAAACTGCGGATTCATGTATTATGAATCTAGCCGATATAGACATGTTCTTTGGGAATGTTGTTCCACAGCCTATATGGGGATTGATTCGTCATATGGATCATGCACAGGAATTAGGTGATACATGGAATAATCTTAGAGCCGCAGATAATAGACAAGTAGGTGGTGCTAAACCAGAGGATGTGATTACTGATCTCCCTGGTAGGATTATGATTATATGAAGACTTTGATGCCTGCTATGCGTGTTAATTGGGACAAGTTGTCTGCGTGTAAGCAGAAGAAAGACGAGACTGTGTCTGACTTTTTCACTAGATTCGAAGAAACGTTTACTGACCATAGTGGTCAGGACATGAGTACAGAAGGTGGTCAACGGTTGTTCGTTGACAAGTTCGTGCATAATTTGCTTCCCGACTTGTGTAATAAGTTGAAGGATTCTGAGAGTGCTTGGGCTGTTTCTACGTCAGCGCAGATTTTGGCTACTGCCCAGTACTATGAGAATAGAAATAAGGATGAGATAGAGAAAGCGGATAGGAAGACTAAGGAATTGAAGACTAAAGTTCTTCTACAGCAAGCTTATCTGCCCCGTAATAATCAGCGCGATTATCAGCAACCTCAGCAATATCAGAGAAACTCACAAAGGTTTGAGTCTTCTCAACAGCGTTTTCCCGTAGGAATAGCTTTGATCAGCAGAATGGTGCGTCTGGTAGGATGGCACAGTACTATGCGGACGATTACTATGTTGAAGGTGAGAATGTGGATGCTAATGATTGCTAGGACAGCCATAGACAAAGAGAGGGAGTTGTTTCAGTTCCAGTAGATCAGAGTGGACCTTATGTTGAAGAGATTGCATCAGGTGTGTCAGAGCCTTTTCTGTTGGATACTGGTGCTGCGAAGAGTTCTATTATGCACTCTAAACTCCCTGGCGCACCTTTGTATGGCTTAACGAATGTTTCAGTAGGTTTTTCTGGCGCCCCGGTTACGAATCCGATTTCTAGTCCGTTGTCTATTCTGTTGGACCTTGTGAATTCGAAGCACCCCTCATTCTAACGACAGGTTGTGGTGAGAACTTGTTGGGATTGGACTTGTTGAAGAGATTGTATGCAACGCTACATTGTTCTCCTTCAGGAGTACATCTTACATTGGGTAAGAGAGTGATCTCTCCGATGTATTTATCTAAAGATCGACTTCCACCTGAATTGTCTTCTCTCCCTGATTCTCTTTGGGCTACTGGTCCTAATGATGTGGGTCTCCTAGAGATTCCGCCATATGTTGTGACGTTGAAAGCGAATGCTAGATTGCCAAGTATTCCGCAATATCGAATTTCCAGTGATGGTGAAAGAGCACTTTTGGAGATCATCTATGATCTGATTGTGAAAGGTGTGATTGAGGAAACGAGAGGTAATGTGTGCAATAGTCTGGTTTTGCCTGTTCTGAAAAGAACGGATTCTTCACAGCCTCCTGTATATAGGTTTG
Organism: Lissotriton vulgaris; assembly: GCF_964263255.1. NCBI lineage: Eukaryota > Metazoa > Chordata > Amphibia > Caudata > Salamandridae > Lissotriton > Lissotriton vulgaris. The sequence continues at coordinate 135,257 of NW_028246214.1, forward strand.
TGATCGATCTCCGCGAGGTGAATAAGATCGTTGTTCCGCAATTTCCTGTTGTGCCTGATATCACCACTTTACTGACTTTGATCCCGGCTACAGCCACGTGGTTTTCGGTGATTGACTTGAAGAATGCTTTCTTCAGGATCCCGATTGCCGTGGAGAGTAGGGATATCTTTGGCTTCTCTTTAGGAGGACAAAGTTTCCGGTTTAAGCACGCTCCTCAAGACTATTGTGAAAATCCATCGATCTATAGTCAGGCTTTGAAAACACAACTTAATTTGCTTGTTTTACCTGATGGTGCTGCTCTTATTCAGTATGTTGACGATCTGTTAGTTGCTGCTGACAATGAAGAGATCTGTAGAGAGGCTACTTTGTCGTTGTTACGTCATTTATCTGATTTCCATCATAAGGTTTCTCTATCAAAGTTGCAATATTGTTGACAAGAAGTTACCTACTTAGGTCACCTCTTATCGAAGGAGGGAAGGAAACTGACCCCAGAAAGAATTCAAGCGATTGCGAAAATTAGTGTGCCTACGACACAGAGAGAAGTACGTGCTTTCCTAGGTATTACGCCGTACTGTAGACAGTGGATCCCTAATTTTTTATTGCTTGCGAAGCCTTTGATAGCTCTTACTGTTAAGGATACTCCAAATCCTATTCCTTGGACTGACGAATGTCATAAGAGCTTTTCAGAATTGCACGATGCGTTGTGTTCGGCTCCTGTCTTGGGTACTCCCGACTACAGTAAGCCTTTTACATTATATGTCCATGAGAGAGAGGGATGTGCATTGTCGGCTTTGACTCAGCAATTTGGCGATAAACAACGTTCATGTGCTTATTTTTCGTCGACTTTGGATCCCGTAGCTAGAGCGTTGCCGAGTTGTTTGAGAGCTACAGCAGCAGCGGCTGTTTCGATTCGACAGTCTGCTGGTTTGGTTATGGACTATCCACTAATTTTGATGGTTCCACATGCAGTGGATACCTTAATAATTCGTACCAAGACACAGCACTTAACTAGTGCTCGGTTGTCAGGTTATGAATTGACACTGTTAGCGAGTCACATACATATAAAGAGATGCAACACTTTGAATCCAGCTACGTTGTTGCCGATTTCAGTAGAGACAGATGTTATTGAACAACATGATTGCTTCCTTAGGACAGAGGAAGAAACAAAAGGGAGGATAGATCTTAGGGATACTCCTCTTCCAGAGTGTGATGGTACCTTATGGGTTGATGGTTCGTGCTTTAAGCTTCCGAATGGTGATACAACTGCGGCATATGCTGTTACGACTTTGCATACGATTGTTGAAGCTGCACGTATCCCACATAATTCAGCGCAAGCAGCAGAGTTGATTGCATTAACGAGAGCGTGTGTGTTGTCGAAAGGAAAGCGAGTGACTGTGTATACCGATAGCCAGTACGCGTTTGGTGTGGCTCATAGTTTTGGACGTTTGTGGAAAGAGCGTGGGTTCCTGACTTCGCATGGAACTAAGATTCAGCATGGTCAATTGGTGAATGAACTTCTTGAATCTCTTACTTTGCCGTTGCAAGTCGCGATTGTGAAATGCAGTGCGCATAAGAAAGTTACGGATGATGTTGGTCGTGGTAATGCGTTTGCAGATGAAGTCGCGAAAGAAACTGCGAGAAATGTGATGAGTCGAATGTATGTTGCGGGTCCGGCGAGATTGGTTCCGGATAGGAGTATGTGTGAAGATACGCTTGAGAGTGTGAAATCCATCCAAGCTGAAGCTACAGAGAAAGAGTTGAATGAATGGAGAGAAAGCAAGGTTAATTGGATTCGAATGGTTGTTGGATTGAGTTGTCAGAGCATCGGAGATGGTTGTTACCCGATGCGTATGTACTTCCAGTGGTTACGATGGCTCATGGATTGGCACATATCAGTGTAAAAGGGATTTGCAAGTTGTTAGCTCCAGTATGGCAGAATGCTGGTATTCCTAAGTGTGTGGAGAATCTGGTTAAGAATTGTATGGTGTGTTTGATGTACAATCCTGGTAAGGGAATTCCAACTCCAGCTGGTTATTTTGCTCCTCCAACGTATCCGTTTGAGGCTTTGCAGCTAGATTTCATCCACATGGAGGGGTGCAACAACCTGAAATACGTCTTAGTGGTTGTTTGCTCTTTTTCTAGATGGGTGGAAGCCTACCCTTTGAACGATAATACTGCCTTGTCCCCAGCGAAAGTCCTTATTAAGGAATTCTTCCCTAGGTTTGGTTTGCCGAGAATGATCTGGAGTGACAATGGGAGTGAATTTGTAGGTCAAGTGATGAAGAGAGTATGTGATGGATTAGGTATCAAGCAGAAGTTCCACGCTGCAAATCATCCCCAATCAGCTGGTTTAGTCGAGTGCTATAATGGCACTCTTAAGTTGAAATTAGCTAAGATTCAAGCGAGCTCTGGTTTACAATGGCCAGATGCTTTGCCATTAACTCTTCTGTCCACTAGAATGACTGTGCATTCACAAATGGGTCTTAGTCCATACGAGGTAGTGTTTGGTCGCCCGGCAAATGTTTGGGGAGTGCCGCGGCCGACAAAGTTTAGTGAGATAGAACATCCTGTGTTGCTTGACTACCTGTATGAATTGACGGCTAAATTGCATGTTTTGCATCAACAGGTTCATGATTCACTGCCACAAGCTTCTGAAGATCCAGGACACGCCATTGAACCTGGCACCTGGGTGCTGGTGAAGAATTTCCAGCGGACCAAGAACGATCAGCCCCGCTGGAACGGCCCGTATTTAGTTCTGTTGTCCACCCGTTCTGCAGTACGAGTGCACGGTACAAAGAACTGGATCCACGGCGTACATTGTAAGAGGGCTCCTTTGCCTCTGCCGTACGACCGGTGGGTCCAGAAAGGACTTCCTGATTCTGAAACTGAGACCGTGCCTCGTTTACTGCCTTTCAGCGATGCCCGTTTGATTGGAACGAACACTGAGCAAGAAAGTGACGATCTTCTTCAAGAAGCTGTGCCTCAGTTGAATAGTATGAACACTGTTGAACCTGAGTTATTATTCCGTGAACAGACATTGCCTGGCAAAGAGCGTTATAATTTGCGACCGAGAGTCGCTGGACTAATAAAGCACTGAGATTCTTTCTTTTACTGATATTTTTAAGGTTAGCTCTCCTCCGAGGAACTATTTTGATTTTTGTTTTTCGAACCGCCATCTGGGTTCAGCTGTAGGGTCGCGGTGTCAAGTCTTTGGAGTGCAAGCCGAAGACGTTAGGTTGACGGTTCTGGTTGGTCTAAGGGAGTTGCCCTGGACTGACAGACGCGTTCCTTAGCGCAGAACACCCTACCGCCGCGAGCAGCAATTAGAGAGGATGGAGTTTTTCGAGATGGAGAGACTTGTTGAAAGAATAAGCTTTAAGAGCAAAATATGTAAATTAATGAGCAGAAAACGTTTTTTAATATTGTGTTTGCTTATATTGCTTAGCTTAATGATATTTTTAATTGGATATGTGACATTCTCTTTTCAAGTGACGTTCATGCCCACTATGCAACCTATGCCTCCTCCTACTGTTTCTTCGCATTCTTTTCACCCTCTGCCCGAACATGAAATTGTTAGAAGATTGGAATTTGCTAATAATTCCTTTGGTCAACTCCTGTATCAACACCAGCTAGTAATGAACACGAAAAATTGTTGGGTGTGTGGCCTTATGCCCCATACTACCAATAAAGGTATTCCTTACCTGGTTTTGCCTTTTAGCTACAATCGTTCTATTTGGGCATATAGAACGATGTTCATTTATGCTCATGGAGTCTCTCCCCAACGTTCCGTGAAAGATAGTCCAAAGACTAGTGCTCTGGTCAAGGGTATAGTCGACATGATTAGGGGAATTAGTTCGTATGAGACTATCCCGAGAGATGAGACACAAGCATACATTGGTTGGAACATTACTGGATACGGAGTTAGTCTGAGTGTTAACCAGCGAGCGAAGAAATCCCCTCCAATTTGGATAGTGCCCCATCAGGGTCATTATTGTCTGCAAGGTAATGGCAAGAATCCGAGAGCTCCGTTAGGGAAGAGCGTTTGCACTGAGACTTCTGTTTTTGCGTCTCAGACTTCCCCAGCGTTCCTAGCAGCTAAGGGTACCTATTTCATCTGTTACGATAAAGCGTACACATGGTTGCCCCCTGACTTTTCGGGCACATGTTTTGTTTCGTTCCTGTTGCCTCCCACATTTACAGCTGCGGCAGATTACCATAAGACGAGAGTTGCTAGAGGTGTCTTCAGTAAGGAAGATACCGCAGGACAAGAATTGGGAGATTTCTTTAAGGGTTTTCTGCCGTTCTGGGGACCCATGGCTAATAGCAGGAACATTCGACAGTTGACGAGAGTGGTTGAGTCCACCATAGTCGAAACTGCCGGTGCCCTTAGTAACTTGACTGCTGAGCTCCAGTCGGATCGACTTATGACTCTTCAGAACAGAGTTGCGCTAGATGTCATACTTGCAGATAGAGGTGGGGTGTGTAAATTGATTCAATCGAGCTGCTGCGTTTTCATTCCAGACAACGCTCCGACAGTTTTCCAGGCCATTTCCAGACTACATAAGATCTCCGAGTCTGTACATATAGACGAGGGAGATTGGTCGTTGATGGGATGGTTTGGGGGATTGTTATCCACGTGGGGATGGAAGATTCTGATGGTCATTGGGATGATCTTAGCTATCCTTTTCCTGTTCTGTCTTTGCGTACAGTGTGCTCCTGCTATATGTGGCCTTTGTGCTACTTCGTGTGCGAGGAGACCTGTCCAGAGAGAGTTGCTAAGTACTACGATGATGCTACAGCAACATCTTGATGATCTGATGAATATAGACCTGGATTCAGACTGACATGGGTTTGGGTTTGTTGCCTATGTAAGGGCAAAAGGAGGGCCTGTGGTTCTGTGGTTCCTTAGATTCTGAACCTGTTCAATAAAAGTCGTCGGATATAGGCGATTTTGGTGTCAGCGGACCGCAAATGACGAGTGCGGTATGTACGAGTGTTTTCGTAATAACCGATCAATGAGAACACTACGTATTCATAGATTTCGTCTGAACCCTCGGGTTCCATTTTGTGTACGGCAGCCATTTTGTGTGGTTGCCCTCACATAGGCCGATGACTGCGGCCGAACGAGTCTTTGGGACACGTACACCTTTAGCTGACTTCTGAGTGACCTGAACGAACTGACTCCCTTGCCCGAGGCTGACCTCGTTGAGCCAGTTCCTTGTTAAGCAGCTGGTCAGATAGAGATCAAAGAGCAGGACATTGCTGAGTTTCTGGTACATGCACATACCCTTCTATCTTACTTGTCATCTGCTTCTGTTCCTTCCTTTATGGCTTAATTACTGATATGGGTTGAGGTCTTTATGATGGGTCCGTCCGGCCTGCTCGAGCAGGAATGTTGAATTTTGCTTGGTCATTTCTGGTGGGCTGGACAACAGAAAGTGGGATTGTCGTCATGCGATATGTTTGAAATGTCACCCTCCAATTGGTCAGTTTGTATGTAACCGATGCTAGCCAGGAATGTGATTTTTAGCATAAAAGACAATGCTCCGCTCTATGAATTTGTGCAGTCTCTAGCGAACCACCCGTGTTGTGCTTCGTAGACCTCTGTTCCTGGTTGCAGCCAATAAATTTGGTCTTTGACGTCATCAAGAAGTGTCCCGTGTCTCTGTTTGCCAAGGCAGGGGAACTCGAAGACATCGGGCATTTTCCCTGGCGCCGTTGGGTTCTAAAACCTGGTTCTTCATGTCAGGCAGCTACGTGGGCATCACTGCACACATTCACAAGACACTAATGCCTGGACAGCCAAGTCCGCAGAGAGGGCTTATTTGGCTGTTCTGTTCTCCAGGACTTCCTGGTGTGAACTTAGGGTGCAGACCCACCTCCCGGGTTGGTATTGCTGGGGTATCTATTCTAAGGTAAGGAATCTATAACTAACTGTTTCTTTCAGCTGAGCAAGTTACTTACCTTCGGTAATAATAATATATCTGTAAGAAACATAGGTTAGTTATAGATTCCTTACCGCCCCACCCATCCTCCCCGTTCTGCAAACTGACTTTTAGGGTTAAGGACTTCCTTTCAGGGCCCTAGTTTTGTGCAACAGTGGTCAGTGTCTTGCATGGGTCTGCGCTTCTGGCATGGAAAGTCTTGTACAGAACTGACGTCAGTGCGCGAGGGCTGCCTCTATGTAGCTACCGTGATATCATCCCGGCGACCATGACGCCAACGACGAACGCGGAGCCGACCGACGCCATCTTTCGACGTGCAGGGGTAATGCTGACAAAAAACTTTCCAGATCCAGTCTGATGCCTGGGGGTAATTTGAAGGTATGGAATCCATAACTAACCTATGTTTCTTACAGATATATTGTTACCGAAGGTAAGTAACTTGTTCTTTATGGGGATCTGCTTTCTTACTGTTAAAAATTGGGTCTCTACTTGGCAGTTGTTTGCACCCTGTCCAAGTAGGGACCCACGATCCTAGTCAGGTAAGTGTAGTACACACTAAGTTTACCTGTGCTCATCCTAGAATAGCTCGACACAGAGCAGTCAGGCTAAACTAAAGAGGCAATGTGTAAAGTATTTGTACTCACACACACACACACCCCCACACACACAACCACACACACACACAACCACAACCAAACCCCCAACCACAACCACACACACACAACCAACCACAACCACACACACACACACACACAACCACACACACACAACCACACACACACAACCACACACACAACCACACACACAATCACAACCACACACACAACCACACACACACAACCACACACGCAACCACAACACCACACACAACCGCACAACCATACACAACCACACACACACACACAAACGCACACACACAACCACACACACAAGCACACACACACACAACCACACACACAACCACACTCACAAGCACACACACACAACCACACTCACACAACCACACACAAACCACACACACACAACCACACACACACACACACAACCACGCACATGACCACACACACAACCACAACCACACAAACACACACAACCACTCACACACACAACCACACACACAACCACACACACACACACAACCACACACACACAACCACACACACACAGCCACACGCAACCACACACACACAATCACACACACAACTAAACACACAACCACACACCTACAACCACACACACAACCACACACACACACAACCACACACACAACCACACACACAACCACACACAACACCACACACAACCACACACAAAACCACACACAACCACACATACACACAACCACAACCATGCACACAACCACAACCATGCACACAACCACACACAACCACAACCAAACACACAACCACACACAACCACACACACAAACACACACAACCGCACACACAACCACAACCACACACACAACCACATACACACACAACCACGCACACAACCACACAACTAACCACACACACACACACACAACCAAACACACAACCACACAGCCACACACACACAACCACACACACACACAACACACACACAACCACATACACACACAACCACACACAACCACACACACACACAACCACACACACACAACCACAACCACACACACAACTACATACACACACAACCACACACACACAACCACACACACACACAACCACACACACACATACAACCACACACACACAACCACACACACAACCAACCACACACACAACCAAACACACAACCACACACACAATCACACATGCAACCAGAACACCACACACAACCACACTCACAACCACACACACAACCACACACACACAACCACAACCAAACACACAACCACAACCAAACACACAACCATACACACAACCACACACAACCACACTCACACAAACACACACACAACCACAACCACATACACACACAACCACAACCACGCACACAAACACACACACACAACCACACACACACAACCACAACCAAACACACAACCACACACACAACCACATACACACACAACCACACACACCCAACCACACACACACACACAACCACATACACACACAACCACACACACATACACACAACCACACACACACAACCACAACCACACACACAACCACATACACACACAACCACACACACACAACCACACACAACCACACACACACACAACCACACACACAACCACAACCACACACATAACCACACACACACAACCACACACACAACCAACCACACACACAACCGAACACACAACCACACACACAACCACACATGCAACCAGAACACCACACACAACGCACATCCATACACAACCACACACAGCCACACACACAACCACACACACACAACCACACACAACCACACACACACAACCACACATACACACAACCACAACCACGCACACAACCACACACACAACCACACACAACCACAACCAAACACACAACCACACACACAACCACACTTCTACACATACAACCACACACAACCACAAAACCACATACCACATACACAACCACACACACACACACAAACACACACACAACCACACACACACAACCACACAACCACACACACACAACCACACACACAACCATACACAACACCACACACAACACCACACACAACCACACACACACACAACCACACACACAACCACAAACACAACCACACACACAACCACACTTCTATGCACACACACCCACAACGACACTGACACACACAAAACACACACACAACCACAACCACACACAACCACACACACACACACAACCACACACACACAATCACACATATACACAACCAAACACACATTCACACACACACAAAACCAACCACAACCACACACACAACCATAACCACAACCACACACACAACTACACACACATAACCACACACACACACACCCAAACACACACACCCAAACACACACAACCACACACACAACCACAGAGACACACAACTACACACACACAACCACACACACACACAACCACACACACACCACACAACCACACACACAACCACACACACAACCACACACAAAACCACACACACAACCACACACACACACACCCCCGGCCACTCACTGCCTATCAGCCTCCTCTCAGCCAGGTAGCACGATCAGTTTCACTTTCACGCGATCGCAATCAGTTTCACTTTCACAGCCGCGTTCGCTGTGAAAGTGTTCGCGTTTTTAGTTTTATTCATTCACTTTTGTTTTCTAGTGCTTGACAATCCAATCTCTACAATATTTAAGCAGCCTGCACGTCTCCTGTCAACCATACCACTCCATGCATTTTCTCTGATCCACATGGCACTGGTGCGTCTAGCCTGGCACACACTGGGTGATGATCTCCGCACCTCCTTCTAGACCCCAGCTCACTACTGTTTGCAGTCTGTCACTCACCCCTCACCTCCCTTGCACTCACCATTCACCCCTTAGGCATGGCAGTCACTCCTCGCACCTGGCACTCACCCTTCTCCCTCTCTGGCACCCAGCATTGACTCTCTGTGACACTCAACTGTCGCCTCCCCGACACCCACCCTCGACCCTCCTGGTGCTCATAATTCCCCTCCCTGGCACATATCCTTCACCTCCCTGACACTCATCCATATCCCTCCTGGCATTCACTACTCGCCCCCTTGGCACTCACTCTTCACCTCCATGGCAGTAGCCTTTCCTCCCCCTAGCCTAGCAACTACCCTTCACCCCTTGCACTCACCCTTCCCCTCCCTGGCACTCACCTTTGACTCTCCTGACTCTTACATCTCACCTCCATGACACTCAACCTTCATCTCCCTGGCACTCACCCTTCATCCCCCTGACCTGGCACTCAACCTTCACCTCCGTGGCACTAGCCTTTCACCCCTCTGGCCTGGCAGCTACCCCTCACCCCTGGCACTCATACTTCCCCTTCTCGGCACTCACCCTTCCCCTCCCTGGCACTCACCCTTGACCCTCCTGACTCTTACTTCTCATCTCCCTGGCACTCACTCTTCGCCTCCCTGGCACTCACCCTTCACCCCCATGGCCTGACAGTCACCCTTGTCCCTCCTGGCATTCACTCCTCAACTCCTTACCACTCCCCCTTGACCCTCCTGGCACTAGCCCGGTTTCCCCCAAGAACAAAAAATAACAAGCATTGGCATAGCCAATAGATCTCACCTTTGTGACCGTATACGTGTTTAGCCGTGCAACAGTTGATGTTGTTGCACCAAGGATATTGTGCTGCATAACTAAATACTTAGAAGGTCCCAAAAGCGAGACCTATTGGCTATGCCAATGCTTGTATAATATGTTACACCTTAAAGCAGGGGTCTTCAAACTGTGGGGCGTGACCCCCAGGGGGGCCGTGGAGCGATGCAAAGGGGGTCGCGCCTTCACAGTCATACTTCTGTCCAGGCCCAAAGGCTTCAGCCCCCCTCCTCTTTCGTCGTGTCTCTCAGCCCGGCTGCTGCTGCAGTGCAACTCGATCTGCTGTGGGCTTGGCTGGGCAGTGTCTGGAGTCATCTCTGGCAGGCCCGAATTTTTCACATGTCTTTAAAGACCATTTGCATATTTACATGCCATTGTAAACTGGTTACAGAGGCTTAGTTTTTTTCCTGGTTTGAGTACCCCCTGGGCCCTCAAGGTGCCAGTTCCTTACATTTGTATTTTACAATTACTGCTGTAGTGTGAGAGTGCATTTAATGAAAAGGAATATAAGTAGGGATGCCTGCCTGTTGTGTTTAAAGAGCCTGCAAAGACCTCCTCTTGACACTAAATAGACTTTTAAATACAAAAGTATGTATGCATTAGTTATGTGACTTTTCTGTCTTTTTTCTCTTTGTCAGTTATGGATCATTGAGGCAGCCCTAGAACACAATTAAAAGCGCTTTCTATTTATATTTGCTGTTCGAAGTATGCACATAAGTGCTGAAAATACAACTTTAGGTGACTGCTTATTTTTGTACCGACTTGGCCATCAAAATAATCTGCTGGCAACCCTAACCATAGGACTGTGAGTTTGTTGCAGGATCAGCACATTATTTATTTCCTCCACCCTCGATCCCCGATTAATGCCGCAGTAGTTTAACTTAGATCTTAACCCCTTCGCCGCGGGGCTAATTCCCCCGCGGTGCGGGGGGAGGGGGGCCACGCACAGAGCCGCGGTGCTTGTGACAAGCTTGGCTCTTCACGCTGCACGGTGGCGCAGTGCTCATGACGAGCTGAGCTCGTCATGACCACGCCCGGTTAATGGAAAGCCCAGCACAGCAGGGAAATTATCCCCGCGTGGGCTTTCCGCAGCGGTTATGACAAGCTCAGCTCGTCATGAGCACGGCGCCACTGTGCCTCATGGCGAGCTGAGCTCGTCATGAGCACTGATGTGGTTAAACCCTACGCCGCCGTCAATAACATGTTACTTCAAGTGTCTAGGAATGCACCCTACCTTCAGACAACTCACTCCTCAATATCGCCCTGCACTCACACTGATCACCATGCACTCACACCATTCACCCTGCACTCCCAGTGATCACAATGCACTCACACTGATCACCATGCACTCACACCATTCACCCGCTCACCCTGCACTCACAGTGATCACACTGCACTCACAATGCACTTGCGCTGTTCACCCTATACCTCACCCTGCAGTCACATGAGTACACTACTCATCCTGCACTCATGTGACACTTCACTCACCTGACCCCCTCACTGCTCAATATGCAACTCACTCAAACAAGCCCATCAGTAATCATACATTCATTCATCCCATTCTGAACTTGCATCCGCACCCAAATTCATATGCCACCTCACTCACCCTGCAGTCACTCCTCGTAACCTACTCTCGCACTTTTGCATCGCTCACCGTGCATTCACATGGGCACTCGTCACCCACACAGTGTGCAGAGGGTTAATGTGCCTGCTACAAAGAACGTGTACCATGCAGGTCACAGAAATGAGAGTGAGTAAACTATGAGTAGCGCTATAGGAAAATTAAATGTTTGTCAGAAAGGTGCTATAGAGAGATGAGGTGCATTGTTGGTGAGTGGCAGCGAAGGAATTCATGGAGAAGGAGGAAACGTGGGGTGGGGCACCAAAAAAGACTGTTGCACCGTGTGCAACCAGTGTTAGGACCAGCCCTGGCTGGAAGTATTAGTCCCCTCCGAATTTCTGGACTAGTGACTTCCCTGCTTCTGGCTATTATTATTATTTACATTTGTTGTGCGCTACTGTTACCAAAAGATGTCCTGGGGCTAATAATCATCTGCTGCATGTAGGCCAATGAGAAACACACAGAGGGAGAAAGTGAACCAGCCAAATTGGGTAACCTACAGAGCATTGAGAAAGGTTTTTATATCTTCCTAAAGGATAATAGATTCATGGTGGAGCGAAGCAAAGGAGGGTGCAAGTTCCATAACTGCGCGGCCTGCACCAAAACAGCGAGACAGACAACTCATGCCTTCTTGAATTAGGAACAAAAAGCAGAGTGGCACAGGCAGAGAGGAGCATACGGGTCCGACCTGTGTGCTTGGTGAGGAGAGTTGAGAGGATGAGAGAGGACAGCAAGGGAGTGAGAGAATTCGATTGCAGAGAACAGGGATGAGGAGAAATGTGATTTGCCAAAGAGAAGTGTGGACACGCAAGAAGTGAGTGTGAGTCAAAGGTGAGGGCTTCTGTTAGAACAAAGGGGAGATGTGAAAATTGAATGGGGGACTCGAGAGGTCTAAGATACAAATAGACAAAAATTTCAATGGAGAGACGAGGTGAACGAGAAGTGCTGAGGGGCACGGGAGGTGACGGGACAAGAGAGGCCATGAGATAAATGTGAGAGACTGTTCGAGATGAGGGCAGTGAAAAGACAAAATGGCAAGAGATGATTAAAGGTGAAGTGAGAGGTTGAATGAGGAGAGTTCAGATGTTGTAAAAAGGGGTGAAAGAAAATGGCCTGCAAAGTGAGAGAGGGATGGAAGGGGGGGGGTGAGAGGAAAGCTGCATAGGTAAACTGCTTTACTCTGCACAAAACCACCAGGTTTTAAAGGGACCCCTGCTTCTCCTGGCCAGGGCCAGGTGAGCTTCTAATCTGGCAGCACATATTCCTGCAGAGTGGAAGGCCCTTCTCAAAGGTTGGCTAGAAATATTTCTGATGTTAACTGCTTTATTTTGGTTATAAACGAGTACTGATGGGGTGAAATCTTTCCTCAGTGTTACTGTGTGTAAAAAATGTCAAAATAATGAAGCAATGCTATCCCAAAATACGCTGCATCACATAACATCACTTACATTTTCTTCCCACACAATTTAGTCAAGCCTGTCGCGTAATTTGGGCCTCACCTGCTTCATAATTCTAGTAGTCCGGCCTACAGGTTTAGAAATTTTTGTCAGGAGGGGGTCCTTACGCCTCAAAATGTTGACAGGGGGGTTCTTGGCATCCAAAAGTTTGAAGACCTCTGTCTTAAAGGGTCTGATGGCAACACTAAATTATTGATTAATTTTTATAATAACTCATTTGGAAGTGAAATGTTTAAAGTTGTTGCAATAGTGGAGGAATATATGAATAAGATAATAGGGCTAAGCATGAAGGAACCAATGGTGCTTTGGATAGGAGTCTTTAACTTATATCAATTGGCGTTAACCCCAATTTGTGGCTTTGTAGAAGATGGGGAATCAAATATGCATTTTTCCCATAATGCTTATGTGATGTAATGTAATGTAATGTAACCAGATTTATAAAGCGCATGGTTACCCGGAGGCCTCCCAGCGCTAACATGGGAAATGCATTTTTCTAAAAGATTTGGAGATCATGAACCCACGATCTGAATCAACAGGTCTTCCGCTAAATACCTTTTGCTCCTCTACATGTTGTTCCTCAATTGATTTTATAATAGCCTCAGCTAGACTGGGTGAAAAGCTCAACAACAGGAAAGTTGAATTCCTGGGCTTCAGTGACCATGCAGCTATAACCTGGCATGTGAACTGGCCGGGTATTTTTGGCTCCACTTTTTCACATCTGAAACCCTATATAGCGAAAAAGAATGGAATAACATTGAAGTGGGGGAATATTGATAAGACTGCTGTTATTCCTCATGTAGTTTCAAACTCAATGAAAGAAATAGAAATATGTCTTGACTCAAATCAGGACCCAGGGTCCATCACTAAGGCTTTTGAAACTAATTCGCGAGAACTAAAAAGGAATCTCCCTAAAAATGGAAATGCAAACCTAAGGGACCGAAGTGGTTCGATCGTGATTGCACTAAAGCACTTTTTAACCTACGTCGATTACTTAAGACCGTACCTAAGAATCCCCAACTTGTAAAATAGGCCCGCTTAACTTATACGGTGGCGAGGAAGAACAGGTTAAAGACATTGAAAGAGGAAACTTGGGATAAATTATTGGTTGCATCCATCACAAATAATGAAAGGGATTTTTGGTTAAGGATTAACGCCCCATTTTTAAAATCAAACTCTGAGCCGAATTTGGATACGCATGTGGACGAGGACTCTTGGTTGGCGCACTTTAGTAATATTTTTTATGCCCCACCTGTAAACACTGAGCTAATGGCTGTAGAACTGGTCCCATCATCTAGCACTATTCTTACTAATGATATAGGGAAAGTATGCTTGGCAATGGAGCAATGTACAAGTAATAATGCACAGGGTTTTGATGGCGCTCCAGTAGACTTTCCTCTGCTTACTAATATGTTTAATTCTATAGCAAGAGAGGGACCTTCCGCCTCTTGGTTCAAAGTCATTTTAGTACCAATTTTGAAAAAAGGAGAGAAGCAAGACCCTAGGAACTATAGACCTATTTCTCTCTTAGATAGCACAGTAAAATTGATCGGGAGAGTGCTATTGAATCGACTGGAGACGTGGGCTTTGACTAATAAGATGTTGATACCAGTACAATACGGTTTCAGAAAAGGGAGAGGCACTCAAGATCAATGCCTGAATTTGAGTCTGCTCATAGCAAAGTATACCCACGCAAAGCAGGGCAATTTATGTCTAGCCTTTATGGATCTTAGCACGGCTTTTGATTGTGTGTCTCACCCACAGCTCTGGAGAATTATGAGGGAAATGAGGGTAGATCAGGCAGTGATCAATTTCATTAGACAACTGTATTCAAGAGCTGAAGCATGTGTCAGGTATTGGCCACAGGGAGAATGTACTAGGGGGTTTCCTGTAACAAGAGGAGTTCGCCAAGAGTGCGTTCTTGACCCTTTTTTATTCTCGCTTATTCAAACGGGAGAGAGTCTAAATTGTTAGATTCAAATATAGATGTGCCAAGAATTGGAAAGTTGGATATCCCAATTTTATTATATGCAGATGATGCAGTTTTAATTGCACGAACAACAAAATCCCTGCAAAAATTGTTAAATACCTATGTGGAATTTATGAAAGGCCTTGATCTCCAGACAAATGAATCTAGGTCATTTGTTTTAATTACAGGGCCAAAGCTGAGCTAACCTCCTTCTTTTTTTTTATCTCAAAACGTAAAGTGACACAAACAGAGTTCTTCTCATATCTAGGAGTCACTTTTGATTCTAAGGCCTCTTAGAGGAATATGGTAAAGAATCGTGGGGTCTTGTTGGAGAAAAGTGCAAATGCAATACGCTAATTTTCAAATAAGCTGGAAACGAGGAACTTAGATATTTTAAGAAAGGTTTATGGGGCAAAATCTAGGACAGTAGCTACGTATGGTGCAGGGGTGTGGGGCCATGTTACAGTAAAGAGGATACAAACAACAGAGGATTTGTTTTGGAAATCAATGATGAGTCTCCCAATTGGTTGTTCTAATTTTAATCTACATGAAGAATTAGGTATCCCTTACATAACTGATTGGATAAATGTTGCACCTATTCTTTTATGGCACTCAGTATGGTGTAGAGACACAGTTTAACTAACGCAACAAATAATACGGGATTGCTTATCCTTCGAGCATAGGGATAATATTTTATGGTTAAAGTATGTGAAAGATACTTTATATACTCTTGATCTAGGAAGCTTATTTGTATACCCAGAAAATGTGCCTCTGTCTCTAAAAAAACATTAAAGGCCAGCTTTATAACCACTGCTAAAGAATATATTGAAGATCCATTGCAGATTGATCTTCCTATTTGGAATTTGTAACAATCCCACGGCACAGGTGGGATTTACTCTGTTAAGATTTCGGCTTAACTTTATTACCTGCATGTTGGGCCATCCTGCTGGTATCTTCTCCCCGAAAGAACTCCTGTGTTGCCCATGTGATGACACTTCGCAACAATCTGATTTGCACATTCTCTTCTTCTGTAAATTTTATTGTGAACAAAGGAAAAGGTTTTTAATTGCGCTTTTACGTTCGCACAATTTTAGACAATGTTGCCTGGCCTTGCATTTTTTACGTATGGTGTCTGATCCTTTGACCTGTAATACTGCTTCCTCCTTTTTTTGCATGTGTTTGAAAACGAGGACATTGTGTATTGACTGACATTTATGAACTGCTTCTTTCCAGTTTTAATCTGTAACTTTATTATCTGTGATGTATACTTGTACTTTTATGATTAACTTTGTTTTAATCGAATAAAGTAAGTTTGATTGGTTGATGATTGAAGTGGACAAACTTGGCATTCAGGAGTATGATTGCAGGTGAACTCAAGATGGAATTGGTTTTAAGCCACTGGCACAAGACAGGGTAAAGTCCCCACTGTCTCTAGAGAAGGGCTGGTGATGTCCACTGCAGCTATCATCCATAGCCTGACAGGGTACCCCATGGATAATCCTTCTAGTATGCTACTTCAGCAAGCCTTTCAAAATATGGGAATGCATGGGTGTTGATTGCTGCACCAGAGGGGCATGGATTGGTCAGGTTCCGCAGGCCCAGCTGTATTTAGGTGCCAGGGAAGTCCCTCTTTTTTGCCATATGCAAATCAGTCTTGACGCTGTTCCCCATAGGAACAGTCCAGCCCAAACTGCAGAGCCAGATCTTCCCTGGACGGGAAACACTCATCCTGGGTCCAGTTTTGGGGTAACACCCTTCATCAGCCAGGGCAGCTTGAATCTGGGTGCAAAATGAGCAAGGGAACCACGTCTGGGCATATCCTGCTAACTTATGGCAAACAAGGCAAACACCAGGAGATGATAGACGGAGCGCTGAAACTTTTTAGACACTCACCCCTGCCACAAATCTAGGTTGAATCCATCATCGTTCTTTAGCTCACTTCGTCACCCTAGTTAAGACCCAGCATATGCAAATCAGTCTTGACTGTGTTCCTTGTGGGAACAGTCCAGCCCAAACTGCCAAGCCAGGTCTTCCCTGGACTGGAAACAAGCATCCTGGGGCCAATTTTGGGGTAACACTCCTCATCAGCTAGGCTAGCTTGAATCCAGTGGCAAAGTGAGCAACGGACCCATGTCTGGGCACACCCTGCCAACTTAAAGCAAACAAAGTACCATATTAAAATCTATCTTCACCTTGTTCCTCATGGTAACAGTCCAACCAGAACTGCCAAGCTAGGTGCCCGATATCCTTCGTTGGATAACATTGGGCATCAGCACTCTGCACCCGGCCACCCTGGTGCCGGCTGAGGGTGCTCTAGGAGTGCATCCTTGACCCTTGGGGGGGGACCCTTGTTCTAACCCCAGAAAACCAACTCCCAAACCTAAGTACTTACCTGTAAACCGATGCGTTAATTTCCTCCCCTATAGGATTGCATTGACTGCTTTTCTGTGAAAAATGTTTTAAATGTGGAGCTGGAAAATTGAATGAAACCTTAAGAAACTATGTACTCACAAAAACTGCTTTACTTACCTTTTATTTAGGAAATGTCCCAGTGTGACATCTATTTTTTTTTTTGAGAAGCAATTGACTTGGAAGTCCTTTAGACCAATTAATTCATGTGTGGTCTTATAGAGCGATTTGTTGCTTAGAGTATTTTTTACTTTTTCCCTTGCATTAAGTTGTTATGGATAGTAAATGAACTTGGTGTCAAGATAGGGCACCCCACAATAATTGATGTCTGTTGATGAAATTGTCTCTATGTGATGAATTCTATCTCTATATATTGTTTAATGTTGTAGAATATATATGTTGTTTTGTACAAATTGTAAATATGTATGTATAGTGTTTTTTCTTAGTTGAAACAATACAGAAACATTTAAAAAATAATGAAATAAAATAGGTATGAACAAAGTATACCTTACAAACTCCAATTGATATTGGTTTGTAGTTCTTAAATGTGAGACATGAAAGAAATGTACAGCTAGTAATTCTTTGTATAAGTATCCAGTGTGACATCTAGGCATATTCCGCTGAGTGGAAAAAGTAATCTAGTAAGTATTCAGACAGTAACTGCAAAGTAATTTCAATTGTTTCTGACTAATTAACCTATCTGGATCCATATCAATTACATACAACTGCATTCAACTATGTCATTCCTGCAAAGTATTATTCCACTTACCTGCTCCAAGCCTGGCTTGGTTCTTGAAATAAAATAAAACTAAATAATATTTTTACAAAACAAATTGGTCAGAGTTCAGTTTTTGAGTGTGTGAAATCATCTCTTGCCTGAGTGTGTACGATAAAGGGGAATATCCTGAACAACGACTCCGGAACAACGAGATCCGGAGTCACGCAAGCTGAATAACGACTTGCCCGAACAACGACTCAGCCTTAACCATGCATGTGCATGGTTAAGGCTGATTCTGTCTCGGTTTTTCGCAGGTCGGGTGTGCTCCTTTGTAGGACTAGCATGTCCTTCCTGACTCTGCCATAGAAGCGAATGCAGGTCTGAAATGTCACTCCGGTGCATTCTTCAAAAATGTCATTTTGCGCGGTTGGCCTAAACTCTGCTGCCTGGCTGACATGCAACAAATCAGACGTTCGTATTTGGCTCCATGAGTCAGCGTATCAATTATCACCTATTACACAAGCACAGTTTAGTATTAAATGTTTTTATTGATTTTACAAAAGTTAGCAAACAGTAATGCCATATAAGAATTGCAGATTAGTCCGAGGGCCGACCCACCGAGCGATGTTAAGGAAGGTACAAGCCATCGGCCATGTCATGAGGAAGCAGTCTTATACACAGCAAGCCGCCTACAACCCAACCTGGGCCGGCCGCGTCATAAACACTGTGAGGCTGGAAAGCATCCCGGGGACCCCATTGCGTCCCCTGCCATTTGGAGACATGAAGACATGTTATCCGAGCTAAGGAAGCTTTATGTCCAACAGTCTCTCTTCGAGCACCTTCCTTTTGCCCTACGGCCTAACAGCCACCCCTAGACATCGTCCCTCGGACGCCCCTAATCAACAAAAAGAAGGAAGACCCCCCCTAAACAATCCCAACCCTACCCAGACCCCGACAACCCCTTCCCCCATGTAACCCCACCCCTCCCAACTCCCCCAATCCCGCCCCCTTTGGTCCATGGTCCACCTTTACTCCCGCCGCTGGTCCCTCGCAACCTTCAGTGTCGAAGCAGTTTATTTTTGTCTGTTTCGGTGTCCGTCAGCCTCAACAGTCGGAGATACTTAGGACAAGTCACCTCCGTAAACTCAGAAGCCAGCAAGGATAGGAATGGCCTCCACAGCTCGGCATAGCTTGCCCCCTCCCCTGCCCTAGATAGTGATAGTTTCTCCATGCCCAGAACCATCCAGAGGCGGTGAAGCCAGCCCTGATATGTGGGGATGTGTTTTGATCGCCAAAGCGCCACTACATTCTGTACCGCTGACCCCAACGCGATCGCTATCAGACGACCCCTCCGCGATCACAATGGGTAAGTCAGTGCATTAGGCAACCCTAGGATTACATAGGCGGGAAAGCGGGGAATATCTGTTTTGAAATGTGTGTCTACGTCCACTAAGATCTGGCTCCAGTATTCTTGTAAAAATGGACAGTCCCAGAGTACGTGAACTAACGTGCCAACCTGACCACAGCCGCGCCAACACCGGGGATCCTGTCCACTATCCATTTCATACAGGTGTTCGGGGGTGTAATACCAGTAGGACGTGACCTTCGTAAGCGTGTCTGTAAGTACCATATGGTAGGCCGAGTGCCGCGCTCTATAGTAGACTCCCTCCCACTCCTTGTGAGTTAGGGCTCTCCCCAGCTCCCGCTCCCAGCGCACCCTGCCTGCGTTGTAGGTGTATCTGTGTTTTTGCATGAGCATTTTATAGAGGTCTGAAATCAGTTGTTTATCATTAGTGCGGGAGATCAGCCAATACTCGAATTTTGTCAAGCGTCTGTCCGCCGCGGACCTTACTGCGGTGTTAAGCGCCCAGTGCCTGACCTGAGGGTAGCGAAGCCTCTCAGTTTCTGGTAGGCCGAATTCCTGCCGAAATCGCTGGAAGGGAATGACACCTTCTGGGCCATAGACATGATGGAGTGCGCAACAACCCGCAGGCTTCCAGCGCGCAAAAGATGTCTCGTCCATCCCCGGGTGGAAGTCTGGGTTCCCGATGATGGGGGTGAGGGGAGAAGGGAGGGTGGTGAGTTCTTGGCTAACCCCCACTCGGTCCCAGATCTCCAGAGGTACCCGCATGATGAGGGACGCATAGAGATTGGGAGGCCTGTGTTCCCGTCGCATAAAGGGGATTTCCTGCAGAGTCCGTCCAGCGACGGCCTGGTCTTGAAACAGCCAATGTTTCCCAGATTCCCATCTAACCCATTCCACTAGGAAGCGGAGCTGGGAAGCTTGAAAATACGTTGCCAAGTCTGGCATCCCAATCCCGCCTTGTTCTGGTGCCAGCATGGCGATCCTTCGCTTCAGGCGGGGTTTTCTCCCATTCCATATGAACTGCGACAGTTCCGACTGCATCAGTTTTATCCAGCCTCGTGTGGGCGCAAGGGGAATCGTGCGAAAGAGGTATAGTATTTGGGGAAGAACCGTCATCTTAACAGTGCCACCCTACCCAACCAGGACAGCGGATAATACTTCCATTGTCCCAAATCGCGTCTTATTTTCTGTCGCAGGTTGGAATAGTTGAGTTCTACGGAGGTCTGAAGGGAAGGTGCCAGTTGTATCCCAAGATATGGGACCGCGTCCGTCGTCCACGGCATGGGGAACTCCGCCTGTAAATAGGCAGGTGTGGTGGTTTCTAGTGACAAGTCGAGGGCCACTGATTTAGACATGTTGACTTTGAAGCCTGAGACTTGGCCGAATCGCTCGAGGCCTGCAATTCACACCGGGAGAGAACTCCGGGGGTTAGCGAGCGATATCAGCACATCGTCAGCGTACAGGCTTATGGTGTGAACGTCGCCCCCGAACTTGATTCCCTGCACTTTCGGGTCGGACCGTAGAAGGTGCGCGAGAGGCTCCATATAAAGGGCGAACAATAGGGGGGATAGTGGGCAGCCCTGCCTAGTGCCTCGCTCGATTTCAAACCGGGGAGACGTACAGCCATTGACTCGGACTGCAGCTGAAGGAAATTTGTAGCAGTTAAACACTCTAGTTCGGAATTTGGGCCCTATACCGGCCTTCAGCAGCATCCTTTCCAGATAAGGCCAATGCACCCTATCAAATGCCTTTTCGGCATCGATGGCCAGCATCATAAATTCACCCTCTGTTCGAGCGGCCTTTTCTAGAAGGTGGAAAGCTCTTTTAGTGTTGTCTGAGGTCTGCTGTTCTGGAATAAACCCAGACTGATCCGGGTCGATCAGTCCCCCATGTATGGTCCCAAGCGAGAGGCGAGGATCCCTGTATAAATCTTAAGATCGACATTTAAGAGGGAAATAGGCCTATATGCTCCGCACTCGGCGGGATCCTTACCCGGTTTAGGTATCACCGCGATGGACGCCTCCAGTAGGTCTCTCTGGATCGCTCCCTCCTCAGCGAAGGAGGTAAAGAGTCGGACGAGTAGCGGGGCCACCTGGCCACAAAATGTTTTATAAAAGCTCGCCGGGAAGCCATCCGGACCCGGAGCCTTGCCTAGTTTGAGCCGGGAGATCGCAGAAATCACCTCTTCCGGTCGGATGTCTCTGTCTAAGCAATCGATCTGATCCTGCGTCAACGCCGGCAGGGGGAGAGCTGCTAGGAAATCTGTCTCCGCCTCCGGGTTTGAGGGGTCGGCCGCATACAATTCCGCATAGAATGCACTGAAAGCCTCAGCTATGGCTTGGTCTCCGTTCACTGTGATGCCATCGATCCCTCTTATCTCACGAACCTCCCTGCGCTGCGTGACCTCGCGGAGCTTGTTCGCCAGCAAGCGCCCACATCTGTCCCCGCTCGTGTAATAGGCGTGGCGCAGTCATAAGGCTGCATATTCTGCTCTATCTAGATCGAAGGCTGCGAGTTGTTGGCGGGCAATTTTTAATTGCCTCCATATTCTCGGAGCCCCTGTTCTCCTATGTATCTGTTCCAGTTCCCTGGTCTGCCGTATGAGCTCATCCCTCTTGGATTGTCGTTCCACATTTTCTGCTGCCGAGATAGATATAAATTCACCCCTAAGAACAGCTTTCAGCGCAGCCCACTGTGTAGACAGAGTGGTGTCACCGTTGCTATTATGGGAGAGGTAGTCAGTGATCACGCTCTGGATTTGAGTGACCACCACCTTCCTCTGCAGCAATGAATCTCAGAGGCGCCAAACCCTACGCGAGCGTTGGGCAGCTGGCATGGAAAGGGAGGCCGTGACTGGAGCGTGGTCGGAAAGGGAAGCAGTACCTATGTCGGCTCTAGTGACAAGCGCTTGAGTGGCAGTGGAAACAAGCAGGTAGTCGAGACGCGCATATGTTTTGTGGGCAGCCGAAAAGTATGTGTAATCCCTCTCCCCAGGATGAAGCGTACGCCATAGATCCACCAACCCTAGATCCTGTAATCTAGCTTTGCCTGCTTCTGTAAGCGCCCCCACCTGTGTAGTGTGTTGACAAGACCTGTCCAGTATGTTGTCAAAAACCAGATTTAATTCCCCGCCCAAAACTAAGTGATGGTCAGTCGTGTCAGTGACATCAGTGAGCGCTCTGTGTAGGAACTGTTCTTGGCCTTCGTTGGGCCCATATATCGAGCCAATCGTAAGAGTCCTGTCCCCCAGTGCAAACCTGCATACTAACAGTCGCCCCTTGGTTTCAGCCAATTTCCCCAACACCTTGCCCCTAAACTTTTGTGCCACCAGGATCGCAACTCCCGCCTTCTTGTCAGGGCACGAGGAAAAGAACTGGTGGGGAAATTTACAAGACCTCAGCCGGTGACAATCCCTGGCCAGAAGGTGCGTTTCCTGCAAGAGGCATATGTCCACCTGAGACTGTTCCAACTGGAGCAAGATCGCTTTGCGCTTGACAAGGTTGTTCAGGCCGCGCACATTCAGCGTTAGGATAACTAGATCATCCATCATCATCTAGAGGTGCAAAACCTCGACCCGCCCCGCATGCCTCCCCGGGAGATCTAAGTCTGGTGTCCCCGAGTCTGTCCCAGCCCACTAACTCCAAAACCCCGGCGCCAGAACCCACCCTACTGACAGTCGAACCATGGACCAAATTCCCTACCACACCCATTCCCCCCCTCCACCCCCCAGAACTGCAAACTGTCATAGTCCCTCATCTAGAGATGAAAAGGAAAAAACCAGCACAGGGTAGTCTTACTAGTCTGTCCGGGAGCACTCTCCCACCGACGGCCATGTGGCCAAAACGGGCAACCAGATCACCAGGTCTCAGCAGGCTCTTCACCCTGTGGGGCCAGTACCGCCATCCGTGGCCACCGCATCCACTACGGCGCGTTGACCCGCTGCAATCTCCGTCGCCGGAGGTTTCTTCACTCGTTTCCGCCGCCGCTCCTGGCTCCACTGGGGCCTGCGCGCCTCCGTCTCGGGTGTGGTTCCCGAGGCCTCGGTGCCTTCCTCGGGTGTTTCTATTCCTAACAGAGTGCAGGCCTCCGAGACCGACCGGAGCTGGTACTGTTTGTTCTCCAGTCTGAAGATGAGATGGAAGGGGTGACCCCAACTGTATGGGATATTGTTCTGTTGGAGATACGATGTGACGGGTTTGAAAAGACGGCGTTTGTGCAGCATGAGGGCCGCCAAATCTTGGTACAGCAGCGGCGACGTGCCCTGAAATGCGATCGGGTGTTTCTGACGTGCCCTCTTGTAGTATCTCTTCTTTGGTGCGGTAGTCTTGGACACAAACCAGTATGTCCGGGGGTGGCGCCGTCGCCGCACGGGGCAGCCCGGTCCTATGTGCCCTGTCTAGTTGGAGGGGTGAGTCTAATGGCTGCCCTAACACGTGGTTGAAAAGTTCTCTAGCATAGCGAAACGCGTCTTGGGTCGCCTCGGACGTGGCCACGTTGCGAATGCGAATGTTATGGCGTCTGGAGCGGTTCTCCAGGTCTTCCAAGTGGAGCTGAAGGTCCACCTGCTGGTCGTGCAGACGGATGATTTCTTGCTGTTGGGCCGCGAGTTCAGTGTCTTTATCGTCGCTTTTAGTCTCCAGGTCTGAAACCCTTTCCCCTATGCCGTCCATCTCACGCCGCACTTCTCTGATTTCGCTGGTAAATTCTGTCTTAAAGGTCTGAATATCGTCCCGCAGGGACGCAAAAAGGGATTCCAGAAAGGCCTTTGTGATGGGCTCCGACCCGCAATCGGTGTTTTGTTCCATCTTCTTCGGGGTCGGGACCACTGTGTCGTTTTCGCGAACAGCTCCTTCACAGTTTTGCCCCGGGGGGGCCTGCCCGTAGACATCACGCAGCCCCGGTAATCGATCCACCTGGCGGTCCCGCGTTCTTCAGCAAGTCCGTCAGGACCTCCTTCTCACCGTGCCTGCAAGGCGACTCCGGATCTCCGCGGGGCCAATGCACCCTGTCCGCCAAACTTAGCGCGGGCCCCTCCCTCTGGCTTGCCTGCACTCGGGTTCAACCGTCTTCTTGGGCCCTGGCGGGCCCCGCAACAACCAGCCACCTCCGCTCACTCCTGGTAGGCCACACCTGTCCCCTGGCTGTCTGGCCGCTGCTCTATGCGCTGTCTGCGGGGTCCTCCTCACCGCTGTAGAGCCCCTATGCCAGTGATCGCTCGACCTCAATCCTCCAGAACGGGGAGCGCAGCCCCCAGCCGCTAAATGTCCAACAGCCCCACTGGTGCCTCCGACCTCACACAGCTAGGCACTGCACTGCGTCGCAGTCCTCCCCAAGCCAGCAGGGCCTAGGCCTCGCTCGTCTCTGTCGAGGCGTCACCCACACCGCCGGGCCGACCTGCCCATCGAAGGCGCCCCTCTCTTCCCAGGGCGGCCACTGCCACACTGATCCCGGACTCACGGAGCCTCCGTTCATGTGTCGTGCTCCAGGCCTTACTTCCGCCGCCCGTCCCCTCCGGTCTCCGGGCCTCCCGGCGCCTCCTGATGGCTCCGCCGTACCCGGGACCTCCGTGGCGATGCCTCCTCTCGTGCGTCCGCCTCCACCGTTGCCGCAGGTCTCCGCTCCGCACTCCGGCGATCGCCCAAGGCGTGTGCTGCAGACGACACCACGGCCGCCGGGACAGGGGTCCTCCGCTCGCCTGCACACTGACGCGGGAGCTGGCCTCACTTTCGGCCCTGCGGGGGATGGGCGCCTCGCGCTCTCGGGGCTCTAGGCTGCCTGATGCATGGAGCGCCTCGCGTCCGCCGAGCTCCCTAGACCCGTTCCGCTGTGTACTCGGTTCCGGCAGTCCTCAGCCCAACACCGTGGACCAGGGTGCGCCAGAACCTGTGCTGAAAATGGCCGCCAGCGGGAGCAGTGGAAACACACGTCCGCTCACTCCGCCATCTTGGCCACGCCCCACACACACAAGCACAGTTTAAAGAGGAATTAGCCCCCCGCCGAAATTTCACTCTAGTTGCGCATCTGAGTGCATTCATCATTCTCACACCACAAATTCCATAACAGACGTTATATGCCCTGATCTTAAACTACACACAACAGCAGCGGCGACGTGCCCTGAAATGCGATCGGGTGTTTCTGACGTGCCCTCTGTAGTATCTCTTCTTTGGTGCGGTAGTCTTGGACACAAACCAGTATGTCCGGGGGTGGCGCCGCCGCCGCACGGGGCAGCCCGGTCCTATGTGCCCTGTCTAGTTGGAGGGGTGAGTCTAATGGCCGCCCTAGCACGTGGTTGAAAAGTTCTCTAGCATAGCGAAACGCGTCTTGGGTGGCCTCGGACGTGGCCACGTTGCGAATGCGAATGTTATGGCGTCTGGAGCGGTTCTCCAGGTCTTCCAAGTGGAGCTGAAGGTCCACCTGCTGGTCGTGCAGACGGATGATTTCTTACTGTTGGGCCGCGAGTTCAGTGTCTTTATCGTCGCTTTTAGTCTCCAGGTCTGCAACCCTTTCCCCTATGCCGTCCATCTCACGCCGCACTTCTCTGATTTCGCTGGTAAATTCTGTCTTAAAGGTCTGAATATCGTCCCGCAGGGACGCAAAAAGGGATTCCAGAAAGGCCTTTGTGATGGGCTCCGACCCGCAATCGGTGTTTTGTTCCATCTTCTTCGGGGTCGGGACCACTGTGTCGTTTTCGCGAACAGCTCCTTCACAGTTTTGCCCCGGGGGGGCCTGCCCGTAGACATCACGCAGCCCCGGTAATCGATCCACCTGGCGGTCCCGCGTTCCTCAGCAAGTCCGTCAGGACTTCCTTCTCACCGTGCCTGCAAGGCGACTCCGGATCTCCGCGGGGCCAATGCACCCTGTCCGCCAAACTTAGCGCGGGCCCCTCCCTCTGGCTTGCCTGCACTCGGGTTCGACCGTCTTCTTGGGCCCTGGCGGGCCCCGCAACAACCAGCCACCTCCGCTCACTCCTGGTAGGCCACACCTGTCCCCTGGCTGTCTGGCCGCTGCTCTATGCACTGTCTGCGGGGTCCTCCTCACCGCTGTAGAGCCCCTATGCCAGTGATCGCTCGACCTCAGTCCTCCAGAACGGGGAGCGCAGCCCCCAGCCGCTAAATGGCCAACAGCCCCACTGGTGCCCCCGACCTCACACAGCTAGGCACTGCACTGCGTCGCAGTCCTCCCCAAGCCAGCAGGGCCTAGGCCTCGCTCGTCTCTGTCGAGGCGTCACCCACACCGCCGGGCCGACCTGCCCGTCGAAGGCGCCCCTCTCTTCCCAGGGCGGCCACTGCCACACTGATCCCGGACTCACGGAGCCGCTGCACGGAGCCTCCGTTCATGTGTCGTGCTCCAGGCCTTGCTTCCGCCGCCCGTCCCCTCCGGTCTCCGGGCCTCCCGGCGCCTCCCGATGGCTCCGCCGTACCCTGGACCTCCGCGGCGATGCCTCCTCTCGTGCGTCCGCCTCCACCGTTGCCGCAGGTCTCCGCTCCGCACTCCGGCGATCGCCCAAGGCGTGTGCTGCAGACGACACCACGGCCGCCGGGACAGGGGTCCTCCGCTCGCCTGCACACTGACGCGGGAGCCGACCTCACTTTCGGCATGCATGGAGCGCCTCGCGTCCGCCGAGCTCCCTAGACCCGTTCCGCTGTGTACTCGGTTCCGGCAGTCCTCAGCCCAACACCGTGGACCAGGGTGCGTCAGAACCGGTGCTGAAAACGGCCGCCGGCGGAAGCAGTGGAAACACACGTCCGCTCACTCCGCCATCTTGGCCACGCCCCACACACACAAGCACAGTTTAAAGAGGAATTAGCCCCCCGCCGAAATTTCACTCTAGTTGCGCATCTGAGTGCATTCATCATTCTCACACCACAAATTCCATAACAGACGTTATATGCACTGATCTTAAACTACACACAACACTGACACATTTGTTTACACGTGTAGTACAACTTAAAGAGCTGCAATAGTGTGAACTCACTGCACTTTCAATCCATTATTTGTGATTTTCAGTTCACCCCAACTCCAAGTTCTTAATCACAATAGATGATTCTGCCCTCATGCTGATAATAAATAAGCGCTCATTCTGTGATCAAGATACATGAAAAAGAAAACGACCACTAGATGGCAGGCTAGCATTCTGCATGATCGAACTTTAACATCATACCATGAACTTTATAATGTGCGCTCCAAACAGTTGAAGCTCCAGATAAGTAATCAGACACAAGGAAGTGGGGGAGGTGATGCTGTGATAGGTCGACCTAGTGACAGGCGATGCACTAGCATACACCGGCAATGTAGCATCACGTGTCACGATTGCAGTACGTGCAGGCATGGCTTGTGTGTGGGTGATTGTGCTTATTTTTAGGGTGGGTGGAATTGGTATTTAAGGAGTGGGGGGGATCGGCTTACTAGTTGGAAAACATTTTTTATACCATGCATTCCTTTACCATGAAAGATTGTGGTAAATGAATGTGTGGGAAAAAAATTGTGGTTTCGACTGGGTCGTGGTTATGACCTCGTTGTTAGGGAAATCGTGGTTGGGGAACTCGTTGTTCAAACATACAACCTACAATAAATGCTTAACACTACCCTCTATAAAGCCTTACTGCTCGCCCACACTACTACAAATAGAGAGTAAGGTATTATCTATATTTACCTCTGCCTACCTTTGAGGATCTATTGGACTATGTGTATACCTTACTTTGGCATACTAGATACAGAGTTAGCTTCTTACAAATACTACCAGTTGGTATGGGCCCTCTTCCTTCAACTGTGCTAATACCATTCCTATGCCATTCTCTGAAGCATCCGTCTGCACGATTAATTCCTTGGAGAAGTCAGGAACCTTGAGTACAGGTGCTGTACACATGGCCTTCTTGACGGTATTCAAGTCTTCATGACAGGCCCGTGCCCAGATCGCCAATCTGAGCTGTTTCTTCAATGTCACCTCTGTTACCAGAGCAACAATGGTGCCTTATCCCTTAACAAATTTAGGAGAGAGGAGTTGGTCCAACGGCTAGGGCGGTCGGCCTCAAATTTGGGGAACTTGGTTCGAGTCTCGGCAATGAAGCTGAACATCCTGTGATTCTGGACAAATCACTTAATCTCCCCGTCCCTAACAAAAATGAATGTGTTCTCATGTAATGCAACTGGTGCTATGTAAAGCGCTCTGATACCCGATTCAGGTCAAGTTTGCGCTATATAAAACTCTGTTAAAAAAATCATTCTTTTGTAGTATCCTGTGAGGCCTAGGAAGGTAATCACCTCAGTCTGTGTTTTAGGTGGTTGCCAGGTCATGATAGTCCCAATCTTAGTTTGGAGAGGATGACCTTGCCCCCGTTCAGCGGTGGCCCAGACACACCAGATAGACCCTACCCTATCTCGCACTTACTGACCTTGATAGTCAGGCCTGCCTGTTGCAGAGCCTGAATCACCCTCCTGGAGATGTTGCAAGTGCTCCTCCTAGTTGGAGATATAGATCGTAAAGTCGTCCAGATCAGTGGCACAGAAGACCTCCTTTCCAGCTAGGATGCTGCTAGCCAATCTCTTGAAGGTGGCAGGGCATTCTACAGGCCAAAGGGCATCACCCGAAATTGGAAGTGACCCTCTAAGGTTGAGAGTTCTGACCTCTCTTTTGCTCCTTCAGTCAGAACAACTTGCCAGCACCCTGATGCCAAATCAAAAGTACTGAGGAATTTGGCAGTGTCCAGCCTGTCAATGAACTCATCAGCTGAGGGGATGGGGTATGCATCAGTCCTGGTGACTTAATTGAGACCCCTGTACTTCATGCAGAACCTACGTTCAGGGGTTGCGCCCAGTGGGGCAGCCGTTGATACTCGCACCACAGGGCTGGACCAGGGACTGTTGGAGGGCTCAATCACCCCTAACACCAGCATCTTGGAGACCTCCTTGATGCTGACTCGCACTCTGTCTGACAATCTGCACATGTTGATCTTTACAGGTAGGGTGTCCCCAGCATTCAGATCATGGACGCACATGTGTGTGTGTGTGTGAGTCCCGGTGTGAGGGAGAAAAGAGAGGTAAACTGCCCCAATAACTGATAGCAGTCATTCTCATGCTCTGGGGCCAGGGTAGAAGAGAGAAGAACACCTTCCACTGACCCATTGTGCTCCTGGAAAGAGGAGGTCAGGGAGAGGCCCGCTCTCCTCTTCCACACCTTCATCTTTCACCAGGAGCATGCCCACTTCATACCTATCAAACTGTGGCTGAAGGCGATTCATGTGGAGCACGCTTAAAGGGTTCCTAGGGTTTGAAGATCTACCAGGTAGGAGACTTCTCTTTTTGCTCTTTCACATCATATGGGCCCGCCCAGCAATCCTGGGGAGCTCTGGACTCTGGCCGGCTGGTCATACTAGAGCATTATAACCTCTTGACAAGAGCATCTTAACCTTTTGACTGGCCTCAAGGTTACGTTTTACATTTTCCAGAAGCAGTGCATTTGGTTGCGGAGGGCCAGCATGTAGATGACCACATCCTGGGGAGGTTTCCTGGGAGCTTGCTCCCACCCCTCCCTTCAAAGCTCATACATACCCTAAGAGGGGGGTCATAGAGGAGTTCAAAGGGGCCAATAACTAATTGTTTCTGTGGCACCTCCCTGTAGGAAAAGACAAGGCATAGATGGAGGATGTCCCACTCATGCCTCATGGGCTCAGGAAGGCCCATTATCATGTCTTTCAAGGTCTTGTTGAATCTCTCCACAAGACCATTGATTTGGAGCTGATAGGGTATAGCACACTCATCCCACTTGGACTGCATTTACACTGACATGAAGGCAGTACCTCAGTCAGACACTACCTCCCTAGGGAACCCCACACAGGTAAAAATCCCTATCGGAGTTCTAGCCACTCATCAGGGTTCTGGCCAACACAGGTACAGTCACGGACCTCAGAGAGATGACCTCTGGCTAGTGGTGGTATTTTCCACCAAAACGAGCACAAACCTGTTGTTAAAGTATGTCTTGGGGTCTAAGGTCCAAGGGTCCAATAATGTTGATGCCTACCCTTTCAAAGGGAGTTTCAACAACAGGTAGTGGAGTCAGGGGAGCTTTGTGCTTTTTCCCTGACTTCCCACTGGCCTGGCTGGTTGGGCAGGACGTACAGTATTCAGCTGAGGCCGTCTTCATCAAGGGATAATAAAAGTGTGCAGAAAGCCTGGTGAAGGTTTTGTCTTGCCCTGGGTGTCCTGCCAGAGCTATATGATGAGCCAAACCTAGTAGGAAGGTCCTGGAACACTGGGGGACCACAGCATGTGGGCTTACCCAGAACCAGGACCCTTAGGCTCGCCATATAGGAGGTTATTCTCAAAATAGATCAGGTGATCTCCAGAGGTGTCACCTTCTGCCTGGGCTTGGGCTTGCTCCCTCAAGAGTGGGACAGTCTCTCTGCATCTTGCAGAACTGGTGGGGCCACCCTTAACTTGCCAACCAACAAGCTCAGACAGGTCACAAAGGGTGTCAATGTGCTCCCCAGTTGTTTCGGGCCTCCTCCTCAGGTGCCCCGTCAACCTCGACCATGGGGAATTCAGGGGCTGGTTTTTCACACCCTACCTCTCTCTATCATGGCAGTAGTCTGGGCCATTGTTTTAGGCTGCAGACACCCTTGACTCCCTTCACAGGCAGGCATAGGCCGTGTGATCATACAGACCCATTCAGGCAATCCCAAAATCTCCAAGTGAGACCTGAGCTCTACTCCCCTCTAGATAGTGTGCTCCATATCATTGCCTAACAAACCATTTACAGGCATGGAAGGGCTCACAGCTACTTTCAGAGAACCTGAGATCACCCCCCACATTCAAAGAGAACCAGAGCTATTGGTAGATCGCTCTCAAGATTGTCAGCGATTATGACTTGGTGGAATGTGTTAGGAAGGACCTGCTCTGATGACACCTGCTGATTCTTCACAGTAGTCATACTGGTTTATGTGTCTCTCAGAGCCTCCAACAGTTGGCAATTAATGGTGAGCCACTGCCAGTACTTCAAAGTATTTTCAGGCAAATGGGCATTTGGCAGTACTTTTGAGGGGTCAGCCCAAACTTTACAATTAAAATAGCCTTCGTTGATTTGGTCCCCAACCTTTATAATCAGAAGTGTGCTTGCAGGTGTGGTTTTAAGATCCAATATGTAGAGAGATAATTTGGGAAATCAAAAATGCCAATCGGGGAGAATTTGAAATTGAAATTGGTCCTAGGTGTGGAATGGTAGTGTATACCAAATCACTGAATGGCACTGCACAAACACCTAATCTCACCGCTGATCACCATTGTTAGAAATTGGGCTACTGGATGACAGGGGCATGGGACTTGGTCAAGCAGGAACCACAATTCTAGTCACGTGAGAAGTAGGCTACACTAAATTAACCTATGCTCAACCTCTGGCAGCTTGGCACAGAGTAGTCAGGTCTAACTTTAGAGGCAATGTTAAAAGTATTTGTGCAACACTACTTACAGTAAAATGGTGATAACGCCAAATGATCCCTTACCAGTTTAGAAAGTTAGCTCTGAACAAAAACAACAAATATCCAATTAGTAGACTCGGTGATATCAAAATGTAAAATGTATAGTAGAAAATAACAGCAAGAAGCAAAAAGCACCATTGAGGATATCTGGTCACGTCCGGCCGGGACAAAGTCACCAGTTTAGGCTGACCATTGTGGTGCACGGGCGAGCTAAGAAATCCACCAGGAGACTGTTCAGATATTTCTCTACCACTGTCCACAGAAAGGGAATGAGAGAAATGGGTCGATCGCTATCAGGTAGGAAGGGACTAGAATAGATTTTTATTAAAGCTGGATGACTTTAGCAAGTTTCCACCCAGCACGCACCACCGCAGTGGACAAAGAAAGGTTAGTTAGGGTCACAAAGATGGGGATAAGAATCTCCTCAGCTTTATGTATCAGATCTGGTTTAATCGGATCATCGGGGGAGCCCTACTTTACTGTACACATAAGGGCTTTGAAGGAAGCGTTATCAAGCTGTTCGAATTCCACCATCTTGAACCCCTGTGACAAGTCTTTGATGTCAGGCATCCAGAACTGGAACTGGGGTTGTCACTTAAAAAGTGTGTTTAAATATCATTAACATTTAAATGTAATGCATGTGTGCTGTGAACACAATAAACAACAACAAAATAAAAAAGCTTTGGGCAAGTCAACAGATCTGGAGTAGGCTGCCAGTCTTTTGGCTTTTTCAATGCTTATTTTGTTTTCTCATGGCTTCTCTAAAACTTTATTGATAAGGGAGCAGCCAGGCCAAAACGAATTTAAAAAATTGCCTAAAAGGAAAAAACATTTTGGTTTTAAAATGCACTCAAAGTAGTCCCTGGCACTGAGGATAACTACTTTGTCTGTGCATGTACTCCCTGTGAAAGAGCAGAATGCTGTCATTCATCGATAACTTAGCCAGTGGATGAAGTGGGCTGAACCATTACCTCATGTTGTATGTTGTAGTGGACAGAAGACTATATGAATGACATAATAAGAGACCAATGGGCGAGAAAGGCTGACTGAAAGACCCTATAATTGAGACTATAATAAATATAATTTTTATAAAATCAAAAGGCCTTGGATAATCAGACCTAACAATAATAAAAACAAGCACTGGCGTTGCCAATAGGTTTCGCATTGGAAAGTTGGAGCTATTGGCTTTGTAAATTACATTGTATATTTATATATTGTTATTAACAATGCCAATAACGATATATAAATATAAAATGTCATTTACAAAACCAATAGCTCCAACTTTCCAAATGCGAAACCTATTGGCAACGCCAGTGCTTGTTGAAGGACGAGGCGGTGACATCACTTAAAGCGCCCAGCCAGCTGGAGAACAAGATGGCCGCCTGCAAAAGGTCCTCCCCTGCAGGGCTTGGTAACACAGATCCTCATAGTTGTAGTGCGTTATCTTTGCTCAGCAAAACATTCCAGTAGATTTAGCTGTATAGAACAAGGATTAATGTGTCATGGGAGTGCGTTCTATTGAAGCAATTGCTCCCACTCTGATCTTGACAAGTGTTTATATGTACCTTTTTTATCACTCCCAAGCGTGTCATGCTTGCCTCTAAAAACAATTTGAAAATGTTTATTAGTACACAAAGACGACTTCTTGTTTGAACCGGGTTTTGTACTGATTACGCTCCCCTTCGCTGGTTCTTGGCGTATCTCATCCCATGCCGAAGCTGCCACGCTTACCGGCATGATTCATTGGAGGTTAATTAAATCCATCTTCAAAACAACGAGGGGCCAATGAGCCATATCCTCGTTGCAATAGTAAATTAAATGATGCAATTGTTTCTAACTCCACCATCCAAAGGGGGCGGAGGGAGGGAGGAGGGCAAAGTAAATGAACAGCTCCCGGGCCGCACGCCGCGCGCCCCCAGAGAGCCAAGTAGCATGTGGCCATAAACCTGCTTTTAATTTGCGGCTGCAACACAAGATTATGCCGTTATCAGCTGCCGGGCCGCCGCGACGTGAAAAATTACTCTCTCTGAAAATAAAGACGACTCAATTCCAAACACGAATTAGCAGCGCATCCCTGTTTCAAATGTAAATTAGTACAAACAGGGTGACAAAGCAGGACTGGAAAAAAATGTTGCTTTGATCGAAAGTTGGCGCTGCGCATAGAGCAAAGAAAGCATGCAGAAATCAAATGCTCGTGTTTTTCGTAGCGGCCCTCGGCGTCATTAGACTAATTAATAATGCCGTCAATAAACTCTGCGCTGCCGCTGTCATTGTTCACACTGTATGTTTTATGCCCTGCGTGGCCGTCGCTGATGGCAGCTGTGGGACTCAGCTGGCACAGAATGACAAAGAGTGACAGCCGTACCAGGAGTGCCTGTCTCTGCTTGGCCCTGGCTGGGAATGGCGGCTGCCACACCTTCCATTCATCACCTAGCTGACAGTGATTGTGACGGATGGGCTTGTTGGAAGCTTGCAGACCTTAAATTGCCCGCTGCTTGCCACTCAGAGGTACGTCTACTCCCAGCTGAACTGGGGCTATTAGATGCTTCTTTTCTGCGAGTAATCAGGAGGACTAACTAATTTATCACATAGATTACGAGATTTAAATCAATTAGAGGTCAGAACCAAATGACACCGGAGTAAGCTAATAGAGACACATAAAGTGTATGCAATGCACGACAGCAGGACAAGAAGGACATACTGTCATATAGTTATTTTTTTCTCCCCGACACAATAGTAAAAACAAGTCAGGCCCGGGCCGTGCTGTGATTGGCTGACGTCACGGGGGTGTCCCGGGCCGGCAGCCAATCACAGCGCGGCCCGGGAAATGACGTCACGGGGGTGTCCCGGGCCTGCAGCCAATCACAGCGCGGCCCGGGACACACGGCAACAAGGGGCGGGGCTTAAAAAAAGACCCAGAAACGCCCCCGAATCGCGTTTTCACTGGAAAACGTGATTGACGGCCAATCTCTTCCAATGGCTAGCCTCCATTTATGGAGCTAGCCAATGGAAGAAGGGCGGATTCAAGTCCCCCATAATGTAAACAATAGCTTTCGCCTGGGCTTAGCCCTGCTTCGCAGTGCTACGGCCAGGTCGAAACCTAACAAGAAAATATACTTTTCAAGGCCCAGTCATACCACGCAGTACAGTGTCATGCAACTAGCAGTGCAAGGGAGCCACAACACACGTGTCCCCAACGTTACCCATGTTCTAGTGGCGATGGAAATTATATAAATGGACTGCGTCAGATAAAAGAGTTTCATCACCCATCCTAACTTGGCTCCCAGGTCAGCACAAGACAGGATAAGAACCTAATAATCAAAACAAGAATAATCACCGTGATGCAGCCGTGGGGAGGGGGCCCAAAGGATGCAGAAGTTGGCAAAAGCGGGAACAGAAAGATAAATTATTAAAATGGCTAAATCAAAAAAACGTATGACACAAATGGAGTGAGAAAACGAAGGAAGAAACTGAGTATGGGCTATAAAACAGATTAAACATAAAGGAAGGACAAGAGGATGATCAAATGAAAAAAGGAACAAAAAAATTAATGTGAATATGGAATAGGGAAATATGAAAATAAAATAAAATATGATTTTAAAGAATAGAGAGAAAAAAATGTATATAAATAGATTATGATCAAATGAATTCCCACAAAAAGAACTGCAGTTGCTCAAAACTGCGTGCATACTGATAAACCATGAAGTGCACGATCTTCTCAACCTAATATGAACTTTTTTTGACTTGTAGTTATTTTGGTTGTTAATTTACTTATTCATATACTAACTATTGCGCGACCTCCTCTGATTTGCCTGTACATGAATTGTGACCTTCTGTCCTGAATTTTTGTACTGAATTTTAACCCGATGTCCTGAATGTTCACACCCACCATCCATCCTGAATATGCACCCATGCCAGTTGGTCACCCTAATCATTCCTCTTTCACGCGCACTCCAGACATGTCAGTCATTCCCTGGTCTTATCTCCTGGTGTTCGAGGTGGCAAAATGTTCACGTTTATTCCAACCATGCGTATATATGAGACATTAGCGCCTCCTTCCGGCACAGGTTGTAAAGAGCTGGGCCAGTACTTTTCAATCAGAGACTTTACACATTCGTCCTTCAGCAAAGACGCGCACTGTGCTTCCTGCAGGAGACGAGGAGCAGTTTTCAATGTTAACAATTAGACCCACATAAACCGCATCTACGGACGCACTAAGGACGACCTGACCGAGCGGCCAGCATTGCACAGGGTTCGAACTACAGGTCTCCTGAAGCGAGACTCGAAGGCTGGCCCCTTCTGTTCACTATAATATTCACCGTATGAGAACAAGTACGTTTGTATTTATATCAATACAAACATTTCTTAAAAGGTATAACGCGGTTTACTGGACTAGGGGAGAAACTGGACAGAGATGCGGATATGTCCCAGTAAAAATCATTTAACTTGTACAATGTAAGGAAATGGCGCCATGCAAGCAAGTTGTGAGAATAAGACGTATAATCAAAATGTAATTGATTTTAAACGAAGACTAAAAACAACCACGTTTGACATACGCTTGAAAGGCGCGTGCCTTCCCAGCGGCACCAGAAGCAGAATCCTGTGAATGGAACACTTATGACCTAACAGGCGCTCCAATGCGATGTCACGAGGCGCAGAGTAAATGCAGGGGGGAGGCCGTCACGGCAGCGGAGAGAAAAGGAGAGACCACTGTTGGGGAAGTATATCGGGTAGGATTGGATCTTATTCAGGTTAATCACAGGATCATTTTGTGACAAAAAAGTTAAATTATCTCAATAAAATGCACAATAACCGTGCCTTGCCTGCTCCCCCTGTTGAACTGAAACACATGGTATCACCCACACAGCAGCGATGTATGATGACACGCTGAAAAGCCTCGATTGTGACGTGTCCTTGGTATAAGAGGCTGGTAACCAGGCAGCTGCAGCATTACACTCGGGGACACCGGACGGGGAGGACCATTGCAGGCGGCTGCAGCTCGGGGCAGGGAGAGGCCGAAGCTGCGGGGGCTGAGCAGGCTCCGAAAAGGAAGGGGAGCCCTCCGTCCCTCTTCCTTCCTTTCCCTCCCTCCCTCCCTCCCTCCCCCTTCCTTCTCTATATTTCTTCTCCTCTACCCTTCATTCTTCTACCCTTTCCTCTCCTGACCCCGCCTCCCATCCAATGCCCTTCCCTTCCACTCTACCCTATCTCTTATAACCGTTCCCCTTCCCTCCCGTCTCCTTTCTTCCCTTTCATTCCTTTTCCTCTATATCCCTTTGCTATTTCTCATCGCTTCCCTTGACTATCTCCTCTTCACTTCCCTTCCCTAACTCTCCTCTCATCTCCCCTTCCTTTCCAATTTCTTCTAGCCCCTTCTGTTCTCTTTTCCTTCTCATAATTTCCCTTCAAATGTCCTTCCCCTTCCTTCTCTGCATCGCCTCTCCCTTACCTTTCTTCCCCTTCCTTCCTCTCCCCTCCACTCGCCTTCCTTCCTACCCTTTCTCTTTTATCCTTTCCCCTTCCATCCTCTTCATCTCCTTCGCTTCTCCTCCATTTGCTTCACTTCCCTTTCCATTTCCCTTCAATTCCCTTCCCTTTCTTCTCCCTCTCTCCTCCACTCTCCCTCCCCTTCCTCTT
This sequence comes from Lissotriton vulgaris, assembly GCF_964263255.1. Lineage (NCBI taxonomy): Eukaryota > Metazoa > Chordata > Amphibia > Caudata > Salamandridae > Lissotriton > Lissotriton vulgaris. The sequence continues at coordinate 173,089 of NW_028246214.1, forward strand.
AACCCTCCCTTTCATTGCCTTTCCTCTTACTTCCATCCATTTCCATCTCCCCTTCCATTTCATTCCCTTCCCTATCTCTCCATTACTTCCTTATCTCTCCTTCCTCTACCATTCCCTCCCCTTCTTACCTTCCCCTCACTTTCTTCCTTACATATTGCTTGTCTCTTCTTTAGGCCTCTTGCCTATCTCTCTTTTCCTCTCCTCACCTTCAATTTCCATCCCTTCCCCTGTTCCATATCCTTTCCTTACCCGTCCCTTTCCCCCCCGGCCTCTCCATTCCCTATCTCTTGGCTTATCTTCTCTTGCCTCTCCTTCCCTTCTGTCCTTCCCATCTCTCCTCCCCTCCACTCTCCCCTCCATTCATTTCCTTTACCCTTCCCCTACTCTTCTCTAGCTTATCTCTCCCCTCACTTCCCCCCTCCTTTCCTTCTGTTCCTTCCTTCCCTATCTCTCCTCTCCCCTTCCCTTTATGCCTTTACCTTGCTCTCCTCTCCCTTTCCCAAACATTCTTTGCTTTTCTATCCCTTCCCTTTCACCCCCCTACCCCTCCCTTCGATATCTCTCCCTTAACCTTCCCTTTCCATTCCCTCCCATGTCCTTTCCCTTCCTTCTGTCTCTGCTTTTCTTTGCCCTTCCCTTTTCTCCCCTCGCCTTCCCACCATTCCCCTTTCCTTCCTTGCTACCCCAATTTTTGTATCATATCCCATTCTCTACCCTTCCTCCGCTCTCTTTCCCATCACGTACCTTCGCTGTCTCAACTCTCCCCTTTCCTTCACCTCACTCCCCATTTCTTAATCCCTATCCCCTCCCTGCATCTTCCATTTCCTTGTCTCCCCTACGCTTCACATTCCTTTCCATCCCTCTTCCCTTCCCTTTCCTGTCCCTTCCGTATAGCTCCTCTCCCTTCTAACACTTTCCTTCTCTTCCACTGCTTATGTATCCTCTCCTTTCCTTTCCTCTTCCCTTTTATCTATTTCCCTCATTGCCTCTCCTCTCCCATCTGCTCTCCTAACCTTCCCGTCCACTATCCCCTTTTCTTCTCTTCTCTATCTTTCCTGTTCGCGTCCCCATATCTCTCCTTCCCTCCCTTGCCTTCTCTATCCCCTTAGCTATGTCTCCTATCTTCTCCCGTTTACCTTCCCCTGCATCCCTTCTCTCCTGCTCTTCTCTCCTATCGGCTCTCCTCACCTTCCCTCATTTTTCTTCCTGCCCTTTTTCTTTCTACTCTATCCCTTCCATATCTTTCCTCCCTACCCTTGCCTCCCTCCTTTGCTTCCCCATCACTCCTCTCCTCTGCCCATCCCTTCCCTTCCTTTCCCTTCCCATTGTTTCATTTTCCTTCCCTAACTTCTTTCCTTTTCTGTCTTTTCTCTCCCCTACTGTTCCCTTCCCCTAACTTCCATTACCTCCCTCGACTATCTCTCCTCTACTCGAGCCTTCCCTCAAGTACCCTCCCCTCCCTTTTCACTCCCTCTTCCCTATCTCCTCTTTTCTCTGCCCTTCCCTCCCCTTCCCCATCTTCTCATACCTCCTTTTCCTTTCACTTCACTTTTCTTTTTTACCATTTCTTTCCTCTCCAAACTCTTTCCGTCCCCACCCTCCTCATTCTCCCATTCCCCTCCATTCCCTATCTCTCCACTCTCCCCTTCCCTTCCTTCCCTATCTATTCTCTCCCCGTCCCGCCTGATACAACCCTTTCCTTGCTTTCCTCTCCCTTCCCATTAGTTTCATTATCTCTTCTATCCCCTCCGCTTCTCTTTCCCTTCCCTTTCTTTTCTTCTTTCCCTTCCTTTCTTTGCCAATGTCTTTCCCCATCTACCCTTTCCAGGCTTTTTAGCTATCGTTCCACCCTTTCCTCTTCTCTTCCCTTCCCTCCCCTTCCCATCTGTACACTCCTCTTTCTCCCAAACCTTTCCTTCTCCGCCACTCCCTGTTCTCTCCTCTTCTCTCCCCCTCTCCTTTCCTCTCCTCCTTTCTCCTCTCCTCTTCTCTGTTCTCCTCTCTCTTTTCCTTTACTCTTCCCTTCCATTCCTTTCCCCTTCATTTCTCTTCCTTACTTCCCTAACTCTTCCTTTCCCTTTCCTAGTTGCTCTCTCCCCTTTACCTCCCTTCCCTATCTCTCCACACTTCTCATCTCCTCAGCGTCTCTTCCTCTTTACATACACTTTTCATGACGTTCCACCCTCCCCTCACCTTCTTTCCCTTTCCCAGTCACTTAATTATTTCGCTACCTCTCCTCTCCCCTCCTACATTTACTTCCCTTTTATAATATCCTTCCCTACCCTTCCCTGTCTCTCCCCCAAACCTCTCCCTCCATTCCTTTCATTCTTCCCTATCACCTCTAGTATTACCCTATTATCCTCAATTTCATTCTCTTCCTTTCCCATTTCTCCACTTTCCTGCCTTGCCTTCTCCTCCCATCCGCTCTCCTCACCTTTCCTTTAACTCCCCTCTTCCGTTCTCTTCTAGTTCCTCTGTTTCCCTTCCTATCTTCTCCCCTTCCTTCCCTTGCCTTTTCTCATCTCCCCTTCCATCTCCTCCCCATCTCTTCTCTCCCTTTTCTTTTCCTCCTCATGCCTTCTCTCCCCTTTGTCTCTTCTAATCCCTTCCCTCTTCCCATTCCTTTCCCTCTCTTTTTTCTCCTCACTTCCATCCTTAATTTCTCTCCCCCTTGTCCCCCTCCACTCCCAACTTTTCTACCTATTCCTTCCATTGTATCTCCTTCCCTCTTCTCCTCCCCTTCCTGCCTTCACTTCCCATTTCCCTTACACTCCTTTCCCTTAGCTTTTTCTACTTTCCTGTCTAACCCTCCCTTCCCCTCCCTCTCTACTTCTATTCCCTTCCCTTCAATTCCCTTTGGTTCTCTTCCTTACTTATCTAGCTCTCCTCCCCCTTTCCTTTCACTTCCCCTAACTTCCTTCCCTATTTTAGCTCTCCCTTTCACTTACCTTACCTATCTCTCAAATCTTCTCTTCTCATATCCACTCTCCTCAGCTTTCCCCTTTCCATGCACTTTCCCGAAAGTGCATGGAAAGAGGAAAGCTGAGGAGAGTGGATATGAGAAGAGAAGAGTGGAGAGATAGGTAAGGTAAGTGAAAGGGAGAGCTAAAATAGGGAAGAAAGGTAGGGGAAGTGAAAGGAAAGGGGGGAGGAGAGCTAGATAAGTAAGGAAGAGAACCAAAGGGAATTGAAGGGAAGAGGGAAGGGAATAGAAGTAGAGAGGGAGGGGAAGGGAGGGTTAGACGGGAAAGTAGAAAAAGCTAAGGGAAAGGAGTGTAAGGGAAATGGGAAGTGAAGGCAGGAAGGGGAGGAGAAGAGGGAAGGAGATACAATGGAAGGAATAGGTAGAAAAGTTGGGAGTGGAGGGGAACAAGGGGGAGAGAAATTAAGGATGGAAGTGAGGAGAAAAAAGAGAGGGAAAGGAATGGGAAGAGGGAAGGGATTAGAAGAGACAAAGGGGAGAGAAGGCATGAGGAGGAAAAGAAAACGGAGAGAAGAGATGGGGAGGAGATGGAAGGGGAGATGAGAAAAGGCAAGGGAAGGAAGGGGAGAAGATAGGAAGGGAAACAGAGGAACTAGAAGAGAACGGAAGAGGGAAGTTAAAGGCAAGGAAAGGTGAGGAGAGCGGATGGGAGGAGAAGGCAAGGCAGGAAAGTGGAGAAATGGGAAAGGAAGAGAATGAAATTGAGGATAATAGGGTAATGATAGGGAAGAATGAAAGGAATGGAGGGAGAGGTTTGGGGGAGAGACAGGGAAGGGTAGGGAAGGATATTATAAAAGGGAAGTAAATGTAGGAGGGGAGAGGAGAGGTAGCAAAATAATTAAGTGACTGGGAAAGGGAAAGAAGGTGAGGGGAGGGTGGAACGTCAAGAAAAGTGTATGTAAAGAGGAAGAGACGCTGAGGAGATGAGAAGTGTGGAGAGATAGGGAAGGGAGGTAAAGGGGAGAGAGCAACTAGGAAAGGGAAAGGAAGAGTTAGGGAAGTAAGTAAGAGAAATGAAGGGGAAAGGAATGGAAGGGAAGAGTAAAGGAAAAGAGAGGAGAACAGAGAAGAGGAGAAAGGAGGAGAGGAAAGGAGAGGGGGAGAGAAGAGGAGAGGACAGGGAGTGGCGGAGAAGGAAAGGTTTGGGAGAAAGAAGAGTGTACAGATGGGAAGGGGAGGGAAGGGAAGAGAAGAGGAAAGGGTGGAACGATATCTAAAAAGCCTGGAAAGGGTAGATGGGGAAAGACATTGGCAAAGAAAGGAAGGGAAAGAAGAAAAGAAAAGGAAGGGAAAGAGAAGCGGAGGGGATAGAAGAGATAATGAAACTAATGGGAAGGGAAAGGAAAGCAAGGAAAGGGTTGTATCAGGCAGGACGGGGAGAGAATAGATAGGGAAGGAAGTGAAGGGGAGAGTGGAGAGATAGGGAATGGAGGGGAATGGGAGAATGAGGAGGGTGGGGACGGAAAGAGTTTGGAGAGGAAAGAAATGGTAAAAAGAAAAGTGAAGTGAAAGGAAAAGGAGGTATGAGAAGATGGGGAAGGGGAGGGAAGGGCAGAGAAAAGAAGAGCTAGGGAAGAGGGAGTGAAAGGGGAGGGGAGGGTACTTGAGGGAAGGCTTGAGTAGAGGAGAGATAGTCGAGGGAGGTAATGGAAGTTAGGGGAAGGGAACAGTAGGGGAGAGAAAAGACAGAAAAGGAAAGAAGTTAGGGAAGGAAAATGAAACAATGGGAAGGGAAAGGAAGGGAAGGGCAGAGGAGAGGAGTGATAGGGAAGCAAAGGAGGTAGGCAAGGGTAGGGAGGAAAGATATGGAAGGGATAGAGTAGAAAGAAAAAGGGCAGGAAGAAAAATGAGGGAAGGTGAGGAGAGCCGATAGGAGAGAAGAGCAGGAGAGAAGGGATGCAGGGGAAAAGTAAACGGGAGAAGATACCTTACCCCTTCCCCTCCATCGCCTGTCTCCTTCCCCACCGCGCTCTCCTCTCCCCAACTCTTTTCCCCCTTTTTATACCTTCCCTTCCCTTTCGCCCTCTCTCCTGCCCACCTTCACTATCTCGTGTTCCCCCTCCCTGACCTTCCCTCATTTCCCCTTCCCTCCCATCCCTAATTCTACTTTTCCTTCTCTTCCATTTCCGCTAGCTCAAAGATACAGCAGACTGAACTGAGCATGAAAAACACAAAACATCCAACCCTTTAACAAGAAAAGTTTAACAAGACATTCATTTTTTAGTGTTCAAATTTTTTATTAAACGTATTTTTCATACATATTAAACAAACGCATTGCAAGGAATATAAACATCCATTTGCATCTAAATATAATATTTATAACATGAATGGGGTGCTAATGGTAATTTTATATATGCGTTTTGGGGTGCAAAGGGTAATTTGAGATTTGATGGTAGGTATGGATTTTGGAGTGACAAGTGTAATTTTAGGGTTCAGTGTGGGTATGGGTTTTGGGGTGCAAAGGGTAATTTTAGGGATCAAGTGGGTATGGGTTTATGTGCGCCAAGGGAAGTTTTAGGGTTAGGGGAGGTGTGGGTCTCTATGGTGCGAAGGATAATTTTGGGGTTCAGGGTGGGTATGGGTTTTGGACTGTAAAAGGTTATTTTAAGGTCCAGGGTGGGTGTGGGTTTTGGGATGCCAAGGGTATTTTTAGGGTTCAGGGTAGGTATGGGTTTTGGGGTGCCACATGTTTTATTTAGTGTTCAGGGTGGGTATTTGGTTTTGGGTGACAAGGTTGAATTTAAGGTTCAGGGTGTGTGTGGGTTTTGGGGTGCCAAGGGTAATTTTAGGGTTCAGTATGGGATTGGTTTTGGCGACCAAGGGAAATTTTAGAGTTCAGGGTGGGCATGGGTTTTGGGGAGCCAAGGGTAGTTTTAGGGTTCAGAGTGAGTTTGGGTTTTTGGGTGCTAAGGGTACTTTTAGGGTTTGGGGTGGGTATGGGTTTTGGGGTGCCAAAGTTAATTTTAGGGTTCAGTGTGGGTATGAGTTTTGGGGTGCTAAGGGTCATTTTAGGGTTGAGCCTGGGTATGGGGTTTGGGGTGTCAAGGGTAATTTTGGGGTTCAGGGTGGGTATGAATTTTGGGGTGCCAAGGGTAATTTTGGGGTTCAGGGTGGGTGTTGATTTTGGGGTGCAAGGGTAATCTTAGGGTTCAGGGTAGGTAAGGGTTTAGTATGCCAATGGTAATTTCAAGGTTCTTTGTAGGTATGGGTTTAGGGGTGTCAAGGTTATTTTTGTGGTATGGGGGATATAGGTTTTGGGGTGCCACAGGTAATTTTAGGTATTGGTTTTGGGGTCCAAAGGGTCATTTTAGGGTTCAGGGTAGTAATGGGTTTTGGGGTGGCAGGGGTAATTTTAGGTTTCAGGGTGGGTATGGGTTTTGGGGTGCTAAGGGTCATTTTAGGGTACATTGTAGGTATGGGGTGCCAAGGATTTATGGGGTTATGGGTTTTGGGGTGCTATGGGTAATTGTAGGGTCCAGGGTGGGTGTGGGTTTTGGGGTGTTGAGATACTTTAATTTTCGGGTTCATTGTAGGTATGGGTTTTGGGGTGTCAAGGTTATTTTTGGGGTATGGGGATATGGGTTTTGGGGTGCCACAGATAATTTTAGGTATTGGAATTGGGGTGCAAAGGGTAATTTTAAGCTTCAGGGTAGTTATGGGTTTTGGCGCGCCAAGGATAATTTTAGGTTTCAGGGTGGGTATGGGTTTTGGGGTGCTAAGGGTAATTTTAGGGTACATTTGGTATGGGGTGCCAAGGTTTTTTTGGGGGTGTTTTTTGGGGTGCTAAAAGTAATTTTAGGGTTCAGGGTGGGTATGGGATTCGGGGTGCTAAGGGTAATTTTAGGGTTCAGGGTAGGTATGGGTTTTGGGGTGCTAAAGGTCATTTTGGGGTTCAGGGTGGGTATGAGTTTTGGGGTGCCAAGGGAAATTTTGGGGTTCAGGGTGGGTGTGGGTTTGGGGGTGCCAGGGGTAATTCTAGGGTTCAGGGTGGGTATGGGTTATAGCGTGCCAATCGTCATTTTAGGGCTCAGGATGGGTATGGGTTTTGGGGTGCTAAGGGTAATTTTAGGGTTCAGGATGGATGTGGGTTTTGGGGTGCCAAAGATAATTTAAGGGTTCGGGGGGTGTGTGTTTTGGAGCGCTAAGGGCAATTTTAGGGTTCAGTATGGGATGGGTTTTGGCTGAGCCAAGGGTAACTTTAGAGTTCAGGGTAGACATCGGTTTTAGGGAACCAAGGGTAGTTTTAGGGTTCAGAGTGAGTATGGGTTTTGAGGTGCTAAGGATCATTTTAGGGTTGAGCCTGGGTATGGCTTTTGTAGTGCAAGGGTAATTTTGGGGTTCAGGGTGGGTATGGGTTTTGGGGTGCCAAGGGTAATTTTGGGGTTCAGGGTGGGTGTGGGTTTAGGGGTGCCAAGGGTAACCTTAGGGTTCAGGGTGGGTATAGATTTTGGGCTGCCAAGGTTAATTTTAGGGTTCAGGGTGGGTATGGGTTTTTGGGTGCTAAGGGTCATTTTAGGGTTGAGCCTGGGTATAGGTTTTGTAGTGCAAGGGCAATTTTGGGGTTCAGGGTGGGTATGGGTTTTAGGGTGCCAAGGGTAATTTTAGGGTTCCGGGAGGGTGTGGGTTTAGGGGTGCCAAGGGTAACAGTAGTGTTCAGGGTGGGTATGGTTTTTGGGGTGCTCAGGGTAATTTGGGGGTTCAGAGCATGTGTGGATTTAGGGGTGCCAAGGGTAACCTTAGGGTTCAGGGTGGGTATGGGTTTTAGGGTGTCGAGGATAATTTGAGGGTTCAGGGTGGGTTTTGAGGTAGCAAGGGTAATTTTAGGGCTCAGGGTGGGTATGGGTTTAGGGATACCAAGGGTCGTTTTAAAGTTCAGTGTGGGTATGGGTTTTCCGGGTGCCATGGGTGATTTTAGGGTTCAGGGTGGGTGTGGGTTTTGGGGTGCCAAGGGTAATTTTAAGGTTCAGTATGGGTATGAATTTTGGGGTGCAAAGGGTAATTTTGGGGTTCAGGGTGGGTGTTGGTTTTGGGGTGCAAGGGTAATCTTAGCGTTCAGAGTAGGTAAGGGTTTAGTATGCCAATGGTAATATCAGGGTTCTTTGTAGGTATGGGTTAAGGGGTGTCAAGGTTATTTTTGGGGTATGGGGGATATAGGTGTTGGGGTGCCACGGGTAATTTTAGGTATTGGTTTTGGGGTCCAAAGGGTCATTTTAGGGTTCAGGGTAGTAATGGGTTTTGGGGTGCCAGGGGTAATTTTAGGTTTCAGGGTGGGTATGGGTTTTGGGGTGCTAAGGGTAATTTTAGGGTACATTTGGTATGGGGTGCCAAGGTTTATTTGGGGGTGTTTTTTGGGGTGCTAAAAGTAATTTTAGGGTTCAGGGTAGGTATGGGTTTTGGGGTGCTAAAGGTCATTTTGGGGTTCAGGGTGCGTATGAGTTTTGGGGTGCCAAGGGAAATTTTGGGGTTCAGGGTGGGTGTGGGTTTGGGGGTGCCAGGGGTAATTCTAGGGTTCAGGGTGGGTATGGGTTATAGCGTGCCAATCGTCATTTTGGGGCTCAGGATGGGTATGGGTTTTGGGGTGCTAAGGGTAATTTTAGGGTTCAGGATGGATGTGGGTTTTGGGGTGCCAAGGATAATTTAAGGGTTCGGTGGGTGTGGGTTTTGGGGATCTTAGAGCAATTTTAGGGTTCAGTATGGGATGGGTTTTGGCTGAGCCAAGGGTAACTTTAGAGTTCAGGGTAGACATCGGTTTTAGGGAGCCAAGGGTAGTTTTAGGGTTCAGAGTATGGGTTTTGAGGTGCTAAGGATCATTTTAGGGTTGGGCCTGGGTATGGCTTTTGTAGTGCAAGGGTAATTTTGGGGTTCAGGGTGGGTATGGGTTTTGGGGTGCCAAGGGTAATTTTGGGGTTCAGGGCGGGTGTGGGTTTAGGGGTGCCAAGGGTAACCTTAGGGTTCAGGGTGGGTATAGATTTTGGGCTGCCAAGGTTAATTTTAGGGTTCAGGGTGGGTATGGGTTTTGGGGTACTAAGGGTCATTTTAGGGTTGAGCCTGGGTATGGGTTTTGTAGTGCAAGGGCAATTTTGGGGTTCAGGGTGGGTATGGGTTTTGGGGTGCCAGGGGTAATTTTGGGGTTCCGGGCGGGTGTGGGTTTAGGGGTGCCAAGGGTAACAGTAGTGTTCAGGGTGGGTATGGGTTTTGGGGTGCTAAGGGTAATTTTGGGGTTCAGGGCGGGTGTGGGTTTAGGGGTGCCAAGGGTAACCTTAGGGTTCAGGGTGGGTATGGGTTTTAGGGTGTCGAGGATAATTTGAGGGTTCAGGGTGGGTTTTGAGGTAGCAAGGGTAATTTTAGGGCTCAGGGTGGGTATGGGTTTAGGGGTACCAAGGGTCATTTTAAAGGTCGGAATGGGTTTTGGGGTGCCATGGGTGATTTTAGGGTTCAGGGTGGGTGTGGGTTTTGGGGTGCCAAGGGTAATTTTAGGGTTCATTATGGGATGGGTATTGGCGAGCTAAGGGTAATTTTAGAGTTCAGGGTGGGCTTGGGTTTTGGGGAGTCAAGGGTCGTTGTAGGGTTCAGAGTATAGGTTTAGGGGTGCTAAGGGTAATTTTAGGGTTCAGGGTGGGTATGGGTTTTGGGGTGCCAAGAGTAATTTTAGGGTTCAGGGTGGGTATGGGTTTGTGGTGCCAAGGTTAATTTTAGGGTTCATGGTGGGTATGGGTTTGGGTTGCTAAGGGTCATTTTAGGGTTGAGCCGGGGTATGGGTTTTGGGGTGCCAAGGGTAATTTTGGGGTTCAAGGTGGATGTGGGGTTTGGGGTGACAAGAGTAACCTTAGGAGTCAGGGTGGGTATGGCTTTTGGGGTACCAAGGTTCATTTTAAAGTTCAAGGTGGGTATGGGTTTTGATGAGCTAAGGGTAGTTTTAGGGTTCACAGTGGGTATGGGTGTTGGGGTGCTAAGGGTAATTTTAGGGTTCAGGGTAGGTATGAATTTTGGGGTGCTAAGGGTAGTTTTAGGTTTGAGACTGGGTATGGGTTTTGGGGTGCCAAGGGTAATTATGGGGTTCAGGGTGGGAAAGGGTTTTGGGGTGCCAAGGAAAATTTTGGGGTTCAGAGTGGAGTGGGTTTTGGGGTGCTAAGGGTAATTCTAGGGTTCAGGTTGAGTATGGGTTTTAGGGTGCCAATGGTAATTTTAGGGCTCCGGTGGGTGTGGGTTTTGGGGTGCCAAGGGTAATTGTAGGGCTCAGGGTTGATATGGGTTTTGGGGAGCCAAGTGTAGTTTTAGGGTTCAGAGTGAGTATTGGTTTTGGGTTGCTAAGGCTAATTTTTGGGTTTATTGTAGGTATGGGTTTTGGGGCGCCAATAGTAATTTTAGGGTTCAGGGTGGGTATGGGTTTTGGGGTGCTAAAGGTAATTTTAGGGTTGAGCCTGGGTATGGGTTTTGGGGTGCCAAGGGTGATTTTGGGGTTCAGGGTGGGTATGGGTTTTGGGGTGCCAAGGGTAATTTTGGGGTTTAGGGCGGGTGTGGGTTTTGGGGTGCCATAGGTAACCTTAGGTTTCAGGGTGGGTATGGGTTTTAGGGTGTCAAGGGCAATTTTAGGGCTCAGGGTGGGTATGGGTTTTGGGGTAACAGATGATTTTAGGGTTCAGTGTGGGTTTTGGGGTGCCAAGGGTAATTTTAGTTTTCAGTATGGGATGGGTTTTGGTGAACCAATAGTAATTTTAGTCTTCGTGGTGGGCGTGGGCTTTGGGGAGTCAGGGGTAGTTTTAGGGTTCAGATTAAGTATGGGTTTTGGGGTGCTATGGGTAATTTTAGGGTTCAGGGTGGGTATGGGTTTTGGGGTTCCAAGGTTAATTTTAGGGTTCAGGGTGGGTTTGGGTTTTGGGGTGCTAAGGGTCATTTTAGGGTTGAGCATGGGAATGTGTTTTTGGGTATCAATGGTAATTTTAGGGTTCAGGGTCTGTATGGGTTTTGGGGTGCCAAGGGTAATTGTAGGGTTCTGGGTGGGTGTGGGTTTTGGGGTGCCAAGGGTAACCTTAGGGTTCAGGGTGGGTATGGGTTTTAGGGTGCCAATGGTAATTTTAGGGCTTAGGGTGGGTATGGGTTTTGGGGTGCCAAGGGTAATTTTAGGTTTCAGCGTGGGTGTGGGTTTTGGGGTGTCGAGGATAATTTAAGGGTTCAGGTTGGGTGTTGGTTTTGGGGTCCCAAGGGTAATTTTAGGGCTTGGGGTCGGTATGGGTTTTGGGGTACCAAGGGTAATTTTAAAGTTCAGGGTAGGTAGGGGTTTTGGGGAGCCAAAGGTAGTTTTAGGGTTCAGAGTGAGTATGGGTTTTAGGGTGCTAAGGGTAATTTTAGAGTTCCTTGTAGGTATGGGTTTTGGGGTGCCAAGGTTACAAGGTTATTTTTGGGGTTATGGAGGATATGGTTTGTTGGCTGCCACCGGTAATTTTAGGTATTGGTTTTGGGGTGCAAAGGGTAATTTTAGGTTTCAGGGTGGTTATGGGTTTTGGCGTGCCAAGGGTAATTTTTGGTTTCAGTTTGGGTATGGGTTTTGGTCTGCTAAGTGTAATTTAAGGGTGCATTGTAGGTAGGGTGTGCCAAGATTATTTTCGGGGTTATGGGGGTATGGGTTTTGGGGTGCGAAGGGTAATTTTAGGGTTCAGGGTGGGTATGGGTTTTGGGGTGCTATGGATAGTTTTAGGGTTCATGGTAGGTATGAATTTTGGGGTGCTAAGGGTCATTTTAGGGTTGAGAAAGTGTATGGGTTTTGGGGTGCCAAGGGTCATTTTGGGGTTCAGGTTGGGTGTGGGTTTTGGGGCGCCAAGGGTAATTCTAGGGTTACGGTTGGGTATGGGTTTTAGGGTGCCACTGGTAATTTTAGGGCTCACGGTGGGTGTGGGTTTTGGGGTGCCAAAGGTAATTTTAGGGTTAATTGTAGGTATTGGTTTTGGGGTGCTAAGGGTACTTTTTGGGTTATGGGAGGTATGAGTTTCGGGGTGCCAAGGGTCATTTTAGGTATTGGTTTTGGGGTGCAAATGGTAATTTTAGGGTTCAGGGTGGGTATGGGTTTTGGGGTGCCAAGGAACATTTTAGGTTTTAGGGTGGGTATGGGTTTTGGGGTGCTAAGGGTAATTTTAGGGTTCAGGGTAGCTATGAGTTGTGGGGTGCCTGGGGTTATTTTAAAGTTCAGGGGGTATGGGTTTTGGAGTGTCAAGGGTAATTTAGGGGTTCGGTATGGGTTTTGGAGTGCTATAGGTAATTTATGCTGGGTATTGGGGTGGTAAGGTTATTTTAGCAATTTAAGGGGGTATGGGTATTGGGGTGGTATGAGTTATCTTAGGGTTTTAGGTTGATTAAAAAAATGAGATATATATATATAGAGAGAGAGACAGGGAAGGGCACAGGACAGTAGAAGGGGATGGGTGGAGTTAGAAGGGTATAGGACTGAAGATAGAGATAGGTAAGAAGATAGAAAGGAAGGGTATAGGAGGAGAGAGAAAGAATGGAAAAAGAAGGGAAGGAAAGCAAGAAAAGAGAAGAGGAGGGACAGGAAGGGAAGGGGAGGGGGAAAGGGGAAAAAGGGAAGAGGAAGTGAAACGGGGAGGGGAAAAAAAGAGAAGCGGAAGCATAGGAAAGGGGAGGGAAGGTGAAGGTTAGGAAAGGAGAGAAACTGGAAGGAAAGGGATTAGGATAGGAGGGGTTGGAAGGGGATAGGACAGAGGACAGGGAAAGGAAGGGAATGGACTGAAAGGAAAGAAAAAGGAAAGGAGGGGAAGGGAAGGGAAGAAGAAAAGGGATGGAAAGTTGGGGTTGGAAGGGTAAAGGCGGAGACAGGGAAGGGCAGGGAAGGGAAAGTGCAAAAGCGCAAAGGAAAGGGAGAAGGGGAAAGGAAATGGGAAGTAGGAAAGGGGAGGGAAAAAAGGGGTACAGAAAGGGGAGGAGAAAGGTTAAGCAAATATGGAATGGAATATAAGAGGGAGGGGAGAAGGGAATGGAGAGGTAAAGTATGAGACAAGGAAGGTGTATAGGAGGAGACAAAAGAGGTGGGAAGGGATATAGGAGGAGACAGGGAAGATAAGGGGTATAAAAGGAGACAGTGAAGGGTGGGGGTATAGAAGGAAACAGAGAAGGGGTATAGGATTAGACAGGGAAGGGAAGGGGTACAGGAGGAGACAGTTAAGGGAAGGGAAGGAGTATAGGAGGAGGCAGGGAAGGGGCATGGGAGACAGGGAAGGGAAGAGGTATAGGAAAAGGCAGGGAAGGGGTATAGGAGGAGACAGGGAAGGGAATGGGTATAGGAGATCACACGGAAGGGGTATAGGGGAAGATGATTAGGAGGAGACTTGGAAGGGAAGAGATACAGAAGGAGACAGGGAAGGGGAGAAGCATAGGAGGAGGCAGGGAAGGGGTAAAGGAGACGGAAAGACGGGTTTAGAAGGAAAAAGGGGATGGGGAAAGGGAAGGGAAGAGAGGGATATAGGAGGAGACAGGGGATGGGTATAGGAGGAGGCATAAAAGGGGTATAGGAGATGGGGAGGACGGGTTTAGGAGGAAAAAGTGAAAGGGCAGAGGGAAAAGGGGAGAGGGATATAGGAGGAGATAGGGAAGGGACGAGAGGGGGATAGGAGGAGTCAGGGAAGAAAAGGGAAAGGGTAATAGGAGGAGAGAGGGAAGAGAAGGGAAGAAGGAAAGGGAGGGAAAGTGGGGATTGGAAGGATATAGGTAGAGACAGGAAAGGGGAAGGAAGGGAAGGGGAAAATGAAAAGGGAAAAAGAAAGGGACAAAGGAAAGGGGGAAAAGGAAAGGGATAAGGGAAGGGGAGGGGAAGGTTAGGGGGAAGGGGAGGGGAGGAAATGAAGGGAAGGAAACGTAAACAAAAAGGGGAAGGGAAAGGAAAAGAAAAGAAGAGAAGTGAAGGGAAGGGGGAAGTAGAAGGGAAGGGGTGAGGGGTATATGAGGAGACAGGGAAGGGAAGTGAAGAGGTATGAGGGGACAGGTAAGGGAAGGAATACAGGAGGTGACAGGGAAGGGAAACAGTATAGGAGATAGGGGAGTGGTATAGGAGGTGACCGGGAAGGATGGGGTAGAGGAGGAGACAGGAAAGGCAGGGGTATAGGAGGAGACATGGAAGCAGAATAGGAGAAGACAGGGAAGGGATATAGGAGACAGGGAAGGAAAGGGCAGGGGCATGGGGGAGACAGGGAAGGGTTATATGAAGAGGCAGGGAAGGGAAAGGGTACAGGAGGAGACAGGGAAGAGATATAGGAAAAGACAGGGAAGGGAAGGGGAAAGGGAAAAGAGGAAAGGGGAAAGGAAAGGGGAAGAGAAAGAAACGGAGGAGGAAAGGGAACAGACGGAATGAAAGGGAAGGGAGAAGGGAAGAAGGGGAGGGAAGAATGGAAGAGGATGGGTAAAGTAGGAGACAATGAAGGGGTATAGTTGGAGACAGGGAAGGGATATAGGAGGAGGAAACAGTGAAGGGAAGGTGTATAGAAGGAGGCAGGGAAGTGAAGGGTATAGAAGGAGACGGAAGGGAAGGGGGGGCATAGGAGACAGGGAAGGGAGGGGTATAGGAGGAGACAGGGGAGGGGTACATGAAGAGGAAGGGAAGGTAAGGGGTATAGGAGCAGTCAGGGTAAGGAATGAAAGGGAAGGGGTATAGGAGAAAACAGGGAAGGGGTATAGGAGGAGACTGGGAAGGGTTAAAGGAGGAGACAGGTAAGAGAGGGGAGGTGTATTGGGGGAGGCAGGGAAGGGGCAGAGGAGACAGGTAAAGGAGGGAAGGGGTATAGGAGGAGGCAGGGAATGGGTATAGGAGACAGGGAAGGAATGGGGTATAGGGGGGAAAAGAGAAGGGGTATGGGAAAAAGAGAAGGATATAGAAGGAGACAGGGAAGGGAAAGGTAATATGAGGAGACAGGGAAGGGAAGAGCAAGGAAGAAGGAAAGAGAGGGAAATAGGGGGTTGTTAGGATATAGGCAGAGACAGGGGAGGGCAAGGAAAGGAAATGAAGAGAAGGGGAAAATAAAAAGGGGAAACGAGCAAAGGAAAGGGGAAAGGGCACAGCACAGAGAGGATGAGAAAAGAAAGGGGGAGGGGAAAGTTAAGGGGATAGGGGAGTGTTGGACAGGCCCCAGAAGGCGGCTCGCTCCCTCCCCGCATGACAGAGCCCGGACACCGGCTCTCCAGAAACCACCCCCAGAAGTAACCCGTAACCCGTTCCACACGGGACACCTGCCCCGAACATCCCGTAACACCAGCCTGGGCCTCCACCGACACCATCGCCCGGGCCCAGCCGCCATCTTGGACCTTGCACCACGAGGCCGCGTGGCCTCAGCTCGACCCTAACCCTGGGCCTGGCCAGGCCCCGACAGCCCGGCACCACCATCCACCCGGGAGGTGAGCGGACCACTTGGCAGGTCAATGGGAGAGAGGAGTTCGATGGCTCTCCCCCTCCAGGTGCCGATCGCCCCCAGCTTCCCCCGGGCGCTGGCTCCACCCCCCTGCTGGGTGTCTGGACTCCCTCATCCCGGACCTCCCGACCTCCAAGGGCGAGGGTCCGGACATCAAAGGGCCCCAGCCCTATAACTGGGACAGCTCCAGAGCAGGAAGGCAGTTGTATCCTGGAGTCGAGAGACACCGTGAAGAACTCATCCTTGACGGACTGCTGGCGCTGCCACAGCCCTGCCTTGTGAACTGTCGTCCTGCCTGCTGGCGCTGCCGCAGCCTTCTGCAACCTTCATCCTCGTCGGGACCTGCTGGCGCTGCCGCGGACCGTTGTAACTACCACCTACGTCGGGACCTGCTGGCGCTGCCGCGGACCGTTGCTACCTACGATCATCTCGGGACCTGCTGGCGCTGCCGCGGCCCGTCCTCCTAGAACGCCGAGCTCGAGGATTGTGAGCTAACCATCTCTTCATCGCAACTACCAGATTGGTAACAAGACTGTCCCGCTACCCCCTTTCCCATTCAAGAGACTAGAATCGAGGGGACCCCTGAGTCCTGACCTCCTTGTACCATTCTACTGTACTTCAAGATTGCTTATAAAGAACGTTAAACCTTATCTTTGTGTGGTGTCCATCTGTGGGGGAGAAGTTACTTGTCTGTACGATCGCTGGAGACGGCTCTCCCCGGAGACCTCTCCCCTTGTCCTCGGCCGACCCTCCCGGTCCCGTCTAACATTGGTGGCCAGCGGCGGGATCCGAATCAACGCGTACGTGCAGAGAGTGACTCACCCCACAACTAAACCACAATGACAACCAAAGAGAGCGGAGCCACCGAAAAATTCCAGATGGAGAAATTGGAAGAGTACAGCCATCGTGAGTTAAAACAATTTTGCATCGAACTAGGCATTGCTACCACCGGTCTGAGCACAAAAGACGATTTCAAGCACGCCATCGAATCTTGGGCGGAAACCGGGGCCGTCAGATCCCCGGACCGAAACGTCGCAACAGAAGAGATCAACACCACTTCTCCCGAAGAACGGAGAGCGGGTCTCTCACAGGAAGAGATCCAAGAAAGAGAAAGAAACAGACTACACGAATTAGAGATGGCACGGCTCAAGATGGACGGCGAGCTAAAACTAGCGGAACAAAAACTGAACTTAGAACACTTACGGCTCCGAGAAGAGCGGGAAGAAAAGCAAAGACAAAGAGAACTCGAAGAAAAGAGACTGGCGTACGAACACGAGCGCAAGCTAGCTGAAATAGAACTACGGAAACAAAACAAAGAACTAGGGGTGCCCGAGCAACCGCGCACCCCAGGCGCTACGGAACAAAAAGTCCACATCCCCAAGGACGTCGTCCGAGAATACTATCGGAACGACGACATACAACAGTGGTTCAAGGCCTATGAGATCGCCATGGCCTCCCACCGGATCGATCGAAGTGACTGGGGCGCCGGTCTATGGGGGAGGTTCGTCAACGAAGGCCGCAATGCCCTGCTACAGCTCCCGGACCACCAGATGACGTCCTATGACCACATGAAGGCCGCCCTCCTCACTCGATATGGACTCACGCCCGAAATGTACCGCCAGAGGTTCCGCGACTGCACCCGGATCACGGGTACAACTTGGGTGGAATATGTGAACTATTTTAGCCGAGCCTTCGAAGGGTGGATCAAAGGTAGCCGAGTCACCACCTACGAACAGCTCTTCAATCTCATTGTTTGGGAGCACCTCTCCAACAACTGCTTCGTCGAGCTCAGGCAGCACCTCCTCGACAGTAAAATGACTGACCCTCGGCAGCTCGCCGCTGAGGCTGACCGATGGGAGAGCACCCGAGTGGCCCGGGGTGGGCCAACCGAGCAGAACCGAAACAACCAAGGCCCTCATCGTCCCCGAGGAGGAGGGGGAGGCCAGGGCCGGGGCCGAGATGCCGCTCCGGCAGCTCCCGTCAACAACACCCCACCCCCGGCTGGGCGGGGGAACCCTCCGATGCGCCCAGGGTTCCGAGCCAATGTCACGTGCCATCGGTGCCAGCGGGTCGGACACTATGCCAACGACCCGAACTGCCCCAAGAACCAGACTCCCGGGCCCCGCCAGGTCGTGGCTGCCGCCCTAGGAGAAGAACAAACGTACGAAGAGCACGAAGAATATGAACAGGAACAGCCCGAGTGGGAACCTGCCGCCATGGTCCTGGCCTGCCTAGGGGGAAGAGACATGGTTCCGCGGGTCCCCCTACCCACAAACACCCGAAAATACAGCCAGTGGGTGAACATCAACGGGCGCAAGGCCGAAGCCCTACGTGACACCGGGGCCAGTGTGACAGCCGTCCGCTGTCACCTGGTGACCCCGGAACAAATCCTGCCCAACGTCCTTTGCCCTGTCTGTTCAGCTGACAATTCTGAGAGCCTATGTCGGATGGCCTGTGTCCCCTTTGAGTGGGGAGGAGTGTCCGGCATGCTAAAAGTGACTGTCCGCGATGATGCCCCCGTGGACTGCCTCCTGGGGAATGATCTAGAGAGTTCCCCATGGGCGGCCGTTGAAAGAAGAGAGCACCTGGGGATGCTGGGCCTCCCAGACTGGGCGTGCGTAACAACCCGGTCCATGGCCGCCCGTGCCGTCCCCAGGCCCGAAGAGCCCGAATGGCCAGCACCTCCTCCCCCGATTGCTCCAGAGGAAGACGCAGGCCACCCTGACCCCCCAGAACGAGCCCCGGAAGAGCCCGCCCAGCTTCAAGACCTTCCAGACCTGGCTCAGTGGCGTCAAGAAGGGGGGCCCACCCAAGAACAATTTCGGCAGGAGCAAAAGACCTGTCCCTCCCTAGAGGGACTCAGACAGCAAGCCCTCGCCCAGAGCGCAGGAGACACCTCAGGGGCGCACTGGACCTACTGGGACAACGAATTACTGTACAGCGAGCAAAGAATTGCAGAACTGGGGGCCAGTCGGGTGCTGGTGGTACCCCTCCGTTTCAGAGACTTCCTTTTAAACTTGGCCCACGATGTCCCCCTGGCTGGGCACCTGGGGCAAGATAAAACCTACAACCGCCTGGTGACCCACTTTTACTGGCCCAAGATGCGAAATGACGTTTCCAACCACTGCCGGGCCTGCCCCACCTGCCAAGCCAGCGGCAAGAGCGGCCGAAAACTCAAGGCGCCCCTGCAACCATTCCCTGTTGTCACCACCCCGTTCGAGCGAGTAGGAATAGACATTGTGGGGCCCCTGGACCCCCGAACAGCACAGGGGCACCGATTCATCCTGGTCCTGGTGGATCACGCCACCCGGTATCCCGAGGCCATCCCCCTACGAACAGTGACAGCGCCAGTGGTAGGCCGAGCCTTGATGGGGATCTTCTCGCGAGTGGGCTTCCCCCGAGAAGTCGTCAGTGACCGAGGCACGAACTTTATTTCGAAGTATATGAGATCCCTCTGGCAGCAGTGCGGGGTCACCTACCGTTTCACAACACCCTATCACCCGCAAGGAAACGGACTGGTCGAGCGGTTCAACCGCACCCTCAAGGGAATGATTATGGGGCTGGAGGAGCCCCTACGCCGCCAGTGGGACGTGCTACTACCGTGCCTCCTCTTCGCCTACCGAGAAGTCCCCCAGAAGTCCCTCGGTTTCAGCCCTTTCGAGCTCCTGTACGGGCACCCTGTCCGAGGGCCCCTCAGCCTGGTGAAGGAAGAATGGGAGATGGCCCCCCTGAAAGCCCCTCCGGATGTCTACAAATACCTCCTGACCCTCCGCAACCAGACCAGGCGATTCAGGGAGGTCGCTAAAGCCAATCTGGAGGCCAGTCAGGAGGACATGAAGAAATGGTACGACCAACATGCCTCCTCCATTGAGTTTGAACCTGGTCAGCAGGTGTGGGTGATGTCCCCCACCGAACCCTGTGCCTTGCAAGACAAATGGACAGGACCCTTCAAGGTGGTCGAACGCAAGGGCCCCGTCACCTATCTCATCGACATGGAGTCCCCCCGAAACCCCCTCCGGGTCCTCCACGCCAACAGACTCAAACCACACTTTGTGCGCTCAGAGCTCAGCCTCCTGATGGCTACAGACAATGGAGTGGAAGAGGACTCCGAGCCACTCCCGGACCTGCTGAGGACCCGTGAGAGGGATGGTTCCGTGGATGGGGTCCGACTCTCCAATGCCCTGACCCCGGAGCAGCGCCAAGACTGTCGGACCCTCCTGTTGCAATTTGCAGATCTGTTTTCCCTCACCCCCGGGGTCACCCCCTGGTGCCTTCACGATGTAGACACTGGGGACAGTCCCCCTATCCGACATCGGGCATACCGAGTGCCAGACCGGGTGCGCGCCTGCATCCAAGAGGAAGTCACCAAGATGCTCGCACTCGGGGTCATCGAGCCCTCAGACAGCCCCTGGGCCAGCCCAGTCGTACTGGTGCCCAAAGCGGCCGCCCCAGGCACCACCCCCGAGCTCCGGTTCTGCGTCGACTATCGGGGTCTGAACGCGGTCACCAGAACCGACGCTCATCCTATCCCCCGAGCCGATGAACTGATCGACCGCATGGGAGCGGCCCGCTACCTAAGCATCTTCGACCTGACAGCCGGCTACTGGCAGATCGGCCTCACCCCCAGGGCTCAAGAACGATCCGCTTTCTCCACCCCAGATGGGCACTACCAGTTCACCGTGATGCCCTTTGGTATGAAAAACGCTCCAGCCACTTTTCAGAGACTTGTGAACCAGGTATTGGTGGGCCTCGAAGACTTCAGCGCCGCCTACCTGGACGATATCGCAGTATACAGCCGCCACTGGTCAGGCCACCTCCGAGAGGTCCTGCAGGCCCTTCAGCGAGCTGGCCTCACCATCAAGGCCAGCAAATGCCAAATCGGCCAAGGGTCTGTGACCTACCTTGGACACCAAGTGGGGAGCGGTCTGGTGGCACCTCTCCAGCTCAAGATCGCTCCATCCAGTCCTGGCAGCCCCCCGTCACCCAAACCGAGGTGCGAGCCTTCCTGGGGCTCACTGGATACTATCGAAGATTCGTGAAGGACTATGGCAGCATTGTGGGGCCACTCACAGAACTCACATCCAAAAAGCATCCCAAAACAGTCACCTGGACCCCAGACTGTCAAGCGGCCTTCGAGAAACTGAAGGCCGCCATGTGCACCGCCCCGGTGCTCAAGGCCCCCGACTACAGCCGCGAGTTTATAGTCCAGACCGATGCCTCGGACTATGGTATTGGGGCCGTCCTCTCACAGCTCAACTCCGAGGGGATCGATCAGCCGGTGGCCTTCATCAGCCGACGCCTCCTGGCCAGAGAACAGCGCTGGAGTACCATCGAGCGGGAGGCCTTCGCAGTGGTGTGGGCCCTCAAGAAACTCTGGCCCTACCTCTTCGGTACCCACTTACGGGTACAAACAGACCATCGCCCCCTGCAATGGTTAATGCAGATGCGGGGGGAGAATCCCAAACTGCTGCGATGGTCCATCTCCCTGCAAGGGATGGACTTCACTGTGGAGCATCGCCCTGGTCAAGATCACGCCAATGCGGATGGCCTGTCCCGCTTTTTCCGCCTCGACGGAGAGAGTCCCCAAGAAGATGGGTAACTCTCCCCGCCTTCAGCTGGGGGGGACGCATGTTGGACAGGCCCCAGAAGGCGGCTCGCTCCCTCCCCGCATGACAGAGCCCGGACACCGGCTCTCCAGAAACCACCCCCAGAAGTAACCCGTAACCCGTCCCACACGGGACACCTGCCCCGAACATCCCCGTAACACCGGCCTGGGCCTCCACCGACACCATCGCCCGGGCCCAGCTGCCATCTTGGACCTTGCACCACGAGGCCGCGTGGCCTCAGCTCGACCCTAACCCTGGGCCTGGCCAGGCCCCGACAGCCCGGCACCACCATCCACCCGGGAGGTGAGCGGACCACTTGGCAGGTCAATGGGAGAGAGGAGTTCGATGGCTCTCCCCCTCCAGGTGCCGATCGCCCCCAGCTTCCCCCGGGCACTGGCTCCACCCCCCTGCTGGGTGTCTGGACTCCCTCATCCCGGACCTCCCGACCTCCAACGGCGCGGGTCCGGACATCAAAGGGCCCCAGCCCTATAACTGGGACAGCTCCAGAGCAGGAAGGCAGTTGTAACCTGGAGTCGAGAGACACCGTGAAGAAATCATCCTTGACGGACTGCTGGCGCTGCCACAGCCCTGCCTTGTGAACTGTCGTCCTGCCTGCTGGCGCTGCCGCAGCCTTCTGCAACCTTCATCCTCGTCGGGACCTGCTGGCGCTGCCGCGGACCGTTGTAACTACCACCTACGTCGGGACCTGCTGGCGCTGCCGCGGACCGTTGCTACCTACGATCATCTCGGGACCTGCTGGCGATGCCGCGGCCCGTCCTCCTAGAACGCCGAGCTCGAGGATTGTGAGCTAACCATCTCTTCATCGCAACTACCAGATTGGTAACAAGACTGTCCCGCTACCCCCTTTCCCATTCAAGAGACTAGAATCCCTGAGACCCCTGAGTCCTGACCTCCTTGTACCATTCTACCGTACTTCAAGATTGCTTATAAAGAACGTTAAACCTTATCTTTGTGTGGTGTCCACCTGTGGGGGAGAAGTTACTTGTCTGTACGATCGCTGGAGACGGCTCTCCCCGGAGACCTCTCCCCTTGTCCTCGGCCGACCCTCCCGGTCCCGTCTAACAGGGAGGGGGTGGAGGGGAGGGGAGGGATGAAGGGAAGGAAAGGTAAAGGAAGGGAGAAGGGAAGGGGGTATAGGAGGAGACAGGTAAGGGGAGGAAAGGCATATGAGACAGGGAAGGGAAGGGGTATAGGAGGAGACATGGAAGGGAAGGGCAGGGGTATAGGTGGAGATAGGGAAGGGAAGGGGTATAGGAGGAGACAGGGAAAGAAAGGGAAGGGGTACAGGACACATGGAAAGAACGGGCAGGGGTATAGGAGAAGACAGGGGAGGGAAGAGAAGGGGTATAAGAGGAGGAAGGGAAGAGGAAGGAGAAGCAGAAAAGGAAAAGGGCAAAGGAAAGGGGAAAGGCGAAGGAAAGAGGGAAGGGGAAAGGAAATGGGGAAGGAGAGGGGAGGGGAAATGGGGAAGGGGAGGGGAAGGGGAAGGGAAAAGAAGGGAGAAGGGAAGAAGGGGAGGGGTATAAAAGGAGACGGAAAGGAAGGGGTATAAGAGGAGACAGTGAAGGGAAGGGGTTTAGAAGGAGACGGGGAAGTGAATGGGGTATAGAAGGAGATGGGAAGGGGTATAGGAGACAGGGAAAGATAGGGGTAGAGGAGGAGACAGGAAAGGCAGGGGTATAGGAGGAGACATGGAAGAGGTATAGTAGACAGGGAAGGGAAGGGATATAGGAGACAGGGAAGGAAAGGGCAGAGGTATGGGGAGACAGTGAAGAGAAGGGGTCTAGGAAGATGCAGGGAAGGGAAAGGGGACAGGAGGAGACAGGGAAGAGGTATAGGAGGAGACAGGGAAAGGAAGGGAAAAGGGGAAAGGGGAAGGAAAGGAAAAGGGGGAGGAAAGGGAACAGACGGAGTATGAAAGGGAAGGAGGAAGGGAGAAGGGAAGAAGGGAAGGGGGAAGAATGGAAGAGGATGGGTAAAGTAGGACAGGGAAGGGGTATAGTTGGAGACAGGGAAGGGGTATAGGATGAGGAAACAGTGAAGGGAAGGGGTATAGAAGGAGACAGGGAAGTGAAGGGGTATAGAAGGAGACAGGGAAGGGATATAGGAGCGGGTAGGGAATGGAAGGGAAGGGGTATAGAGAAAACAGGGAAGGGGTATAGGAGGAGACTGGGAAGGGATAAATGAGACAGGTAAGAGAGGGGAGGAGGCAGGGAAGGGGCATAGGAGACAGTTAAGAGAGGGAAGGGGTATAGGAGGAGGCAGGGAAGGGGTATATGAGACAGGGAAGGAATGGGGTATAGGAGGAAAAAGATAAGGGGTATGGGGAAAAGAGAAGGATATAGAAGAAGACAGGGAAGGGAAGGGTAACATGGGGAGGTAGGGAAGGGAAGAAAAAGGAAGAAGGAAAGAGAGGGAAAGTGGGGGCTGGAAAGATATAGGAGGAGACAGGGAAGGGGATGGGTATAGGAGGAGGAAGGGAAGGGGTATTGAAGTAGACAGGGAGGGAAGGGGTATAGGAAGAGGCAGAGAAGGGGTATAGGAGCAGACACGGTATAGGAGAAAACAGGGAAGGGGTATAGGAGGAGACTGGGAAAGGAAGGGATACAGGAGGAGATAGGTAAGAGGGGAGGTGTATTGGAGGAGGCAGGGAAGGGGTATAGGAGACAGGTAAGGGATGGGGTATAGTTGGAAAAGATAAGAGGTATTTAGATGACTGCGATTGACAACCACCTATTGGTAACCCCATTCCCTGGCCCTGTGCTGACAAAAGAACTTCTGACTCAGTCAGCAATCTTATAACAGGCTGTACCCAGGGGTATCCACTCAATGATCTCCCAGGTCCATCAAATGCATTTACCATCATCCAGGCCTACAGGGGCAAGGCGTCGCTTAAGCCCACTACAAATCCCTGTTCTCCTATGACACTTATCCCGAAGGAAGAAACAGGCTGTAAAATTATAAGCTGGAACATCGCCGGAATTAGCACAAAAAGGAGTGACAATGAGTGGGTCTCCTTCGTCGCAAGCCACGACGTCATTGCCCTACAAGAAACTTGGGATCTGTCTTCCAATCATTGGTTGGACGGTTTCGTAGGCTTTTCAGTCGCGGCCCGCCCCAGTGCTGCAGGCAGAGCGAGGGGAGGTCTCTCGACCTTTTTTTCTTTAGACCTCTCTGGCTCGCTGAAAAAAATTGACTATGATTCCCCAAATTGTTTAATTGTGGAAAGGCAACTATGCCCATCAAAAAGCATTCTGTTCATCAATTTCTACAACTCAGTTAATAAGGAATTGGGGGGTAATAACATTAACCAACTGGACGCATTTTTAACTGCTTTTATCCAAAATTCCCCCTCCAGTCATGAACTGGTGTTAATGGGAGATTTTAATATCCACCCCTGTAATTTGGGTTGCACTATTTCAGGAGTCACGGAGGCCGGGGAACAGGAGGGCCCACACTTCGAACATACCAGGCGTGGTGAGGACTTGGAGGATTTTCTAGCCAAATTTAACCTCCTTGAATTTTCAGCAGGAGAGGGGGTACCTAGAGCAACAACGTTCAAGGGCTCCCCCATGGGTTCTATTATTGACTATATTTTTGTGACCTCTGCCATTTTTAATTGTATTATTTCCTACTGCACTGTGTTTTCGCCTTTTAGTGATCATAATCCTGTTTTCCTGTTCATCCGTTGGGGGGGCGCTCTGGGTCCCATGCCAGGGCATACTAAACAGGGCTTCACCCTTCGTACAACAGACCAAGGCAGGCGCTTGAAATGGGGGAATGTGGTAGCAGATGAGTTTTACACTAGCATCGGCCAAAAGATTGAAGAGCACATCAAAATCTGCCAAGATTCGACCGTGACAGGTAGTGACACCATGGCCGCCTTTCAATCTATATGTCATATAGTGGCCGAGAATCTTACGGTATCAAGGGGTAGGGGTGAACAAAAGCTGCACAAATGGTTTGATTCTGCTTGCACTAGGGCCCTTAGAGACCTAAAATCGGCCCTTAAAGCACAACCGAGGGACCGGGCTTTGGTCTCAGCATTAAGAAAAGAGTATAGGGCCGCTACTAAGTCCAGAAGGGATAGCATCAAGCAGGAGGCATGGGACCAACTAAACGACATTGACATCTTGAGAGACAGCAGACAATTCTGGGCTGTAATAAATCACCCTTATTTCTCAGATTCTCCAAATTTAGATACCGATTGTGTAATACCCGATGAGAAGTGGCTGGCCCACTTTAGCTCTGTGTATGGTGAGTCTGGTGCCTGCTCGCCTCCACAAAAGGGTGTAGGCTCTGTGGCCACTCTTATACAATTTAACAGCGGGGAAGTGGAAAAAGCAATCTGTGCCACATCAAAAAATAAAGCCCCCGGCCCTGACGGGGTTCCAGCTGATTTTTATTTACACTCTCCCAAACTCTGGGCTGGTATCCTGGCTAAAGTGTTTTCAGCCGCAAACATCGCCCCCCCCCCAAATACATGGGCTACGTCCACCATAGTGCCTATATTTAAAAAGGGTAGAAGGGATGACCCAGGGTGCTACCGGCCCATTTCTCTCCTGGACTCTGCTATTAAGATCCTGGGCAGAGTCCTTTTAGTGAGATTAAGAGATAGCTTGGAGGACTGCGGTGGCCTGGCTGACATACAGTATGGCTTCAGGGAAAAAAGGGGCACGCTAGAGCAGTGCTCAAACCTGCACCTTCTGATTTCCAAGTATACGGTGGCCAAGGAGGGGACCCTGTATTTAGCATTTATGGACCTCTCCTCGGCCTTCGACTTGGTCAACAGAACGAAACTCTGGGAAATCCTAATTAATATGGGAATTGACGCCGACTTGGTGGCTTTTATAGCTTCTTTGCATCAGGACTTATTCGCTGCTGTAAGAGTAACCAAAGAGGGAAGATGCACGTCGAGATTTAGATCACTACAGGGCGTTAGGCAGGGATGCATATTGGCCCCCCTGTTGTTTACCATCTATATAAATGACCTAGGCAAGTATTTACTTGAGGCAGCATGTGACGTACCGCGTGTAGGAGAAGTCAAGATCCCTGCTCTCTTATACGCGGACGATGCTGTACTCATTGCACGCACAGGGGTATGTCTCCAAAAATTGTTGGATGCGTTTGGGACCTTTATGGACCGACTGGATCTGAAGGTCAATGCATCCAAATCGCACACCATGGTTGTAGGGTTACAAGGGAAAAGCGGCAAGAGAGGAACTAAAACCTTCTTCTGTAGAGGGGAGATTGTGTCAGGAGTCCCCGTGTTTCCATACCTGGGCGTGCTTTTCGATAGCAGGGGTACCTGGGGCCCACAGATACGTGCAAAAAGCCTAGCGGTTACAAGAACATCCAGGGCCATCTTAAGTTTTGCCAAAAGGCTGGGACATAGACCCATGAAGGCAATCATCCAGGTTTACAATAGTAAATCCCTTCCCGTGGCTCTGTATGGCGCCTCCCTATGGGGCTACGCACGACTAGAAGAAATCCAGGTAGCCGAAAATAGCTTTTTACGTTCAGTCCTGTCCCTCCCCCAATCCTCCCCGGTTTTTTCCATTCACACAGAACTTGGTTTGGAATACATCCAGGACAAACTGAGATTGGCCCCATTAATATACTGGCTAAAGTCTTGGTCAAACCCTGAACTTCTGTTAAATCACATGATTATGAGGGATGTGATGAGTTTAGAGCACAGTCAAAAGATACCATGGATGGCGTATTTGTTCAAATCTTTTAATGAATTAGGACGACCAGATCTATTCACCTCTCCCTCGTGTATCACAAAGCAGGATGTGACCGCTATAAAAAAACAGTTTTTGTCTAGGGCATACATGTTGCGAGAAGAAGTCGAATTATCAAAACCATCTGTTCGAATGCATTATTTGTCACTCCAGTCACCTGCAATTGAACCCTATTTATGTTTTGTCACTAACCCGTTCCATAGATTTTTGTTAACAAAATTCAGATTCAACACTATTCATTTTTATTTAGGCCATTTTAATACTTGGATGAAACCTGAGTTAGCTCCCCCATGCACCTGTGACAATTTTTCTGTTCAGGACAGTTTACATTTTGTTATGTTTTGCGACTTCTTCTCCGACCAAAGGAAAAAATACCTGCTGCCAGTCTTAAGAGATGCGGGCTTCTCCCAGGTGAGACCAGCCATGTTATATTTGAAATCAATGGGTAACATCTGTATCACTTTCGCCATGGCCAATTTCCTTGTGGCAGCAACCAGAGCTAGAAGGGGTATGATTTTGGAAATTTGACGTACATAACGTGTTTCTTAAAATATTTTAACGTACTGATTTTCGTCTAATTAACTTGCTCATAAATGAAATTGTTTAATTCCTTTTTAAATTGTAAATAATACTGTTTTTATGTACTTTGTATGATTTTAACAAATCGAATAAAGTTAATTTGACTGACTGACTGATAAGAGGTATGGGGGAAAAGATGGGTATAGAAGGAAACAGGGAAGGGAAGAGAAAGGAAGAGTGACAAGGGGAGGAAAGTGGGGGTTGGAAGGGTATAGGCAGAGACAAGGAAAGGCAGGGAAGGGAAATGGAGGGAAGGGAAGTGGAAAATGAAGAGAGGAAAAGGGCAAAGGAAAGGGGAACGGGCAAAGAGAGAAGGAGAAAGAAAAGAGGGAGGGGAAAGGGAAGGGAGTGGAGGGTGGGATAAAGGAAAGGTAAGGTAAAGGAAGTGAGAAGAGAAGGTAAGGGAAAAAGCAAGGGGGAAGGGGTATAGGAGGAGACAGGGAAGGGGTAATAGGGAGACGGGGAAGGGGTATAGACAGGGAAGGGGTATAGATAAGGAAGGGAATGGAAGGGGAAAGTATAGGGGGAAACAGGGAAGGGAAGGGGTTCAGGAGGAGAAAGGGAAGGGAAGGGAGG
This sequence comes from Lissotriton vulgaris, assembly GCF_964263255.1. Taxonomy (NCBI): domain Eukaryota; kingdom Metazoa; phylum Chordata; class Amphibia; order Caudata; family Salamandridae; genus Lissotriton; species Lissotriton vulgaris. Next base: position 201,005 of record NW_028246214.1, read on the forward strand.
AAGGGAAGGGGTATAGGAGGAGAAAGTGAAGGGTATAGGTGGAGACAGGGGAGTAGCATGGGAGGAGAAAGGGAAGGCAGGGGTATAGGAGAAGACAGGGAACGGGTATAGGAGGAGACAGGGAAGGGGTATAGGAGTAGACAGGGAAGGGAAGGGGTATAGGAGTGGACAGAAGGGGTTTAGGTGATGACAGGAAAGCGGTTTGGAGAAGACAGGGAATGAAAGGGAAGGGGTATAGGACACAGGGAAGAAAAGTGAAGGGGTACAGGAGGAGACAGGGAAGGGAAGAGAAGGGGTATAGGAGTAGGCAGGGAAGTGAAGAGGAAGGAGAAGCAGAAAGGGAACAGGGCAAAAGGGCGAAGGAAAGGGGAAAGGGCAAAGTAAAGGGGAAGGGGAAAGGAAATGGGGAAGTAGAGGGCAAGGAAAAGGGAACGTGAGGGGAAGGGAAGAGAAGGGAGAAGGGTAGAAGGGAAGGCAAGGGGTAACGTCGGAGATAGGAAAGGGGTACATTTGGAGACAGAAGGGGAGGGAAGTGATATATGAAAGAGGGAAGGGGTATAAAAGGAGACAGGGAAGGGGTATAGGAGGAGAAGACAGTGAAGGGAAGGGGTATAGAAGGAGACAGGGAAGTGAAGGGGTAATAAAGGAGACAGGGAAGAGGTATAGGAGGAAACAGGGAAGGGAATTGGTATAGGAGGCGACAGGGAAGGGAAGGGGTATAGAAGGAGACAGGGAGGGAAGGGGTATAGGAAGAGGCAGGGAAGGGGTATAGGAGCAGACACGGTGTAGGAGAAAACAGGGAAGGGTATAGGAGGAGATTGGGAAAGGAAGGAGATAGGTAAGAGAGGGGAGGTGTATTGGAGGAGGCAGGGAAGAGGTATAGGAGATAGGTAAGGGATGGGGTATAGTAGAAAAAGATAAGGGGTATGGGGAAAGAGAGGGGTATAGGAGGAAACAGGGACAGGAAGAAGGAAAGAGGAGGAAAGTGGGGGGTTGGAAGAGTATAGGCGGAGACAAGGAAAGGCAGGGAAGGGAAATGGAGGGAAGGGAAGGGAAGTGGAAAATGAAAAGAGGAAAAGGGCAAAGGAAAGGGGAAAAGGCAAAGAGAGAAGGAGAAAAAAGAGGGATGGGAAAGGGAAGAGGGAAGGGAGTGGAGGGTGGGATAAAGGAAAGGTAAAGGAAGTGAGAAGAGAAGGGAAGGGAAAAAGCAAGGGGGAAGGGATATAGGAGACAGGGAAGGAGTAATGGGTAGACAGGGAAAGGGTATGGCTAGGGAAGGGGTATAGATAAGGAAGGGAATGGAAGAGAAAAGTATAGGAGGTGACAGGGAAGGGAAGGGGTTTAGGAGGAGAAGGGGAAGGGAGGAAGGCAAGGAGTATAGGAGGAAAAAGTGAAGGGTATAGGTGGAGACAGGGGAGTGGTATGGGAGGAGACAGGGAAGGGATAGAGGAGACAGGGAAGGCAGGGGAATAGGAGGAGTCATGGAAGGGAAGGGGTATAGGAGAAGACAGGCAACGGGTATAGTTTTAGACAGGGAAGGGGTATAGGAGGAGACAGGGAAGGGAAGGGGTATAGGAGGGAACATAAGGGGTTTAGGAGTAGACAGGAAAGCAGTTTGGAGGATAGAGGGAATGAAAGGGAAGGGGTATGGGACACAGAGAAGGAAAGGGCAGGGGTACAGGAGGAGACAGGGAAGGGAAGAGAAGGGTATAGGAGTAGGCAGGGAAAAGAAGAGGAAGAATCAGAAAGGGGAAAGGGCAAAGCCGCAAAGGAAAGCGGAAAGGGCAAAGGAAAGGGGGAAGGGGGAAGGGGGAAGGGGAAAGGAAATGGGGAAGGAGAGGGGAAGGGAAAGGGAACGTGAGGGGATGGGAAGAGAAGGGAGAAGGGAAGAAGGGAAAGGGAGGGAAAGGGAGGGAAGGGGAGGGGTAAAGTCAGAGATAGGAAAGGGGTACAGTTGGAGACAGAAGGGGAGGGAAGAGATATATGAAAGAGGGAAGGGGTATAAAAGGAGACAGGGATGGGGTATAGAAGGAGAAGACAGTGAAGAGAAGGGGTATAGAAGGAGACAGGGAGGGAAGGGGTATAGGAAGAGGCAGGGAAGGGGTATAGGAGCAGACACGGTATAGGAGAAAACAGGGAAGGGTATAGGAGGAGATTGGGAAAGGAAGGAGATAGGTAAGAGAGGGGAGGTGTATTGGAGGAGGCAGGGAAGAGGTATAGGAGACAGGTAAGGGATGGGGTATAGTAGAAAAAGATAAGGGGTATGGGGAAAGAGAGGGGTATAGGAGGAAACAGGGACAGGAAGAAGGAAAGAGGAGGAAAGTGGGGGTTGGAAGGGTATAGGCGGAGACAAAGAAAGTTAGGGAAAGGAAATGGTCTCCTCCTATACACCTGCCTTCCCTGTCTCCTCCTCTACCCCTTTCCTTCACTGTCTCCTCCTATACCACTTCCCTGTCCCCTCCTATACCACTTCACTGTCTCTTATACCCCTTCCCTGTCTCACAGGCCTTCCCTCCCCTTCCTTGTCTCCTCCTATACCCCTCTCCTCTTCTCTTCTCTTCTCTTTTGTCTTCTCTTCCCGCCCCCTTTCCATTTACCTTTCCTTTCCTTCCCTTCACAAACACTCAACTTCCCTTCCCTTTACCCTCCGCTCCCATCCCCTTCCCATCTCCCTTTCCTTTCTCTTCCCTTTCCTTTGCCCTTCCCTCCTTTCCTTTGCCCTTTCCCCTTTTTCATATCGCCCTTCCCTTCATTTGCCTTCCCAGCCCTTCCTTTCCCTTTCCTTTTGTCCGCCTATACCCTTCCAACCAACTTTACCTCCTGTTCCTTCTTCCCTTCTCTTCCTTTCCCAGTCTCCTCCTATTACCCTTCAATTCCCTGTCTCCTCCTATACACCTTCCTTATCTCTGTCTATACCCTTTCCCTTCCCTGTCTCATCCTATACCCCACTCTTCCCTTCCCTGTTTCCTCATTCCCCTTCCTTTTTTTCTCCTATACTCCGTCCCTTCCCTGTCTCCTATTCCCCTGCCTTCCCTGTCTCTTCCTCTATCCCTTCCCTCTATCTCTTCCCACACCACTTCCCTGTCTCTACCTATACCCGTCCCTTTCTCCTCTTATACCCCTTCCCTTTCCCCTCCTATACCCCTTCACTTCCCTGTTTCCTCCTATACCCTTTTCTTCCATTCCCTTCCTTCCCTTCCCTGTCTATACCCCTTCCCTTCCCCTTCTCCTCCTATACCCCTTCCCTGTCTCCTCTTATACCCCTTCCCTCCCATGCTTCCTCCTATACCTATTTCCTTCCCTGTCTCCTATGCCTTTCCCACCCCTTACCTGTTTTGCCTTTCCCCTTCCCTTCTCTTCTCCCTTTACCTTTCCTTCAATGTATCCCTCCACCCCTTCCCTCTCCTCTTCCCTTTCCCCACCCCTTTTCCTTTCTCCTTCTCCCTTTGCTTTGCCCTTCCCCCATTTCCCCTTTTCATTTTCCCCTTCCCTGCCCTTCCCTATCCCCGCCTGCACCCTTGCAACCTCCACTTTCCCTCTCTTTCCTTCTTCCTTTCTCTTCCATGTCTCCTCATATTACCCTTCCTTTCCCTGTCTCCTCTCTTTTTCCCCATACTCATAATCTTTTTCCTCCGATACCCCATCCTTTCCCGGTCTCCTTTACCCCTTCCCTGCCTCCTACTATACCCCTTCCCTCTCTTACCTTACCACTATACCCCTTCCCTGCCTCCTCCAATACACCTCCCCTCTCTTACCTGTCTCCTCCTTTATCCCTACCCTTCCCAGTCTCCTCCTATACCCCTTCCCTTCCTTTCCCTGTCTACTCATATACCCCTTCCCTTCCCTGCGCCTTCCTATACCCCTTCCCTGTCTCCTCCTATACCCTTTCCCATCACTGTCTTCTTCTATACCCCTGTACTTCCCATCTCCTATACCCCTTCGCTTCACTGTCTCCTCCTATACCCCTTCCTTTCCCTGTCTCCTTTTATACCCCTTCCCTTCCCTTCTTTCCTTCTCCCTTCTTTTCTCTTCCCCTTCCTTTCCCTTTCCCCTCCCCTCTCCTTCCCCTTGCCCCTTCCCCCTTTCCTTTGACCTTTTGCTCTTTTCCTTTCCTTTTCTGCTACTCCTTCCTCTTCCCTTTCCTGCCTCCTCTTATACCCCTTCTCTTCCCTTCCCTGTCTCCTCCCATACCCATACCCTTTCCTTCCCTATCTCCTATACCACTTCCATTTCATATCCTATCTCCTCCTATTCCCCTGCCTTCCCTGTCTCCTCTATTCCTTTCCTTCCCTTCCCTGTCTCCTCCTATACCACTCCCCTGTCTCCACATACACCCTTCCCTTTCTCCTACTATACCCCTTCCCTTCCTCCCTTCCTCCCTTCCCTTTCTCCTCCTATACCCCTTTCCTTCCCTGTTTCCTCCTATACCTTCCCTTCCATTCCCTTCCCTTCCCTGTCTATACCCATTCCCTTCGCTGTCTCCCCATTACCCCTTCCCTGTATCCTCCTATATCCCTTCCCCCGTGCGTATCCCTTCCCTTCCTTTCCCTTCTCTTCTCACTTCCTTTACCTTTCCTTTCCTTTATCCAACCCTCCACTCCACTCCCCCCTTCCCCCTACCCTTTCCCCTCCCTCTTTTCTTTCTCCTTCTCTCTTTGCTCTTTCCCCTTTCCTTTGCCCTTTTCCTCTTTTCATTTTCCACTTCCCTTCCCTTTCCTCCATTTCCCTTCCCTGCCTTTCATTGTCTCTGCCTATACCCTTCCAACCCCCACTTTCCTCCTCTTTCCTTCTTCCATTCTCTTCCCTTCCCTGTTTCCTTCTATACAAATCTCTTTTTCCCCATACCCCTTATCTTTTTACTACTATACCCCATCCCTTTCCTGTCTCCTATACCCCTTCCCTGCCTCCTCCAATGCACCTCCCCTCTCTTACCTATCTCCCCCTGTATCCCTTCCTTTCCCAGTCCCCTCCTATACCCCTTCCCTGTTTTCTCCTATACCCTGTCTGCTCCTATATCCCTTCCCTGCCTCTTCCTATACCCCTTCCCTTCCTGTCTCCTTCTATACCCCTTCCCTTCCCTGTCTCCTCCTATACCAATTCCATTCCCTGTCTCCTATACCTCTTCCCTGTCTCCTTTATTACCCCTTCACTTCTCTGTCTCCTTATATCCCCTTTCCCTTCACTGTCTTCTCCTTCTATACCCCTTCCCTGTCTCCTTTTATACCCCTTCCCTCTTTCATATATCTCTTCCCTCCCCTTCTGTCTCCAACTGTAACCCTTTCCTATCTCTGACTTTACCCCTCCCCTTCCCTCCCTTTCCCTTCTTCCCCTCTCCCTTCTCTTCCCGTCCCCTCACGTTCCCTTTCCCTTCCCCTCTCCTTCCCCATTTCCTTTCCCCTTCCCCCTTTCCTTTGCCCTTTCCCCTTTCCTTTGCGCTTTTGCCCTTCTCCCTTTCTGATTCTTCCTCTTCCCTTCCCTGCCTACTCCTTTACCCTTCTCTTCCCTTCACTGTCTCCTCCTGTACCCCTGCCCTTTCCTTCTCTGTGTCCCATACCCCTTCCCTTTCATTCCCTGTATCCTCCAAACTGCTTTCCTGTCTACTCCTAAACCCCTTATGTTCCCTCCTATACCCCTTCCATTCCCTGTCTTCTCCTATACCCCTTCCCTGTCTACAACTATACCCGTTGCCTGTCTTCTCCTATACCCCTTCCCTTCCATGACTCCTCCTATTCCCCTGCCTTCCCTGTCTCCTCTATCCCTTCCCTGTCTCCTCCCATACCACTCCCCTGTCTCCACCTATACCCTTCACTTTCTCCTCCTATACTCCTTGCCTTCCTCCCTTTCCCTTCTCCTCCTAAACCCCTTCCCTTCCCTGTTTCCTCCTATACTTTTCCCTTCCATTCCCTTCCTTATCTATACCCCTTCCCTATCCATACCCTTTCCCTGTCTACCCATTACTCCTTCCCTGTCTCCTATATCCCTTCCCCCTTGCTTTTTCCCTTCCCTTCCCTTCTCTTCTCACTTCCTTTACCTTTCCTTTATCCCACTCTCCACTCCCTCCCCCCTTCCCTTTCCCCTCCCTCTTTTTTTTCTCCTTCTCTCTTTGCCTTTTCCCCTTTCCTTTGCCCTTTTCCTCTTTTTATTTTCCACATCCCTTCCCTTCCCTCCATTTCCTTTCCCTGCCTTTCCTTGTCTCCGCCTATACCCTTCCAACCCCCACTTTCCTCCTCTTTCCTTCTTCCTGTCCCTGTTTCCTCCTATACCCCTTTCTTTCCCCATACCCCTTATCTTTTTCTACTATACCCCATCCCTTGCCTGTCTCCTATACCTCTTCCCTGCCTCCTCCAATACACCTCCCCTCTCTTACCTATCTCCTTCCTTTCCCAATCTCCTCCTATACCCTTCCCTGTTTTCTCCTATACCGTGTCTGCTCGTATACCCCTTCCCTGCCTCTTCCTATACCCCTTCCCTCCCTGTCTCCTTCTATACCTCTTCTCTTCACTGTCTTCTCCTTCTATACCCCTTCCCTGTCTCCTTTTATACCCCTTCCCTCTTTCATATATCTCTTCCCTCCCCTTCTGTCTCCAACTGTACCCCTTTCCTATCTCTGACTTTACCCCTCCCCTTCCCTCCTTTTCCCTCCCTTTCCCTTCTTCCCTTCTTCCCTTCTCCCTTCTCTTCCCGTCCCCTCACGTTCCCTTTCCCTTCCCCTCTCCTTCCCCATTTCCTTTCCCCTTTCCCCTTCCCCCTTTCCTTTGCCCTTTACCCTTTCCTTTGCGGCTTTGCCCTTTTCCCTTTCTGATTCTTCCTCTTCCCTTCCCTGCCTACTCCTATACCCTTCTCTTCCCTTCCCTGTCTCCTCCTGTACCCCTGCCTTTTCCTTCTCTGTGTCCCATACCCCTTCCCTTTCATTCCCTCTATCCTCCAAACTGCTTTCCTGTCTACTCCTAAACCCCTTATGTTCCCTCCTATACCCCTTCCCTTCCCTGTCTCCTCCTATACCCCTTCCCTGTCTAAAACTATACCTGTTGCCTGTCTTCTCCTATACCCCTTCCCTTCCATGACTCCTCCTATTCCCCTGCCTTCCCTGTCTCCTCTATCCCTTCCCTGTCTCCTCCCATACCACTCCCCTGTCTCCACCTATACCCTTCACTTTCTCCTCCTATACTCCTTGCCTTCCTCCCTTCCCCTTCTCCTCCTAAACCCCTTCCCTTCCCTGTTTCCTCCTATACTTTTCTCTTCCATTCCCTTCCTTATCTATACCCCTTCCCTAGCCATACCCTTTCCCTGTCTACCCATTACTCCTTCCCTGTCTCCTATATCCCTTCCCCCTTGCTTTTTTCCTTCCCTTCTCTTCTCACTTCCTTTACCTTTCCTTTATCCCACCCTCCACTCCCTTCCCCCTTCCCTTTCCCATCCCTCTTTTTTTCTCCTTCTCTCTTTGCCTTTTCCCCTTTCCTTTGCCCTTTTCCTCTTTTCATTTTCCACTTCCCTTCCCTTCCCTCCATTTCCCTTCCCTGCCTTTCCTTGTCTCCGCCTATACTCTTCCAACCCCCACTTTCCTCCTCTTTCCTTCTTCCTGTCCCTGTTTCCTCCTATACCCCTCTCTTTCCCCATACCCCTTATCTTTTTCTACTATACCCCATCCCTTACCTGTCTCCTATACCTCTTCCCTGCCTCCTCAAATACACCTCCCCTCTCTTACCTATCTCCTTCCTTTCCCAATCTCCTCCTATACCTTCCATGTTTTCTCCTATACTATGTCTGCTCCTATACCCCTTCCCTGCCTCTTCCTATACCCCTTCCCTCCCTGTCTCCTTCTATACCCCTTCCCTTCCCTGTGGCCTCCTATACCAATTCCCTTCCCTGTTTCCTCCTATACCTCTTCCCTGTCTCCTTTATTACCCCTTCACTTCCCTGTCTCCTTCTATACCCCTTCCCTTCACTGTCTTCTCCTCCTATACCCCTTCCCTGTCTCCTTTTATACCCCTTCCCTCTTTCATATATCACTTCCCTCCCCTTCTGTCTCCAAATGTACCCCTTTCCTATCTCCGACGTTACCCCTTGCCTTCCCTTTCTAACCTTCTCCCTTCTCTTCCCTTCCCCTCACGTTCCCTTTTCCTTGCCCTCTACTTCCCCATTTCCTTTCCCCTTCCCCTTTACTTTGCCCTTTCCCCTTTCCTTCGCCCTTTTGCCCTTTTCCCTTTCTGCTTCTCCTTCCTCTTCACTTCCCTGCCTACTCCTATACCCCTTCTCTTCCCTTCCCTGTCTCCTCCTGTACCCCTTCACTTTTCTTCCCTGTGTCCTATACCCCTTCCCTTTCATTCCCTGTCTTCTCCAAACCGCTTTCCTGTCATCTCCTAAACCCCTTCTGTCCACTCCTATACCCCTTCCCTTCCCTGTCTACTCCTATACCCCTTCCCTGTCTCCTCCTATACCCGTTCCCTGTCTTCTCCTATACCCCTGCCTTCCCTGTCTCCTCTATCCCTTCCCTTTCTCCTCCCATGCTACTCCCCTGTCTCCACCTATACCCTTCACTTTCTCCTCCTAAACCCCTTCCCTTCCCTGTTTCCCCCTATACTTTCCACTTCCATTCCCTTCCTTATCTATACCCCTTCCCTGTCTATACCCCTTCCCCGTCTCCCTATTACCCCTTCCCTGTCTCCTCCTATACCCCTTCCCCCTTGCTTTTTCCCTTACCTTCTCTTCTCACTTCCTTTACCTTACCTTTCCTTTATCCCACCCTCCACTCCCTTCCCTTTCCCCTCCCTCTTTTCTTTCTCCTTCTCTCTTTGCCCGTTCCCCTTTCCTTTGCCCTTTTCCTCTCTTCATTTTCCACTTCCCTTCCCTCCATTTCCCTTCCCTGCCTTTCCTTGTCTCTGCCTATACCCTTCCAACCCCCACTTTCCTCCCCTTGTCATTCTTCCTTTCTCTTCCCTTCCCTGTTTCCTTCTATACCCATCTTTTTCCCCATACCTCTTATCTTTTCCAACTATACCCCATCCCTTACCTGTCTCCTATACCCCTTCCCTGCCTCCTCCAATACACCTCCCCTCTCTTACCTATCTCCTCCTGTATCCCTTCCTTTCCCAGTCTCCTCCTATACCCCTTCCCTGTTTTCTCCTATACCGTGTCTGCTCCTATACCCCTTCTCTGTCCCTTCCTATACCCCTTCCCTCCCTGTCTACTTCAATACCCCTTCCCTTCCTCCTCCTATACCCATTCCCTTCCCTGTCTCCTCCTATACCTCTTCCCTGTCTCCTTTATTACCCCTTCACTTCCCTGTCTCCTTCTATACCCCTTTCCTTCACTGTCGTCTCCTCCTTTACCCCTTCCCTGTCTCCTTTTATACCCCTTCCCTCTTTCATATATCTCTTCCCTCCCCTTCTGTCTCCAACTGTACCCCTTTCCTATCTCCGACTTTACCCCTCGCCTCCCCTTCTTCCCTTCTCCCTTCTCTTCCCTTCCCCTCACGTTGCCTTTCCCTTCCCCTCTCCTTCGCCATTTCCTTTCCCCTTCCCCCTTTCTTTTGCCCTTTCCCCTTTCCGTTGCCCTTTTGCCCTTTTCCCTTTCTGCTTCTCCTTCCTTTCCCTTCCCTGCCTACTCCTATACTCCTTTCCTTCCCTTCCCTGTCTTCTCCTGTACCCCTGCTCTTTTCTTCCCTGTGTCCTATACCCCTTCCCTTTCATTCCCTTTTTCCTCCAAACCGCTTTCCTGTCTACTCCTAAACCCCTTCTGTGCCCTCCTATACCCCTTCCCTTCCCTGTCTCCTCCTATACCCCTTCACTGTCTCCTATAGCAGTTCCCTGTCTTCTCCTATCCCCTCTCCCTTCCATGTCTCCTCCTATTCCCCTGCCTTCCATGTCTCCTCTATCCCTTCCCTGTCTCCTCCCATACCACTCCCGTCTCCACCTATACCCTTCACTTCCTCCTCCTATACCCCTTCCCTTCCTCCCTTCCTCCTCCTAAACGCCTTCCCTTCCCTGTCTCATACGCCTTTCCTCCCCTTACCTGTCTCCTCCTATACCCCTCCCCCTTCCTTTTTCCCTTCCCCCTTCCCTTCTCCCTTCTTTTACCTTTCCTTCCCTTCATCCCCCACCCCTCCACTTCCCTTCCCTTTCCCCTCCCCTTTTTCTTTCTCCTTATCCCTTTGCTTTACCCATTTCCCTTTCCTTTGCCATTTCCCCTTTTCATTTTCTCCTTCTCTTCCTTTCCTTGCCCTTCCCTGTCTCTGCCTATATCTTTCCAGCCCACCCTTTCCCTCTCTTTCCTTCTTCCTTTTTCTTCCCTTCCCTACCTCCCCATGTTACCCTTCCCTTCCCTGTCTTCTTCTATATCCTTCTCTTTTCCCCATACCCCTTATCTTTTTCCTCCTATACCCCATTCCTTCCCTGTCTCATATACCCCTTCCCTGCCTCCTCCTATACCCCTTCCCTCTCTTAACTGTCTCCTATGCCCCTTCCCTGCCTCCTGTCCTCTCTTACCTGTCTCATTTATCCCTTCCCAGTCTCCTCCTATACCCCTTCCCTGTTTTCTCTATACCCCTTCCCTTCCATTCCCTACCCGCTCCTATATCCCTTCCCTGTCTCCTTCTATACCCCTTCACTTCCCTGTCTCCTTCTATACCCCTTCCCTTCACTGTTTCCTCATCCTATACCCCTTCCCTGTATCCAACTATACCCCTTCCCTGTCCTACTTTACCCATCCTCTTCCATTCTTCCCCCTTCCCTTCTTCCCTTCTCCCTTCCTCCTTCCCTTTCATACTCCGTCTGTTCCCTTTCCTCCCCCTTTTCCTTTCCTTCCCCTTTCCCCTTTTCCCTTCCTTTCCCTGTCTCCTCCTATACCTCTTCCCTGTCTCCTCCTGTCCCCTTTCCCTTCCCTGCATCTTCCTATACCCCTTCTCTTCACTGTCTCCCCATACCTCTGCCCTTTCCTTCCCTGTCTCCTATATCCCTTCCCTTCCCTGTCTACTATACCTCTTCCATGTCTCCTCCTATACCCCTGCCTTTCCTGTCTCCTCCTCTACCCCTATGCTTCCCTGTCTCCTATTCCCCTTCCCATCTCCTTCTATACCCCATTCACTTCCCCGTCTCCTTCTATACCCCTTCCCTTCGCTGTCTCCTCTTATACCCCTTCCTTTCCGTCTCCTTTTAAACCCCTCCCCTTCTTCCCTTCTCCCTTCTTTTCCCTTCCCCTCCCCTCTCCTTCCCCATTCCCCTCCCCTCTCCTTCCCCATTTCCTTTCCCCTTCCCCCTTTCCTTCGCCTTTCCCCTTTCCTTTGCCCTTTTCCTTTTCTGCTTCTCCTTCCTCTTCCCTTCCTCCTCTTATACCCCTTCTCTTCCCTCCCCTGTCTTCTCCTATACCCCTGCCCGTTCTTTCCATGTGTCCTGTACCCCTTCCCTTTCTTTCCCTGTCTCCTCCTATACCCCTTCCCTTCCCTATCTCCACCTATACCCCTGCCCTTCCCTTCCATGTCTCCTCCTATACCCCTTCCCTTCCCTGTCTCATATGCCTTTCCTCCCCTTACCTGTCTCCTCCTATACCCCCTTCCCTTCTCCCTTCCTTTACCTTTCCTTCCCTTCATCCCTCCCGTCCCCTCCACCCCCTCCCCTATCCCCTTCACTTTCCCCTCCCCCTTTCTTTTCTCATCCTCTCTGTGCTGTGCCCTTTCCCCTTTCCTTTGCTCGTTTCCCCTTTTTATTTTCCCCTTCTCTTCATTTCCTTTCCTTGCCCTCCCCTGTCTCTGCCTATATCCTAACAACCCCCACGTTCCCTCTCTTTCCTTCTTCCTTGCTCTTCCCTTCCCTGTCTCCTCATATTACCTTTCCCTTCCCTGTCTCCTTCTATATCCTTCTCTTTTTCCCATACCCCTTCTCTTTTTCCCCCTATACCCCATTCCTTCCCTGTCTCCTATACCCATTCCCTGCCTCCTCCTATACCCCTTCCCTCCCTTACCTGTCTCCTCTGCCCCTTCCCTGCCTCCCCAAATACACATCCCCTCTCTTACCTGTCTCCTCCTTTAACCCTTCCCAGTCTCCTCCTATACCCCTTCCCTGTTTTCTCCTATACCCCTTCCCTTTCATTCCTTACCCTGACTGCTCCTATACCCCTTACCTTCCCTACCTCTTCATGTACCCCTCCCCTGTCTCCTCCTTTACCCCTCCCTTCCCTGTCTCCTCCTATACCCCTTCACTGTCTCCTATAGCAGTTCGCTGTCTTCTCCTATCCCCTCTCCCTTCCATGTCTCCTCCTATTCCCCTGCCTTCCATGTCTCCTCTATCCCTTCCCTGTCTCCTCCCATACCACTCCCGTCTCCACCTATACCCTTCACTTTCTCCTCCTATACCCCTTCCCTTCCTCCCTTCCTCCTCCTAAACGCCTTCCCTTCCCTGTCTCATACGCCTTTCCTCCCCTTACCTGTCTCATCCTATACCCCTCCCCCTTCCTTTTTCCCTTCCCCCTTCCCTTCTCCCTTCTTTTACCTTTCCTTCCCTTCATCCCCCACCCCTCCACTTCCCTTCCCTTTTCCCTCCCCTTTTTCTTTCTCCTTATCCCTTTGCTTTACCCATTTCCCTTTCCTTTGCCCTTTCCCCTTTTCATTTTCTCCTTCTCTTCCTTTCCTTGCCCTTCCCTGTCTCTGCCTATATCTTTCCAGCCCCCACTTTCCCTCTCTTTCCTTCTTCCTTTTTCTTCCCTTCCCTACCTATCCATGTTACCCTTCCCTTCCCTGTCTTCTTCTATATCCTTCTCTTTTCCCCATACCCCTTATCTTTTTCCTCCTATACCCTATTCCTTCCCTGTCTCATATACCCCTTCCCTGCCTCCTCCTATACCCCTTCCCTCTCTTAACTGTCTCCTATGCCCCTTCCCTGCCTCCTCCCCTCTCTTACCTGTCTCATTTATCCCTTCCCAGTCTCCTCCTATACCCCTTCCCTGTTTTCTCTATACCCCTTCCCTTCCATTCCCTACCCGCTCCTATATCCCTTCCCTGTCTCCTTCTATACCCCTTCACTTCCCTGTCTCCTTCTATACCCCTTCCCTTCACTGTTTCCTCATCCTATACCCCTTCCCTGTCTCCAACTATACCCCTTCCCTGTCCTACTTTACCCATCCTCTTCCATTCTTCCCCCTTCCCTTCTTCCCTTCTCCCTTCCTCCTTCCCTTTCGTACTCCGTCTGTTCCCTTTCCTCCCCCTTTTCCTTTCCTTCCCCTTTCCCCTTTTCCCTTCCTTTCCCTGTCTCCTCCTATACCTCTTCCCTGTCTCCTCCTGCCCCCTTTCCCTTCCCTGCATCTTCCTATACCCCTTCTCTTCACTGTCTCCCCATACCTCTGCCCTTTCCTTCCCTGTCTCCTATATCCCTTCCCTTCCCTGTCTACTATACCTCTTCCATGTCTCCTCCTATACCCCTGCCTTTCCTGTCTCCCCCTCTACCCCTATGCTTCCCTGTCTCCTATTCCCCTTCCCATCTCCTTCTATACCCCATTCACTTCCCCGTCTCCTTCTATACCCCTTCCCTTCGCTGTCTCCTCTTATACCCCTTCCTTTCCGTCTCCTTTTATACCCCTCCCCTTCTTCCCTTCTCCCTTCTTTTCCCTTCCCCTTCCCCTCCCCTCCCCTCTCCTTCCCCATTCCCCTCCCCTCTCCTTCCCCATTTCCTTTCCCCTTCCCCCTTTCCTTCGCCTTTCCCCTTTCCTTTGCCCTTTTCCTTTTCTGCTTCTCCTTCCTCTTCCCTTCCTCCTCTTATACCCCTTCTCTTCCCTCCCCTGTCTTCTCCTATACCCCTGCCCGTTCTTTCCATGTGTCCTGTACCCCTTCCCTTTCTTTCCCTGTCTCCTCCTATACCCCTTCCCTTCCCTATCTCCACCTATACCCCTGCCCTTCCCTTCCATGTCTCCTCCTATACCCCTTCCCTTCCCTGTCTCATATGCCTTTCCTCCCCTTACCTGTCTCCTCCTATACCCCCTTCCCTTCTCCCTTCCTTTACCTTTCCTTCCCTTCATCCCTCCCCTCCCCTCCACCCCCTCCCCTATCCCCTTCACTTTCCCCTCCCCCTTTCTTTTCTCATCCTCTCTGTGCTGTGCCCTTTCCCCTTTCCTTTGCTCGTTTCCCCTTTTTATTTTCCCCTTCTCTTCATTTCCTTTCCTTGCCCTCCCCTGTCTCTGCCTATATCCTAACAACCCCCACGTTCCCTCTCTTTCCTTCTTCCTTGCTCTTCCCTTCCCTGTCTCCTCATAGTACCTTTCCCTTCCCTGTCTCCTTCTATATCCTTCTCTTTTTCCCATAACCCTTCTCTTTTTCCCCCTATACCCCATTCCTTCCCTGTCTCCTATACCCATTCCCTGCCTCCTCCTATACCCCTTCCCTCCCTTACCTGTCTCCTCTGCCCCTTCCCTGCCTCCCCCAATACACATCCCCTCTCTTACCTGTCTCCTCCTTTAACCCTTCCCAGTCTCCTCCTATACCCCTTCCCTGTTTTCTCCGATACCCCTTCCCTTTCATTCCTTACCCTGACTGCTCCTATACCCCTTACCTTCCCTACCTCTTCATGTACCCCTCCCCTGTCTCCTCCTTTACCACTCCCTTCCCTGTCTCCTATGCCCCCCTTCCCTTCCATCTCCTTCTATACCCTTCACTTCCCTGCCCCCTTTCCTGTCTCTACCTATACCCTTCCAATCCCCACTTTCCCTCCCTTTCCTTCTTCCCTTCTCTTCCCTCTCTCCTCCTATTACCCTTTCCCTTTTCTTCCCTGACTCCTCCTATCCCCCTCTCGTCCCTTCCCTATCTCCTCCTATATCCCTCTCCCCTTTTCCCTATGCCCTTTCACTTTTTCCTCCTAAACCCGTCCTCCCCATCTCCTATACCCCTTTTATGCCTCCTCCTATACCCATCCCCTGTCTCCTCCTATATCACTCTCTTCCCTTCCCTTTCCCCATCCCCTTTTTCCTTCTAAACCCGTCTTTCCGTCTCCTTTACCCCTTCCCTGCCTCCTCCTATGCTTCTCCCCTTCCCTGTCTCCTTCTGTATCTCTTCCCTTCCAAGTCTCCTTCTAATCATCTTCCCCTATACCCCTACCGTGTGATCTCCTATACCCATTCCCTTCCCTGTCTCCTCCTATACCCCTTCCCTGCCTTTTCCTATACCTCTTCCCTTCCCTGTCTCCCATGCCCCTTCCCTGCCTCCTCCTATACTCCTTCCCTTAACTGTCTCCTCCTGTACCCCTTCCCTTCCCTGTCTAATCCTATACCCCTTCTCTGTTTCCTTCTATACTCCCACCCTTCACTGTCTCCTTTTATACCCCTTATATTCCCTGTCTCCTCCTATATCCCTTCCCACCTCTTTTGTCTCCTCCTATACACCTTCCTTGTCTCATACTTTACCTCTCCATTCCCTTCTCCCCTCCCTCTTATATTCCATTCCATATTTCCTTAACCTTTCTCCTCCCCTTTCTGTACCCCTTTTTTCCCTCCCCCTTTCCTCCTTCCCATTTCCTTTCCCCTTCTCCCTTTCCTTTGCGCTTTTGCCCTTTCCCTTCCCTGCCCTTCCCTGTCTCCGCCTTTACCCTTCCAACCCCAACTTTCCATCCCTTTTCTTCTTCCCCTCCTTTCCTTTTTCTTTCCTTTCAGTCCATTCCCTTCCTTTCCCTGTCCTCTGTCCTATCCCCTTCCAACACCTCCTATCCTAATCCCTTTACTTCCAGTTTCTCTCCTTTCCTAACCTTCCCCTTCCCTCCCCTTTCCTATGCTTCCGCTTCTCTTTCTTTCCCCTCCCCGTTTCACTTCCTCTTCCCTTTTTCCCCTTTCCCCCTCCCCTTCCCTTCCTGTCCCTCCTCTTCTCTTTTCTTGCTTTCCTTCCCTTCTTTTTCCATTCTTTCTCTCTCCTCCTATACCCTTCCTTTCTATCTTCTTACCTATCTCTATCTTCAGTCCTATACCCTTCTAACTCCACCCATCCCCTTCTACTGTCCTGTGCCCTTCCCTGTCTCTCTCTCTATATATATATATATATCATTTTTTTAATCAACCTAAAACCCTAAGATAACCCATACCACCCCAATACCCATACCCCCTTAAATTGCTAAAATACCCTTACCACCCCAATACCCAGCATAAATTACCTATAGCACTCCAAAACCCATACCGAACCCCTAAATTACCCTTGACACTCCAAAACCCATACCCCCTGAACTTTAAAATAACCCCAGGCACCCCAAAACTCATAGCTACACTGAACCCTAAAATTACCCTTAGCACCTCAAAACCCATACCCACCCTAAAACCTAAAATGTTCCTTGGCACCCCAAAACCCATACCCACCCTGAACCCTAAAATTACCATTTGCACCCCAAAACCAATACCTAAAATGACCCTTGGCACCCCGAAACTCATACCTCCCATAACCCAAAAAGTACCCTTAGCACCCCAAAACCAATACCTACAATTAACCCTAAAATTACCTTTGGCACCCCAAAACCCACACCCACCGTGAGCCCTAAAATTTTCAGTGGCACCCTAAAACCCATACCCAACCGTAACCCTAGAATTACCCTTGGCACCCCAAAACCCACACCCAACCTGAACCCCAAAATGACCCTTGGCACCCCAAAACCCATACACTTTCTCAACCCTAAAATGACCCTTAGCACCCCAAAATTCATACCTACCATGAACCCTAAAACTATCCATAGCACCCCAAAACCCATACCCACCCTGAACCCTAAAATTACCCTTCGCACCCCAAAACCCATACCCCCATAACCCCAAAAATAATCTTGGCACACCCTACCTACAATGCACCCTTAAATTACACTTAGCAGACCAAAACCCATACCCAAACTGAAACCAAAAATTACCCTTGGCACGCCAAAACCCATAACCACCCTGAACCCTAAAATTACCCTTTGCACCCCAAAACCAATACCTAAAATTACCGGTGGCAGCCAACAAACCATACCCTCCATAACCCCAAAAATAACCTTGTAACCTTGGCACCCCAAAACCCATACCTACAAGGAACCCTAAAATTACCCTTAGCACCCTAAAACCCATACTCACTCTGAACCCTAAAACTACCTTTGGCTCCCCAAAACCCCTATCTACCCTGAACTTTAAAATTACCCTTGGTACCCCAAAACCCATACCGACCCCAAGCCCTAAAATTACCCTTGGGACCCCCAAACCAACACCCAACCTGAACCCTTAAATTATCCTCGACACCCCAAAACCCACACCCACGCTGAAACCTAAAATTACCCTTGGCACCCCAAAAACCATACCCACCCTAAGCCCTAAAATTACCATTGGCACCCTATAACCCATACCCACCCTGAACCCTAAGGTTACCCGTGGCACCCCAAAACCCACACCCACCCAGAACCCTACAATTACCCTTGGCACCCCAAAACCCATACACACCCTGAACCCTAAAATTACCATTGACACCCAAAAACACATACCCATGCTCAACCCTAAAATGACCCTTAGCACCCCAAAACCCAAACCCACCCTGAACCCTAAAATTAACCTTGGAACCCCAAACCCCATACCCACCCTGAACCCTAAAATTACCCATAGCACCCCAAAACCCATACTTGATCTGAACCCTAAAACTACCCCTGACTCCCCAAAACCCACGCCCACCACGAAGACTAAAATTACTATTGGTTCACCAAAACCCATCCCATACTGAAAACTAAGATTACCCTTGGCACCCCAAAACCCACACTGAACCCTAAAATCACCTGTTACCCCAAAACTCATACCCACCCTGAGCCCTAAAATTACCCTTGACACCCTAAAACCCATACCCACCCTGAAACCTAAGGTTACCTATGACACCCCAAAACCCACACCCGCCCTAAACCCCAAAATTACCCTTGGCACACCAAAACCCATACCCACCCTGAACCCCAAAATTACCCTTGGCACCCCAAAACCCATACCCAGGCTCAACCCTAAAATTACCTTTAGCACCCCAAAACCCATACCGACCCTGAACCCTAAAATTACTATTGGCGCCCCAAAACCCATACCTACAATAAACACAAAAATTAGCCTTAGCAACCCAAAACCAATACTCACTCTGAACCCTAAAACTACACTTGGCTCCCCAAAACCCATATCAACCCTGAGCCCTAAAATTACCCTTGGCACCCCAAAACCCACACCCACCGGAGCCCTAAAATTACCATTGGCACCCTAAAACCCATACTCAACCTGAACCCTAGAATTACCCTTAGCACCCCAAAACCCATACACACCCTGGACCCTAAAATTACCATTAACACCCAAAAACACATACCCATGCTCAACCCTAAAATGACCCTTAGCACCCCAAAACCCAAACCCACCCTGAACCCTAAAATTAACCTTGGAACCCCAAACCCCATACCCACCCTGAACCCTAAAATTACCCATAGCACCCAAAAACCCATACTTAATCTGAACCCTAAAACTACCCCTGACTCCCCAAAACCCACGCCCACCGCGAAGACTAAAATTACTATTGGTTCACCAAAACCCATCCCATACTGAAAACTAAAATTACCCTTGGCACCCCAAAACCCACACTGAACCCTAAAATCACCTGTTACCCCAAAACCCATACCCACCCTGAGCCCTAAAATTACCCTTGACACCCTAAAACCCATACCCACCCTGAAACCTAAGGTTACCTATGGCACCCCAAAACCCACACCCGCCCTAAACCCCAAAATTACCCGTGGCACCCCAAAACCCATACCCACCCTGAACCCCAAAATTACCCTTGGCACCCCAAAACCCATACCCAGGCTCAACCCTAAAATTACCTTTAGCACCCCAAAACCCATACCCACCCTGAACCCTAAAATTACTATTGGCGCCCCAAAACCCATACCTACAATAAACCCAAAAATTATCCTTAGCAACCCAAAACCAATACTCACTCTGAACCCTAAAACTACACTTGGCTCCCCAAAACCCATATCAACCCTGAGCCCTAAAATTACCCTTGGCACCCGAAAACCCACACCCACCGGAGCCCTAAAATTACCATTGGCACCCTAAAACCCATACTCAACCTGAACCCTAGAATTACCCTTAGCACCCCAAAACCCACTCCACTCTGAACCCCAAAATTTTCCTTGGCACCCCAAAACCCTTTCCCACCCTGAACCCCATAATTACCCTTGGCACCCCAAAACCCATACCCAGTCTCAAACCTAAAACTACCCCTAGCACCCCAAAATTCATACCTACCCTGAACCCTAAAATTACCCTTAGCACCCCAACACCCATACCCACTGTGAACCCTAAAACTACCCTTAGCTCATCAAAACCCATACCCACCTTGAACTTTAAAATGAACCTTGGTACCCCAAAAGCCATACCCACCCTGACTCCTAAGGTTACTCTTGTCACCCCAAAACCCACATCCACCTTGAACCCCAAAATTACCCTTGGCACCCCAAAACCCATACCCCGGCTCAACCCTAAAATGACCCTTAGCAACCCAAACCCATACCCACCATGAACCCTAAAATTAACCTTGGCACCCCAAACCCATACCCACCCTGAACCCTAAAATTACTCTTGGCACCCCAAAACCCATACCCACCCTGAACCCTAAAATTACCCTTAGCACCCCTAAACCTATACTCTGAACCCTACAACGACCCTTGACTCCCCAAAACCCAAGCCCACCCTGAATCCTAAAATCACCCATGGCACCCCAAAACCCATTCCGAACTTTAAAATGACCCTTGGTACCCCTAAACCCATACCCACCCTGAGCCCTAAAATTACCCTTGCTACCTCAAAACCCACCCTGAACCCTCAAATTATCCTCAACACCCTAAAACCCATACCCACCCTGAACCCTAAGGTTACCCTTGGCACCCCTAAACCCACACCCGCCCTGAACCCCAAAATTACCCTTAGCACCCCAAAACCCATACCCACCCTGAACACTACTGTTACCCTTGGCACCCCTAAACCCACACCCGCCCGGAACCCCAAAATTACCCTTGGCACCCCAAAACCCATACCCACCCTGAACCCCAAAATTGCCCTTGCACTACAAAACCCATACCCAGGCTCAACCCTAAAATGACCCTTAGTACCCCAAAACCCATACCCACCCTGAACCCTAAAATTAACCTTGGCAGCCCAAAATCTATACCCACCCTGAACCCTAAGGTTACCCTTGGCACCCCTAAACCCACACCCGCCCTGAACCCCAAAATTACCCTTGGCACCCCTAAACCCATACCCACCCTGAACCCCAAAATTACCCTTGCACTACAAAACCCATACCCAGGCCCAACCCTAAAATGATCCTTAGCACCTCAAAACCCATACTCACTCTGAACCCTAAAACTACCCTTGGCTCCCAAAAACCGATGTCTACCCTGAACTCTAAAGTTACCCTTGGCTCAGCCAAAACCCATCCCATACTGAACCCTAAAATTGCCCTTAGCGCTCCAAAACCCACACCCCCCGAACCCTTAAATTATCCTTGGCACCCCAAAACCCACATCCATCCTGAACCCTAAAATTACCCTTAGCACCCCAAAACCCATACCCATCCTGAGCCCTAAAATGACGATTGGCACGCTATAACCCATACCCACCCTGAACCCTAGAACTACCCCTGGCACCCCCAAACCCACACCCACCCTGAACCCCAAAATTTCCCTTGGCACCCCAAAACTCATACCCACCCTGAACCCCAAAATGACCTTTAGCACCCCAAAACCCATACCTACCCTGAACCCTAAAATTACCCTTAGCACCCCGAATCCCATACCCACCCTGAACCCTAAAATTACTTTTAGCACCCCAAAAAACACCCCCAAAAAAACCTTGGCACCCCATACCAAATGTACCCTAAAATTACCCTTAGCACCCCAAAACCCATACCCACCCTGAAACCTAAAATTATCCTTGGCGCGCCAAAACCCATAACTACCCTGAAGCTTAAAATTACCCTTTGCACCCCAATACCAATACCTAAAATTATCTGTGGCACCCCAAAACCCATATCCCCATACCCCAAAAATAACCTTGACACCCCAAAACCCATACCTACAATGAACCCGAAAATTAAAGTATCTCAACACCCCAAAACCCACACCCACCCTGGACCCTACAATTACCCATAGCACCCCAAAACCCATAACCCCACAAAACCTTGGCACCCCATACCTACAATGTACCCTAAAATGACCCTTAGCACCCCAAAACCCATACCCACCCTGAAACCTAAAATTACCCCTGGCACCCCAAAACCCATTACTACCCTGAACCCTAAAATGACCCTTTGGACCCCAAAACCAATACCTAAAATTACCCGTGGCACCCCAAAACCTATATCCCCCATACCCCAAAAATAACCTTGACACCCCTAAACCCATACCTACAAAGAACCTTGAAATTACCATTGGCATACTAAACCCTTACCTACCCTGAACCCTAAGATTACCCTTGCACCCCAAAATCAACACCCACCCTGAACCCCAAAATTACCCTTGGCACCCCAAAATTCATACCCACCCTGAACCCCAAAATTACCCTTGACACCCCATAACCCATACCCAGGCTCAACCCTAAAATGACCCTTAGCACCCCAAAACCCATACCCACACTGAACCCTAAAATTAACGTTGGCACCCCAAAACCCATACCCACCCCAAACCCTAAAAGTACCCTTAGCACCCAAAAACCCAAACTCACTCTGAACCCTAAAACTACCCTTGGCTCCCCAAAACCCATGCCCACCCTGAACTCCAAAATTTCCCTTGGCTCGCCAAAACCAATCCCATACTGAACCCTAAAATTACCCTTGGCACCCCAAAACCCACACACACCCTGAACCTTAAATTCAACCTTGTCACCCAAAACCAAATACCCACCCTGAACACTAAAAAAAACACGTGGCACCCCAAAACCCATACCTACCCTGAACCCTAAAATTACCCTTGGCATCCCAAAACCCACACCCACCCTGGACCTTAAAATAACCTTTTACAGTCCAAAACCCATACCCACCCTGAACCCCAAAATTATCCTTCGCACCATAGAGACCCACACCTCCCCTAACCCAAAAACTTCCCTTGGCGCACATAAACCCATACCTACTTGATCCCTAAAATTACCCTTTGCACCCCAAAACCCATACCCACACTGAACCCTAAAATTACACTTGTCACTCCAAAATCCATACCCACCATCAAATCTCAAATTACCCTTTGCACCCCAAAACGCATACATAAAATTACCATTAGCACCCCATTCATGTTATAAATATTATATTTAGATGCAAATGGATGTTTATATTCCTTGCAATGCGTTTGTTTAATATGTATGAAAAATATGTTTAATAAAAAATTTGAACACTAAAAAATGAATGTCTTGTTAAACTTTTCTTGTTAAAGGGTTGGATGTTTTGTGTTTTTCATGCTCAGTTCAGTCTGCTGTATCTTTGAGCTAGCGGAAATGGAAGAGAAGGAAAAGTAGAATTAGAGATGGGAGGGAAGGGGAAATGAGGGAAGGTCAGGGCGGGGGAACACGAGATAGTGAAGGTGGGCAGGAGAGAGGGCGGAAGGGAAGGTATAAAAAGGGGGAAAAGAGTTGGGGGGAGGAGAGCGCGAATAAAGGTAAAGAAAGGGTGGGGAAGGAGACAGGCGATGGAGGGGAAGGGGTAAGGTATCTTCTCCCGTTTACTATCCCCTGCATCCCTTCTCTCCTGCTCTTCTCTCCTATCGGCTCTCCTCACCTTCCCTCATTTTTCTTCCTGCCCTTTTTCTTTCTACTCTATCCCTTCCATATCTTTTCTCCTTGCCTACCTCCTTTGCTTCCCTATCACTCCTCTCCTCTGCCCTTCCCTTCCTTTCCCTTCCCATTGTTTCATTTTCCTTCCCTAACTTCTTTCCTTTTCTGTCTTTTCTCTCCCCTACTGTTCCCTTCCCCTAACTTCCATTACCTCCCTCGACTATCTCTCCTCTACTCGAGCCTTCCCTCAAATACCCTCCCCTCCCCTTTCACTCCCTCTTCCCTAGCTCTTCTTTTCTCTGCCCTTCCCTCCCCTTCCCCATCTTCTCATACCGCCTTTTCCTTTCACTTCTCTTTTTACCATTTCTTTCCTCTCCAAACTCTTTCCGTCCCCACCCTCCTCATTCTCCCATTCCCCTCCATTCCCTATCTCTCCACTCTCCCCTTCACTTCCTTCCCTATCTATTCTCTCCCCGTCCCGCCTGATACAACCCTTTCCTTGCTTTCCTTTCCCTTCCCATTAGTTTCATTATCTCTTCTATCCCCTCCGCTTCTCTTTCCCTTCCCTTTCTTTTCTTCTTTCCCTTCCTTTCTTTGCCAATGTCTTTCCCCATCTACCCTTTCCAGGCTTTTTAGCTATCGTTCCACCCTTTCCTCTTCTCTTCCCTTCCCTCCCCTTCCCATCTGTACACTCTTCTTTCTCCCAAACCTCTACTTCTCCGCCACTCCCTGTCCTCTCCTCTTCTCTCCCCCCTCTCCTTTCCTCTCCTCCTTTCTCCTCTTCTCTGTTCTCCTCTCTTTTCCTTTACTCTTCCCTTCCATTCCTTTCCCCTTCATTTCTCTTCCTTACTTCCCTAACTCTTCCTTTCCCTTTCCTAGTTGCTCTCTCCCCTTTACCTCCCTTCCCTATCTCTCCACACTTCTCATCTCCTCAGCGTCTCTTCCTCTTTACATACACTTTTCTTGACGTTCCACCCTCCCCTCACCTTCTTTCCCTTTCCCAGTCACTTAATTATTTCGCTACCTCTCCTCTCCCCTCCTACATTTACTTCCCTTTTATAATATCCTTCCCTACCCTTCCCTGTCTCTCCCCCAAACCTCTCCCTCCATTCCTTTCATTCTTCCCTATCACCTCTAGTATTACCCTATTATCCTCAATTCCATTCTCTTCCTTTCCCATTTCTCCACTTTCCTGCCTTGCCTTCTCCTCCCATCCGCTCTCCTCACCTTTCCTTGCCTTTAACTCCCCTCTCCCGTTCTCTTCTAGTTCCTCTGTTTCCCTTCCTATATTCTCCCCTTCCTTCCCTTGCCTTTTCTCATCTCCCCTTCCATCTCCTCCCCATCTCTTCTCTCCCTTTTCTTTTCCTCCTCATGCCTTCTCTCCCCTTTGTCTCTTCTAATCCCTTCCCTCTTCCCATTCCTTTCCCTCTCTTTTTTCTCCTCACTTCCATCCTTAATTTCTCTCCCCCTGTTCCCCTCCACTCCCAACTTTTCTACCTATTCCTTCCATTGTATCTCCTTCCCTCTTCTCCTCCCCTTCCTGCCTTCACTTCCCATTTCCCTTACACTCCTTGCCCTTAGCTTTTTCTACTTTCCTGTCTAACCCTCCCTTCCCCTCCCTCTCTACTTCTATTCCCTTCCCTCTTCCCTTCAATTCCCCTTGGTTCTCTTCCTTACTTATCTAGCTCTCCTCCCCCCTTTCCTTTCACTTCCCCTACCTTCCTTCCCTATTTTAGCTCTCCCTTTCACTTACCTTACCTATCTCTCCACTCTTCTCTTCTCATATCCACTCTCCTCAGCTTTCCCCTTTCCATACACTTTCGGGAAAGTGCATGGAAAGGGGAAAGCTGAGGAGAGTGGATATGAGAAGTGAAGAGTGGAGAGATAGGTAAGGTAAGTGAAAGGGAGAGCTAAAATAGGGAAGGAAGTTAGGGGAAGTGAAAGGAAAGAGGGAGGAGAGCTAGATAAGTAAGGAAGAGAACCAAAGGGAATTGAAGGGAAGAGGGAAGGGAATAGAAGTAGAGAGGGAGGGGAAGGGAGGGTTAGACGGGAAAGTAGAAAAAGCTAAGGGAAAGGAGTGTAAGGGAAATGGGAAGTGAAGGCAGGAAGGGGAGGAGAAGAGGGAAGGAGATACAATGGAAAGAATAGGTAGAAAAGTTGGGAGTGGAGGGGAACAAGGGGGAGAGAAATTAAGGATGGAAGTGAGGAGAAAAAAGAGAGGGAAAGGAATGGGAAGAGGGAAGGGATTAGAAGAGACAAAGGGGAGAGAAGGCATGAGGAGGAAAAGAAAACGGAGAGAAGAGATGGGGAGGAGATGGAAGGGGAGATGAGAAAAGGCAAGGGAAGGAAGGGGAGAAGATAGGAAGGGAAACAGAGGAACTAGAAGAGAACGGAAGAGGGGAGTTAAAGGCAAGGAAAGGTGAGGAGAGCGGATGGGAGGAGAAGGCAAGGCAGGAAAGTGGAGAAATGGGAAAGGAAGAGAATGACATTGAGGATAATAGGGTAATACTAGAGGTGATAGGGAAGAATGAAAGGAATGGAGGGAGAGGTTTGGGGGAGAGACAGGGAAGGGTAGGGAAGGATATTATAAAAGGGAAGTAAATGTAGGAGGGGAGAGGAGAGGTAGCGAAATAATTAAGTGACTGGGAAAGGGAAAGAAGGTGAGGGGAGGGTGGAACGTCATGAAAAGTGTATGTAAAGAGGAAGAGACGCTGAGGAGATGAGAAGTGTGGAGAGATCTGGAAGGGAGGTAAAGGGGAGAGAGCAACTAGGAAAGGGAAAGGAAGAGTTAGGGAAGTAAGGAAGAGAAATGAAGGGGAAAGGAATGGAAGGGAAGAGTAAAGGAAAAGAGAGAGGAGAACAGAGAAGAGGAGAGGAGAAAGGAGGAGAGGAAAGGAGAGGGGGAGAGAAGAGGAGAGGACAGGGAGTGGCGGAGAAGGAAAGGTTTGGGAGAAAGAGGAGTGTACAGATGGGAAGGGGAGGGAAGGGAAGAGAAGAGGAAAGGGTGGAACGATAGCTAAAAAGCCTGGAAAGGGTAGATGGGGAAAGACATTGGCAAAGAAAGGAAGGGAAAGAAGAAAAGAAAGGGAAGGGAAAGAGAAGCGGAAGGGGATAGAAGAGATAATGAAACTAATGGGAAGGGAAAGGAAAGCAAGGAAAGGGTTGTATCAGGCGGGACGGGGAGAGAATAGATAGGGAAGGAAGTGAAGGGGAGAGTGGAGAGATAGGGAATGGAGGGGAATGGGAGAATGAGGAGGGTGGGGACGGAAAGAGTTTGGAGAGGAAAGAAATGGTAAAAAAGAAAAGTGAAGTGAAAGGAAAAGGAGGTATGAGAAGATGGGGAAGGGGAGGGAAGGGCAGAGAAAAGAAGAGATAGGTAAGAGGGAGTGAAAGGGGAGGGGAGGGTACTTGAGGGAAGGCTCGAGTAGAGGAGAGATAGTCGAGGGAGGTAATGGAAGTTAGGGGAAGGGAACAGTAGGGGAGAGAAAAGACAGAAAAGGAAAGAAGTTAGGGAAGGAAAATGAAACAATGGGAAGGGAAAGGAAGGGAAGGGCAGAGGAGAGGAGTGATGGGGAAGCAAAGGAGGAAGGCAAGGGTAGGGAGGAAAGATATGGAAGGGATAGAGTAGAAAGAAAAAGGGCAGGAAGAAAAATGAGGGAAGGTGAGGAGAGCCGATAGGAGAGAAGAGCAGGAGAGAAGGGATGCAGGGGAAAGTAAACGGGAGAAGATAGGAGACATAGCTAAGGGGATAGAGAAGGCAAGGGAGGGAAGGAGAGATATGGGGACGCGAACAGGAAAGATAGAGAAGAGAAGAAAAGGGGATAGTGGACGGAAAGGTTAGGAGAGCAGATGGGAGAGGAGAGGCAATGAGGGAAATAGATAAAAGGGAAGAGGAAAGGAAAGGAGAGGATACATAAGCAGTGGAAGAGAAGGAAAGGGTTAGAAGGGAGAGGAGCTATATGGAAGGGACAGGAAAGGGAAGGGAAGAGGGATGGAAAGGAATGTGAAGCGTAGGGGAGACAAGGAAATGGAAGATGCAGGGAGGGTATAGGGATTAAGAAATGGGGAGTGAGGTGAAGGAAAGGGGAGAGTTGAGACAGCGAAGGTACGTGATGGGAAAGAGAGCGGAGGAAGGGTAGAGAATGGGATATGATACAAAAATTGGGGTAGCAAGGAAGGAAAGGGGAATGGTGGGAAGGCGAGGGGAGAAAAGGGAAGGGCAAAGAAAAGCAGAGACAGAAGGAAGGGAAAGGACATGGGAGGGAATGGAAAGGGAAGGTTAAGGGAGAGATATCGAAGGGAGGGGTAGGGGGATGAAAGGGAAGGGATAGAAAAGCAAAGAATGTTTGGGAAAGGGAGAGGAGAGCAAGGTAAAGGCATAAAGGGAATGGGAGAGGAGAGATAGGGAAGGAAGGAACAGAAGGGAAGGAGGGAGGAAGTGAGGGGAGAGATAAGCTAGAGAAGGGTAGGGGAAGGGTAAAGGAAATGAATGGAGGGGAGAGGGGAGGGGAGGAGAGATGGGAAGGACAGAAGGGAAGGAGAGGCAAGAGAAGATAAGCCAAGAGATAGGGAATGGAGAGGCCGGGGGGGAAAGGGACGGGTAAGGAAAGGATATGGAACAGGGGAAGGGATGGAAATTGAAGGTGAGGAGAGGAAAAGAGAGATAGGCAAGAGGCCTAAAGAAGAGACAAGCAATATGTAAGGAAGAAAGTGAGGGGAAGGTAAGAAGGGGAGGGAATGGTAGAGGAAGGAGAGATAAAGAAGTAATGGAGAGATAGGGAAGGGAATGAAATGGAAGGGGAGATGGAAATGGATGGAAGTAAGAGGAAAGGCAATGAAAGGGAGGGTTAAGAGGAAGGGGAGGGAGAGTGGAGGAGAGAGGGAGAAGAAAGGGAAGGGAATTGAAGGGAAATGGAAAGGGAAGTGAAGCAAATGGAGGAGAAGCGAAGGAGATGAAGAGGATGGAAGGGGAAAGGATAAAAGAGAAAGGGTAGGAAGGAAGGCGAGTGGAGGGGAGAGGAAGGAAGGGGAAGAAAGGTAAGGGAGAGGCGATGCAGAGAAGGAAGGGGAAGGACATTTGAAGGGAAATTATGAGAAGGAAAAGAGAACAGAAGGGGCTAGAAGAAATTGGAAAGGAAGGGGAGATGAGAGGAGAGTTAGGGAAGGGAAGTGAAGTGAAGAGGAGATAGTCAAGGGAAGCGATGAGAAATAGCAAAGGGATATAGAGGAAAAGGAATGAAAGGGAAGAAAGGAGACGGGAGGGAAGGGGAACGGTTATAAGAGATAGGGTAGAGTGGAAGGGAAGGGCATTGGATGGGAGGCGGGGACAGGAGAGGAAAGGGTAGAAGAATGAAGGGTAGAGGAGAAGAAATATAGAGAAGGAAGGGGGAGGGAGGGAGGGAGGGAAAGGAAGGAAGAGGGACGGAGGGCTCCCCTTCCTTTTCGGAGCCTGCTCAGCCCCCGCAGCTTCGGCCTCTCCCTGCCCCGAGCTGCAGCCGCCCGCAGTGGTACTCCCCGTCCGGTGTCCCCGAGTGTAATGCTGCAGCTGCCTGGTTACCAGCCTCTTATACCAAGAACACGTCACAATGGAGGCTTTTCAGCGTGTCATCATACATCACTGCTGTGTGGGTGATACCATGTGTTTCAGTTCAACAGGGGGAGCAGGCAAGGCACGGTTATTGTGCATTTTATTGAGATAATTTAACTTTTTTGTCACAAAATGATCCTGTGATTAACCTGAATAAGATCCAATCCTACCCGATATACTTCCCCAACAGTGGTCTCTCCTTTTCTCTCCGCTGCCGTGACGGCCTCCCCCCTGCATTTACTCTGCGCCTCGTGACATCGCATTGGAGCGCCTGTTAGGTCATAAGCGTTCCTTTCACAGGATTCTGCTTCTAGTGCCGCTGGGAAGGCACGCGCCTTTCAAGCGTATGTCAAACGTGGTTGTTTTTAGTCTTCGTTTAAAATCAATTACATTTTAATTGTACGTCTTATTCTCACAACTTGCTTGCATGGCGCCCTTTCCTTACATTGTACAAGTTAAATGATTTTTACTGGGACATATCCGCATCTCTGTCCAGTTTCTCCCCTAGTCCAGTAAACCGCGTTATACCTTTTAAGAAATGTTTGTATTGATATAAATACAAACGTACTTGTTCTCATACGGTGAATATTATAGTGAACAGAAGGGGCCAGACTTTGAGTCTCGCCTCAGGAGACCTGTAGTTCGGACCCTGTGCAATGCTGGCCGCTCGGTCAGGTCGTCCTTAGTGCGTCCGTAGATGCGGTTTATGTGGGTCTAATTGTTAACAATTGAAAACTGCTCCTCGTCTCCTGCAGGAAGCACAGTCCGCGTCTTTGCTGAAGGACGAATGTGTAAAGTCTCTGATTGAAAAGTACTGGCCCAGCTCTTTACAACCTGTGCCGGAAGGAGGCGCTAATGTCTCATATATACGCATGGTTGGAATAAACGTGAACATTTTGCCACCTCGAACACCAGGAGATAAGACCAGGGTATGACTGACATGTCTGGAGTGCGCGTGAAAGAGGAATGATTAGGGTGACCAACTGGCATGGGTGCATATTAGGATGGTGGGTGTGAACATTCAGGACATCGGGTTAAAATTCAGTACAAAAATTCAGGACAGAAGGTCAAAATTCATGTACAGGCAAATCAGAGGAGGTCGCGCAATAGTTAGTATATGAATAAGTAAATTAACAACCAAAATAACTACAAGTCAAAAAAATTCATATTAGGTTGAGAAGATCGTGCACTTCATGGTTTATCAGTATGCACGCAGTTTTGAGCAACTGCAGTTCTTTTTGTGGGAATTCATTTGATCATAATCTATTTATATAATTCTTTTCTCTCTATTCTTTAAAATCATATTTTATTTTATTTTCATATTTCCCTATTCCATATTCACATTAATTTTTTTGTTCCTTTTTTCATTTGATCATCCTCTTGTCCTTCCTTTATGTTTAATCTGTTTTATAGCCCATACTCAGTTTCTTAGTTCGTTTTCTCACTCCATTTGTGTCATACGTTTTTTTGATTTAGCCTTTTTAATAATTTATCTTTCTGTTCCCGCTTTTGCCAACTTCTGCATCCTTTGGGCCCCCTCCCCACGGCTGCATCACGGTGATTATTCTTGTTTTGATTATTAGGTTCTTATCCTGTCTTGTGCTGACCTGGGAGCCAAGTTAGGATGGGTGATGAAACTCTTTTATCTGACGCAGTCCATTTATATAATTTCCATCGCCACTAGAACATGGGTAACGTTGGGGACACGTGTGTTGTGGCTCCCTTGCACTGCTAGTAGCATGACACTGTACTGCGTGGTATGACTGGGCCATGAAAAGTATATTTTCTTGTTAGGTTTCGACCTGGCCGTAGCACTGCGAAGCAGGGCTACGCCCAGGCGAAAGCTATTGTTTACATTATGGGGGACTTGAATCCGCCCCTTCTTCCATTGGCTAGCTCCATAAATGGAGGCTAGCCATTGGAAGAGATTGGCCGTCAATCACGTTTTCCAGTGAAAACGCGATTCGGGGGCGTTTCTGGGTCTTTTTTTAAGCCCCGCCCCTTGTTGCCGTGTGTCCCGGGCCGCGCTGTGAT
This sequence comes from Lissotriton vulgaris, assembly GCF_964263255.1. Lineage (NCBI taxonomy): Eukaryota > Metazoa > Chordata > Amphibia > Caudata > Salamandridae > Lissotriton > Lissotriton vulgaris. Next base: position 231,375 of record NW_028246214.1, read on the forward strand.
TGGCTGCAGGCCCGGGACACCCCCCTGACGTAATTTCCCGGGCCGCGCTGTGATTGGCTGCCCGCCCGGGACACCCCCGTGACGTCAGCCAATCACAGCACGGCCCGGGCCTGACTTGTTAGGTCTCGCTATTCGATGCGCACGCATCGAGCTTGCGAGGATATAGGGCTTTAAACAAACTTTAACTAACTGGGCGATTTGGTGCTGTGCCCGTGGCTTTTAGGTCAATGCGCAAGCGCATTGACCTAAAATGCGCGTGCACATCACCAAATCGCCGTCTGTTCCCTCAGACGCACTCCAGGCCCCTGCTGCTTTCACACCCTCTCCCCGCTCCGCCCCCTCCCCTGCCCGCCGTGTCGCATTTCTCCTCCCCCCTCCCCTTCTCTGCCTTCCCTCCGTCTTGTTTTTTTTTTTACCCGCTCCGCACCCTCCCCTGCCCGCCGTGTCGCATTTTTTTTCTTTCAAATGCTTCCACCCAGTTTGCGATCCTGTACACATTCATCCCCATTGTTTCCAGTTGTTAGACGACGTGAAACATTGGCAATAAACGGACGGATATTTTGCTGGCAGTAACGTATCTTCAGGCTGACTGGATTAGCATCGATATTTGAAGACAGCTTGCTTGTAGCTAAAAGGCAGGTCAGTGCAACAGGATTACATTGCCTTAGACACGGGTGTGGTATCTGACTTGGGAGCAGACATAGTGGGGAGGTACATACCAGCTCACACTGAAGCAAGAAACACAGGCGAACTCGCACAGTTATTTGAAAAGTGTTCCTAATGAAATAAAGCAGTCTCAATCACTGGTAATTCCTTGGCATGCCTACTCAATGGGTGGCAGTGTACTGCACTGAGATATAATACCAACTCCTCAGCAACTGTAGATTATTATATAAATGCCTTCCCTCATTCTCCGTTCCCTCATTCTTGTTCCCCTTCTCACCGCTACTCGAGGGGCACCCCCGGCTGCCCACAGAGCTGTCGATGCCACTTCCATGTCTTCTTTACCCTCCCTCCCCTCCCTTCCAGCGGAGCCAGGGACAACCTGCGACCAGCACCCTAGAGTATGGTCAGAGCTGTGTGTCTCAGCTTATGAAGTGGACTAGGCCGTGTCCTGCCTGCTGCATGTCAGATTACTTTGTTGAGAGGTATTTTGTTGTAATTGCGAATATCTACAGTTTATTACCCACGATGGGACCCTTACTGGAAAACATTTCAATTCTGGCGCTGTTACATTTTAAACACATTCGGTTTACAGTTGTAAACATCATTGTGGGGTTAGCTCTTGTGAATTCGGACATGTCTCTCCCAAGAAGCCAGGGAGTGTAACAGGCTCTTCTTGACCCAGGGCCTGTGTGGCGATGTAAGGTGGTTGACTCAGGCCTGGGTGCAGGAAAGGTTCGTGGACGCTGTGCTTGTTCGCAATCCATACAACAGTTTCCTTTAAATGTACTTTTTATGTCATTAAGTCTGGCTACAGACGGCTTTAAATCTTTCAAAAACAAATTCAAACAACTCTAACAAAACATACAATGTTGAGCAGTACAGAGAGCCAGTGGGGTGTAGGTTAGCCCTTTTTCATCTATCGGTTACTGAGTGTTTTTAGGTCTCGCTATTCGATGTGCACCATCACCTCCACATCCACCATGACATCCACCGCCACATCCACCACCACATCCACCACCACTACATCCACCACCACATCCACTACAACCACCACCCCATCCACCACTACCACCACCACCGTATCCACCACCACCACCGCATCCACCACATCCACCGCATCCACCACCACCACATCCACCGCATCCACCACCACATCCACCATCACCACCACATCCACCATCACATCCACCACAACATCCACCACCACATTCACATCCACATCCACCATGACATCCACCACCACATCCACCACCACCACCACATCCACCGCATCCACCACCACATCCACCACCACATCCACCACTTCCACTGCATCCACCACCACCACATGTGCTTCCCACGTACGCGCAGCGGACGGGCGCAGCGGGCGCGCCTAAGGCAAGCCCGTCTGCGCCCGTCCGCGACCGACCGGGACTAGGGGCCACAGATCCTACCTGTCCCCTGGTCTACTCTTCAGCCCAACTTACTGCACACCTGGCTCCCTTCCCTCTCCCCTCCCCTCTGTTACATCGCCTCGACTCTTTCGGTATTCTTGTCCCCCACCCACCTTGTCCGCCTCTTCTCACTCCTCCTCTCACTCTCTGCCCAACTTCTTCCTCTTCTTCCTCCTCCGCCCTCCCGCCTGTTTCTTGTCCCCCATCCACTCCTCCTGCTGCTACTGCTTGCCTGCTCAACACTCATTCGGCAGTCAGACATCAGACCGAACTCTTTAACCTCTTGAGCACCGAATCCCCTGACTATCTATTTCTCACTGAAACCTGGTTTTCTACTGATTCCCTCCCGGATCTCCTGGCCATTCTTCCTGACACCTACTATGCCCTTGGGGCGGATCGCCCGGCTGGGAAGGCTGGGGGTGGCGTGGCGATGATCATTCGCTCCAACCTGAAATTTCAGCTTCTTGACCATCCACCAATACCCAATGTGGATTACTTGGTGGCCCGTTCCCTTAATCTCCCTAATCCCCTCACTGTCGTCCTCATGTACCGTCCTCCCCAATCCATGCCCCTATTTGTTTCCACCTTGCAGGACCTCCTGGCCACTCTGGCGGTCAACCATTCATCGGTCATCTTACTTGGCGATTTCAACTACTGGCCAGGTGACCCCAGAGAAGATTCTTTTTCCAAAGACTTTTCTGCTACCCTCCAGTGTCTGAATTTTTTACCTCACATTCTGGCTCCCACCCATGTCAAGGGTCATACCCTTGACCAGATCTGGTCACTGCGCCGCGACATCTCACCCCCTCTTTTACTTCCCTGTATTTGGTCTGATCATTTCACTATCTCTTTTTCTATTTTTTCTGCACTTGCTGTCAAATTACCCTTATCCAAAAATGTACTAGCTCGTAGCTGGAACCAAACGGATCTTATTTATTTATTTATTTATTTAATTTATATGGCGCGTTATAACCACCGGGGTCTCTAAGCGCTGTTTGTCCAGATTTACATGGTGAGATGTTATATTCACTAGAATCTTAACATACTCTCATCTTCTCTGGCCTCTTCAATGCCAGACCTTACTGGCCTCTCCTTAGACTCGCAGACAGAAGCCATTAGCACCTGGCTTTCCTCCTCCTGTGATCAGGTTGCCCCTCTCAAAAAGGTAAAATCTGTCCGCCCCTACGACGCACACAAATGGTTCACCAAGGAGCTTAAAGATCTTAAACTCGATCTCAGGCGTTCGGAACGTCACTGGAGACGTAATTACTGCCCCATCCTCCGTGCCAAGTATAAACTCCTTCTTACTGATTACAAAAAAGCGATCTTGGCGGCCAAAACTAACTACTTCACTGAGAGAGTTGCTCTCTCTGTTAATAAACCTCTAGAAATTTTTTCCCTGGTTCATCATGTCGCCACCTCTGATCGCACCAGCACCAGTCTTGTCCCTACCCAGTCCCTCTGCCTCTCACTTAATGATTATTTTATTGACAAGATCGCCAATATAAAGGCAAATATTCCCTTGGCACAACATACTGGTGTTCCCTGTTCCCTTCCTCTGCCTTCCTCGTCAATGGATCATTTTTCTCCTATTTCTATAGATTGCTTTCTCAATCTGCTTTCTAAAGTCAAATCCGGCTCGCCAGCGGACTGTGCCCCGGCACGGATCCTTAAAGTTCTTTTCACCAACTGTCCCGCCTCTCCTCTTGCTCTTCTTAATGCCTCCTTGACTTTGGGTTCTGTTCCTTCCTCTTTTAAAAACGCAAGGGTTCTTCCCATTCTTAAGAAACCCGGCCTAGATCCTTCTCTCCCCTCTAACTTCCGGCCTATTTCTCTTCTCCCCTACTTGGGGAAGATCCTTGAAAGCCATGTCACCTCTTGCCTGTCCTCTTATGTCGAGGAGAACCACCTCTTGGCCTCCCATCAGGCAGGCTTTCGACCAGGACACTCTACGGAGACAGTTATCATCGCCGTCCTGGACGAACTCAAGGGGAAAGCGGACACCAATCTTCCCCAAGCCTTGGTTGTCCTCGACCTGTCCGCTGCGTTTGACACGGTCGACCATGCCATCCTTCTCGACCGTGTCAGCGCAGCGGGCATCTGTGGCGTAGCCTTTTCTTGGCTGGCGTCCTTTCTTTCGGGCAGGTCCCAAGCGGTTCATCTCTCGAGTTTCTCCGCTCCCCCTCTTCCAGTCACCTGTGGGGTCCCTCAAGGCTCTTCCCTCTCCCCTCTTCTTTTTAACCTCTATATCCACCCTCTTATTATTTCCCTTCGCGAGCTGGGGGTCTCTGTGTACAATTACGCAGATGACCTCCAGCTCGTCTTTGATCTTTCTTCTCCCTCGATTTCTCTTCCTAAATTCTGCTCCACTTTAGTTTTTATTTCTGATTGGATGAGCACCAATCATTTAAAGCTCAATCCTGACAAAACAGAGCTTGTCCTCACGGGTGGTCCCTCCAACCCCTGGTCCTCGATTCACTGGCCCCCCTCTTTTGGCTCCCCCCCTTCTCCGGTCCCCTCTGTTCGGACCTTGGGCATTAAGGTCAGCCATGACCTTACCATGCATGCCCAAGTCAGCTCCGTGGTATCCTCCTGTTTTTTGTCCCTTCGTCTCATCCGGAAGATCTCCCGGTATTTCTCAGCGGACGCCCTTAAAACCATAGTCCTGGCCCTTATCACCTCTCGCCTTAACTATGGGAATGGTCTGTACGTAGGCATTCCTGCTTATGAAATCCGTCGCCTACAGGCCATCCAAAACCAGGCTGCCCGTCTCATCCTCCGCCTTCCCAAATCATCCCATATCACGCCTGCACTTAAGTCCCTCCATTGGCTCCCCGTGCACCTCAGATCATTTTTCAAATTGGCCTGTTTGGCCTTTCGGGCCTATACACACTCAGCCCCCCTCTTCATTAGTTCTTTGATTACTCCTTACACTCCCACCCGTACTCTTCGTTCCTCTTCTCTCTCCCTCCTGCATGTCCCCCGTTTTCGTAAATCTAGAACGGGGGGCACTCGCTTCTCGGTTCTGGCCCCCCGTTCTGGAATACCCTTCCTCTCTTTATTCGTTCTATTCCCAACTATGCTCACTTCCGTAAAGCTTTGAAAACATTTCTGTTCTCCCAGGCATTCCCCTGTTAAACTCCCTTGGTCTCCTCCTTAGAGTCTAGTTTGGTCTCAGCGCCAGGAAGCCGCTTGGCCGCAGTGTGCTTTATTAAGTTTCTTTTTCATTTCATTTCATTTCATTTCATCCACCACCACCACCACATCCACCACCACATCCACCACCTCATCCACCACCACCACATCCACCACACCCACCACCATCACTTCCACCACCACATCCACCACCACTTTCACCACATCCACAGCCACCACATCCACCACCACCACATCCACCACATCACCACCACATCCACCATCACCACCACATCCAACCTTCACATCTACCACCACCACATCCACCATCACATCCACCATCACCTCCACATCCACCATGACATCCACCGCCACATCCACCACCACATCCACCACCACCACATCCACCACCACATCCACCACCACCCATCCACCACCACTGCATGCACCACCACCATCACACCCACCACCACTACATCCACCACCACATCCACTACAACCACCACCCCATCCACCACTACCACCACCACCATATCCACCACCACCACCGCATCCACCACCACCACATCCACCGCATCCACCACCACATCCACCACCACATCCACCATCACCACCACATCCACCATCACATCCACCACAACATCCACCACCACATCCACATCCACCATGACATCCACCACCACCACCACATCCACCGCATCCACCACCACATCCACCACTTCCACTGCATCCACCACCACCACATCCACCACCACCACCACATCCACCACCGCATCCACCACCACATCCACCACCACATCCACCACCTCATCCACCACCTCATCCACCACCACCACATCCACCACACCCACCACCATCACTTCCACCACCACATCCACCACCACTTTCACCACATCCACAACCACCACATCCACCACCACCACATCCACCACATCACCACCACATACACCATCACCACCACATCCACCATCACATCCACCACCACCACATCCACCATGACCTCCACATCCACCATGACATCCACCGCCACATCCACCACCACATCCACCACCACCGCATCCACCACCACCGCATGCACCACCACCACCACACCCACCACCTCTACATCCACCACCACATCCACTACAACCACCACCCCATCCACCACTAACACCACCACCGTATCCACCACCACCACCGCATCCACCACATCCACCGCATCCACCACCACCACCACATCCACCATCACATCCACCACAACATCCACCACCACATCCACATCCACCATCACATCCACATCCACCATGACATCCACCACCACATCCACCACCACCACCACATCCACCGCATCCACCACCACATCCACCACCACATCCACCACTTCCACTGCATCCACCACCACCACATCCACCACCACATCCACCACCGCATCCACCACCACATCCACCACCACATCCACCACCTCCTCCACCACCTCATCCACCACCACCACATCCACCACACCCACCACCATCACTACCACCACCACATCCACCACCACTTTCACCACATACACAACCACCGCATCCACCACCACCACATCCACCACATCACCACCACATCACAACCACATCCACAATCACCACCACATCCACCATCACACCCACCACCATCACATCCACCATCACCTCCACATCCACCATGACATCCACCATCCACTACAACCACCACCCCATCCACCACTACCACCACCACCGTATCCACCACCACCACCGCATCCACCACATCCACCGCATCCACCACCACCACATCCACCGCATCCACCACCACATCCACCACCACATCCACCATCACCACCACATCCACCATCACATCCACCACAACATCCACCACCACATCCACATCCACCATGACATCCACCACCACCACCACATCCACCGCATCCACCACCACATCCACCACCACATCCACCACTTCCACTGCATCCACCACCACCACATCCACCACCACCACCACATCCACCACCGCATTCACCACCACATCCACCACCACATCCACCACCTCATCCACCACCTCATCCACCACCACCACATCCACCACACCCACCACCATCACTTCCACCACCACATCCACCACCACTTTCACCACATCCACAACCACCACATCCACCACCACCACATCCACCACATCACCACCACATACACCATCACCACCACATCCACCATCACATCCACCACCACCACATCCACCATCACCTCCACATCCACCATGACATCCACCGCCACATCCACCACCACATCCACCACCACCGCATCCACCACCACCGCATGCACCACCACACCCACCACCTATACATCCACCACCACATCCACTACAACCACCACCCCATCCACCACTAACACCACCACCGTATCCACCACCACCACCGCATCCACCACATCCACCGCATCCACCACCACCACATCCACCATCACCACCACATCCACCATCACATCCACCACAACATCCACCACCACATCCACATCCACCATCACATCCACATCCACCATGACATCCACCACCACATCCACCACCACCACCACATCCACCGCATCCACCACCACATCCACCACCACATCCACCACTTCCACTGCATCCACCACCACCACATCCACCACCACCACCACATCCACCACCGCATCCACCACCACATCCACCACCACATCCACCACCTCCTCCACCACCTCATCCACCACCACCACATCCACCACACCCACCACCATCACTTCCACCACCACATCCACCACCACTTTCACCACATACACAACCACTGCATCCACCACCACCACATCCACCACATCACCACCACATCACAACCACATCCACCATCACCACCACATCCACCATCACATCCACCACCATCACTTCCACATCCACCATGACATCCACCGCCACATCCACCACCACATCCACCACCACCACATCCACCACCACATCCACCACCACCGCATCCACCACCACCGCATGCACCACCACCACCACACCCACCACCACTACATCCGCCACCACATCCACTACAACCACCACCCCATCCACCACTACCACCACCACTGCATCCACCGCATCCACCATCCACCATCACAACCACCATCACATCCACCACCACCATCACATCCACCACCACCACATCCACCATCACCTCCACATCCACCATGAAATCCACCGCCACATCCACCACCACATCCACCACCACCACATCCACCACCACCACTACATCCACCACCACTACATCCACCACCACTACATCCACCACCACCGCATCCACCACCACCGCATCCACCACCACCACCACCACCACCACATCCACCACCACCACCACATCCACCACCACATCCACCACCACATCCACCACATCCACCACCACATCCACCACCACCACATCCACCACCACCACATCCACCACCACCACATCCACCACCACATCCACCACCACATCCACCACCTCATCCACCACCACACCCACCACCATCACTTCCACCACCATCACTTCCACCACCACATCCACCACCACTTTCACGACATCCACAACCGCCACATCCACCACATCACCACCACATCCACCACCTCCACCACGACCAACACCACCAACACATCCACCACCACATCCACCCCCACATCCACCACCATCACCACCACATCCACCATCTCCACCACCACCATATCCCCCAGATCCACCACCACCACATCTATATGTGTGTGGCTCTGTGTGTTTGTAGGTGCAAATGCAATGTTCTTGGATTTTCGTCACAATAACATACACTGAACATAATCTTCACAAAAGTTATTTACAAACGTTTAAGCTATTGCCATTATAAATTACAATAGCTTTTATTTAAGTATTAATTATTTACAAAATTAAAAGCCATTGTTATTTGTAATATCAATACATCTAAGTCACGTGAATACAACACACATTGCATTACAAATGCTATAGGTGTCACATTTGCAAAAGTTAAAACTATTGACATTGTAACTGACAAAGCTATTAATTTTGCTACTTTCAAAACCAACACATAAATTAAAAAAGTGTCATTTACAATACCAATAGCTCAAACTTTCCTAATGCGAGACCTATTGCATTTCCAATGCTTGTTTTTACTATTGTGTCGGGGAGAAAAAAATAACTATAGGACAGTATGTCCTTCTTGTCCTGCTGTCGTGCATTGCGTAAACTTTATGTGTCTCTATTAGCTTACTCCGGTGTCATTTGGTTCTGACCTCTAATTGATTTAAATCTCGTAATCTATGTGATAAATTAGTTAGTCCTCCTGAATACTCGCAGAAAAGAAGCATCTAATAGCCCCAGTTCAGCTGGGAGTAGACGTACCTCTGAGTGGCAAGCAGCGGGCAGGTTAAGGGCTGCAAGCTTCCAACAAGCCCATCCGTCACAATCACTGTCAGCTATGTGATGAATGGAAGGTGTGGCAGCCGCCATTCCCAGCCAGGGCCAGGCAGAGACAGGCACTCCTGGTACGGCTGTCACTCTTTGTCATTCCGTGCCAGCTGAGTCCCACAGCTGCCATCAGCGACGGCCACGCAGGGCATAAAACATACAGTGTGAACAATGACAGCGGCAGCGCAGAGTTTATTGACGGCATTATTAATTAGTCTAATGACGCCGAGGGCCGCTACGAAAAACACGAGCATTTGATTTCTGCATGCTTTCATTGCTCTATGCGCAGCGCCAACTTTCGATCAAAGCAACATTTTTTTCCAGTCCTGCTTTGTCACCCTGTTTGTACTAATTTACATTTGAAACAGGGATGCGCTGCTAATTCGTGTTTGGAATTGAGTCGTCTTTATTTTCAGAGAGAGTCATTTTTCACGTCGCGGCGGCCCGGCAGCTGATAGGCATAATCTCGTATTGCAGCCGCAAATTAAAAGCAGGTTTATGGCCACATGCTACTTGGCTCTCTGGGGGCGCGCGGCGTGCGGCCCGGGAGCTGTTCATTTACTTTGCCCTCCTCCCTCCCTCCGCCCCCTTTGGATGATGGAGTTAGAAACAATTGCATCATTTAATTTACTATTGCAACGAGGATATGGCTCATTGGCCCCTCGTTGTTTTGAAGATGGATTTAATTAACCTCCAATGAATCATGCCAGTAAGCGTGGCAGCTTCGGCATGGGATGAGATACGCCAAGAACCAGCGAAGGGGAGCGTAATCAGTACAAAACCCGGTTCAAACAAGAAGTCGTCTTTGTGTACTAATAAACATTTTCAAATTGTTTTTAGAGGCAAGCATGACACGCTTGGGAGTGATAAAAAAAGGTACATATAAACACTTGTCAAGATCAGAGTGGGAGCAATTGCTTCAATAGAACGCACTCCCATGACACATTAAACCTTGTTCTATACAGCTAAATCTACTGGAATGTTTTGCTGAGCAAAGATAGCGCACAACTATGAGGATCTGTGTTACCAAGCCCTGCAGGGGAGGACCTTTTGCAGGCGGCCATCTTGTTCTCCAGCTGGCTGGGCGCTTTAAATGATGTCACCGCCTCGTCCTTCAACAAGCACTGGCGTTGCCAATAGGTTTCGCATTTGGAAAGTTGGAGCTATTGGTTTTGTAAATGACATTTTATATTTATATATCGTTATTGGCATTGTTAATAACAATATATAAATATACAATGTCATTTACAAAGCCAATAGCTCCAACTTTCCAATGCGAAACCTATTGGCAACGCCAGTGCTTGTTTTTATTATTGTTAGGTCTGATTATCCAAGGCCTTTTGATTTTATAAAATTATATTTATTATAGTCTCAATTATAGGGCCTTTCAGTCAGCCTTTCTCGCCCATTGGTCTCTTGTTATGTCATTCATATAGTCTTCTGTCCACTACAACATACAACATGAGGTAATGGTTCAGCCCACTTCAGCCACTGGCTAAGTTATCGATGAATGACAGCATTCTGCTCTTTCACAGGGAGTACATGCACAGACAAAGTAGTTATCCTCAGTGCCAGGGACTACTTTGAGTGCATTTTAAAACCAAAATGTTTTTTCCTTTTAGGCAATTTTTTAAATTTGTTTTGGCCTGGCTGCTCCCTTATCAATAAAGTTTTAGAGAGGCCATGAGAAAACAAAATAAGCATTGAAAAAGCCAAAAGACTGGCAGCCTACTCCAGATCTGTTGACTTGCCCAAAGCTTTTTTATTTTGTTGTTGTTTATTGTGTTCACAGCACACATGCATTACATTTAAATGTTAATGATATTTAAACACACTTTTTAAGTGACAACCCCAGTTCCAGTTCTGGATGCCTGACATCAAAGACTTGTCACAGGGGTTCAAGATGGTGGAATTCGAACAGCTTGATAACGCTTCCTTCAAAGCCCTTATGTGTACAGTAAAGTAGGGCTCCCCCGATGATCCGATTAAACCAGATCTGATACATAAAGCTGAGGAGATTCTTATCCCCATCTTTGTGACCCTAACTAACCTTTCTTTGTCCACTGCGGTGGTGCGCGCTGGGAAGAAACTTGCTAAAGTCATCCAGCTTTAATAAAAATCTATTCTAGTCCCTTCCTTCCTGATAGCGATCGACCCATTTCTCTCCTTCCCTTTCTGTGGACAGTGGTAGAGAAATATCTGAACAGTCTCCTGGTGGATTTCTTAGCTCGCCCGTGCACCACTATGGTCAGCCTAAACTGGTGACTTTGTCCCGGCTGGACGTGACCAGATATCCTCAATGGTGCTTTTTGCTTCTTGCTGTTATTTTCTACTATGCATTTTACATTTTAATATCACCGAGTCTACTAATTGGATATTTGTTGTTTTTGTTCAGAGCTAATTTTCTAAACTGGTAAGGGATCATTTGGCGTTATCACCATTTTACTGTAAGTAGTGTTGCACAAATACTTTTAACATTGCCTCTAAAGTTAGACCTGACTACTCTGTGCCAAGCTGCCAGAGGTTGAGCATAGGTTAATTTAGTGTAGCCTACTTCTCACGTGACTAGAATTGTTGTTCCTGCTTGACCAAGGCCCATGCCCCTGTCATCCAGTAGCCCAATTTCTAACAATGGTGATCAGCGGTGAGATTAGGTGTTTGTGCGGTGCCATTCGGTGATTTGGTATACACTACCATTCCACACCTAGGACCAATTTCAATTTCAAATTCTCCCCGATTGGCATTTTTGATTTCCCAAATTATCTCTCTACATATTGGATCTTAAAACCACACCTGCAAGCACACTTCTGATTCTAAAGGTTGGGGACCAAATCAACGAAGGCTATTTTATTTGTAAAGTTGGGCTGACCCCTCAAAAGTACTGCCAAATGCCCATTTGCCTGAAAATACTTTGAAGTACTGGCAGTGGCTCACCATTAATTGCCAACTGTTGGAGGCTCTGAGAGACACATAAACCAGTATGACTACTGTGAAGAATCAGCAGGTGTCATCAGAGCAGGTCCTTCCTAACACATTCCACCAAGTCATAATCGCTGACAATCTTGAGAGCGATCTACCAATAGCTCTGGTTCTCTTTGAGTGTGGGAGGGGGGGTGATCTCAGGTTCTCTGAAAGTAGCTGTGAGCCCTTCCATGCCTGTAAATGGTTTGTTAGGCAATGATATGGAGCACACTATCTAGAGGGGAGTAGAGCTCCGGTCTCACTTGGAGATTTTGGGATTGCCTGAATGGGTCTGTATGATCACACGGCCTATGCCTGCCTGTGAAGGGAGTCAAGGGTGTCTGCAGCCTAAAACAATGGCCCAGACTACTGCCATGAAAGAGAGAGGTAGGGTGTGAAAAACCAGCCCCTGAATTCCCCATGGTCGAGGTTGACGGGGCACCTGAGGAGGAGGCCCGAAACAACTGGGGAGCACATTGACACCCTTTGTGACATGTCTGAGCTTGTTGGTTGGCAAGTTGAGGGTGGGCCCACCAGTTCTGCAAGATGCAGAGAGACTGTCCCACTCTTGAGGGAGCAAGCCCAAGCCCAGGCAGAAGGTGACACCTCTGGAGATCACCTGATCTATTTTGAGAATAACCTCCTATATGGCGAGCCTAAGGGTCCTGGTTCTGGGTAAGCCCACATGCTGTGGTCCCCCAGTGTTCCAGGACCTTCGTACTAGGTTTGGCTCATCATATAGCTCTGGCAGGACACCTAGGGCAAGACAAAACCTTCACCAGGCTTTCTGCACACTTTTATTATCCCTTGATGAAGACGGCCTCAGCTGAATACTGTACGTCCTGCCCAACCAGCCAGGCCAGTGGGAAGTCAGGGAAAAAGCACAAAGGTCCCCTGAGTCCACTACCTGTTGTTGAAACTCCCTTTGAAAGGGTAGGCATCAACATTATTGGACCCTTGGACCTTAGACCCCAAGACATACTTTAACAACAGGTTTGTGCTCGTTTTGGTGGAAAATACCACCACTAGCCAGAGGTCATCTCTCTGAGGTCCGTGACTGTACCTGTGTTGGCCAGAACCCTGATGAGTGGCTAGAACTCCGATAGGGATTTTTACCTGTGTGGGGTTCCCTAGGGAGGTAGTGTCTGACTGAGGTACTGCCTTCATGTCAGTGTAAATGCAGTCCAAGTGGGATGAGTGTGCTATACCCTATCAGCTCCAAATCAATGGTCTTGTGGAGAGATTCAACAAGACCTTGAAAGACATGATAATGGGCCTTCCTGAGCCCATGAGGCATGAGTGGGACATCCTCCATCTATGCCTTGTCTTTTCCTACAGGGAGGTGCCACAGAAACAATTAGTTATTGGCCCCTTTGAACTCCTCTATGACCCCCCTCTTAGGGTATGTATGAGCTTTGTAAGGGAGGGGTGGGAGCAAGCTCCCAGGAAACCTCCCCAGGATGTGGTCATCTACATGCTGGCCCTCTGCAACCAAATGCACTGCTTCTGGAAAATGTAAAACGTAACCTTGAGGCCAGTCAAAAGGTTAAGATGCTCTTGTCAAGAGGTTATAATGCTCTAGTATGACCAGCCGGCCAGAGTCCAGAGCTCCCCAGGATTGCTGGGCGGGCCCATATGATGTGAAAGAGCAAAAAGAGAAGTCTCCTACCTGGTAGATCTTCAAACCCTAGGAACCCTTTAAGCGTGCTCCACATGAATCGCCTTCAGCCACAGTTTGATAGGTATGAAGTGGGCATGCTCCTGGTGAAAGATGAAGGTGTGGAAGAGGAGAGCGGGCCTCTCCCTGACCTCCTCTTTCCAGGAGCACCATGGGTCAGTGGAAGGTGTTCTTCTCTCTTCTACCCTGGCCCCAGAGCATGAGAATGACTGCTATCAGTTATTGGGGCAGTTTACCTCTCTTTTCTCCCTCACACCGGGACTCACACACACACACACACACACACATGTGCGTCCATGATCTGAATGCTGGGGACACCCTACCTGTAAAGATCAACATGTGCAGATTGTCAGACAGAGTGCGAGTCAGCATCAAGGAGGTCTCCAAGATGCTGGTGTTAGGGGTGATTGAGCCCTCCAACAGTCCCTGGTCCAGCCCTGTGGTGCTAGTATCAACGGCTGCCCCACTGGGTGCAACCCCTGAACGTAGGTTCTGCATGAAGTACAGGGGTCTCAATTAAGTCACCAGGACTGATGCATACCCCATCCCCTCAGCTGATGAGTTCATTGACAGGCTGGACACTGCCAAATTCCTCAGTACTTTTGATTTGGCATCAGGGTGCTGGCAAGTTGTTCTGACTGAAGGAGCAAAAGAGAGGTCATAACTCTCAACCTTAGAGGGTCACTTCCAATTTCGGGTGATGCCCTTTGGCCTGTAGAATGCCCTGCCACCTTCAAGAGATTGGCTAGCAGCATCCTAGCTGGAAAGGAGGTCTTCTGTGCCACTGATCTGGACGACTTTACGATCTATATCTCCAACTAGGAGGAGCACTTGCAACATCTCCAGGAGGGTGATTCAGGCTGTGCAACAGGCAGGCCTGACTATCAAGGTCAGTAAGTGCGAGATAGGGTAGGGTCTATCTGGTGTGTCTGGGCCACCACTGAACGGGGGCAAGGTCATCCTCTCCAAACCAAGATTGGGACTATCATGACCTGGCAACCACCTAAAACACAGACTGAGGTGATTACCTTCCTAGGCCTCACAGGATACTACAAAAGAATGATTTTTTTAACAGAGTTTTATATAGCGCAAACTTGACCTGAATCGGGTATCAGAGCGCTTTACGTAGCACCAGTTGCATTACATGAGGACACATTCATTTTTGTTAGGCACGAGGAGATTAAGTGATTTGTCCAGAATCACAGGATGTTCAGCTTCATTGCCGAGACTCGAACCAAGTTCCCCAAATTTGAGGCCGACCGCCCTAGCCGTTGGACCAACTCCTCTCTCCTAAATTTGTTAAGGGATAAGGCACCATTGTTGCTCTGGTAACAGAGGTGACATTGAAGAAACAGCTCAGATTGGCGATCTGGGCACGGGCCTGTCATGAAGACTTGAATACCGTCAAGGAGGCCATGTGTACAGCACCTGTACTCAAGGTTCCTGACTTCTCCAAGGAATTAATCGTGCAGACGGATGCTTCAGAGAATGGCATAGGAATGGTCTTAGCACAGTTGAAGGAAGAGGGCCCATACCAACTGGTAGTATTTGTAAGAAGCTAACTCTGTATCTAGTATGCCAAAGTAAGGTATACACAGAGTCCAATAGATCCCCAAAGGTAGGCAGAGGTAAATATAGATAATACCTTACTCTCTATTTGTAGTAGTGTGGGCGAGCAGTAAGGCTTTATAGAGGGTAGTGTTAAGCATTTATTGTAGGTTGTATGTTTGAACAACGAGTTCCCCAACCACGATTTCCCTTACAACGAGGTCATAACCACGACCCAGTCGAAACCACAATTTTTTTCCCACACATTCATTTACCACAATCTTTCATGGTAAAGGAATGCATGGTATAAAAAAATGTTTTCCAACTAGTAAGCCGATCCCCCCCACTCCTTAAATACCAATTCCACCCACCCTAAAAATAAGCACAATCACCCACACACAATCCATGCCTGCACGTACTGCAATCGTGACACGTGATGCTACATTGCCGGTGTATGCTAGTGCATCGCCTGTCACTAGGTCGACCTATCACAGCATCACCTCCCCCACTTCCTTGTGTCTGATTAGTTATCTGGAGCTTCAACTGTTTGGAGCGCACATTATGAAGTTCATGGTATGATGTTAAAGTTCGATCATGTAGAATGCTAGCCTGCCATCTAGTGGTCGTTTTCTTTTTCATGTATCTTGATCACAGAATGAGCGCTTATTTATTATCAGCATGAGGGCAGAATCATCTATTGTGATTAAGAACTTTGAGTTGGGGTGAACTGAAAATCACAAATAATGGATTGAAAGTGCAGTGAGTTCACACTATTGCAGCTCTTTAAGTTGTACTACACGTGTAAACAAATGTGTCAGTGTTGTGTGTAGTTTAAGATCAGGGCATATAACGTCTGTTATGGAATTTGTGGTGTGAGAATGATGAATGCACTCAGATGCGCAACTAGAGTGTAATTTCGGCGGGGGGCTAATTCCTCTTTAAACTGTGCTTGTGTGTGTGGGGCGTGGCCAAGATGGCGGAGTGAGCGGACGTGTGTTTCCACTGCTCCCGCCGGCGGCCGTTTTCAGCACAGGTTCTGGCGCACCCTGGTCCACGGTGTTGGGCTGAGGACTGCCGGAACCGAGTACACAGCGGAACGGGTCTAGGGAGCTCGGCGGACGCGAGGCGCTCCATGCATCAGGCAGCCTAGAGCCCCGAGAGCGCGAGGCGCCCATCCCCCGCAGGGCCGAAAGTGAGGCCAGCTCCCGCGTCAGTGTGCAGGCGAGCGGAGGACCCCTGTCCCGGCGGCCGTGGTGTCGTCTGCAGCACACGCCTTGGGCGATCGCCGGAGTGCGGAGCGGAGACCTGCGGCAACGGTGGAGGCGGACGCACGAGAGGAGGCATCGCCACGGAGGTCCCGGGTACGGCGGAGCCATCAGGAGGCGCCGGGAGGCCCAGAGACCGGAGGGGACGGGCGGCGGAAGTAAGGCCTGGAGCATGACACATGAACGGAGGCTCCGTGAGTCCGGGATCAGTGTGGCAGTGGCCGCCCTGGGAAGAGAGGGGCGCCTTCGACGGGCAGGTCGGCCCGGCGGTGTGGGTGACGCCTCGACAGAGACGAGCGAGGCCTAGGCCCTGCTGGCTTGGGGAGGACTGCGACGCAGTGCAGTGCCTAGCTGTGTGAGGTCGGAGGCACCAGTGGGGCTGTTGGACATTTAGCGGCTGGGGGCTGCGCTCCCCGTTCTGGAGGACTGAGGTCGAGCGATCACTGGCATAGGGGCTCTACAGCGGTGAGGAGGACCCCGCAGACAGCGCATAGAGCAGCGGCCAGACAGCCAGGGGACAGGTGTGGCCTACCAGGAGTGAGCGGAGGTGGCTGGTTGTTGCGGGGCCCGCCAGGGCCCAAGAAGACGGTCGAACCCGAGTGCAGGCAAGCCAGAGGGAGGGGCCCGCGCTAAGTTTGGCGGACAGGGTGCATTGGCCCCGCGGAGATCCGGAGTCGCATTGCAGGCACGGTGAGAAGGAGGTCCTGACGGACTTGCTGAAGAACGCGGGACCGCCAGGTGGATCGATTACCGGGGCTGCATGATGTCTATGGGCAGGCCCCCCCGGGGCAAAACTGTGAAGGAGCTGTTCGCGAAAACGACACAGTGGTCCCGACCCCGAAGAAGATGGAACAAAACACCGATTGCGGGTCGGAGCCCATCACAAAGGCCTTTCTGGAATCCCTTTTTGCGTCCCTGCGGGACGATATTCAGACCTTTAAGACAGAATTTACCAGCGAAATCAGAGAAGTGCGGCGTGAGATGGACGGCATAGGGGAAAGGGTTGCAGACCTGGAGACTAAAAGCGACGATAAAGACACTGAACTCGCGGCCCAACAGCAAGAAATCATCCGTCTGCACGACCAGCAGGTGGACCTTCATCTCCACTTGGAAGACCTGGAGAACCGCTCCAGACGCCATAACATTCGCATTCGCAACGTGGCCACGTCCGAGGCCACCCAAGACGCGTTTCGCTATGCTAGAGAACTTTTCAACCACGTGCTAGGGCGGCCATTAGACTCACCCCTCCAACTAGACAGTGCACATAGGACGGGCCGCCCCGTGCGGCGACGGCGCCACCCCCGGACATACTGGTTTGTGTCCAAGACTACCGCACCAAAGAAGAGATACTACAGAGGGCACGTCAGAAACACCCGATCGCATTTCAGGGCACGTCGCCGCTGCTGTACCAAGATTTGGCGGCCCTCACGCTGCACAAACGCCGTCTTTTCAAACCCGTCACATCGTATCTCCAACAGAACAATATCCCATACAGTTGGGGTCACCCCTTCCATCTCATCTTCAGACTGGAGAACAAACAGTATCAGCTCCGGTCGGTCTCGGAGGCCTGCACTCTGTTAGGAATAGAAACACCCGAGGAAGGCACCGAGGCCTCGGGAACCACACCCGAGACGGAGGCGCGCAGGCCCCAGTGGAGCCAGGAGCGGCGGCGGAAACGAGTGAAGAAACCTCCGGCGACGGAGATTGCAGCGGGTCAACGCGCCGTAGTGGATGCGGTGGCCACGGATGGCGGTACTGGCCCCACAGGGTGAAGAGCCTGCCGAGACCTGGTGATCTGGTTGCCCGTTTTGGCCACATGGCCGTCGGTGGGAGAGTGCTTCCGGACAGACTAGTAAGACTACCCTGTGCTGGTTTTTTCCTTTTCATCTCTAGATGAGGGACTATGACAGTTTGCAGTTCTGGGGGGGGGGAATGGGTGTGGTAGGGAATTTGGTCCATGGTTCGACTGTCAGTAGGGTGGGTTCTGGCGCCGGGGTTTTGGAGTTAGTGGGCTGGGACAGACTCAGGGACACCAGACTTAGATCTCCCGGGGAGGCATGCGGGGCAGGTCGAGGTTTTGCACCTCTAGATGATGATGGATAATCTAGTTATCCTAACGCTGAATGTGCGCGGCCTGAACAACCTTGTCAAGCGCAAAGCGATCTTGCTCCAGTTGGAACAGTTTCAGGCGGACATATGCCTCTTGCAGGAAACGCACCTTCTGGCCAGGGATTGTCACCGGCTGAGGTCTTGTAAATTTCCCCACCAGTTCTTTTCCTCGTGCCCTGACAAGAAGGCGGGAGTTGCGATCCTGGTGGCACAAAAGTTTAGGGGCAAGGTGTTGGGGAAATTGGCTGAAACCAAGGGGCGACTGTTCGTATGCAGGTTTGCACTGGGGGACAGGACTCTTACGATTGGCTCGATATATGGGCCCAACGAAGGCCAAGAACAGTTCCTACACAGAGCGCTCACTGATGTCACTGACACGACTGACCATCACTTAGTTTTGGGCGGGGGATTAAATCTGGTTTTTGACAACATACTGGACAGGTCTTGTCAACACACTACACAGGTGGGGGCGCTTACAGAAGCAGGCAAAGCTAGATTACAGGATCTAGGGTTGGTGGATCTATGGCGTACGCTTCATCCTGGGGAGAGGGATTACACATACTTTTCGGCTGCCCACAAAACATATGCGCGTCTCGACTACCTGCTTGTTTCCACTGCCACTCAAGCGCTTGTCACTAGAGCCGACATAGGTACTGCTTCCCTTTCTGACCACGCTCCAGTCACGGCCTCCCTTTCCATGCCAGCTGCCCAACGCTCGCGTAGGGTTTGGCGCCTCCGAGATTCATTGCTGCAGAGGAAGGTGGTGGTCACTCAAATCCAGAGCGTGATCACTGACTACCTCTCCCATAATAGCAACGGTGACACCACTCTGTCTAGACAGTGGGCTGCGCTGAAAGCTGTTCTTAGGGGTGAATTTATATCTATCTCGACAGCAGAAAATGTGGAACGACAATCCAAGAGGGATGAGCTCATACGGCAGACCAGGGAACTGGAACAGATACACAGGAGAACAGGGGCTCCGAGAATATGGAGGCAATTAAAAATTGCCCGCCAACAACTCGCAGCCTTCGATCTAGATAGAGCAGAATATGCAGCCTTATGACTGCGCCACGCCTATTACACGGGCGGGGACAGATGTGGGCGCTTGCTGGCGAACAAGCTCCGCGAGGTCACGCAGCGCAGGGAGGTTCGTGAGATAAGAGGGATCGATGGCATCACAGTGAACGGAGACCAAGCCATAGCTGAGGCTTTCAGTGCATTCTATGCGGAATTGTATGCGGCCGACCCCTCAAACCCGGAGGCGGAGACAGATTTCCTAGCGCCTCTCCCCCTGCCGACGTTGACGCAGAATCAGATCGATTGCTTAGACAGAGACATCCGACCGGAAGAGGTGATTTCTGCGATCTCCCGGCTCAAACTAGGCAAGGCTCCGGGTTCGGATGGCTTCCCGGCGAGCTTTTATAAAACATTTTGTGGCCAGGTGGCCCCGCTACTCGTCCGACTCTTTACCTCCTTCGCGGAGGAGGGAGCGATCCAGAGAGACCTACTGGAGGCGTCCATCGCGGTGATACCTAAACCGGGTAAGGATCCCGCCGAGTGCGGAGCATATAGTCCTATTTCCCTCTTAAATGTCGATCTTAAGATTTATACAGGGATCCTCGCCTCTCGCTCTCGGACCATACATGGGGGACTGATCGACCCGGATCAGTCTGGGTTTATTCCAGAACAGCAGACCTCAGACAACACTAAAAGAGCTTTCCACCTTCTAGAAAAGGCCGCTCCAGCAGAGGGTGAATTTATGATGCTGGCCATCGATGCCGAAAAGGCATTTGATAGGGTGCATTGGCCTTATCTGGAAAGGATGCTGCTGAAGGCCGGTATAGGGCCCACATTCCGAACTAGAGTGTTTAACTGCTACAAATTTCCTTCAGCTGCAGTCCGAGTCAATGGCTGCACGTCTCCCCGGTTTGAAATCGAGCGAGGCACTAGGCAGGGCTGCCCACTATCCCCCCTATTGTTCGCCCTTTTGTATGGAGCCTCTCGCGCACCTTCTACGGTCCGACCCGAAAGTGCAGGGAATCAAGTTCGGGGGCGACGTTCACACCATAAGCCTGTACGCTGACGATGTGCTGATATCGCTCGCTAACCCCCGGAGTTCTCTCCCGGTGTGAATTGCAGGCCTCGAGTGATTCGGCCAAGTCTCAGGCTTCAAAGTCAACATGTCTAAATCAGTGGCCCTCGACTTGTCACTAGAAACCACCACAGGTGCCTATTTACAGGCGTAGTTCCCCATGCCGTGGACGACAGACGCGGTCCCATATCTTGGGATACAACTGGCACCTTCCCTTCAGACCTCCGTAGAACTCAACTATTCCAACCTGCGACAGAAAATCAGACGCGATTTGGGACAATGGAAGTATTATCCGCTGTCCTGGTTGGGTAGGGTGGCAGCTGTTAAGATGACGGTTCTTCCCCAAATACTATACCTCTTTCGCACGATTCCCCTTGCGCCCACACGAGGCTGGATAAAACTGATGCAGTCGGAACTGTCGCAGTTCATATGGAATGGGAGAAAACCCCGCCTGAAGCGAAGGATCGCCATGCTGGCACTAGAACAAGGCGGGATTGGGATGCCAGACTTGGCAACGTATTTTCAAGCTTCCCAGCTCCACTTCCTAGTGGAATGGGTTAGATGGGAATCTGGGAAACATTGGCTGTTTCAAGACCAGGCCGTCGCTGGACGGACTCTGCAGGAAATCCCCTTTATGCGACGGGAACACAGGCCTCCCAATCTCTATGCGTCCCTCATCATGCGGGTACCTCTGGAGATCTGGGACCGAGTGGGGGATAGCCAAGAACTCACCACCCTCCCTTCTCCCCTCACCCCCATCATCGGGAACCCAGACTTCCACCCGGGGATGGACGAGACATCTTTTGCGCGCTGGAAGCCTGCGGGTTGTTGCGCACTCCATCATGTCTATGGCCCAGAAGGTGTCATTCCCTTCCAGCGATTTCAGCAGGAATTAGGCCTACCAGAAACTGAGAGGCTTCGCTACCTTCAGGTCAGGCACTGGGCGCTTAACACCGCAGTAAGGTCCGCGGCGGACAGACGCTTGACAAAATTCGAGTATTGGCTGATCTCCCGCACTAATGATAAACAACTGATTTCAGACCTCTATAAAATGCTCATGCAAAAACACAGATACACCTACAACGCAGGCAGGGTGCGCTGGGAGCGGGAGCTGGGGAGAGCCCTAACTCACAAGGAGTGGGAGGGAGTCTACTATAGAGCGCGGCACTCGGCCTACCATATGGTACTTACAGACACCCTTACGAAGGTCACGTCCTACTGGTATTACACCCCCGAACACCTGTATGAAATGGATAGTGGACAGGATCCCCGGTGTTGGCGCGGCTGTGGTCAGGTTGGCACGTTAGTTCACGTACTCTGGGACTGTCCATTTTTACAAGAATACTGGAGCCAGATCTTAGCGGACGTAGACACACATTTCGAAACAGATATTCCCCGCTTTCCCGCCTATGTAATCCTAGGGTTGCCTAATGCACTGACTTACCCATTGTGATCGCGGAGGGGTCGTCTGATAGCGATCGCGTTGGGGTCAGCGGTACAGAATATAGTGGCGCTTTGGCGATCAAAACATATCCCCACATATCAGGGCTGGCTTCACCGCCTCTGGATGGTTCTGGGCATGGAGAAACTATCACTATCTAGGGCAGGGGAGGGGGCACGCTATGCCGAGCTGTGGAGGCCATTCCTATCCTTGCTGGCTTCTGAGTTTACGGAGGTGACTTGTCCTAAGTATCTCCGACTGTTGAGGCTGACGGACACCGAAACAGACAAAAATACACTGCTTCGACACTGAAGGTTGCGAGGGACCAGCGGCGGGAGTAAAGGTGGACCATGGACCAAAGGGGGCGGGATTGGGGGAGTTGGAAGGGGTGGGGTTACATGGGGGAAGGGGTTGTCGGGGTCTGGGTAGGGTTGGGATTGTTTAGGGGGGGTCTTCCTTCTTTTTGTTGATTAAGGGCGTCCGAGGGACGATGTCTAGGGGTGGCTGTTAGGCCATAGGGCAAAAGGAAGGTGCTCGAAGAGAGACTGTTGGACATAAAGCTTCCTTAGCTCGGATAACATGTCTTCATGTCTCCAAATGGCAGAGGACGCAATGGGGTCCCCGGGATGCTTTCCAGCCTCACAGTGTTTATGACGCGGCCGGCCCAGGTTGGGTTGTAGGCGGCTTGCTGTGTATAAGACTGCTTCCTCATGACATGGCCGATGGCTTGTACCTTCCTTAACATTGCTCGGTGGGTCGGCCCTCGGACTAATCTGCAATTCTTATATGGCATTACTGTTTGCTAACTTTTGTAAAATCAATAAAAACATTTAATACTAAACTGTGCTTGTGTAATAGGTGATAATTGATACGCTGACTCATGGAGCCAAATACGAACGTCTGATTTGTTGCATGTCAGCCAGGCAGCAGAGTTTAGGCCAGACGCGAAAAATGACATTGTTGAAGAATGCACCGGAGTGACATTTCAGACCTGCATTCGCTTCTATGGCAGAGTCAGGAAGGACATGCTAGTCCTACAAAGGAGCACACCCGACCTACGAAAAACCTAGACAGAATCAGCCTTAACCACGCACATGCATGGTTAAGGCTGAGTCGTTGTTCGGGCAAGTCGTTATTCAGCTTGCGTGACTCCGGATCTCGTTGTTCCGGAGTCGTTGTTCAGGATATTCCCCTTTATCGTACACACTCAGGCAAGAGATGATTTCACACACTCAAAAACTGAACTCTGACCAATTTGTTTTGTAAAAATATTATTTAGTTTTATTTTATTTCAAGAACCAAGCCAGGCTTGGTGCAGGTAAGTGGAATAATACTTTGCAGGAATGACATAGTTGAATGCAGTTGTATGTAATTGATATGGATCCAGATAGGTTAATTAGTCAGAAACAATTGAAATTACTTTGCAGTTACTGTCTGAATACTTACTAGATTACTTTTTCCACTCAGCGGAATATGCCTAGATGTCACACTGGATACTTATACAAAGAATTAGTAGCTGCACATTTCTTTCATGTCTCACATTTAAGAACTACAAACCAACATCAATTGGAGTTTGTAAGGTATACTTTGTTCATACCTATTTTATTTCATTATTTTTTAAATGTTTCTGTATTGTTTCAACTAAGAAAAAACACTATACATACATATTTACAATTTGTACAAAACAACAAATATATTCTACAACATTAAACAATATATAGAGATAGAATTCATCACATAGAGACAATTTCATCAACAGACATCAATTATTGTGGGGTGCCCTATCTTGACACCAAGTTCATTTACAATCCATAACAACTTAATGCAAGGGAAAAAGTAAAAAATACTCTAAGCAACAAATCGCTCTATAAGACCACACATGAATTAATTAGTCTAAAGGACTTCCAAGTCAATTGCTTCTCAAAAAAAAAATAGATGTCACACTGGGACATTTCCTAAATAAAAGGTAAGTAAAGCAGTTTTTGTGAGTACACAGTTTCTTAAGGTTTCATTCAATTTTCCAGCTCCACATTTAAAACATTTTTCACAGAAAAGCAGTCAATGCAATCCTATAGGGGAGGAAATTAACGCATCGGTTTACAGGTAAGTACTTAGGTTTGGGAGTTGGTTTTCTGGGGTTAGAACAAGGGTCCCCCCCCAAGGGTCAAGGATGCACTCCTAGAGCACCCTCAGCCGGCACCAGGGTGGCCGGGTGCAGAGTGCTGATGCCCAATGTTATCCAACGAAGGATATCGGGCACCTAGCTTGGCAGTTCTGGTTGGACTGTTACCATGAGGAACAAGGTGAAGATAGATTTTAATATGGTACTTTGTTTGCTTTAAGTTGGCAGGGTTTGCCCAGACATGGGTCCGTTGCTCACTTTGCCACTGGATTCAAGCTAGCCTAGCTGATGAGGAGTGTTACCCCAAATTGGCCCCAGGATGCTTGTTTCCAGTCCAGGGAAGACCTGGCTTGGCAGTTTGGGCTGGACTGTTCCCACAAGGAACACAGTCAAGACTGATTTGCATATGCTGGGTCTTAACTGGGGTGACGAAGTGAGCTAAAGAACGATGATGGATTCAACCTAGATTTGTGGCAGGGGTGAGTGTCTAAAAAGTTTCAGCGCTCCGTCTATGATCTCCTGGTGTTTGCCTTGTTTGCCATAAGTTAGCAGGATATGCCCAGACGTGGTTCCCTTGCTCATTTTGCACCCAGATTCAAGCTGCCCTGGCTGATGAAGGGTGTTACCTCAAAACTGGACCCAGGATGAGTGTTTCCCGTCCAAGGAAGATCTGGCTCTGCAGTTTGGGCTGGACTGTTCCTATGGGGAACAGCGTCAAGACTGATTTGCATATGGCAAAAAAGAGGGACTTCCCTGGCACCTAAATACAGCTGGGCCTGGGGAACCTGACCAATCCATGCCCCTCTGGTGCAGCAATCAACACCCATGCATTCCCATATTTTGAAAGGCTTGCTGAAGTAGCATACTAGAAGGATTATCCATGGGGTACCCTGTCAGGCTATGGATGATAGCTGCAGTGGATATCACCAGCCCTTCTCTAGAGACAGTGGGGACTTTACCCTGTCTTGTGCCAGTGGCTTAAAACCAATTCCATCTTGAGTTCACCTGCAATCATACTCCTGAATGCCAAGTTTGTCCACTTCAATCATCAACCAATCAAACTTACTTTATTCGATTAAAACAAAGTTAATCAAAAAAGTACAAGTATACATCACAGATAAAAAAGTTACAGATTGAAACTGGAAAGAAGCAGTTCATAAATGTCAGTCAATACACAATGTCCTCGTTTTAAAACACATGCATAAAAAGGAGGAAGCAGTATTACAGGTCAAAGGATCAGACACCATACGTAAAAAATGCAAGGCCAGGCGACATTGTCTAAAATTGTGCGAACGTAAAAGCGCAATTAAAAACCTTTTCCTTTGTTCACAATAAAATTTACAGAAGAAGGAAATGTGCAAATCAGATTGTTGTGAAGTGTCATCACATGGGCAACACAGGAGTTCTTTCGGGGAGAAGATACCAGCAGGATGGCCCAACATGCAGGTAATAAAGTTAAACCGAAATCTTAACAGAGTAAATCCCACCTGTGCCGTGGGATTGTTACAAATTCCAAATAGGAAGATCAATCTGCAATGGATCTTCAATATATTCTTTGACTGTAGATTTATTACGGTTGACAGTCAATGTCCCATCTTTAGCAGTGGTTATAAAGCGGGCCTTTATTGTTTTTTTAGAGACAGAGGCACATTTTCTGGGTATACAAATAAGCTTCCTAGATCAGGAGTATATAAAGTATCTTTCACATACTTTAACCATAAAATATTATCCCTATGCTCGAAGGATAAGCAATCCCGTATTATTTGTTGCGTTAGTTAAACTGTGTCTCTACACCATACTGAGTGCCATAAAAGAATAGGTGCAACATTTATCCAATCAGTTATGTAAGGGATACCTAATTCTTCATGTAGATTAAAATTAGAACAACCAATTGGGAGACTCATCATTGATTTCCAAAACAAATCCTCTGTTGTTTGTATCCTCTTTACTGTAACATGGCCCCACACCCCTGCACCATACGTAGCTACTGTCCTAGATTTTGCCCCATAAACCTTTCTTAAAATATCTAAGTTCCTCGTTTCCAGCTTATTTGAAAATTAGCGTATTGCATTTGCACTTTTCTCCAACAAGACCCCACGATTCTTTACCATATTCCTCTAAGAGGCCTTAGAATCAAAAGTGACTCCTAGATATGAGAAGAACTCTGTTTGTGTCACTTTACGTTTTGAGATAAAAAAAGAAGGAGGTTAGCTCAGCTTTGGCCCTGTAATTAAAACAAATGACCTAGATTCATTTGTCTGGAGATCAAGGCCTTTCATAAATTCCACATAGGTATTTAACAATTTTTGCAGGGATTTTGTTGTTCGTGCAATTAAAACTGCATCATCTGCATATAATAAAATTGGGATATCCAACTTTCCAATTCTTGGCACATCTATATTTGAATCTAACAATTTAGACTCTCTCCCGTTTGAATAAGCGAGAATAAAAAAGGGGCGAGAACGCACTCTTGGCGAACTCCTCTTGTTACAGGAAACCCCCTAGTACATTCTCCCTGTGGCCAATACCTGACACATGCTTCAGCTCTTGAATACAGTTGTCTAATGAAATTGATCACTGCCTGATCTACCCTCATTTCCCTCATAATTCTCCAGAGCTGTGGGTGAGACACACAATCAAAAGCCGTGCTAAGATCCATAAAGGCTAGACATAAATTGCCCTGCTTTGCGTGGGTATACTTTGCTATGAGCAGACTCAAATTCAGGCATTGATCTTGAGTGCCTCTCCCTTTTCTGAAACCGTATTGTACTGGTATCAAAATCTTATTAGTCAAAGCCCACGTCTCCAGTCGATTCAATAGCACTCTCCCGATCAATTTTACTGTACTATCTAAGAGAGAAATAGGTATATAGTTCCTAGGGTCTTGCTTCTCTCCTTTTTTCAAAATTGGTACTAAAATGGCTTTGAACCAAGAGGCGGGAGGTCCCTCTCTTGCTATAGAATTAAACATATTAGTAAGCAGAGGACTCCATAAGTCAGGGCAATCTGTAAAAAAGTCTACTGGAGCGCCATCAAAACCCTGTGCATTATTACTTGTACATTGCTCCATTGCCAAGCATACTTTCCCTATATCATTAGTAAGAATAGTGCTAGAGGGTGGGACCAGTTCTACAGCCATTAGCTCAGTGTTTACAGGTGGGGCATAAAAAATATTACTAAAGTGCGCCACCCAAGAGTCCTCGTCCACATGCGTATCCAAATTCGGCTCAGAGTTTGATTTTAAAAATGGGGCGTTAATCGTTAACCAAAAATCCCTTTCATTATTTGTGATGGATGCAACCAATAATTTATCCCAAGTTTCCTCTTTCAATGTCTTTAACCTGTTCTTCCTCGCCACCGTATAAGTTAAGCGGGCCTATTTTACAAGTTGGGGATTCTTAGGTACGGTCTTAAGTAATCAATGTAGGTTAAAAAGTGCTTTAGTGCAATCACGATCGAACCACTTCGGTCCCTTAGGTTTGCATTTCCATTTTTAGGGAGATTCCTTTTTAGTTCTCGCGAATTAGTTTCAAAAGCCTTAGTGATGGACCCTGGGTCCTGATTTGAGTCAAGACATATTTCTATTTCTTTCATTGAGTTTGAAACTACATGAGGAATAACAGCAGTCTTATCAATATTCCCCCACTTCAATGTTATTCCATTCTTTTTCGCTATATAGGGTTTCAGATGTAAAAAAGTGGAGCCAAAAATACCCGGCCAGTTCACATGCCAGGTTATAGCTGCATGATCACTGAAGACCAGGAATCCAACTTTCCTTTTGTTGAGCTTTTCACCCAGTCTAGCTGAGGCTATTATAAAATTAATTGAGGAACAACATGTAGAGGAGCAAAAGGTATTTAGTGGAAGACCTGTTGATTCAGATCGTGGGTTCATGATCTCCAAATCTTTTAGAAAAATGCATTTCCCATGTTAGCGCTGGGATGCCTCCGGGTAACCATGCGCTTTATAAATCTGGTTACATTACATTACATTACATAAGCGTCATGGGAAAAATGCATATTTGATTCCCCATCTTCTACAAAGCCACAAATTGGGGTTAACGCCAATTGATATAAGTTAAAGACTCCTATCCAAAGCACCATTGGTTCCTTCATGCTTAGCCCTATTATCTTATTCATATATTCCTCCACTATTGCAACAACTTTAAACATTTCACTTCCAAATGAGTTATTATAAAAATTAATCAATAATTTAGTGTTGCCATCAGACCCTTTAAGGCAGAGGTCTTCAAACTTTTGGATGCCAAGAACCCCCCTGTCAACATTTTGAGGCGTAAGGACCCCCTCCTGACAAAAATTTCTAAACCTGTAGGCAGGGCTACTAGAATTATGAAGCAGGTGATGCCCAATTTACGCGACAGGCTTGACTAAATTGTGTGGGAAGAAAATGTAAGTGATGTTATGTGATGCAGCGTATTTTGGGATAGCATTGCTTCATTATTTTGACGTTTTTTACACACAGTAACACTGAGGAAAGATTTCACTCCATCAGTACTCGTTTATAACCAAAATAAAGCAGTTAACATCAGAAATATTTCTAGCCAATCTTTGAGAAGGGCCTTCCACTCTGCAGGAATATGTGCTGCCAGATTAGAAGCTCACCTGGCCCTGGCCAGGAGAAGCAGGAGTCCCTTTAAAACCTGGCGGTTTTGTGCAGAGTAAAGCAGTTTACCTATGCAGCTTTCCTCTCACCCCCTCCCTTCCATCCCTCTCTCACTTTGCAGGCCATTTTCTTTCACCCCTTTTTACAACATCTGAACTCTCCTCATTCAACCTCTCACTTCACCTTTAATCATCTCTTGCCATTTTGTCTTTTCACTGCCCTCATCTCGAACAGTCTCTCACATTTATCTCATGGCCTCTCTTGTCCCGTCACCTCCCGTGCCCCTCAGCACTTCTCGTTCACCTCGTCTCTCCATTGAAATTTTTGTCTATTTGTATCTTAGACCTCTCGAGTACCCCATTCAATTTTCACATCTCCCCTTTGTTCTAACAGAAGCCCTCACCTTTGACTCACACTCACTTCTTGCGTGTCCACACTTCTCTTTGGCAAATCACATTTCTCCTCATCCCTGTTCTCTGCAATCGAATTCTCTCACTCCCTTGCTGTCCTCTCTCATCCTCTCAACTCTCCTCACCAAGCACACAGGTCGGACCCGTATGCTCCTCTCTGCCTGTGCCACTCTGCTTTTTGTTCCTAATTCAAGAAGGCATGAGTTGTCTGTCTCGCTGTTTTGGTGCAGGCCGCGCAGTTATGGAACTTGCACCCTCCTTTGCTTCGCTCCACCAAGAATCTATTATCCTTTAGGAAGATATAAAAACCTTTCTCTATGCTCTGTAGGTTACCCAATTTGGCTGGTTCACTTTCTCCTTCTGTGTGTTTCTCATTTGCCTACATGCAGCAGATGATTATTAGCCCCAGGACATCTTTTGGTAACAGTAGCGCACAACAAATGTAAATAATAATAATAGCCACAAGCAGGGAAGTCACTAGTCCAGAAATTCGGAGGGGACTAATACTTCCAGCCAGGGCTGGTCCTAACACTGGTTGCACACGGTGCAACAGTCTTTTTTGGTGCCCCACCCCACGTTTCCTCCTTCTCCATGAATTCCTTCGCTGCCACTCACCAACAATGCACCTCATCTCTCTATAGCACCTTTCTGACAAACATTTAATTTTCCTATAGCGCTACTCATAGTTTACTCACTCTCATTTCTGTGACCTGCATGGTACACGTTCTTTGTAGCAGGCACATTAACCCTCTGCACACTGTGTGGGTGACGAGTGCCCATGTGAATGCACGGTGAGCGATGCAAAAGTGCGAGAGTAGGTTACGAGGAGTGACTGCAGGGTGAGTGAGGTGGCATATGAATTTGGGTGCGGATGCAAGTTCAGAATGGGATGAATGAATGTATGATTACTGATGGGCTTGTTTGAGTGAGTTGCATATTGAGCAGTGAGGGGGTCAGGTGAGTGAAGTGTCACATGAGTGCAGGATGAGTAGTGTACTCATGTGACTGCAGGGTGAGGTATAGGGTGAACAGCGCAAGTGCATTGTGAGTGCAGTGTGATCACTGTGAGTGCAGGGTGAGCGGGTGAATGGTGTGAGTGCATGGTGATCAGTGTGAGTGCATTGTGATCACTGGGAGTGCAGGGTGAATGGTGTGAGTGCATGGTGATCAGTGTGAGTGCAGGGCGATATTGAGGAGTGAGTTGTCTGAAGGTAGGGTGCATTCCTAGACACTTGAAGTAACATGTTATTGACGGCGGGGTAGGGTTTAACCACATCAGTGCTCATGACGAGCTCAGCTCGCCATGAGGCACAGTGGCGCCGTGCTCATGACGAGCTGAGCTTGTCATAACAGCTGCGGAAAGCCCACGCGGGGATAATTCCCCTGCTGTGCTGGGCTTTCCATTAACCGGGCGTGGTCATGACGAGCTCAGCTCGTCATGAGCACTGCGCCACCGTGCAGCGTGAAGAGCCAAGCTTGTCACAAGCACCGCGGCTCTGTGCGTGGCCCCCCTCCCCCCGCACCGCGGGGGAATTAGCCCCGCGGCGAAGGGGTTAAGATCTAAGTTAAACTACTGCGGCATTAATCGGGGATCGAGGGTGGAGGAAATAAATAATGTGCTGATCCTGCAACACACTTACAGTCCTATGGTTAGGGTTGGCAGCAGATTATTTTGATGGCCAAGTCGGTACAAAAAGAAGCAGTCACCTAAAGTTGTATTTTCAGCACTTATGTGCATACTTCGAACAGCAAATATAAATAGAAAGCGCTTTTAATTGTGTTCTAGGGCTGCCTCAATGATCCATAACTGACAAAGAGAAAAAAGACAGAAAATTCACATAACTAATGCATACATACTTTTGTATTTAAAAGTCTATTTAGTGTCAAGAGGAGGTCTTTGCAGGCTCTTTAAACACAACAGGCAGGCATTTTTCTTTTGGCAACCCTACTTTATATTCCTTTTCATTAAATGCATTCTCACACTACAGCAGTAAT
This sequence comes from Lissotriton vulgaris, assembly GCF_964263255.1. NCBI lineage: Eukaryota > Metazoa > Chordata > Amphibia > Caudata > Salamandridae > Lissotriton > Lissotriton vulgaris. The sequence continues at coordinate 263,243 of NW_028246214.1, forward strand.
TGTAAAATACAAATGTAAGGAACTGGCACAGTGAGGGCCCAGGGGGTACTCAAACCAGGAAAAAAACTAAGCCTCTGTAACCAGTTTACAATGGCATGTAAATATGCAAATGGTCTTTAAAGACCTGTGAAAAATTCGGGCCTGCCAGAGATGACTCCAGACACTGCCCAGCCAAGCCCACAGCAGATCGAGTTGCACTGCAGCAGCAGCCGGGCTGAGAGACACGACGAAGGAGGAGGGGGGCTGAAGCCTTTGGGCCTGGACAGAAGTATGACTGTGAAGGCGCGACCCCCTTTGCATCGCTCCACGGCCCCCCTGGGGGTCGCGCCCCACAGTTTGAAGACCCCTGCTTTAAGGTGTAACATATTATACAAGCATTGGCATAGCCAGTAGGTCTCGCTTTTGGGACCTTCTAAGTATTTAATTATGCAGCACAATATCCTTGGTGCAACAACATCAACTGTTGCACGGCTAAACACGTATACGGTCACAAAGGTGAGATCTATTGGCTATGCCAATGCTTGTTATTTTTTGTTCTTGGGGGAAACCGGGCTAGTGCCAGGAGGGTCAAGGGGGAGTGGTAAGGAGTTGAGGAGTGAATGCCAGGAGGGACAAGGGTGACTGTCAGGCCATGGGGGTGAAGGGTGAGTGCCAGGGAGGCGAAGAGTGAGTGCCAGGGAGATGAGAAGTAAGAGTCAGGAGGGTCAAGGGTGAGTGCCAGGGAGGGGAAGGGTGAGTGCCGAGAAGGGGAAGTATGAGTGCCAGGGGTGAGGGGTAGCTGCCAGGCCAGAGGGGTGAAAGGCTAGTGCCACGGAGGTGAAGGTTGAGTGCCAGGTCAGGGGGATGAAGGGTGAGTGCCAGTGAGATGAAGGTTGAGTGTCATGGAGGTGAGATGTAAGAGTCAGGAGAGTCAAAGGTGAGTGCCAGGGAAGGGAAGGGTGAGTGCAAGGGGTGAAGGGTAGTTGCTAGGCTAGGGGGAGGAAAGGCTACTGCCATGGAGGTGAAGAGTGAGTGCCAAGGGGGCGAGTAGTGAATGCCAGGAGGGATATGGATGAGTGTCAGGGAGGTGAAGGATATGTGCCAGGGAGGGGAATTATGAGCACCAGGAGGGTCGAGGGTGGGTGTCGGGGAGGCGACAGTTGAGTGTCACAGAGAGTCAATGCTGGGTGCCAGAGAGGGAGAAGGGTGAGTGCCAGGTGCGAGGAGTGACTGCCATGCCTAAGGGGTGAAGGGTGAGTGCAAGGGAGGTGAGGGGTGAGTGACAGACTGCAAACAGTAGTGAGCTGGGGTCTAGAAGGAGGTGCGGAGATCATCACCCGGTGTGTGCCAGGCTAGACGCACCAGTGCCATGTGGATCAGAGAAAATGCATGGAGTGGTATGGTTGACAGGAGACGTGCAGGCTGCTTAAATATTGTAGAGATTGGATTGTCAAGCACTAGGAAACAAAAGTGAATGAATAAAACTAGAAACGCGAACACTTTCACAGCGAACGCGGCTGTGAAAGTGAAACTAATTGCGATCGCGTGAAAGTGAAACTGATCGTGCTACCTGGCTGAGAGGAGGCTGATAGGCAGTGAGTGGCTGGGGGTGTGTGTGTGTGTGGTTGTGTGTGTGGTTTTGTGTGTGGTTGTGTGTGTGGTTGTGTGTTGTGTGTGTGGTTGTGTGTGTGTGTGGTTGTGTGTGTGTAGTTGTGTGTCTCTGTGGTTGTGTGTGTTTCGGTGTGTGTGTTTGGGTGTGTGTGTGTGTGGTTATGTGTGTGTAGTTGTGTGTGTGGTTGTGGTTATGGTTGTGTGTGTGGTTGTGGTTGGTTTTGTGTGTGTGGTTGTGTGTGTGGTTGTGTATATGTGTGGTTGTGTGTGTGTGTGGTTGTGTGTGTGTGTGTGTGTGTGGTTGTGTGTGGTTGTGGTTGTGTGTGTGGTTTTGTGTGTGTGTCAGTGTCGTTGTGGGTGTGTGTGCATAGAAGTGTGGTTGTGTGTGTGGTTGTGGTTGTAGTTGTGTGTGTGGTTGTGTTTGTGGTTGTGTGTGTGGTTGTGTGTGTGTGTGGTTGTGTGTGGTGTTGTGTGTGGTTGTGTGTGTGGTTGTGTGTGTGTGTGGTTGTGTGTGTTTGGTTGTGTGGTTGTGTGTGTGTGGTTGTGTGAGTGTTTGTGTGTGTGTGTGTGGTTGTGTATGTGGTATGTGGTTTTGTGGTTGTGTGTGGTTGTATGTGTAGAAGTGTGGTTGTGTGTGTGGTTGTGTGTTTGGTTGTGGTTGTGTGTGGTTGTGTGTGTGGTTGTGTGCGTGGTTGTGGTTGTGTGTATGTGTGGTTGTGTGTGTGTGGTTGTGTGTGGTTGTGTGTGTGTGTGGTTGTGTGTGTGGTTGTGTGTGGTTGTGTATGGTTGTGCGGTTGTGTGTGGTGTTCTGGTTGCATGTGTGGTTGTGTGTGTGGTTGTGTGTTCGGTGGTGTGTGGTTGGTTGTGTGTGTGGTTGTGTGTTTGTGGTTATGTGTGTGGTTGTGGTTGTGTGTGTGGTTGTGTGTGTGTGTGGTTGTGTGTGGTGGTGTGTGTGTGGTTGTGTGTGTATGTGGTTGTGTGTGTGGTTGTGTGTGTGTGTGGTTGTGTGTGTATGTGGTTGTGTGTGTGTGTGTGGTTGGGTGTGTGTGGTTGTGTGTGTATGTGGTTGTGTGTGTGGTTGTGTATTTGGTTGTGGTTATGTGTGTTTGTGGTTGTGTGTGTGTTTGTGTGCGTGGTTGTGGTTGTGTGTGTATGTGGTTGTGGTTGTGTGTGTGTTTGTGTGTTTGTGTGAGTGTGGTTGTGTGTGGTTCTGTGTATGGTTGTGTGTTTGGTTGTGGTTGTGTGGTTGTGGTTGTGTGTGTGTGGTTGTGTGTGTGGTTGTGTGTGTGGTTGTATGTGGTTGTGTATGGTGTTCTGGTTGCATGTGTGTTTGTGTGTGTGGTTGTGTGTTCGGTTGTGTGTGTGGTTGGTTGTGTGTGTGGTTGTGTGTGTGTGGTTGTGTGTGTGTGTGTGGTTGTGTGTGTGTGTGTGGTTGTGTGTGTGTGGTTGTGTGTGTATGTAGTTGTGTGTGTGGTTGTGGTTGTGTGTGTGTGGTTGTGTGTGTGTGTGGTTGTGTGTGGTTGTGTGTGTATGTGGTTGTGTGTGTCTGGTTGTGTGTGTGTGGTTGTGTGTGTGTGGCTGTGTGGTTGTGTGTTTGGTTGTGTGTGTGTGTGTGTGGTTAGGTGTGTGGTTGTGTGCGTGGTTGTGTGTGTATGTGGTTGTGTGTGTGGTTGTGGTTGTGTGTGCGGTTGTGTGTGTTTGTGTGTGTGGTTGTGTGTGGTTGTGTGTTTGGTTGTGGTTGTGTGTGGTTGTGTGCATTGTTGTGGTTGTGTGCATGGTTGTGGTTGTGTGTATGTGTGGTTGTGTGTGGTTTTGTGTGTGGTTGTGTGTGTGTGTGGTTGTGTAGGTATGGTTGTGTGTGTGTGGTTGTGTGTGTGTGTGGTTGTGTGTGGTGTGTGTGGTGTTGTGTGTGGTTGTGTGTGTGGTTGTGTGTGTGTGGTTGTGTGTGTGGTTGTAGGTGTGTGGTTGTGTGTGTGTAGTTGTGTGTGTGGTTGTGTGTGTGTGGTTGTGTGTGGTTGTGTGTGTGTGGTTGTGTGTGTGTGGTTGTGTGTGTGGTTGTGTGTGTGAGTGGTTGTGTGTGTTTGTGTGGTTGTGGTTGTGTGTGTGGTCGTGTGCGTGGTTGTATGTGTGTGTGTGGTTGTGTGTGTGTGTGGTTTGTGTGTGGTTGTGTGAGTGTGGTTGTGTGTGTGTGCTTGTGAGTGTGGTTGTGTGTGTGGTTGTGTGTGTGTGTGCTTGTGTGTGTGCTTGTGTGTGTGCGTTTGTGTGTGTGTGTGTGTGGTTGTGTATGGTTGTGCGGTTGTGTGTGGTGTTGTGGTTGCGTGTGTGGTTGTGTGTGTGTGGTTGTGTGTGTGGTTGTGATTGTGTGTGTGGTTGTGTGTGTGGTTGTGTGTGTGTGGTTGTGTGTGTGTGGTTGTGTGTGTGTGTGTGTGTGGTTGTGGTTGGTAGTGTGTGTGTGGTTGTGGTTGGGGGTTTGGTTGTGGTTGTGTGTGTGTGTGGTTGTGTGTGTGGGGGTGTGTGTGTGTGTGAGTACAAATACTTTACACATTGCCTCTTTAGTTTAGCCTGACTGCTCTGTGTCGAGCTATTCTAGGATGAGCACAGGTAAACTTAGTGTGTACTACACTTACCTGACTAGGATCGTGGGTCCCTACTTGGACAGGGTGCAAACAACTGCCAAGTAGAGACCCAATTTTTAACAGTAAGAAAGCAGATCCCCATAAAGAACAAGTTACTTACCTTCGGTAACAATATATCTGTAAGAAACATAGGTTAGTTATGGATTCCATACCTTCAAATTACCCCCAGGCATCAGACTGGATCTGGAAAGTTTTTTGTCAGCATTACCCCTGCACGTCGAAAGATGGCGTCGGTCGGCTCCGCGTTCGTCGTTGGAGTCATGGTCGCCGGGATGATATCAGGGTAGCTACATAGAGGCAGCCCTCGCGCACTGACGTCAGTTCTGTACAAGACTTTCCATGCCAGAAGCGCAGACCCATGCAAGACACTGACCACTGTTGCACAAAACTAGGGCCCTGAAAGGAAGTCCTTAACCCTAAAAGTCAGTTTGCAGAACGGGGAGGATGGGTGGGGCGGTAAGGAATCTATAACTAACCTATGTTTCTTACAGATATATTACTACCGAAGGTAAGTAACTTGCTCAGCTGAAAGAAACAGTTAGTTATAGATTCCTTACCTTAGAATAGATACCCCAGCAATACCAACCCGGGAGGTGGGTCTGCACCCTAAGTTCACACCAGGAAGTCCTGGAGAACAGAACAGCCAAATAAGCCCTCTCTGCGGACTTGGCTGTCCAGGCATTAGTGTCTTGTGAATGTGTGCAGTGATTCCCACGTAGCTGCCTGACATGAAGAACCAGGTTTTAGAACCCAACAGCGCCAGGGAAAATGCCCGATGTCTTCGAGTTCCCCTGCCTTGGCAAACAGAGACACGGGACACTTCTTGATGACGTCAAAGACCAAATTTATTGGCTGCAACCAGGAACAGAGGTCTACGAAGCACAACACGGGTGGTTCGCTAGAGACTGCACAAATTCATAGAGTGGAGCATCGTCTTTTATGCTAAAAATCACATTCCTGGCTAGCATCGGTTACATACAAACTGACCAATTGGAGGGTGACATTTCAAACATATCGCATGACGACAATCCCACTTTCTGTTGTCCAGCCCACCAGAAGTGACCAAGCAAAATTCAACATTCCTGCTCGAGCAGGCCGGACGGACACATCATAAAGAACTCAACCCATATCAGTAATTAAGCCATAAAGGAAGGAACAGAAGCATATGACAAGCAAGATAGAAGGGTGTGTGCATGTACCATAAACTCAGCAATGTCCTGCTCTTTGATCTCTATCTGACCAGCTGCTTAACAAGGAACTGGCTCAACGAGGTCAGCCTCGGGCAAGGGAGTCAGTTCGTTCAGGTCACTCAGAAGTCAGCTAAAGGTGTACGTGTCCCAAAGACTCGTTCGGCCGCAGTCATCGGCCTATGTGAGGGCAACTACACAAAATGGCTGCCGTACACAAAATGGAACCCGAGGGTTCAGACGAAATTTATGAATACGTAGTGTTCTCATTGATCGATTATTACGAAAACACTCGTACATACCGCACTCGTCATTTGCGGTCCGCTGACACCAAAATCGTCTATATCCGACGACCTTTATTGAACAGGTTCAGAATCTAAGGAACCACAGAACCACAGACCCTCCTTTTGCCCTTACATAGGCGACAAACCCAAACCCATGTCAGTCTGAATCCAGGTCTATATTCATCAGATCATCAAGATGTTGCTGTAGCATCATCGTAGTACTTAGCAACTCTCTCTGGACAGGTCTCCTCGCACACGAAGTAGCACAAAGGCCACATATAGCAGGAGCACACTGTATGCAAAGACAGAACAGGAAAAGGATAGCTAAGATCATCCTAATGACCATAAGAATCTTCCATCCCCACGTGGATAACAATCCCCAAAACCATCCCATCAACGACCAATCTCCCTCGTCTATATGTACAGACTCGGAGATCTTATGTAGTCTGGAAATGGCCTGGAAAACTGTCGGAGCGTTGTCTGGAATGAAAACGCAGCAGCTCGATTGAATCAATTTACACACCCCACCTCTATCTGCAAGTATGACATCTAGCGCAACTCTGTTCTGAAGAGTCATAAGTCGATCCGACTGGAGCTCAGCAGTCAAGTTACTAAGGGCACCAGCAGTTTCGACTATGGTGGACTCAACCACTCTCGTCAATTGTCGAATGTTCCTGCTATTAGCCATAGGTCCCCAGAACGGCAGAAAACCCTTAAAGAAATCTCCCAATTCTTGTCCTGCAGTATCTTCCTTACTGAAGACACCTCTAGCAACTCTCGTCTTATGGTAATCTGCTGCAGCTGTAAATGTGGGAGGCAACAGGAACGAAACAAAACATGTGCCTGAAAAGTCAGGGGGCAACCATGTGTACGCTTTATCGTAACAGATGAAATAGGTACCCTTAGCTGCTAGGAACGCTGGGGAAGTCTGAGACGCAAAAACAGAAGTCTCAGTGCAAACGCTCTTCCCTAACTGAGCTCTCGGATTCTTGCCATTACCTTGCAGACAATAATGACCCTGATGGGGCACTATCCAAATCGGAGGGGATTTCTTTGCTCGCTGGTTAACATTCAGACTAACTCCGTATCCAGTAACGTTCCAACCAATGTATGCTTGTGTCTCATCTCTCGGGATAGTCTCATACGAACTAATTCCCCTAATCATGTCGACTATACCCTTGACCAAAGCACTAGTCTTTGGACTATCTTTCACGGAACGTTGGGGATAGACTCCATGAGCATAAATGAACATCGTTCTATATGCCCAAATAGAAAGATTGTAGCTAAAAGGCAAAACCAGGTAAGGAATACCTTTATTGGTAGTATGGGGCATAAGGCCACACACCCAACAATTTGTCGTGTTCATTACTAGCTGGTGTTGATACAGGAGTTGACCAAAGGAATTATTAGCAAATTCCAATCTTCTAACAATTTCATGTTCGGGCAGAGGGTGAAAAGAATGCGAAGAAACAGTAGGAGGAGGCATAGGTTGCATAGTGGGCATGAACGTCACTTGAAAAGAGAATGTCACATATCCAATTAAAAATATCATTAAGCTAAGCAATATAAGCAAACACAATATTAAAAAACGTTTTCTGCTCATTAATTTACATATTTTGCTCTTAAAGCTTATTCTTTCAACAGGTCTCTCCATCTCGAAAAACTCCATCCTCTCTAATTGCTGCTTGCGGCGGTAGGGTGTTCTGTGCTAAGGAACGCGTCTGTCAGTCCAGGGCAACTCCCTTAGACCAACCAGAACCGTCAACCTAACGTCTTCGGCTTGCACTCCAAAGACTTGACACCGCGACCCTACAGCTGAACCCGGATGGCGGTTCGAAAAACAAAAATCAAAATAGTTCCTCGGAGGAGAGCTAACCTTAAAAATATCAGTAAAAGAAAGAATCTCAGTGCTTTATTAGTCCAGCGACTCTCGGTCGCAAATTATAACGCTCTTTGCCAGGCAATGTCTGTTCACGGAATAATAACTCAGGTTTAACAGTGTTCATACTATTCAACGGAGGCACAGTTTCTTGAAGAAGATCGTCACTTTCTTGCTCAGTGTTCGTTCCAATCAAACGGGCATCGCTGAAAGGCAGAAAACGAGGCACGCTCTCAGTTTCAGATTCAGGAAGTCCTTTCTGGACCCACCGGTCGTACGGCAGAGGCAAAGGAGCCCTCTTACAATGTACGCCGTGGATCCAGTTCTTTGTACCGTGCACTCGTACTGCAGAACGGGTGGACAACAGAACTAAATACGGGCCGTTCCAGCGTGGCTGATCGTTCTTGGTCCGCTGGAAATTCTTCACCAGCACCCAGGTGCCAGGTTCAATGGCGTGTCCTGGATCTTCAGAAGCTTGTGGCAGTGAATCATGAACCTGTTGATGCAAAACACGCAATTTAGCCGTCAATTCATACAGGTAGTCAAGCAACACAGGATGTTCTATCTCACTAAACTTTGTCGGCCGCGGCACTCCCCAAACATTTGCCGGGCGACCAAACACTACCTCGTATGGACTAAGACCCATTTGTGAATGCACAGTCATTCTAGTGGACAGAAGAGTTAATGGCAAAGCATCTGGCCATTGTAAACCAGAGCTCGCTTGAATCTTAGCTAATTTCAACTTAAGAGTGCCATTATAGCACTCGACTAAACCAGCTGATTGGGGATGATTTGCAGCGTGGAACTTCTGCTTGATACCTAATCCATCACATACTCTCTTCATCACTTGACCTACAAATTCACTCCCATTGTCACTCCAGATCATTCTCGGCAAACCAAACCTAGGGAAGAATTCCTTAATAAGGACTTTCGCTGGGGACAAGGCAGTATTATCTTTCAAAGGGTAGGCTTCCACCCATCTAGAAAAAGAGCAAACAACCACTAAGACGTATTTCAGGTTGTTGCACCTCTCCATGTGGATGAAATCTAGCTGCAAAGCCTCAAACGGATACGTTGGAGGAGCAAAATAACCAGCTGGAGTTGGAATTCCCTTACCAGGATTGTACATCAAACACACCATACAATTCTTAACCAGATTCTCCACACACTTAGGAATACCAGCATTCTGCCATACTGGAGCTAACAACTTGCAAATCCCTTTTACACTGATATGTGCCAATCCATGAGCCATCGTAACCACTGGAAGTACATACGCATCGGGTAACAACCATCTCTGATGCTCTGACAACTCAATCCAACAACCATTCAAATCCAATTAACCTTGCTTTCTCTCCATTCATTCAACTCTTTCTCTGTAGCTTCAGCTTGGATGGATTTCACACTCTCAAGCGTATCTTCACACATACTCCTATCCGGAACCAATCTCGCCGGACCCGCAACATACATTCGACTCATCACATTTCTCGCAGTTTCTTTTGCGACTTCATCTGCAAACGCATTACCACGACCAACATCATCCGTAACTTTCTTATGCGCACTGCATTTCACAATCGCGACTTGCAACGGCAAAGTAAGAGATTCAAGAGGTTCATTTACCAATTGACCATGCTGAATCTTAGTTCCATGCGAAGTCAGGAACCCACGCTCTTTCCACAAACGTCCAAAACTATGAGCCACACCAAACGCGTACTGGCTATCGGTATACACAGTCACTCGCTTTCCTTTCGACAACACACACGCTCTCGTTAATGCAATCAACTCTGCTGCTTGCGCTGAATTATGTGGGATATGTGCAGCTTCAACAATTGTATGCAAAGTCGTAACAGCATATGCCGCAGTCGTATCACCATTCGGAAGCTTAAAGCACGAACCATCAACCTATAAGGTACCATCACACTCTGGAAGAGGAGTATCCCTAAGATCTATCCTCCCATTTGTTTCTTCCTCTGTCCTAAGGAAGCAATCATGCTGTTCAATAACATCTGTCTCTACTGAAATCGGCAACAACGTAGCTGTATTCAAAGTGTTGCATCTCTTTATATGTATGTGACTCGCTAACAGTGTCAATTCATAACCCGATAACCGAGCACTAGTTAAGTGCTGTGTCTTGGTACGATTCAACAAGGTATCCACTGCATGTGGAACCATCACAATTAGTGTATAGTCCATAACCAAACCAGCAGACTGTCGAATCGAAACAGCCGCTGCTGCTGTAGCTCTCAAACAACTCGGCAACGCTCTAGCTACGGGATCCAAAGTCGACGAAAAATAAGCACATGGACGTTGCTTATCTCCAAATTGCTGAGTCAAAACCGACAATGCACATCCCTCTCTCTCGTGGACATATAATGTAAAAGGCTTACTGTAGTCGGGAGTACCCAAGACAGGAGCCGAACACAACGCATCGCGCAATTCTGAAAAGCTCTTATGACATTCGACAGTCCAAGGAATAGGATTTGGAGTATCCTTAACAGTAAGAGCTATCAAAGGCTTCGCAAGCAATGAAAAATTAGGGATCCACTGTCTACAGTATGACGTACTACCTAGGAAAGCACGTACTTCTCTCTGTGTCGTAGGCACACTCATTTTCGCAATCGCTTGAATTCTTTCTGGGGTCAGTTTCCTTCCCTCCTTCGATAAGAGGTGACCTAAGTAGGTAACTTCTTGTCAACAATATTGCAACTTTGATAGAGAAACCTTATGATGGAAATCAGATAAATGACGTAACAACGACAAAGTAGCCTCTCTACAGATCTCTTCATTGTCAGCAGCAACTAACAGATCGTCAACATACTGAATAAGAGCAGCACCATCAGGTAAAACAAGCAAATCAAGTTGTGTTTTCAAAGCCTGACTATAGATCGATGGATTTTCACAATAGTCTTGAGGAGCGTGCTTAAACCGGAAACTTTGTCCTCCTAAAGAGAAGCCAAAGATATCCCTACTCTCCACGGCAATCGGGATGCTGAAGAAAGCATTCTTCAAGTCAATCACCGAAAACCACATGGCTGTAGCCGGGATCAAAGTCAGTAAAGTGGTGATATCCGGCACAACAGGAAATTGCGGAACAACGATCTTATTCACCTCGCGGAGATCGATCACAAACCTATATACAGGAGGCTGTGAAGAATCCGTTCTTTTCAGAACAGGCAAAACCAGACTATTGCACACATTACCTCTCGTTTCCTCAATCACAACTTTCACAATCAGATCATAGATGATCTCCAAAAGTGCTCTTTCACCATCACTGGAAATTCGATATTGCGGAATACTTGGCAATCTAGCATTCGCTTTCAACGTCACAACATATGGCGGAATCTCTAGGAGACCCACATCATTAGGACCAGTAGCCCAAAGAGAATCAGGGAGAGAAGACAATTCAGGTGGAAGTCGATCTTTAGATAAATACATCGGAGAGATCACTCTCTTACCCAATGTAAGATGTACTCCTGAAGGAGAACAATGTAGCGTTGCATACAATCTCTTCAACAAGTCCAATCCCAACAAGTTCTCACCACAACCTGTCGTTAGAATGAGGGGTGCTTCGAATTCACAAGGTCCAACAGAATAGACAACGGACTAGAAATCGGATTCGTAACCGGGGCGCCAGAAAAACCTACTGAAACATTCGTTAAGCCATACAAAGGTGCGCCAGGGAGTTTAGAGTGCATAATAGAACTCTTCGCAGCACCAGTATCCAACAGAAAAGGCTCTGACACACCTGATGCAATCTCTTCAACATAAGGTCCACTCTGATCTACTGGAACTGAAACAACTCCCTCTCTTTGTCTATGGCTGTCCTAGCAATCATTAGCATCCACATTCTCACCTTCAACATAGTAATCGTCCGCATAGTACTGTGCCATCCTACCAGACGCACCATTCTGCTGATCAAAGCTATTCCTACGGGAAAACGCTGTTGAGAAGACTCGAACCTTTGTGAGTTTCTCTGATATTGCTGAGGTTGCTGATAATCGCACTGATTATTACGGGGCAGATAAGCTTGCTGTAGAAGAACTTTAGTCTTCAATTCCTTAGTCTTCCTATCCGCTTTCTCTATCTCATCCTTATTTCTATTCTCATAGTACTGGGCAGTAGCCAAAATCTGCGCTGACGTAGAAACAGCCCTAGCACTCTCAGAATCCTTCAACTTATTACACAAGTCGGGAAGCAAATTATGCACAAACTTGTCAACGAACAACCGTTGACCACCTTCTGTACTCATGTCCTGACCACTATGGTCAGTAAACGTCTCTTCGAATCTAGTGAAAAAGTCAGACACAGTCTCGTCTTTCTTCTGCTTACACGCAGACAACTTGTCCCAATTAACACGCATAGCAGGCATCAAAGTCTTCATATAATCATAATCCTACCAGGGAGATCAGTAATCACATCCTCTGGTTTAGCACCACCTACTTGTCTATTATCTGCGGCTCTAAGATTATTCCATGTATCACCTAATTCCTGTGCATGATCCGTATGACGAATCAATCCCCATATAGGCTGTGGAACAACATTCCCAAAGAACATGTCTATATCGGCTAGATTCATAATACATGAATCCGCACTTTGAGATAATTCCTTATAGTACCCTGCAGGATTTTTACGTGGATCAGGCAAAGTCTGCTTAAGGGCTAAAACTTCAGCACGCTTCCATGGAACATGTACCCAAACTTGCTGAAAATGTGGCGGAATAATTGGAACAGCATTTGCATCACCAGGTCTTCAAACTGGAAGAACCTCTCGCATCGGATATTGTCGCGCCTTTCTCCTAACCAAAGAATCAGGCTCAAACAGTCGCTGAGAAGGAGACTCACTCCTAAACGACAACAACGTCGCAACTGCTTTCTCAACCCCAAGACCCACAACAGTCCCTTTCGCAAACTCAGAACGTATACGGTACAACTCAGACGGAGTTTGTCCTACATCACCATCTTCCCATTGTTCGCGAAGGAAAGAACACATCATATCGAAAACATATCTTTGTTTCGGTGCTTCCCATTGACGAAAAACATCCATAACACACTCGAGATCATAGTGCAAAGGATACGTAACCCATTTACGCGCTAAGTGATCTAACACTGTCCGTTCATCAGGACCAGGCAATTGGCTACGCAATTGCTTACGCTCTACAACAGGATACATACCCAATGAACCCAAAAGAGGAGAGAAGAGACCAGCAACAAAATCAGTCATTCTCTGTCGAGCAGAAGGAGAAGTTGACAAAAGAACAGGAGACAAAGCAGAATGAGAAGAAACCAAAGTCGGAACAGTAACAGGGGGAGTAAACAAGACAGGCGTAGGAGTAGCAGACGAAGAAGGTAGCAAAGTCGGCGGCCCTTGAGAAGGCTGCGCCAAAGGAATAGGAGCCAACGGAAGAGGAGCTGGCTGTTGAAGAACCACAGGAGGCAAAACAACCGGAGGTTGCACAACTATAGCTTGTGGAGGTGCTGTAGCACTCTGCACATAAGGGGGTGGCGAACTCAATAGGTGCTACATTAAAGGATCTTTCGCAAGATCTTTCTTCTCTTCTTGCTGTTGAGGTGGCAAAGCTGGATAGCACTTGTCCACCGCTAACTTACGTTGCCTAATTATCTGTTCGCTTTCTTGTTCTTCTTCATTATCCCTAAACTGTATAGCAGCTTGCACCATTGACATACCACGTTCTCGTTTATTTCGTTTCGCTAACTTAATTTCTTTCTGTTTGGCTTCCTTTCGCCATAAGCGGAAAGAGTCAAACATCGCCGGCCGGGCTTTCTTCTTGAACAGTTTAACTTCGAGATTATCTAAAATCTCTGTTTCAAAGCTACCATAACGGGGCCACTGTAGGACACCGTCTTTCCTGGTATATTTGATCCATACTTCATTATACGTGATAGGACCCACTCCATTTTTTATATAGAGTTCATAGGTCGGAGTTCCAATCGGAGGAACCGGACACGAATCCTCCAATCGGGAATCCCTAATACAGCCGCAACAAAATATCTTTCCAAGTCTGCTAAGACCAGGCATCTTCGCTCACTAGTCTAGCTTCAAACTTCAAGGGAATATCAAAAACGATAGTCTCGTGAATACACGAGTCCCTCGGCTTTGGGGCCTGCAGGTACCAAATCAAAGAATCCCGAAAGGATACCAAAACAAAACTAAAGACTGGGAGACGCTCCACTCATACTTAACTGAAATGTCGATGGCGTCACCAGAAGACCCGTCTATCGTCTCACTCTACAAATCATCTAATGGCTCCAAGACAGGGCGACAGTCAGGGCAGCAGTCCTTCGTAGCCGTCGGAAAACGGGGAACCTCGCAGCAAAGACTTTCGGACCACGACGACATACAGGGGTCGATGAAGTGGCAGGCCTTCCTCCAGAATTTTCACACGAAGCTCCTCACGATCTTCAGGCTTGGACCGGTACCGCTGAAGTCGCCCCACGTTGGGCCCCAACTGAAGAACCGGGCGGCGCCAGGGAAAATGCCCGATGTCTTCGAGTTCCCCTGCCTTGGCAAACAGAGACACGGGACACTTCTTGATGACGTCAAAGACCAAATTTATTGGCTGCAACCAGGAACAGAGGTCTACGAAGCACAACACGGGTGGTTCGCTAGAGACTGCACAAATTCATAGAGCGGAGCATCGTCTTTTATGCTAAAAATCACATTCCTGGCTAGCATCGGTTACATACAAACTGACCAATTGGAGGGTGACATTTCAAACATATCGCATGACGACAATCCCACTTTCTGTTGTCCAGCCCACCAGAAATGACCAAGCAAAATTGCACATTCCTGCTCGAACAGGCCAGACGGACCCATCATAAAGACCTCAACCCATATCAGTAATTAAGCCATAAAGGAAGGAACAGAAGCAGATGACAAGCAAGATAGAAGGGTGTGTGCATGTACCATAAACTCAGCAATGTCCTGCTCTTTGATCTCTATCTGACCAGCTGCTTAACAAGGAACTGGCTCAACGAGGTCAGCCTCAGGCAAGGGAGTCAGTTCGTTCAGGTCACTCAGAAGTCAGCTAAAGGTGTACGTGTCCCAAAGACTTGTTCGGCCGCAGTCATCGGCCTATGTGAGGGCAACCACACAAAATGGCTGCCGTACACAAAATGGAACCCGAGGATTCAGACGAAATCTATGAATACGTAGTGTTCTCATTGATCGATTATTACAAAAACACTCGTACATACCGCACTCGTCCTTTGCGGTCCGCTGACACCAAAATCGTCTATATCCGACGACCTTTATTGAACAGGTTCAGAATCTACGGAACCACAGAACCTCAGACAGAAGTCATTAAGTGGGACTCCACGTTACAAAGCAGTGGTAGCTGGATGTATGACGTTACAACGCGTACCGTCACAACGCGTGCTGTTACAACGCGTCTTTTACAACGCAAGTCGTGACAACGACTTGCGTTGGGGGCACGGATCGAGAATAGTATAATTTACTATTCTAACACCAGTCTACGTGGACACTAGGGAAGGTGTTGGAATAGTAAATATAATATTCTTAATCCTGTAGCGCCCTCCAGCGCAAGTTGTGGTTACGACTTGCGTTGTAAAGGACGCATCGTGACAGCACTGCGTTGAAACATCCGCAATGTAAAGGATGTTTCCCGTGGTAGCTGCCATCGCCCTGGTGGAATGGGTGCTCAATCCCACTGGAGGCTCCTTCTTTGCCAAAGAATAACAAGCTTTAATGCACAAAAAGACCCATCTAGAAATGGTCAGTTTGTGCACGGCCTGACCTTTTTTGGTGCCCACATAGCCAACAAAGAGCTAGTGATGCACTCGGAATTGTTTTGTGCGATCCAAGTAAAAGGAAAGCGCACGCTTTGGATCCAGATGGTGGAGCCTCACTTCTTCTTTGGAAGGATGCCGAGGGGGAAAGAAGGTGGGCAAAGTGATGGTCTGTCCAATATGGAAAGGAGTAACCACTTTGGGAAGGAAGGACGAGTCCGAAGGACAACTTTTTCCGGATGACCAGTCAGAAAAGGAGGCTTAGAAGAAAGTGCTTGGAGCTCACTCACCCTGCGGGCAGAGGTGATGGCCAACAGAAAGGCGGTTTTTAAGGTCAGAAGCCTGAGAGGCCAGTTATGTAGCGGCTCAAAGGGAGCTCACATAAGATATGTAAGAACCAAGTTCAAGTCCCACTGGGGCATTACGAAGGGAACAGGAGGAAAAAGATGAGTAAAGCCTTTAAGGAAGCAATTTACAACAAGGGACTTGAAAAGAGAAGGCTGATCAGGAAGCCTAAGAAAAGCTGAAATGGCTGAGAGGTAGCCCTCTAGAGTGCCCAGAGCAGAGCCCTGCTGGGCCAAAGAAAGGAGGAACAAAAGAACCTCCGAAAGAGGGGCGGAATGGGGGATCCACAGCCTTTGCTGTGGAGAGGAGAGGGCGGAAACGGATGCACAATCATCTGGGAGAGCGAGACACAGCTGGTGAGACTGAATAGAGGCTACAAAGAACTGCAACTCACAACAACTATCTTTATACTTTACATTTCCCACGTCATCTTCAGTGATAAACACCAACGCTACCTCAACCAAAGATTTGCCAACATTGTAACAATTGGGTAGAGCTACACTACAGTGGGGGACAACCACGGAGCCCGCGCATCGTCACTTACCTGAGGGTGAAGATTGAGACCACAGTGAATAGTGAGCAAGGACCCTAAGCAGTGGCTACTGCAGTTCGAAGCGTCCAAGGCACCAGAGGGCGACAAACTACAGGTATGGGAGGCATAATGTCCGTTGGCATGATGGGAGGAACTGCTTCCCCAGATACCACTGTGCTCCTGCTGGAACTGTGTTCAGGATTTAAGGCCCTAAACAAAAGGCTTGACGCCCTAGACAGACAGTTTGGCGGGCTGGGTGAGTGGATTGATCGCCACAAAACCCGCCTGGACACAACGGAAGGGCGTATATCGGATCTGGAAGATGGAGCAGCCCAAACTACTAAGCGCGTGGAGCACCTTGACCGTATAATGAAGACAGTCGCAGTCAAGAACGAGGATTTGGAAGCCAGGAGCCGCCGCAATAACGTGTTCATCATGGGAATTCCTGAATCCACCAACACAGGGAGGTTACACCAGTTTGTTGAGGGCCTGCTGACCGACTTGTTCGGGTCTGAACAATTTGCAAGCACATTTGTAGTTGAACAAGCGCACAGAACATTGGGGCCCAGGCCAAGTCTTGGGTGCCCACCAAGACCTATATTGGCAAGACTGCTAAACTTCAAAGACAGAGACATGGCGCTACGCCTCTGATGTAAATATATAATTTACCGTCTTAATTTCTATGCAGGTAAGTACTTAATCAATAATAACTCAAATCGGAAAGAAAAAGACAGAGTCCGTGGTGTTAGAGTTCTTAGGGGTTTTATTCCTTAAAAAGGAATGGTCAAGACCTGGATATCATGTTCTTCCCACCACAGGGGTGGAAGAAGGGATAGAGCACAGTTTTATTGACAATACATAGCTTATATACTTAATTTACACCATAGAAAGCAATATAGTAGGCGTAACAGCTGAGAGAAGACAAGATAACAGTATCCACGTGTTACTAGTACGTAATCAGAAGGCGTGGACTAGGCGTGAACTAGAGGTGTGTGCTAGAAACGTCACAGGTAGGTGTCACAAGGGGGTGGCACTAAACAGAAATGTTGCAATGTCAGCAGAAATCGGAAGCTTGGATGCGCGCGCAGCTGCATGAAGTGTGATTGACGTGAAACTGGAGGGTGCAGGGGGCTTGACATTTCCACTGATGGAAAGAGACAGAAGTCTGGCATGTCAGATCAACTTGTACTTCTATCATATCTGATATCTGATGTTTGGGAACCATATTATCTGGACGGAAAAGGTCTCTGGGGCAGAAGCTATTCTATACTGACTGTGAGTGCGTGTATAAGCGCCTGGGTGTCTGCATGAGAAGCGTGGGGGCATGGGCCTTTCATGGGAGCATGGTAACAGAGGCTATGAATTACTTGCACGGAGACAGGTCGGCCCTTTGCTCTGCAGCTGAGGGGGATGTTTACTGGAACTAGTAGGCAGGAATGTATTTTCGAGGAGCGGAACAGATAATTCGAAGGTTGTAGTCAGTCTTGGCAGGCAGCAGGCTGAGCTGAGCGCGGTGGGCCGCGCTGGAAGTAAGTCAGAGTTCACGGGTACAGGGGCAGCCTGGGCTGAGGCTTTCAGAGTCAGAAGCCAGAAAAATGGCTCGATGGCAGAAATACAGGGCCTATTTTGCCAGAGCTGAAAACGTGTAAGGTACACTACAAAAAGACGTTGGCATAGCATACTTAGGAACGGACTATTTAACCCATTCAGGGTGGGTCTGAAAGAGGACATGTTAACGTTGGACGCAAATGTATTTGCGTCTTCATAGCAGGCGCAGGAGGGAAGTTACATGCACTTTAAGCTGGTATATGGAGACGGTGGGGTACACGCTAGGGAACACAACTTGACCATAGAATTTATATTTCCTCATTCCCTCCTTGTTCCCTACGGACCCTTCATGATATATCGATCCTCATGAATCGATCAGTTTGTTCTTGTAACATCATTTGCTCTTCTTTCTTTCTTTTACGTCTTGAAAGGAAACTGGAATGTTCAATACATGAAGTGGCACACAGTCCACAAATCGCTGGCCCACACTGTAAGCACAGGCAGCAACTGAATACTAGGACTAGGCCAATGCCTAGGAAGGATAGGATCTTCCATCCCCAAGCTGTTAACGTTGTCCAGAACCAACCGGACCAAGTCCAGGTGCCTGGATTCTGATGTATCTGATTTGCAATTTTATGGAGACGTGTAATAGCTTGATATACAGATCGTGCGTTTTGTGGAATGAAAACACAGCAACTTGACCCGATGACCTTACAGGCTCCGCCTCTATCTGCCAAGATGACGTCAATAACAAGACGATTCTGAAGAACAACAACCCGCATGGCGGACTGCTCTTCGGTTAAGTTACCTAGGGCGGAGGCAGTTTCATTCACTACTGCTTCAAGTGTTCTAGTTAATCTGCGTATTAATTTACTATTTTGGACAGGGCCTAAAAAGAAAAAGAATCCTTTATTAAAATCGGTGTACTGTTCCCATGCCGTTTCTGTGTAGTCGACAAGGGAGATATCTCTTCTGAGTCTATTCTTTACTAGATTTGGATTTCTGTGATAATCAGGAGGAGCTAGAAAAACAGGTGGCAGAAGGAATGCAATGTAACAGGTACCATCCCAATCTGGAGGTAAACGTATGTATGCGGTATGACCACAAACAAAATAGGAATGACGGATAGCTTTAAAGGACGATTTACCATGATCACTGAATTCGACCACAGTAGTACATTTACTATGACCTAAGTGTACTGAACCTTTCTTCCTGACACATAATTCACCAGTAACTGGTAATACTGACATAGCGGGCAGAACTGGTGCAGCTTCAGATTCAACAGTAAGAATCATAAGGTTAATTGTGTAATTACCTAGTCCATATACTTCATTTTCTAGATTAGTTCCTATTCTAGTGGGGAGTCCCTCCTTATCAGGGGAACAGACGTCGAGCAGGACCAAGTTCAAGTTTCCCCAAACCCAGCCCCCATCGAAAACAGCAATATCAGGATCTAAGGAATTAATTATTTTAAACCATGCACCACAGGAGCCATTGTGAGTGAACGGATACGGAAAGAGGGGCAGAGCTCCCTTGTAATTCTGGTAAGGAGGGAGTCGGCCACATATCCAGCAGTTTGTAGCATTATTCGTCTGATGGGAATGATGTAGCATACTAATGAAAGTGTTGTTGCGCAGCGCAAGTCTGTAAGAAAGTTCATGTGGAGATAACTCGCTAAAAGAATGTTCAGCAGATACATTGTAAGCAGATTGTTCACGCTTGAAAATAGGGTAATAGATAGGGAGAAGTATGCTTGCAACAATAATTAGAAGACTTAGAAAAAACATGATTAATAATGTCACTATACAGTGACTACGCAGTGATTTGCAGTATGTACGTTTCTTGAATTGTCTCTCTCTCTCTCTATCTCGATCTAGGGGATACATGTCAGAAACTATTTAACCGATTCACCTAGGGGAGGACTTAAACAATTAAACTGTCTGACTTGCTAGATCGGAGCTTTGATCTGTACTCTTCTTGTGGAGTTTTCTCTCGTTCGGAAACTTTAAAGTCACTAGTTTTGATACAGTCTTTGGTGGGGGTGGACGAGCCTGGGTCTGGTTTCAGTTCATTGCATTTTTTAATATGGCTCGTGTGGACCCACCCCTTTCTGCCTTCCAGTTTCACTGCGGTCCTCGTTGTAAGAAGGACGGTCTTTGGCTCCTTCCAGCGGGGCTCCAGCGGACTTTTCCTGTCAAAATTTCGTACTAAAACTGTGTCACCAGGACGGACATCGTGTGGCTTTACATCAGTGTTGTCGGGGAAAGCTGCGGCAACCTGTGAACGACATGATTGGAGTGCAGACATCAAGGAGGCAAGGTAATCTGTCAACATATTGCAATCAACATCAGTAATTTTCTTAGGAATGGGCATCCCCCACATATTCGGTGGTCTACCAAAGACCACTTCGTACGGGGATAGTCCTGATCTCGAGTGGGCAACCATCCTCATATAGAACAGTGCCACTGGCAGGGCGACTATCCAGTCGACCCCTTTCTCTTGACATATTTTAGCAAGGCGTGTCTTTAGTGTCTGATTATGCCTTTCTACAAGGCCTGCGGCTTCGGGATGTCGGACACAATGGAATTTCCACTGGTATCCTAGCAATAGGGAAACCTGCTTCATTAATTCGGATGAGAATGGCTGACCGTTATCTGAGTATACGACACGAGGCATGCCGTACCGTGGGAAGAATTCACGAACCAACTGCCTGGCAGTGGTCGGAGCAGTGTAATCTGGGACTGGGTATGCTTCGGTCCAACGGGACAGTGCACAAACAATTACGAGGACATATTTGAATCCTCGACAACGGTCCATCTGGATATAATCCATCTGGAGGACTTCAAAAGGGTGATCGGGAAGATGAAATCCACCTTGCTCTACAGGGACGCTTTTACCTGGATTGAACTGACAACAGATCATGCAAGTACGCACTTTCTGTTTTGCTGCTGCTCGTAAGTGTTTATTGCTCCAAAGATTTTGTAAACTGTCTAACATCGCTTTTTCTCCTAGGTGTGCTGGACTATGTGCTGTATTGATCATGACTTGAACCATAGAATCAGGGAGAAACCATGTGGATTTTCCCTTCGTCATCCAACCTTGATCTGTCTGGATCCCTCCTAGTTCAGTCCATTTCTTTATTTCATCTGGAGTAGCATGTGCCTGAATGTCGATTACATCTAGTGTGGGATCCCTGACTGTCATACAATTTGTCGGTCCTATTGTCTTTGTCACATCCGTTGTCTGAGTGTGAGTCAGTGCTGTATGTTTTGCTGTCTGGTCTGCCAGGTCGTTACCCTGGGAAACAGAATCTGTAACTTTAGTATGTGCTTTACACTTCATGACGGATATGCCTGAAGGCAGATGTATTGCTTCTAACAGTGCTTGAATGAGGGGACCGTGTTGGATCTTGGTACCATGAGAGGTCAGAATACCTCGTTCTTGCCATAACATTCCGAAGTCGTGTACAACTCCGAACGCATAACGGGAATCAGTATATATATTAACATTTCTGTTCTTGGCTAGAATACAGGCTCGGGTCAGAGCAATAGGCTCTGCCGCTTGAGCGGACAGTGTGTCAATACGATGTGTTTATTTTACTTTGGTTTCAGTGGTCACTGCATATGCGGCCACTAATTCTCCTGTACTTGTTCGCATACATGAACCATCCACATAAAGTGTCAGGTCTGGATTTGTCAGTGGAACATCTGTTAAGTCTCGTCGGGGCTTTGTTACTGCATTAATGATTTCTATACAATCATGCGGGGCTGGATCTGTCATAATTGTAGGTAACAGTGTTGCGGGGTTCAGAATGCTGCAGCGTCTGATTTCAATGTGTGGCTGGAATAGCGTCAATTCATAACCTGTCAGTCGTGCTATAGTCAAGTGTTGAGTCTGGGTTCTGTTTAACAGAACCTCTACAGAATGTGGAACTTGTACTGTTAACTGATGTCCTAAAACAATTGAATCGCTCTGTCTGATTGCTAATGCTGTTGCTGCTACTGACTTTAAGCACGCAGGGAGTGTCTGGGCTACTGAATCCAATGTACTTGAAAAATAAGCGCAAGGCTTATGTGAACCTGCTTGATCTTGAGTGAGGACAGACAATGCTGTACCATCACGTTCTGTAACAAAAAGTGTAAACGGTTTGCTGTAACATGGTGTCGCTAAAACTGGTGCTTGACATAATGCTTTCTTTAGTTCCTCAAAGGCTTGTGTATGTTCCTGAGTCCAAGGGAGGACAGTCGAAGTCGCTGCCTCCTGTGCGTTAACTGGATGAGTGGTTTAGCTAGAAATGCATATTGAGGAATCCATTGTCTGCAGTACGAGGTGAGGCCTATAAAGGCCCGCACTTCCTTTTGTGTCTGGGGTCGTGGCATATTTACAATTAACTGAATGCGATCGGGAGTGAGCTGTCTCCCCACTTTGATGATGTAAATATATAATTTACCGTCTTAATTTCTATGCAGGTAAGTACTTAATCAATAATAACTCAAATCGGAAAGAAAAAGACAGAGTCCGTGGTGTTAGAGTTCTTAGGGGTTTTATTCCTTAAAAAGGAATGGTCAAGACCTGGATATCATGTTCTTCCCACCACAGGGGTGGAAGAAGGGATAGAGCACAGTTTTATTGACAATACATAGCTTATATACTTAATTTACACCATAGAAAGCAATATAGTAGGCGTAACAGCTGAGAGAAGACAAGATAACAGTATCCACGTGTTACTAGTACGTAATCAGAAGGCGTGGACTAGGCGTGAACTAGAGGTGTGTGCTAGAAACGTCACAGGTAGGTGTCACAAGGGGGTGGCACTAAACAGAAATGTTGCAATGTCAGCAGAAATCGGAAGCTTGGATGCGCGCGCAGCTGCATGACGTGTGATTGACGTGAAACTGGAGGGTGCAGGGGGCTTGACATTTCCACTGACGGAAAGAGACAGAAGTCTGGCATGTCAGATCAACTTGTACTTCTATCATATCTGATATCTGATGTTTGGGAACCATATTATCTGGACGGAAAAGGTCTCTGGGGCAGAAGCTATTCTATACTGACTGTGAGTGCGTGTATAAGCGCCTGGGTGTCTGCATGAGAAGCGTGGGGGCATGGGCCTTTCATGGGAGCATGGTAACAGAGGCTATGAATTACTTGCACGGAGACAGGTCGGCCCTTTGCTCTGCAGCTGAGGGGGATGTTTACTGGAACTAGTAGGCAGGAATGTATTTTCGAGGAGCGGAACAGATAATTCGAAGGTTGTAGTCAGTCTTGGCAGGCAGCAGGCTGAGCTGAGCGCGGTGGGCCGCGCTGGAAGTAAGTCAGAGTTCACGGGTACAGGGGCAGCCTGGGCTGAGGCTTTCAGAGTCAGAAGCCAGAAAAATGGCTCGATGGCAGAAATACAGGGCCTATTTTGCCAGAGCTGAAAACGTGTAAGGTACACTACAAAAAGACGTTGGCATAGCATACTTAGGAACGGACTATTTAACCCATTCAGGGTGGGTCTGAAAGAGGACATGTTAACGTTGGACGCAAATGTATTTGCGTCTTCATAGCAGGCGCAGGAGGGAAGTTACATGCACTTTAAGCTGGTATATGGAGACGGTGGGGTACACGCTAGGGAACACAACTTGACCATAGAATTTATATTTCCTCATTCCCTCCTTGTTCCCTACGGACCCTTCATGATATATCGATCCTCATGAATCGATCAGTTTGTTCTTGTAACATCATTTGCTCTTCTTTCTTTCTTTTACGTCTTGAAAGGAAACTGGAATGTTCAATACATGAAGTGGCACACAGTCCACAAATCGCTGGCCCACACTGTAAGCACAGGCAGCAACTGAATACTAGGACTAGGCCAATGCCTAGGAAGGATAGGATCTTCCATCCCCAAGCTGTTAACGTTGTCCAGAACCAACCGGACCAAGTCCAGGTGCCTGGATTCTGATGTATCTGATTTGCAATTTTATGGAGACGTGTAATAGCTTGATATACAGATGGTGCGTTTTGTGGAATGAAAACACAGCAACTTGACCCGATGACCTTACAGGCTCCGCCTCTATCTGCCAAGATGACGTCAATAACAAGACGATTCTGAAGAACAACAACCCGCATGGCGGACTGCTCTTCGGTTAAGTTACCTAGGGCGGAGGCAGTTTCATTCACTACTGCTTCAAGTGTTCTAGTTAATCTGCGTATTAATTTACTATTTTGGACAGGGCCTAAAAAGAAAAAGAATCCTTTATTAAAATCGGTGTACTGTTCCCATGCCGTTTCTGTGTAGTCGACAAGGGAGATATCTCTTCTGAGTCTATTCTTTACTAGATTTGGATTTCTGTGATAATCAGGAGGAGCTAGAAAAACAGGTGGCAGAAGGAATGCAATGTAACAGGTACCATCCCAATCTGGAGGTAAACGTATGTATGCGGTATGACCACAAACAAAATAGGAATGACGGATAGCTTTAAAGGACGATTTACCATGATCACTGAATTCGACCACAGTAGTACATTTACTATGACCTAAGTGTACTGAACCTTTCTTCCTGACACATAATTCACCAGTAACTGGTAATACTGACATAGCGGGCAGAACTGGTGCAGCTTCAGATTCAACAGTAAGAATCATAAGGTTAATTGTGTAATTACCTAGTCCATATACTTCATTTTCTAGATTAGTTCCTATTCTAGTGGGGAGTCCCTCCTTATCAGGGGAACAGACGTCGAGCAGGACCAAGTTCAAGTTTCCCCAAACCCAGCCCCCATCGAAAACAGCAATATCAGGATCTAAGGAATTAATTATTTTAAACCATGCACCACAGGAGCCATTGTGAGTGAACGGATACGGAAAGAGGGGCAGAGCTCCCTTGTAATTCTGGTAAGGAGGGAGTCGGCCACATATCCAGCAGTTTGTAGCATTATTCGTCTGATGGGAATGATGTAGCATACTAATGAAAGTGTTGTTGCGCAGCGCAAGTCTGTAAGAAAGTTCATGTGGAGATAACTCGCTAAAAGAATGTTCAGCAGATACATTGTAAGCAGATTGTTCACGCTTGAAAATAGGGTAATAGATAGGGAGAAGTATGCTTGCAACAATAATTAGAAGACTTAGAAAAAACATGATTAATAATGTCACTATACAGTGACTACGCAGTGATTTGCAGTATGTACGTTTCTTGAATTGTCTCTCTCTCTCTCTATCTCGATCTAGGGGATACATGTCAGAAACTATTTTACCGATTCACCTAGGGGAGGACTTAAACAATTAAACTGTCTGACTTGCTAGATCGGAGCTTTGATCTGTACTCTTCTTGTGGAGTTTTCTCTCGTTCGGAAACTTTAAAGTCACTAGTTTTGATACAGTCTTTGGTGGGGGTGGACGAGCCTGGGTCTGGTTTCAGTTCATTGCATTTTTTAATATGGCTCGTGTGGACCCACCCCTTTCTGCCTTCCAGTTTCACTGCGGTCCTCGTTGTAAGAAGGACGGTCTTTGGCTCCTTCCAGCGGGGCTCCAGCGGACTTTTCCTGTCGAAATTTCGTACTAAAACTGTGTCACCAGGACGGACATCGTGTGGCTTTACATCAGTGTTGTCGGGGAAAGCTGCGGCAACCTGTGAACGACATGAATGGAGTGCAGACATCAAGGAGGCAAGGTAATCTGTCAACATATTGCAATCAACATCAGTAATTTTCTTAGGAATGGGCATCCCCCACATATTCGGTGGTCTACCAAAGACCACTTCGTACGGGGATAGTCCTGATCTCGAGTGGGCAACCATCCTCATATAGAACAGTGCCACTGGCAGGGCGACTATCCAGTCGACCCCTTTCTCTTGACATATTTTAGCAAGGCGTGTCTTTAGTGTCTGATTATGCCTTTCTACAAGGCCTGCGGCTTCGGGATGTCGGACACAATGGAATTTCCACTGGTACCCTAGCAATAGGGAAACCTGCTTCATTAATTCGGATGAGAATGGCTGACCGTTATCTGAGTATACGACACGAGGCATGCCGTACCGTGGGAAGAATTCACGAACCAACTGCCTGGCAGTGGTCGGAGCAGTGTAATCTGGGACTGGGTATGCTTCGGTCCAACGGGACAGTGCACAAACAATTACGAGGACATATTTGAATCCTCGACAACGGTCCATCTGGATATAATCCATCTGGAGGACTTCAAAAGGGTGATCGGGAAGATGAAATCCACCTTGCTCTACAGGGACGCTTTTACCTGGATTGAACTGACAACAGATCATGCAAGTACGCACTTTCTGTTTTGCTGCTGCTCGTAAGTGTTTATTGCTCCAAAGATTTTGTAAACTGTCTAACATCGCTTTTTCTCCTAGGTGTGCTGGACTATGTGCTGTATTGATCATGACTTGAACCATAGAATCAGGGAGAAACCATGTGGATTTTCCCTTCGTCATCCAACCTTGATCTGTCTGGATCCCTCCTAGTTCAGTCCATTTCTTTATTTCATCTGGAGTAGCATGTGCCTGAATGTCGATTACATCTAGTGTGGGATCCCTGACTGTCATACAATTTGTCGGTCCTATTGTCTTTGTCACATCCGTTGTCTGAGTGTGAGTCAGTGCTGTATGTTTTGCTGTCTGGTCTGCCAGGTCGTTACCCTGGGAAACAGAATCTGTAACTTTAGTATGTGCTTTACACTTCATGACGGATATGCCTGAAGGCAGATGTATTGCTTCTAACAGTGCTTGAATGAGGGGACCGTGTTGGATCTTGGTACCATGAGAGGTCAGAATACCTCGTTCTTGCCATAACATTCCGAAGTCGTGTACAACTCCGAACGCATAACGGGAATCAGTATATATATTAACATTTCTGTTCTTGGCTAGAATACAGGCTCGGGTCAGAGCAATAGGCTCTGCCGCTTGAGCGGACAGTGTGTCAATACGATGTGTTTATTTTACTTCGGTTTCAGTGGTCACTGCATATGCGGCCACTAATTCTCCTGTACTTGTTCGCATACATGAACCATCCACATAAAGTGTCAGGTCTGGATTTGTCAGTGGAACATCTGTTAAGTCTCGTCGGGGCTTTGTTACTGC
The DNA here is from genome assembly GCF_964263255.1 of Lissotriton vulgaris. NCBI lineage: Eukaryota > Metazoa > Chordata > Amphibia > Caudata > Salamandridae > Lissotriton > Lissotriton vulgaris. The sequence continues at coordinate 290,074 of NW_028246214.1, forward strand.
ATTAATGATTTCTATACAATCATGCGGGGCTGGATCTGTCATAATTGTAGGTAACAGTGTTGCGGGGTTCAGAATGCTGCAGCGTCTGATTTCAATGTGTGGCTGGAATAGCGTCAATTCATAACCTGTCAGTCGTGCTATAGTCAAGTGTTGAGTCTGGGTTCTGTTTAACAGAACCTCTACAGAATGTGGAACTTGTACTGTTAACTGATGTCCTAAAACAATTGAATCGCTCTGTCTGATTGCTAATGCTGTTGCTGCTACTGACTTTAAGCACGCAGGGAGTGTCTGGGCTACTGAATCCAATGTACTTGAAAAATAAGCGCAAGGCTTATGTGAACCTGCTTGATCTTGAGTGAGGACAGACAATGCTGTACCATCACGTTCTGTAACAAAAAGTGTAAACGGTTTGCTGTAACATGGTGTCGCTAAAACTGGTGCTTGACATAATGCTTTCTTTAGTTCCTCAAAGGCTTGTGTATGTTCCTGAGTCCAAGGGAGGACAGTCGAAGTCGCTGCCTCCTGTGCGTTAACTGGATGAGTGGTTTAGCTAGAAATGCATATTGAGGAATCCATTGTCTGCAGTACGAGGTGAGGCCTATAAAGGCCCGCACTTCCTTTTGTGTCTGGGGTCGTGGCATATTTACAATTAACTGAATGCGATCGGGAGTGAGCTGTCTCCCCACTTTGATGATGTAAATATATAATTTACCGTCTTAATTTCTATGCAGGTAAGTACTTAATCAATAATAACTCAAATCGGAAAGAAAAAGACAGAGTCCGTGGTGTTAGAGTTCTTAGGGGTTTTATTCCTTAAAAAGGAATGGTCAAGACCTGGATATCATGTTCTTCCCACCACAGGGGTGGAAGAAGGGATAGAGCACAGTTTTATTGACAATACATAGCTTATATACTTAATTTACACCATAGAAAGCAATATAGTAGGCGTAACAGCTGAGAGAAGACAAGATAACAGTATCCACGTGTTACTAGTACGTAATCAGAAGGCGTGGACTAGGCGTGAACTAGAGGTGTGTGCTAGAAACGTCACAGGTAGGTGTCACAAGGGGGTGGCACTAAACAGAAATGTTGCAATGTCAGCAGAAATCGGAAGCTTGGATGCGCGCGCAGCTGCATGACGTGTGATTGACGTGAAACTGGAGGGTGCAGGGGGCTTGACATTTCCACTGACGGAAAGAGACAGAAGTCTGGCATGTCAGATCAACTTGTACTTCTATCATATCTGATATCTGATGTTTGGGAACCATATTATCTGGACGGAAAAGGTCTCTGGGGCAGAAGCTATTCTATACTGACTGTGAGTGCGTGTATAAGCGCCTGGGTGTCTGCATGAGAAGCGTGGGGGCATGGGCCTTTCATGGGAGCATGGTAACAGAGGCTATGAATTACTTGCACGGAGACAGGTCGGCCCTTTGCTCTGCAGCTGAGGGGGATGTTTACTGGAACTAGTAGGCAGGAATGTATTTTCGAGGAGCGGAACAGATAATTCGAAGGTTGTAGTCAGTCTTGGCAGGCAGCAGGCTGAGCTGAGCGCGGTGGGCCGCGCTGGAAGTAAGTCAGAGTTCACAGGTACAGGGGCAGCCTGGGCTGAGTCTTTCAGAGTCAGAAGCCAGAAAAATGGCTCGATGGCAGAAATTCAGGGCCTATTTTGCCAGAGCTGAAAACGTGTAAGGTACACTACAAAAAGACGTTGGCATAGCATACTTAGGAACGGACTATTTAACCCATTCAGGGTGGGTCTGAAAGAGGACATGTTAACGTTGGACGCAAATGTATTTGCGTCTTCATAGCAGGCGCAGGAGGGAAGTTACATGCACTTTAAGCTGGTATATGGAGACGGTGGGGTACACGCTAGGGAACACAACTTGACCATAGAATTTATATTTCCTCATTCCCTCCTTGTTCCCTACGGACCCTTCATGATATATCGATCCTCATGAATCGATCAGTTTGTTCTTGTAACATCATTTGCTCTTCTTTCTTTCTTTTACGTCTTGAAAGGAAACTGGAATGTTCAATACATGAAGTGGCACACAGTCCACAAATCGCTGGCCCACACTGTAAGCACAGGCAGCAACTGAATACTAGGACTAGGCCAATGCCTAGGAAGGATAGGATCTTCCATCCCCAAGCTGTTAACGTTGTCCAGAACCAACCGGACCAAGTCCAGGTGCCTGGATTCTGATGTATCTGATTTGCAATTTTATGGAGACGTGTAATAGCTTGATATACAGATGGTGCGTTTTGTGGAATGAAAACACAGCAACTTGACCCGATGACCTTACAGGCTCCGCCTCTATCTGCCAAGATGACGTCAATAACAAGACGATTCTGAAGAACAACAACCCGCATGGCGGACTGCTCTTCGGTTAAGTTACCTAGGGCGGAGGCAGTTTCATTCACTACTGCTTCAAGTGTTCTAGTTAATCTGCGTATTAATTTACTATTTTGGACAGGGCCTAAAAAGAAAAAGAATCCTTTATTAAAATCGGTGTACTGTTCCCATGCCGTTTCTGTGTAGTCGACAAGGGAGATATCTCTTCTGAGTCTATTCTTTACTAGATTTGGATTTCTGTGATAATCAGGAGGAGCTAGAAAAACAGGTGGCAGAAGGAATGCAATGTAACAGGTACCATCCCAATCTGGAGGTAAACGTATGTATGCGGTATGACCACAAACAAAATAGGAATGACGGATAGCTTTAAAGGACGATTTACCATGATCACTGAATTCGACCACAGTAGTACATTTACTATGACCTAAGTGTACTGAACCTTTCTTCCTGACACATAATTCACCAGTGACTGGTAATACTGACATAGCGGGCAGAACTGGTGCAGCTTCAGATTCAACAGTAAGAATCATAAGGTTAATTGTGTAATTACCTAGTCCATATACTTCATTTTCTAGATTAGTTCCTATTCTAGTGGGGAGTCCCTCCTTATCAGGGGAACAGACGTCGAGCAGGACCAAGTTCAAGTTTCCCCAAACCCAGCCCCCATCGAAAACAGCAATATCAGGATCTAAGGAATTAATTATTTTAAACCATGCACCACAGGACCCATTGTGAGTGAACGGATACGGAAAGAGGGGCAGAGCTCCCTTGTAATTCTGGTAAGGAGGGAGTCGGCCACATATCCAGCAGTTTGTAGCATTATTCGTCTGATGGGAATGATGTAGCATACTAATGAAAGTGTTGTTGCGCAGCGCAAGTCTGTAAGAAAGTTCATGTGGAGGTAACTCGCTAAAAGAATGTTCAGCAGATACATTGTAAGCAGATTGTTCACGCTTGAAAATAGGGTAATAGATAGGGAGAAGTATGCTTGCAACAATAATTAGAAGACTTAGAAAAAACATGATTAATAATGTCACTATACAGTGACTACGCAGTGATTTGCAGTATGTACGTTTCTTGAATTGTCTCTCTCTCTCTCTATCTCGATCTAGGGGATACATGTCAGAAACTATTTAACCGATTCACCTAGGGGAGGACTTAAACAATTAAACTGTCTGACTTGCTAGATCGGAGCTTTGATCTGTACTCTTCTTGTGGAGTTTTCTCTTGTTCGGAAACTTTAAAGTCACTAGTTTTGATACAGTCTTTGGTGGGGGTGGACGAGCCTGGGTCTGGTTTCAGTTCATTGCATTTTTTAATATGGCTCGTGTGGACCCACCCCTTTCTGCCTTCCAGTTTCACTGCGGTCCTCGTTGTAAGAAGGACGGTCTTTGGCTCCTTCCAGCGGGGCTCCAGCGGACTTTTCCTGTCGAAATTTCGTACTAAAACTGTGTCACCAGGACGGACATCGTGTGGCTTTACATCAGTGTTGTCGGGGAAAGCTGCGGCAACCTGTGAACGACATGATTGGAGTGCAGACATCAAGGAGGCAAGGTAATCTGTCAACATATTGCAATCAACATCAGTAATTTTCTTAGGAATGGGCATCCCCCACATATTCGGTGGTCTACCAAAGACCACTTCGTACGGGGATAGTCCTGATCTCGAGTGGGCAACCATCCTCATATAGAACAGTGCCACTGGCAGGGCGACTATCCAGTCGACCCCTTTCTCTTGACATATTTTAGCAAGGCGTGTCTTTAGTGTCTGATTATGCCTTTCTACAAGGCCTGCGGCTTCGGGATGTCGGACACAATGGAATTTCCACTGGTATCCTAGCAATAGGGAAACCTGCTTCATTAATTCGGATGAGAATGGCTGACCGTTATCTGAGTATACGACACGAGGCATGCCGTACCGTGGGAAGAATTCACGAACCAACTGCCTGGCAGTGGTCGGAGCAGTGTAATCTGGGACTGGGTATGCTTCGGTCCAACGGGACAGTGCACAAACAATTACGAGGACATATTTGAATCCTCGACAACGGTCCATCTGGATATAATCCATCTGGAGGACTTCAAAAGGGTGATCGGGAAGATGAAATCCACCTTGCTCTACAGGGACGCTTTTACCTGGATTGAACTGACAACAGATCATGCAAGTACGCACTTTCTGTTTTGCTGCTGCTCGTAAGTGTTTATTGCTCCAAAGATTTTGTAAACTGTCTAACATCGCTTTTTCTCCTAGGTGTGCTGGACTATGTGCTGTATTGATCATGACTTGAACCATAGAATCAGGGAGAAACCATGTGGATTTTCCCTTCGTCATCCAACCTTGATCTGTCTGGATCCCTCCTAGTTCAGTCCATTTCTTTATTTCATCTGGAGTAGCATGTGCCTGAATGTCGATTACATCTAGTGTGGGATCCCTGACTGTCATACAATTTGTCGGTCCTATTGTCTTTGTCACATCCGTTGTCTGAGTGTGAGTCAGTGCTGTATGTTTTGCTGTCTGGTCTGCCAGGTCGTTACCCTGGGAAACAGAATCTGTAACTTTAGTATGTGCTTTACACTTCATGACGGATATGCCTGAAGGCAGATGTATTGCTTCTAACAGTGCTTGAATGAGGGGACCGTGTTGGATCTTGGTACCATGAGAGGTCAGAAAACCTCGTTCTTGCCATAACATTCCGAAGTCGTGTACAACTCCGAACGCATAACGGGAATCAGTATATATATTAACATTTCTGTTCTTGGCTAGAATACAGGCTCGGGTCAGAGCAATAAGCTCTGCCGCTTGAGCGGACAGTGTGTCAATACGATGTGTTTCTTTTACTTCGGTTTCAGTGGTCACTGCATATGCGGCCACTAATTCTCCTGTACTTGTTCGCATACATGAACCATCCACATAAAGTGTCAGGTCTGGATTTGTCAGTGGAACATCTGTTAAGTCTCGTCGGGGCTTTGTTACTGCATTAATGATTTCTATACAATCATGCGGGGCTGGATCTGTCATAATTGTAGGTAACAGTGTTGCGGGGTTCAGAATGCTGCAGCGTCTGATTTCAATGTGTGGCTGGAATAGCGTCAATTCATAACCTGTCAGTCGTGCTATAGTCAAGTGTTGAGTCTGGGTTCTGTTTAACAGAACCTCTACAGAATGTGGAACTTGTACTGTTAACTGATGTCCTAAAACAATTGAATCGCTCTGTCTGATTGCTAATGCTGTTGCTGCTACTGACTTTAAGCACGCAGGGAGTGTCTGGGCTACTGAATCCAATGTACTTGAAAAATAAGCGCAAGGCTTATGTGAACCTGCTTGATCTTGAGTGAGGACAGACAATGCTGTACCATCACGTTCTGTAACAAAAAGTGTAAACGGTTTGCTGTAACATGGTGTCGCTAAAACTGGTGCTTGACATAATGCTTTCTTTAGTTCCTCAAAGGCTTGTGTATGTTCCTGAGTCCAAGGGAGGACAGTCGAAGTCGCTGCCTCCTGTGTCGTTAACTGGATGAGTGGTTTAGCTAGAAATGCATATTGAGGAATCCATTGTCTGCAGTACGAGGTGAGGCCTATAAAGGCCCGCACTTCCTTTTGTGTCTGGGGTCGTGGCATATTTACAATTAACTGAATGCGATCGGGAGTGAGCTGTCTCCCCACTTTGGACAGCAAGTGACCCAAGTACACAACTTGCTGAACACAGAATTGTAGCTTCGAAGGAGACACCTTGTGTCCCTTGTCGGCCAGAAAATGTAAGACTGTCAGTGATGCTTGTTCGCATTCGGGCTCACTTCGTGCGGTGATCAGCAGATCATCGACGTATTGCAGTAAAGCAGTGTTAACTGGCATTTGAATACAATCTAGTTGTCTTTTCAGTGCTTGACTATAGATGCTGGGGCTTTCTGTGAATCCTTGAGGTGCGCGGGAAAATTTGAAACTTCGTCCATTTAAACTGAATCCGAAGAGATATTGGCTCTCTGGATCAATAGGTACACTAAAGAAGGCGTTCTTGAGATCAATTACAGTAAAGAAGGTTGCTTCTGAATCAATAGCAGTCAATAAGGAAGAGATATCGGGGACCACAGGGTACTGTGGTACAATACATTTATTCAGCTCTCTTAGATCAATCACCAGCCGATATACTGGCGGTGCATTGGGATCAGTACGTTTAAGAATTGGAATGATGGGTGAATTACAGATATTGGAGTCGGTCTCTACGACCACTCCTTGGGCTATGAGCTCTTCAATGATTTCCAGTAAAGCCACTACAGCATCGGGTGGTAACTTGTATTGTCTGATTCGTGGTAGAACTACTCCTGTCTTGAGTGTAACACGGTATGGTGTGATATGCATACAACCTACATCAGTTGGGCCTGTTGCCCACAAGTGATCTGGTACATTTTTTAATCTGACATCGAATTCTCGTAAGACATAATGGCCCTTGAAATCCCGCAGAAAGAGTCTAACCCCCTCCGGGGAACAGCAGATTATGGCTCCTAGAGCCTTCAATGTTTTAATTCCTAACAGATTTTCTGGGCATGATTTCGTAAGTAACAAGTCTGTAACTCGTGATAATGGACCCAAAGCCAGGGAGACTGGTTCAGATACTTCATTTACAATGGGCTGTCCTGAAAAACCAAGGGAAACATTTTGTGAGCCTGAGAGGGGTGCCCCTGGGACTTCATTATGACTAATTGTTGTGCGGCTTGCCCCTGTGTCAATTAAAAACTTTCTATCTTTTCCCAATACTTGACTGTGTACATAAGGACCCTCTTGATCTACAGGAATTTCAATAAGAGGCAAGCCAAACTCCCTCTCTAGGCTGTTTCATGTGTATCGTTGATACTCTGGATAAGCAGATTGGGCATACTGGTACATCTGTTGGGAAACTTGTTGAGTCGAAGCGGTGGGCTGTGGTACCGCTACTGTCTGTGCTGTATGAGATGAAGCATGCATAGGCTGTGTGTTTTGCATAGGTTGTACATTCTGTGAGGTCTGTTGCTGGGCCTGATCTTGTCTTGGTGGATGCGGTCTTTCTTTAGTTTTACCTGTTGCTATGTTATGTTTCAGAACTGGACATTCATGTACGTAGTGACCTGGCTGCTTACAATAGTTGCATGTCCCTTTAGCGGGAGCTGCAGAATGATTTGTCTGGGTCGTACCCTTTCTGTTTCCGTCGGTATGGACCGACTGGGCTACTAACATTTTCATTTTCGTGTCTTTCATACGTTTCTGTTCCTGATCTTGTTCTTCTCTAATTCTATTCTGATGGTATTGTAACATTTGTAACATCTGGGATGGCGTATTTGCTTGCCATGTACTCTCAACCTTGTATACACGATTCTTGACTGCTAACAGGGAATTCTCAACTAACTTGGATACAAAAAGATGCGGGTACGACTCGCTACTTGGTTTAAGACCACTATTAATAATAAAACATTTCTCGAATCTTGAATAAAAGTCACTAGTATCTTCGTCGGGTTTCTGTTTACATGCTGATATTGCATCCCAGTCTTCTTTTCTAGTTGTCAATAATCTTGGCAGAACCTGTACTATCAAACCTGGTAATGCTTTAGTTTTCTCCCCAAGGCCTACCCCTGGGACACGTTTGTTCTCTTCATCTTCTATTTCTGCCCATGCAATCTTTTTCTCTCCCACCTCCCATTCCTTTTCTTTTAATTTCTCGTAGATGCCCGTGGGCAGCAGTACCTTTAACATTTTCATGATATCTTCGTATGTGTAATCCCCCATCAGTAACATGTCTTTAAGTTCTCTGTGAAAACCTGCAGGGTCTTTATCATGGCAGGGTACTAGTTTCTTCATTTCTAACAGTTCTAACTTAGTCAGTGGCGTGTGTACATACACGCGTTTCAAGGTATGATCCTCACCCATAACTGGGTGTACTTCTCGTAAGGGGTTCTGACTTTCAATGCCACTCAGGCGTTCCATATGATACATTTTTCTTTCTGGGTGCGGGGCGGGAACATATTCGGAGCTTACAAAAGTGTTATATCTATGTCGTTGTTCTAGAATTATTTGTATTAACTTGGTACTTAGACCTCTCCATCTATCCATGAGTAGTGCTTCTAATATTTCGGGTAAGGGGCCTGGATCAGAATGTTGGTTTCTGTATTTCGTGAGGAGGTGCTGAATCATGTATACACCTGCTAATTTCTGCTCGTCTGGGGAAAGGTTCAGAAATGTCTGTGCTACCGTGTCATCATTATATATGTCGGGATTTTCAGACCATAATATGGCTGACCGAGCTAGTTCTTGTTCATCCATAGAATAGAGTACATGGTACCCCATTCTCTCTCAGAGTCTTTTATCAGTTTCCTGGAACTGATGTTCAGAAGAATTCGGGTTGGTTAAGGCAGAGAGAAAAACCCTCTTGCTTTCTGGACGAATACCTTTCCTAAGGTAAGTTCCCTTACCTACATACGCTATAGTATCTGTAGTCTTTTCTGATTCTTCAGGTCCTTCTTCCTCCTCGGAGGAAGCCTTTTCTTTTTCTTCTTTGTGTATATCTATCACTGCTTTTCTAATTTTCTTGTACATACTGGCTATGCAGGTCCCCTTGTCGTGTTTTCCTTCAGATATATTTTGACCCCACTTGTTTAGTGCATCTAACTCGCTCTGATCTGTCTCAGGCCTGTCTCGTTCTCTTATTAGGCAATTTATGAAAAAACGTAGTATCTGTGCTTGAACGTCAACTTTCTGACGCTCCATGGCATCCTTAATACTGTCAGGGTCTTTCCCAGTCTGAACAAACTCATATATTCTATCTAGGCGTTCCTTCATTCCTGCATAGCACAGCAGGAAATCAGTAGCAGATCTTAACCGTAGTGATGCCATCATCATTATATCGTCTTTGCCGGGTACTGGATCATATCTGCAAACTGAAAGGTTTTCTTTGAATATGTCAAGGCGGGGTGACTTGAACGTAAAAGGATTCCGCAAATCCCCGAGCTGTAACCTGCGTGTTAATGGCGGGGTGTGAAGACCCCCGGTCGCACCCCCTGAGGCGGAAGCTTGGGCATTATCTCTCTGTGGAGTCTGTACCTGAACTTGAATTTTTCTTTTAGTAGGATCAGGTAGAAGTGGTTTTGGTAGATCAACTTTAGGTACGGGAAGTGGTGGAGGTGGTGGAACAGGAGGATTCTGTTGTGGTACTGACGGAATATGATCTTGGGGCGGGTTACCACCCCCGTCCCTGTCGTTAGGCAGGGCGCGGACAGGCAGATTGGTGTAAGCGGGTGCTACATCCTTTAGATAGGAATTCAGGAATATGTCTTTAGTGGTCCTATGAGTTACTTTAGTTGGAACCAATGGTGGCGGCAGATTTTTCGGTATTTCTGAAATGGCCTCAGGCGAACCCTCGGCCGCGAGATACATACCGTTTACGAGGTTATTTCGTGCGCGGTCTACTTGCTCTGATTTTACTCGGATCCCCTCGGTAACTAACTCGTTTTCTTGGGCCTTGTCTGATTCTTTAAGTCTGTCTTCTCTACGTAGTGCTTTTTCAGCACGCTTATGTGATTCCTTACGCCAAAACTCTATGGCGTCTTTCTGAGATTGTCTGGCTTTCTTTTTCCATAGTGCTTCTTCTACCTTCATGATGCACTCGGCATCCCATGTTCCGGTAACAGGCCATCTGTGTCTTTCGTCTAGATGCTTAGTATAGTCAGCCCATAAATCTAGATACAATATGGCATCTAAGCCATGCTTGTGGTACATAAAATTTCCTGGAGTGTCCCTAGGGGGGATAGGAATTGCTTCCTCTAGTATCCCTTTCCTAGTTCCTATCTGCTTTAACTTGTTGAAAAACGGCATCTTGTTTACTTAATACTGAATGCTCAACCCTAACTACTTAATACTGAATACAGCTAGTTATACAAGAACACAATAATGCACATTAAAAAACGGTCACATTCATACCACGACATTAATCACATGAAAAGACATTTTGAAACATATATGACTACCCCCTATATTGGATGTACTGCTAAACAGCACAGATACACTGCTAAAACAGCGCAGAAACTTGAATAACGGATGTACTTCTAAACAGTACAGATACACTGTCTAAAACAGCGCAGAAACTTGAATAACGGATGTACTGCTAAACAGTACAGATACACTGTCTAAAAACAGTGCAGACCGGACTTGTGTACCCAAACCCGTCTAGATACGTCCCAGCAATGGTACTCACCGGGAAGCACGGAAACTGAAGGCCTCGGAAAACTCGACTGGACTGGACTCGACTCGGCACGTGGATACTTCGGAAAACTTCGGAAAACTTCGGAAAACTTCGGAAAACGGGTGGGCCTCTTGACACCTCGGACCTTGCTTCTTTCGGCTAGGCTCTGGCCGGGATCCTCCGCACTCCTCACCGCCTCGTCTGGGTACTGATCGCAGTCTTCGTCACCTCCGTGGGCCAGAGGGAGATGCAGGAAATCCTGCCGGTACGCGTAGTTTTCCTTCTAACTGATGGCAGGGGACAGAGCTTGCAACGCACCAACCGGCGCGTGAGGTGGGGGAGGGGTCCCTGTTCGGGCGCCAAAATGATGTAAATATATAATTTACCGTCTTAATTTCTATGCAGGTAAGTACTTAATCAATAATAACTCAAATCGGAAAGAAAAAGACAGAGTCCGTGGTGTTAGAGTTCTTAGGGGTTTTATTCCTTAAAAAGGAATGGTCAAGACCTGGATATCATGTTCTTCCCACCACAGGGGTGGAAGAAGGGATAGAGCACAGTTTTATTGACAATACATAGCTTATATACTTAATTTACACCATAGAAAGCAATATAGTAGGCGTAACAGCTGAGAGAAGACAAGATAACAGTATCCACGTGTTACTAGTACGTAATCAGAAGGCGTGGACTAGGCGTGAACTAGAGGTGTGTGCTAGAAACGTCACAGGTAGGTGTCACAAGGGGGTGGCACTAAACAGAAATGTTGCAATGTCAGCAGAAATCGGAAGCTTGGATGCGCGCGCAGCTGCATGACGTGTGATTGACGTGAAACTGGAGGGTGCAGGGGGCTTGACATTTCCACTGACGGAAAGAGACAGAAGTCTGGCATGTCAGATCAACTTGTACTTCTATCATATCTGATATCTGATGTTTGGGAACCATATTATCTGGACGGAAAAGGTCTCTGGGGCAGAAGCTATTCTATACTGACTGTGAGTGCGTGTATAAGCGCCTGGGTGTCTGCATTAGAAGCGTGGGGGCATGGGCCTTTCATGGGAGCATGGTAACAGAGGCTATGAATTACTTGCACGGAGACAGGTCGGCCCTTTGCTCTGCAGCTGAGGGGGATGTTTACTGGAACTAGTAGGCAGGAATGTATTTTCGAGGAGCGGAACAGATAATTCGAAGGTTGTAGTCAGTCTTGGCAGGCAGCAGGCTGAGCTGAGCGCGGTGGGCCGCGCTGGAAGTAAGTCAGAGTTCACGGGTACAGGGGCAGCCTGGGCTGAGGCTTTCAGAGTCAGAAGCCAGAAAAATGGCTCGATGGCAGAAATTCAGGGCCTATTTTGCCAGAGCTGAAAACGTGTAAGGTACACTACAAAAAGACGTTGGCATAGCATACTTAGGAACGGACTATTTAACCCATTCAGGGTGGGTCTGAAAGAGGACATGTTAACGTTGGACGCAAATGTATTTGCGTCTTCATAGCAGGCGCAGGAGGGAAGTTACATGCACTTTAAGCTGGTATATGGAGACGGTGGGGTACACGCTAGGGAACACAACTTGACCATAGAATTTATATTTCCTCACCTCGCCAGAGAAGCTGAAACTCTGTTCTGGCAGGGATCAAATGTCTCCATATATCCGGACGTCACTGCATTGGTGCAGGACGCCAGGCGCAAGTTTGCAGGGGCAAGTTTGCAGGAGCGAAGGCTGCAGTGCAGAAGCTAGGCCTTCGCTGTGGGATGCTATGTCCTGCAAGACTCTAAGGGCCCGATGTAGGTCGGTCGGTAACGGCCAAAAATCGGTATTTTCGGCCGTTACAGATCGGTAAATAGGCGAATGGTATGTAGGGGGTATTATTTTACTGAATCGGTAAAATTACCGATTCGGTAATTTTACCGATTCGGTAAAATAAGAAATCGGTAAATTTACCGATTCGGAGCCACCCATATGTAGGTGGGACTCTTCAGAGTCCCAGGAGCCTTAACGAATCGGTATTTTACCATCAAATCCAATTTGATGGTAAAATACCGATTCCGGTGTGCATGCACATGTGTGCATGCACACCTATGCCATGTGACAGGCAGACCTGCCCTTAGGGCAGGCATGCCTGCCACATGGCACCCGTGCCTGTTTTGGTGATGACAGAGGGTGTCAAAGTGACACCCCCTGCACTCTTGTGTAAATCGGTATTTACCGATTCGGTAAATACCAAATCGGTAATGCCCATTCATTCCTATGGGCTTCAAAGCCCATAGGAATGAATGGGCATTACCGATTCGGTATTTACCGAATCGGTAAATACTGAATTCATCCGATTCGGTATTCCAGCACATCTGGAATACCTACATGTCGGACCCATAGATTTACCGATTTTCAATTACCGAATCGGTAAAATTCTGTAATTTAAAATCGGTAAATCTTTTCTACCTACATCTAGCCCTAAAAGTAGATGTGAATGGGAAGACGAAAATATTCAATAATCCTGAATATGTCCAGATCTTCTGCAAGCAGCATGCGGGGGCAGGCGATTTACATGGTGGCACCTCCACAGGAGGAGCATCAAAGGGAGCCCAATCGGGCACGAGTGCAGACCTGTTCACAGCTAGTTGATTTGTCCTTTTGGAAGAATGGAGCTGTGTGAACTGTCTGTTGATATTGCCTTAACTGAAGATAAGTGGCGTGGGGTTGTGGAGAGGGGGGCCAGCCTGAGTATACAGAGAAGAATGCGTAGTGGGACTAATGTTACAGAATAGCGCTAGTGCGCGGGGTGCCCATGTGGCGTTGCCACTACCTCAGTGGGCTCACAATGGTATTGAAATGGGAAAGTTTGCCATGTTAGCGTTGTATTAATCAACATTTAATCCTTGGGAACATAGGGAAGCACCTGGTGGGCAGCCACTAGGTGGGGGTGGGGTAGGGGGCAGAGGTATAGAAAAGTTTAAAATATGCAGTCACACCAGTTCAGTTGACAGTGATATGCGTTACCCACATCCTACAGAGAAGACATAGTATGCTTTACTATTCACAATGGCACATTAGGTAGAAATATACCATAGCACGAAAGTCGCCCTACTGACATGGAACGTACGAGGCATTAACAATCAAAAGTAATGTTGACTAGTACTTCAATATGAGCGTCAACAATACGCAAGCATCGTTTATCAACAAGAAACACACTTATCACCTTCTTCTCTACATAAGTTTGCATCTGCCTGGGGTCCCCACAGGTTCTTTTAAAACTATACCACATGTGCTCGAGGAGTAGTGCTACTGGTTAACAAACGATTGTCCTTTGTACATACTGCAACGTTTATAGACCCAGGAGGACATTTTCTTCTGGTAATAAGGGTCCTGGCAGGGCACAAGGTCTTGCTGGCCAATATATAATCCCCAAATACAGATGATCCAGCCTTCTATGAACAGCTCCACTCGCAATTAGACACTCTAGAAGCCGATTATATTCTCTTGGGAGGGGATTTGAATATTCTGCTGGAGCCCAGATTGGACAGTCCTGCTGAGTCCCCGGTAAGCAAGCCCCGGTCCCACATGGTATTAACAGAAATTTTTAACAATTGGGAATTGAAGGACACATGGCGACACCTTAACCCTCAGAGCACTGAATATACTCATTATGCACAACAATATTACACATGGACAAGACTAGATTACTGGCTGTTATTGCGACCGGTGCTTCCATGGGTTCAAACAGTAGTAAATTGCCCCGCACCCTATCAGACCACTCCCCAGTACTCCTGTCAGTTAAGTACCGGCTGAGGGAAGGTTCGAGAGGCATTGAAGGTTCCCTACCATAGCGTTGAGAGACACGGTCCTTAGAGAGGAACTGCGTACAGCAATAGTGAATTACTTTGCACTGAATACGGGGTCGGTCTCCACGCAGAGTGCTCTATGGGAGGCCTTTAAAGCATGTATCAGAGGGGTATGCATGTCCACACAGACGGCGGTGCTAAGGGACCTGAAACGCAGTTTAGCTAGATTAGAGGAAGAACTAGCCAAACTAGGTAGAGAGAACATGGCAAGACAGCCCCGAGATAACACACCTTATATAAACCGCAGGACAGAATTATTGGCAGAATATACTGAAGCGATAAATTCCCATGCTTGCACGGCTGCTCCGGCCACATTATAAGCAGACCTATATTACCAAGCTGCAAGAGCCAGACGGAGGGATGGCTTTGGGAACGGCTGCCATTTAGCAGACATTATTGCAATACTACATGGATCTTTACACTATAAAGGCAGCAACTAGTGCAGATGGGATTAAGGAATACTTAAGCAAGATAGCTATGGTTTGGCTCCCTAATGAGCACAGGCAATTCTTAAGTGAACCATTCTCAACCAATGAGATAGAACAGGCTATTGAGGCTAGGGCTGGATCCAAGGCCCCGGGCCTTGATGGGTTCTCTGGTGCCTCCTACAAAGCATATAAGAGGCTGTTGGCCTCCTACTTACTAGAGGTTTATGCAGAAGCCTTAGAGAAAGGAATACTTCCACCCTCGTTTAAAGAGGCAGTCCTGATATTGTTGCCTAAACCTGGAAAAGATCCTGAAAAGTGTGCTCATATCGGCCGCTCTCTTTGCTCAATTTTGAGTATAAAATGTAAGCAAAAATGCTGCCGACTAGGTTGTCCCTACTTATGGAGCAACTTATAGCACCAGCGCAAACCGGATTTATAAGGCAGATCCACAGCTCTAAACTTAAGGAACTTTTTTTCTGTGGTTAACACAATAAATCTGGCTACCCCTGCAGTAGCTGCATTTTTAGATGCGGTGAAGGTGTTCCACTCGGTGGAGTGGCCCTTCTTACATGCTATATTGGCTAATATGGGCGTTCCGAAGGGCTTTGAACACTTGATTAAACTACTGTACACTGCACCGACCACCCGTATTCGATTCATTGGCATGATAACAGAACCTTTTCTCATAACTAGAGACACCATGCAGGGATGCCCTTTATCTCCATTACTTTTTATAATTACAATGGACCCGCTCATACGGTACTGCCAGAAGGATCACTAACAGAGGGCTCCAGTTAAAACATGGGGCGGTACTAGTGACCTTATATACGGATGATGTGGTGCTGTATGTTCGCACACCAGAGGTTAACCTCCAGCCGCTGCTAGGGGAAATAGAAGATTTCGGAGCCCTATCCAGCCTTCACACTAATTGGGACAAATCCGAAGTGTTTTCATTGACACTTGGGGGTAGACACCTTAGGCGACTTGTTCCCTGGTGGGCACGTGTTCTCCCGGACAGAAGACCCCTGCTTCTTGACAGCCACTTTCATGGAGTGGTGTGGCTCACTGGTTAGAGGTGGCAGACCCGGGAGCAGAGGACGGCCCGGGACCAGGGTTCAATTCCCGACGCGGCAGGGTCATGGACCAGGGTCAGCGGACTCGATAATTCTCACCTCGGTGCCTACTCTAACCAGAGATCACACTTGGCAACTCTGGGCATTAGCTTGCCTCATCTCCGCAACGGCCCCCCACATACGCCGGGGATGCCTGGTTTCACCTTGGAGATACCCAGTATCACAGGGAAAGCCAGGACGGGTTCCCCAGCGGTCTATTGCGCAGAGATACTCCTTCGGGAGTCGATTCTAGCGCGTTAGAAACCCGCAAATTAAATGGATCAGTTTGTACTGGCCCGTAAACAAAACACACTTAGGAATGTAAACCCAACCTACCCTACTGAGCCTGAAGAGTTTGAGCCGCTTACATCAGTCATTAAAGATAGCGGGGAGCATGTTGCTTCTTGTATATATAAGGCATGTCTCACCTTGATGCTACAGTCTCACCTTGATGCCACAGCATGACACTAAAGTTAGGAGGATTTCGTTCTACCGTGCGGGACCATACTTACCGAATGGGGTGCCTCTCATTTGGGGCATTCATAGACCACTGATGCTACTATACATCGGGGTTCTATACGGATTCGTCTACAGTCTCTCTTATTCTAATTGTTTTAAGACTGTTTCCGTTCCTTAGTGTGCTACAGACGGGCCCTAAGAATACACAGACAACTATTGACACGCAGTGTGCCTTCTAGATACTTATCTTTGGTCTCGTAGACCTTACGAGACACATTCCTCCCAAGTGTCGTAAAGCACTATTTTTTCCTTGGACGCTTGACAGTGCAATCCTTTCCAAAGATTTTCTTTTCTCTTCCACAAAAGGTTAAGAAGAATTAGTACTCTACTTATATGCCCATTTGAGACCGCGTTCAAGCCTTAAAGATCTCGTATACACAACGAAACGTGTGTAAGCTGTCTGCACCAATGTGACTACAACATTTCAATGATATTTGAAGCTTTATGGAAATTTGTATAAATGGACAATATTTCAATTGGATTGTTTAACTTTTGGACCATATAAGACCGTGGACATAGTTGTATTTTTCTATTCAATTGTTTTGAAATTAAAATTAACTGACAATAGAGGCAGTCTCCTAAACAATTTTTCTGTGCTCTATATTGTATATTACCAAAGTTAGGGACGCCTGGTCGACTGACATAGGGCAGCCACTCACCGACAAGATATGGGAAGGATGCTGTAATCATATACACAAGCTTATTCATTTCAAGATACTTAGACGGGCTTACGTTACACCACAGCAGATGACCCACATAAAAAGTGCTAAGTTAATGCATTGCCCTAAGTGCAACGCGTTAGCAGCCTCTTTCATACACATGACTTGGACATGTAATATAATAAACACCTATTGGCAAGACGAATTTAGCATAATGCAGCAGATGACTGGGCTATAACTGACCCCCTCCCAGTAATTGGCGCTGATGGGTTATGTGGACACGCTGCCCAAAAGTAATTGCAGATTCACAGCAGTGGCACTGATTCTAGCGAAGCGCAAAATAGCTATACGCTGGGGTAGCAGACAGAAACCAACAATTAAAGGGTGGCTCAAGAGCATGTCATATTGCAACATTATGAGTGAGCTACATGCTGAGCTACAACCACCCACATGTCGCCCAAAGGACGTATGGCAGCCTTTACGAGAAAACCTTCGACAGCAGGAGGAAGGAGACACACGACCTAGCCAGGGGAGACAGCTTCTAGAATGAAGTTCATAAATAATGTGGTATAATTACAGGAATTATACAAGGAGATAGTGCCAAAGGAATGAGCTAGGGCTAACGGCTAAAAATAAGGCATACAGGAGGTAAAGGAGGGAACAACTTATGCAAAGTGTATTTGATAAAAGCTACAATAGCGGCACAATGATTTACATATGTGTTAAATAAATAATGATGGAGGATTGGTGAAATGATGTAACTACATATCAATGTATCCTATGTTTTTCGTGTACTGTCAAAATGATAAATAAAGTTATAAAAAAAATTGGTATTCTCCGAGTGATTTGTAGCAGCATTGCATGGGCATCAAACAGAATATAGTATTGAAGATGTGAGACCTCAATTGAGTATATAAAAGTGACAAACTTCTCATTAAAATTTAGATTTTTTGTGTGGATTAAATTAAATATTCAATCATTTTTGTATTTGTTTGAGGAATGTTTGTTTCTGTATTTTGTGTATTGTTTTGCAGTTCAAATCATCACAATTGCTTATCAAAATGATTCTGTTCTGTTTGTGGCACTAAGGGATCACTTACTACAACATGGGATGATATCAAAATGACCACAAAATATAGGGAATGGAGGCTCTACTTGATTTCTCGTCCGCCTTTGACCTTGCTTGCCGACCTTCCCTCCTTAAAGACTACTTGTCCTTGATATTCGAGGAACTATCCTGAAAGAGAGTGCATGTACTCTTGCTGTCAAGATGCTTCCCTTATTATTTCCCACTTTATCAGCTGGTGAACTACAACGATCTGCCATTGCCCCCTTCCTGCTCAATATCTACCTAAGACCACTACCAGAGCTCCTATGCGCCTTCAATTTTTACTGCTATATTTATGCAGATGACACTTCAGTCATTTTAAAGATATTTTAGCCCATCTTCATTCATGTACCATGGGGAAATGTTTTCAGGCCACTGACTGTGGATGTTTGCTAACCATTTTAAAGGCAACACGCGAAAAGATTCTTGTATATGGCAATTGGAAAAACCATCACCATTTGGCTTCAGGAGCTGACCCAACCATTGTACTCTTCTGAAATTAGTAATTTAGGGATGACCATGTGCTCTAAATTATTCCTTTAACCACAAGTCAATCAAGTTGCCAAATCAAGCTTCTACATGATTAAATGTCTTTGAAGTTTTTCCCCATACCTTAGGTTCTAGCAAAAGATCCAGACTGTGGTCGCTCTTGTACTACTGCCCTTTCAGTCTGCTAATGGACTCTATCTAGTAACACTCCCTATTACAGCTGAGGAAGCTAGAAAGAAATCTGAAAGCCATAGCAATACAACTCCTTATCCTACCTATGCAGGCTACATCACACCTGTTTTCCTCCTACACTACCTCCCAGTAGTGTGAAAGATCATGTTCAAAGTATTGAGCACAACTCACAGAGCAGTACATGGAGTGGAACTACTATTCTTACACCAAAAACTACACTCAGATCACAAAATAATTTCTCTTCACCCAAGGCTTCCCCCATTATTGATGGCACCTTCATTCAGAAAGAGTCCACACAATGAAATCTACTTCTCTGTCCAGACAACCAACTCTGGAATTTAATGCCTTTCAGAAAAGAGATTACTGATAATTACCTTCATTCCCAGAAAGCATTAATCACTTTGGGCCAGATGTAGGTAATCTCAATTTACCTATTCTTAAATACCAAATTTTACCGATTCGGTATTTAAGAATAGGTAAATGGGATGTAGATACATTTTCAGGAAAAATTACCAAATTGGTAAGATTCGGTAATAGGCCCATAGGAATGAATGGCAATTACCGACTCGGTAAATACCGATTCGGTAAAATGAGGGAAACATTCAAGGGTGCCAGGGTGTCACTTTGACACCCTGTTGCACCCCTGAATCGTGCTTGTGTGCAGATGTGGCACACATACATGCCCTAAGGGCATGTATGTCTGCCACATGGCACAGTTGAAAATGCACAGATTTGCATTTTCAAAGGTATTCCTTATTTACCACCAACTTATAGATAGTGGTAAATAACGAATCCTAAAATGGGAAAATCACTCATTTGAGTACTCCCTACATTGCAAATTCGGTAATTTAGTGAGTCGGTATTTTAAGGAATCAGTAATTCACCGATTCCTTAAAATATCGAATCGGTAAATTACCTAATTTGCAATTTAGGCTACCTACATCCCAAATGCCCAATACCGGTCAGTAACGGCCAAAATTCGGTAATTTCGGCCGTTACCGACCGGTATTGGGCCACCTACATCTGGCCCTTTGTAGTACTACAAGTACAAACTAATAGCTTTGATGCTTACTGACTAGTATTTTGATTCGCGCACAAGCAACTCTTTATTCTCCCCAACACCTCCAAAAGAGAGCCCAGTATGTGATAAACATCAATAATCAAGCATTTCACAGCCTTGAAAAAGGCATTAAGTAACTGTGGGCCAAAAATCCGTTCCGCTCGCGGAATTTCGGCAATTTCGCGATCCGCAAATCTCGCGAAATTGCCGAAAAATCCGCAAATCCGCTCGCGGGCGGATTTTTTTTTGGGCCCACAGGAAGCACGTACAGTTAAGGCAGGTGCTCGAGTTGAAGCTAACTTTGTAACCATTTTAGAATGGCACCGGCAAGCTGCCAGAGTTGAAGTTGCTTACTTGCAAGTTGCAACTTCAACTCTGGCAGCTTACCAGCGCCATTCTAAAATGGTTACAAAGTTAGCTTCAACTCTGGCACCTGCTTTAACTCTGAAAGTGCTTCCTGTGGGCCAAAAATTAAACCTCAACAGGAAGCACTTACAGATATAAATAAAGCAGGTGCCAGAGTTGAAGCTCAAATTCAGTAACGTTTTAATCAACCCAAAACATTAGTGAGCATGGTCGAGGCTGGGCAAGTGTGCTTTAACCCCATATCTGCAGTCGAAAATTAGCTGTAATACTCGAGGGAGGTCTTTGAATCCCTGAGTTTCTCGAGCTCAACCCCTGTGTAGTTCCTGTGACCAAGAGGCTGCTTTCTCCTCACCTGCTGCCCTGCTCGCTCTCTGACCCTTTATACTCAAGAGGCATGTTGACACGCATAGAAGCCCCGCTCGTTTGGCCCCGCACCACACACAAGCGGTACCAAACTTCTCCCCGCCCTTTCCCAACTATGATGGACAGCTCACTCAAGGAACCTCAGCGCCTTTTGGCGCGGTGGCAAAGTTACCGGCACACATGGTCAGTGGAGACAAATCTTCTGGCCCTTTACGCAGCTGCAGTGTAGGAAAAGCACTTTACATTTACCCAACGAGGTAGCACTTACTGGATTAGCCAGTAAAAGTACTCCAGTTGAGTAGAGGTATTGCACAAAATGATGGCATCTTTGTGGATAACTATGCAGGGCAGGATTCATTCTGGCATGAGGCTCCTGTCACAAAAATTAAACCTCAACAGGAAGCACTTACAGATATAGCAGGTGCCCGAGTTGAAGCTCAATTTCAGTAACGTTTTAATCAGCCCAAAACATTAGTGAGCACGGTCGAGGCTGGGCAAGTGAGCTTTAACCCCATATCTGCAGTCGAAAATTAGCTGTAATACTCGAGGGAGGTCTTTCAATCTCTGAGTTTCTCGAGCGCAAACCCCGTGTAGTTCCTGTGATCAGGAGGCTGCTTTCTCCTCACCTGCTGCCCTGCTCGCTCTCTGACCCTGTATACACAAGAGGCATATTGACACGCATAGAAGCCTCGTTCGTTTGGCCCCGCACCACACACAAGCGGTATCAAACATCTTCCCGCCCTTTCCCAACTATGATGGACAGCTCACTCAAGGGACCTCAGCGCGTTTTGGTGCGGTGGCAAAGTTACAGGCACACATGGTCAGTGGAGACAAATCTTCTGGCCCTTTACGCAGCTGCAGTGTAGGAAAAGCACTATACATTTACCCAACGAGGTAGCACTTACTGATTATCCAGTAGAAAGTACTCCAGTTGAGTAGAGTGCAAATCGCAAAAAAATCTGTGACTTCTCGGGAAAATCAGCGAATTCGCGGATTGTTTTGCGGTTTCGCACGAATTTGCAGACCGCAGATCTGCAAAATTTGACACTGTACAAATGTTCCTATAAAATGTCAGTAAGGCTAATCTTAAAGGAAATAAGAACTAACAATAGTTTGACAATAAGTAGAGTTAGGATTATATGTGGGGTTGGAATTAGGCTAGGTGTTACAACCAATTTTTCATCACTGTTGGAAATGTCCATATTTTGTGTTGCATTACCCCAGATTGTTGCCTTCTTTTGATGAACAGACATTTCGACCTGGCAAAATACACTTTTTGCCAGGCCTAAATCCTCCTTTTTGATATTTATAAGTCACCCCTAAGTTAGGCCCTAAATGCCTAAAGGACAATGTGCTTGGTATTTAAAAAGTAGGAAATTTCTATTTAAGGTTTTAAATGTGACAGCAGTAAAAGACCCCCAAAGTAGCTTTTCACGGTAGCACATAGAGGAACATGGACTTACAATATAACAACTTATAATGCTTAATTTTGGTTTGGGAGCAGCTAGAAAATTCATTCAAGGCTCGTTTTCATGGTAATTTAAAATCCAATTTAAGAATAACCAGATGTTATATTGCTATTGTAGAAATTACACTTTTAGAAAGTTGTCATATATCTACCCTAGCCAAAAAGACCTTTCTGAAGTGTCCAGTGTCACCTAATTGTTGAATGGCTCTTCTGCAGTGAGATGTGGATTGCTCCTAGACTGTGGAGAAAAGGTTTGAGTGTGGAGAGGTGTTTTCCATCTTCAGCAGGATGGCCTGGACGGCAATGCCAAGCCCCTTCCTACTCTTCAAAGGGGGCCTACCATGTCACTTGCAGATGTAGCTCACATCTAGGCCTGTTTCCCTTTGTCTTGGGCTCCAAACCCAGTGAGAGGGGTAGCTGCCCCAGACTGGCTTGGAGTGACCACAAGGGAGGTTTAAACCATTACCATAGTCACAAGTCTGGGTGGGCATGGGGAGCTCTGACCAGGAGAAGAATGCTTCCGCTGTGTTGTATTTAGGTAGAGAGAAGCACTGTGGGATAGCTTACAGTAAAACACACTGGCAGTGCTGCAAAAGTGGGTAGCACCACCGCCCCCGGGTTCTTTTATCCCATTGGGTTGGAGAGGGGCACGAAGATTCCCCACCCACAGTCTAGCACTGGCCATAAATGTGGAAACCCTGGTACCCTCCACAGAACATTACTGGACTTGTAGGGAATCAGAAAAAGGACTGCCCTTCTGTCTGAATAACCCGAAGGTAGGCTGGACGTGCATGCCTTGAACCTAGGACCCGGGAAGTGACTCCAAGGGTCATTTTGCTGACCTCTTGTTTGGGATACAGGGACACATCAAGCTACAAGAGGCCTTTTTCTGCATTCCTTGCTGACCAGTTCCAACTGGACCTGCCCAGGACCCTGCTGCTGGCCTCTGCTGGAGTGAATCTTGACCTCTAAGTGCTGGCCCCCAAGGTCACACCCTTTGCTGGTGTCAAAGTGTATTCCTCTTTAAGTTTCTTGAAAGCTGGGTCTGCCAACTTTTGCTCTGTGAACTGATGGGGGACTGGTACCAACCTGCCAAGGTGATCTGATGAAGGTGCATTGCCACTGTGCCAAAGATTCAGGTTGCTCCCGCTACGTTCTTCTCAGCAGCAGACAATATGATCCAGAGGGAGTGCCTTTTAAAAACCTGGAGCAGCACTATTCTTATTGATCCACACAGTAACAGATAAGTGAATTATCCACCTCTAAAACAAGTTTGTTTCACATCTACAATTTTCCTATTGTTTTCCGTTTCAGTACTACAAAAAGAATTATCATTTTGAGGTAAATATATACAGCTGGGCATTTGGGAGTGGACTACTGAACTTTGTAAAAGTCTTTGAGATCTGCTGTATCTTATTATTAGTCATGCAAGTTTCAAGACAAAAGAGTATAGAATATTGTTCTGCTAACATTGACATCAGTCCTTCTCAGAATTCATACCACATTGCAAGGCAAATGTACCCGAGAAACCAAGCAACATCAAATGGGGAAAATAATGTGTTTGTTAAGTCAAGAACTTAATAGCTTCACAGTAATTACTACATAGGTTCTATAAAAGAGAGTGTTACTATACGAACTGAACAAAGACACCACTTGCTTCTTGAAGTATTATAGAGGTCCCCTAATAAGCTAAGTTAGCCTATTTAACAGCCTACAGTGTTTCTAGTAGAAAAACATAACACAATACATATTACCACAACTCTACATCTTTACATTACAATAAGAGTATTGCATGTTTTCAGATTACCTACATAATATTCCTTGCCTACGCATTGTTACTTTGAAAAAAGAAAACACAACTAAAAAATAAGTAATCACACTCCTGTTTAAGGCATGTGGTTGACAACCTTGTAACCGTAGATATGTATTAGCAGCAAAGTGTGCACATGCCTTATTTCAGAAAACTGCAAAGACAAACAATTGGCTTTTACTTCATAAACTCAGAGAGAGAAACCACATAACAATCAGGAAGATACCTCTGAGTGCCCATTTGAGAATCTCAGTAACACTTTAGTTTGTTTACATTAGGTTTAGATGAGCACCAGATACTTGCTTGCTTGTAACACAGCATCGAGAGATTTTCACAAGTCCTATGCCTTGGAAAAATAGAAATGCTGTCACTCGATCTGTAAAACTAGTCTTCTAGATTTCCAAGATTTAGAGAATTATTTTCAACCCTTGACCCGGTCACTCCACTACCGCACGGCCCCCGTGTGCCCGGATTCTGCTGCCGCTGCCTGCTTGGCCCTCTTGCTGCCGCCTCTCGTTAGGGCCCCTGCTCTCCAGGCTTGCCCTCGCTCTCCAGGCTTGCCCAGGCTTGCCCCGATCACCAGGCTTGCCCAGGATTGCCCTCGCTCTCCCCCGCTCCGCCTTCCCGCTCTTTACCCCCTCTGCTCCCCGCCGCTGCTCTCCTGCGGCCCGCCCCCTCTCCTGTCTCCCACTCTCGCCTCCCAGCTGCTCCTCCCTCCCACTTCGCCATAAATGGCGAGGACCGCGAGTATGCGCAGCGGGCGCGCCGAAGGCGTGCCAAAGGCAAGCCCGTCTACGCCCGTCCACGCCTGGACCGCACCCAGCGTCAGAACCCCTGGACCCCGCCAGAGCCAGCCTACCCGACTGAGCTACGACACCGCCACCCTCCAAGCTCTCAACACCGGCCGACATCCAGCCTGCTACCAAGCCACCCCGAAACGCACCCAGGGAGCCTTCACCTGCTACGCTTGCTACTTCACCTGCACTCGGTCCTGCACTGCGCGCCAGCCAAAACAGCCGCCAACAACAACCACCTCAAGTGCATCCTGCTCAACACCCGCTCCATCCACAGGCACACTGTCGAACTATGGGACCTCCTGGACAAAACGGCACCAGACGTCGCCTTCTTCACAGAAACCTGGATGAATGCCTCCTCAGCCCCCGACATCGCCATTGCCATCCCGGAGGGCTACAAGATCATCCGGAGGGACCGCGTCAACCAGACCGGAGGAGGCATCACCATCGCCCACAGAAACACTATCCGCATCACGACCAACACCGACGACACCCTCGCCACCGCAGAGCACCTGCACTTCCAGATTCACACCGACCCCAAGACCACCCGCAGAGGAACCCTCATCTACAGACCCCCGGGACCACGCTCACACTTCAGCGAGGCCATCGCAGACTTCATCAGCCCGCTCGCCCTCGCCTCCCACGACTACATCCTCCTAGGAGACCTCAACTTCCACCCAGAGAACGACCAGGACAACAACACCACCGCCCTACTAGACAACCTCGCCAACCTCAGATTCAAGCAACTGGTCAACACCCCCACCCATTACGCCGGCCACACGCTCGACCCTGTCTTCTCCTCCAGCAACCACATCTCCTTCAGCCACACCAACGAGCTCCACTGGACCGACCACAGCTGCGTTCACTTTAACTTCAGGAAAACAACGACCCACCACCGCCCTCAACAAACCCCCCAAAGATGCTGGAGCAAGATCACCACCAACCAACTCACCACCTCCTTGCGCCTAAACCCTCCCACCGACACCACGGACCCCAACGAAGGAGCCCGCAACCTCACACAGTGGATCACCGACTGCGCCGACACCCTTGCTCCACTGAAAAACCCTCCCAGCAACCTCAACAGCAAGAAAGCCGCGTGGTTCACCAACGATCTCAAAGACTCCAAGAAATCCTGCCGTGACCTCGAGAAAGCCTGGCCCCACAACATGTCAACGGATAACATGACAGCCCTCAAGAACGCCACCCGCAAACACCACCAGCTGATCCGCACCACCAAAAGGTCATCCTTCAGAGAACGACTGGACAACAACACCCACAACAGCAAGGAACTCTTCAACTTCGTGAAAGAGCTCTCCAACCCCAACGCCAGCGACAACGACATCACGCCTTCTCAAGACTTCTGCAACTCTCTGGCCACCTTTTTTCATGGTAAGATCGTCGACATACACGACAGCTTCGGCGCTCAGAACACATACCCCACCACCGAACCTACATCCCCCACCACCACCATGTGCGCCTGGCCAGGCAAGTTAACGCCGTTACCTCCTCCTGCTTCAACACACTCCGCATGCTCCGTAAGATCTTCCGCTGGATCCCCACTGGAACCAGGAAAACAGTCACCCAGGCCCTCGTTCACCTGCCGTCTGGACTACGGGAACGCCCTCTACGATGGGACCACCGCCAAACTACAGAAAAGACTCCAGCGCATCCAGAACGCCTCAGCATGACTCGTCTTGGACATTCCCCGACACAGCCACATCTCCGCCCACCTGAGGAACCTGCACTGGCTCCCCGTCAGCAAAAGGATCACGTTCAGACTCCTCACCCACGCACACAAGGCTCTCCACGACTTGGGCCCCGAATAGCTCAACAACCGCCTCACGTTCTACACGCCAACCCGCCAGTTCCGCTCCGCCAGCCTCGCACTCGCCACCGTCCCACGGATCCGCAGAAACACCACCGGAGGTAGATCCTTCTCCTACCTGGCAGACCTAGACCTGGAACACCCTCCCCATCCACCTACGACTCACCCAGGACCATCTCTCCTTCAGGAAGCAACTCAAGACCTGGCTTTTCGAGTGGTAGCAGCCCCCCCCCCCCCCCCAGCGCCTTGAGACCCTAGCGGGTGAGTAGCGCGCTTTATAAATACTCTTGATTGATTGATTGATTGATTGAACCAGCGGAATAGGATAATATTATGTAAACCTGAAAGCGAACCAGGTTATACTAATGTGTAGTTCACCAATGAAGTAAAGGCTGTTAGCATGCAAATCCCCAGCCACACCCCTCTTGAGTAATTGTTACATTTACACTCTACATCTAATGCAACCCCTGTCGCTCATACACTGACTACCTTTCCGCCAATCTCCGAGGATGTGCTACGTGCACTCTGCTGTAAGATTAAATCTGGCTCCCCGGCTGACCCTATGAAGCCTGACCAGTTGATAAGACTTCTCCCTGTGCTATTAACACCTTTGAGCAAGGTGATTAACATGTCCTTGTCAATGGCCAAGGTTCCTAGGTCATAGAAGCAGGCCAGGGAGATGCCACTATTAAAGAAGCCCACCCTTGATCCAACAAAACCAGAGAACTTTCACCCTATCCCCCTACTTCCTTGGTCCACAATTTCTCTGAAGCCTATGTCAACTCTATCTTGTCAGGTTACTTGGAGGAAAATAACATACTGGACTCCTCCCAGTGTGGGCTTCGTCCGGGTCTGAGCACAGAGTCTGCCCTCCTAGCTGCGATCGAACAACTAAGAGCAGCACTGGATGAGGGACGTACTTTGGCACTAATCCTATTAGATCTTATTGCCTCATTTTGATACGGTCTCTCACCAGATTTTGATACAGAGGTTGAAGGAGGCTGGCATAATGGGTTGCACCCTGGATTGGTTTATCTCCTTTCTTTCGGAGAGGTCCTTTCTGGTGTCAGCCCCTCCCTTCGCCTCCAGACCCCATTCTATCAAACAAGGAGTGCCGCAGGGCTCGGCGTTGAGTCCAACACTTTTCAACCTGTATGTTCAGCCCCTAGCTGAGGCAGCCAAGAGGAGAGGGCTGACTATAGTGTCAAACGCCGATGACACACAACTAGTTGTCGCCCTCTCCAATGACTGTCTGAATGACGCTGCAAAATTCCTGAGTGGTCTAGTGGACGTCGCAGGGTGGATGATGGCCAACTGTCTCCAGCTCAATGCCAGCAAGTCTGAGGTTCTGCTGGTTGGGAAAGACCGGGAGCTGTGGAGTTAACAGTGGTGGCCCTCCACCATGGGCCCGCACCCACCCCTAAACAGGTGGTGAAGAACCTTGGGGTCTGGGTGGACTCGGCCTTGAGTTTTCAAACCTAGACTAAGAAGGTACGGGCGTCATGTTTTGGCATTCTGCGCGGGCTTAAACCCCTGCTGGGGTTCTTTGACGCATCCATCCGACAGATGATTGTCCAGGCATCCGTGCTGTCGAGATTGAACTATGCCAGCTCGCTATATTTGGGGGCCAACAAGACAGAGATTGCGAGACTGCAGAGAGTCCAAAATGTGGCCGCCAGAACTCTTCTAGGCCTGTCTCACCGCTGTTCCACCTCCACTGCCATTCGTCAGCTTCACTGGCTGCCAGTGGCAAAACAGGTGCAGTTTAAGTCTCTGTTTTGCTTTTAGGATTTCCCCAGCTCCTGGGATTCTGGCTGACCTGCTCTCCGCCTATGCCCCTTCCCGTCACCTTTGTTTAGCAGGTCTACACTTCACAGTTGTTTCTCAGGTTAGGAAGGCCCACGCCGGTGGACGCTCCTTTCGCATTCTATCTGCTAAGTTGTGGAATGACCTGCCTGTTTATATCCGGAGTATGGACAATTACTTGACATTCCGGAAGGCCCTGAAAACTTATCTTTTCCCAGCCCTCTAGGTGTGGTCGTCTCTCTGGCTTTTTCCTTCTGCTGTTTTGATGGATTCTTTGCTGCTAGCTGCCTTCTTTGCTCGTAGCACTGGTCGCTCCTTTGCTGGGGCAGCTGTTGCGCTTTATAAATCAGCCTAACCTAACCTTTACTTATGTATCAACGTCGTTTTCGACCAAATGAACAAGTTACTTACCTTCGGTAACGATATATCTGTAAGAAACAGTAGTTAGTATTAGATTCCTTACCTTAGAATATCCCCAGGCGTCAGTCTGGATCCGGAAACTTTTGCGTAGCAGTACCCCTGCGCATCGGTAGGCGTCGTCTGCAGGCGTCCCCTGCGGCTCCGCGTCCGTCGTCGGCGTCATGCGCCGTGATGATGTCGCTGGAGTATATAGACGCCGCCTCCGCGCGCTGACGTCAGTTCTTTGTACACAGCTTTTCCGCGCCAGAACACGCAGAGCCATGTAAAAAAACAACGCTGGTGCCATTTGAAACTAGGGCCCTGAAAGGGATACTCCTGGACGCTGTGGAGGTTGTTGCTGGACCCTGTGCCTTTGGGTCTGTCTCTCTACTCGGGCTCACCTGTGTTGCCGCTGCCTCTCGCCGCACCCGCTCCGCGGGTGCCGCTTCGCGGCGTGAAGGAGGAGGGAGACGCGAAGCGAGGTGAAAGTGCTGGGAGGCGCCTGGAAGGACCAGCAGATCGGCGCTCAGCAGGGACTCGGAAGACCAGGAGTCCCTGCTTCCCCAGCTGCACAGGCGGACGCGCCCACATTCAGACACGCCCCCGCCTGACCAGGTGAAAGGGGGCGTGTTCCCTCATTCTAGCGGGATACTCCTGGACGCTGTGGAGGTTGTTGCTGGACCCTGTGCCTTTGGGTCTGTCTCTCTACTCGGGCTCACCTGTGTTGCCGCTGCCTCTCGCCGCACCCGCTCCGCGGGTGCCGCTTCGCGGCGTGAAGGAGGAGGGAGACGCGAAGCGAGGTGAAAGTGCTGG
This sequence comes from Lissotriton vulgaris, assembly GCF_964263255.1. Lineage (NCBI taxonomy): Eukaryota > Metazoa > Chordata > Amphibia > Caudata > Salamandridae > Lissotriton > Lissotriton vulgaris. The sequence goes on from NW_028246214.1 coordinate 319,671, forward strand.
GAGGCGCCTGGAAGGACCAGCAGATCGGCGCTCAGCAGGGACTCGGAAGACCAGGAGTCCCTGCTTCCCCAGCTGCACAGGCGGACGCGCCCACATTCAGACACGCCCCCGCCTGACCAGGTGAAAGGGCGCGTGTTCCCTCATTCTAGCGGGATACTCCTGGACGCTGTGGAGGTTGTTGCTGGACCCTGTGCCTTTGGGTCTGTCTCTCTACTCGGGCTCACCTGTGTTGCCGCTGCCTCTCGCCGCACCCGCTCCGCGGGTGCCGCTTCGTGGCGTGAAGGAGGAGGGAGACGCGAAGCGAGGTGAAAGTGCTGGGAGGCGCCTGGAAGGACCAGCAGATCGGCGCCTGGAAGGACCAGCAGATCGGCGCTCAGCAGGGACTCAGAAGACCAGGAGTCCCTGCTTCCCCAGCTGCACAGGCGGACGCGCCCACATTCAGACACGCCCCCGCCTGCAATGCCCTTACATATTGAACAGCTCGACGCTTGGCGGGACGCCGAGCGAAGCCCAAGCAAAGGGCGGGCAGTCTGTGGCAGTCAGGGGCTGACAAGGCTGGGCTGGGCCACGTCCCTTTCTCTCCTACCAGCCGTGAGGACATACGCCCGGTGCCTGTCCCCGCTCCGTTGCTCAAACCATGTCTACCCGTTCAGGAAAGCCTCTCAGGAGCGAAGCTGAAAGAGGATCAAATGCCGCAAGTCCTGTCATAGGAACAATGGACCGTTTTATCACCAGGGTAGCGGCGGTGATTGAAAAGGAGATCGCTATGTCTGAGCGGCGTCTATCTGAAGTTTACCTCCCCTCAAGACGCTCATCCTTGGGGGCAGTCGCCCAGTCGCTCACACCAGCCATCGTCCGGGTTCAAACAGGTACCCCTCCTAGTGTGGTCAACGTTCCCTCAGACCCCCCCCAGTTGATTGGTATAGAGCAAAATATAGATAGGCTGGAAAATCTGGCCGCTCTTCTACCTATAGTTACATTGGAAAACGGTGGCCCTAGTAACTTGTCCACATCATTACCACCTATTCCCACAAGTGATGTCACCAGAGATCCTGAGTCCCCGAAATTGCTTCCATCCCCCACAGTTATATCAGATGGGAAGTTAGTTGGGGCTCCACCTAACACCGAAAATCCTGACATTAGGCAGGAGTTTCTGCCCATAGGTAAAAAGCCGCGCAAACGTAAAAAGGGTAGGCTAGTGAGACAGGCCGCCCTTTACCAAAGAGTAAGGAAGTCTCCTGTATCTAGTACGAGATCTACAAGGGGTGTCCCTATGTTGAACGAAACCGACAAAGAAGGGGATGTTCTGATCGCTCCCAAGGGGCCACACACAGCCAAGGTCTCAAAGCCACCTGACTTAGTAGCAGTTGAAAATATTCTGGAGAAGGTATATACCCTCTTGAAACCGTTACTAGCACAAGTCAAGGGTTTAGGGGAGAGGATTGACAAACTAGAGCAGTCAACCCACGACGGCTTTCACTCTCTCAAAACAACAATTAAGCAAACAACTAGAGTGATTGAAAATAAGGATTTGGGTGCAAAGGGGAATGAACAAACAGCTCAGAGAGGCCCTAAGTCCCTAACATCTCAAAACAAAGCCGTTCCTAATAGTCCAGTAATCCCAACTCCTAAATCTCCTTCCCATCCCAAAGCAGGCTCAAGTCAAAAGGGACCATCAACACATATAGAGCCTGATAAAAATAAGCCCAAGCCTCCTCCACAAAAGCAGCAACAGATAACTGGTGGTAAAAAGGAAGTCCAACAAAAACCAGAGGGGAGTAGCAAACCGAGTGGCTTAACAACAGGGAAAGCCCCTAGGCCTGTAACCCAACATTCTGCCCCATCTACCTCCCCACCGGCACCCAGTAATATAGCACGACGGATCCCCCCGATTAACCTCCCACCAGACTGTCAACCTTTTGTTGCTGTCATGGTTAATGTGCCCCCCCTAAAGGAAGGCCAGTTGGAAAACCATCAATCACTCAAGAACAAGTGTATCCACTGGCTGAAGGCAAATAAGCCAATCCCCCTGGGTGTGGACGGCATTATTTTAAGTGTCCGCAGAGTGGGATGGGTAGGGCAAGGGAAAAAAATGCAGGAGGGGGATTGTGTAATTATAAATTTCCAAGACCCCAGAGTAGTACCATCCATTTGTACTCCTATTAAAAATATGGGGGCCCCGGGGGTTAAACTGGTAGATATTTCGTATTTTTACCCTAGACACCTTGTTAGCCCAAATGGAGGAAGTGTAAGTTCCCCCATTTTTGGTCCAAACTGGGCTGGGGTTGTAGGGGGCAATAGGGAGAACCAAATGTGGGCAATAGGCCCCTGCTGACTGGAAACAGTGAGCAGAGAAGACCCAGTAGGAGCACCATCCAACCAAACAAATCTTGCAAGTGGGTTGGGAGACTCGATGGCCATTCCACAGGATCCCTGTTCTCCTCGGATATTTAGGAGGAGTTCTATGGATAGGGGCATTCAGCCTCCCAGCGACCCTCCAGCTGTGACGGACCTAGCCTTTAAGGTTTTCAGCTGGAATGTCGCAGGGATTGCAGGAAAACTGGCTCTTCTGGATTTTACTGCATGGGTTGATGAGCACTCCTTGTGTCTCTTCCAGGAAACATGGAGCTTGGTCCCGGTCCATAGAGTGGGATTTTCCTCCTATTCCTCCACTGCGCGAGTCTCGGAATCTGGGAGAGGGCGACCTTCAGGCGGCCTTCTCATCTGGGTCGCGGCTTCTCTAAACTGCAGAGTAGTGGAATCTCCCACAGGTTCCCCGGACATACAAAATATCACCCTTATAGATCAAAGGGGAAGAATTGTTTTAAACGTCTATAATGTGTATGCCCGGGGTACAAAGGGTGGGAGAAAGTCTCCAGTAATAGCTCTCCTCGAGACCCTGCTAAACAACACCCCATATAAGACACGCACTTTGGTTGCAGGTGATATGAACTGCACGTTCGAACCCTTGGGCTCAGACGTTTCCCTCGACCAAGATGAGGAGGATGCTAGGCGGGGGATCCCGGCACTGGACATCCCACCGATTAAAAGGTGGACAGAGGTGGCGCTCCAGATATACTCCCTGAGTCTTGAATTTAACCTAAGGGCAGTGAACGGGAGAAATTCCTCGGATAGGGGGGGGTGCCCATACCTACAATAGACCAGGGCACACCTCTAGGCTGGATTATATTCTAATAGATGTGTGCTTATGGCCTTATGTAAGGGACATGCAGGTGGTCCCTTCGACAGAAAGTGATCACAACTCACTCTCTCTAAAAATGGAACAGTGGTGGCAACCCTTAAGGAGGGCCAGCATTAACCTGGCACCCGTACCACCAGATGAATCGGAAGTCTCCCCATGTGGTAGAAGAATAAAATGGGCGAAACTGGTTTTATCCGAGGAAAAGGTTGGGGAAATCCAATCCCATTTAAACCATGCGATAACATCCCTCGGAACGTCCCTAGAAGGGGTGGGTAAAGCGAGTGGGTTTTTTGTCTCCCTGATTGAAGCCTTAACCAACGTGTTTACCCTGTATCCCAAAAAGTCGGGCAATAAAGAAACTAAAAAACCAACTGACGGTTGGTACACCCAAGCATGTAGGGGCCACAAGGCAAAGTTAGTTGAGGCGATTAAATCCAAATCCCAAAGCATGGTCCAGGAAGCAAGGAAGGCCTATAAAAAGTCCCTCAATTTGGCTAAAAGGGAGTGGGAAGACAAATATTGGGAAGACCTACTACAGGCTAGTAAAATTAGGGATTCAGGGGCATTTTGGAATCTCATAAGTAAACGGAGTAAATCCGATGAAGCCATGAGACCCTGCAACATCCCGCCTCAAAGCTGGGTAAAACACTTTGGGTCCCTATACCTCCCTCCAGATGGGGAACTGTCCGTGGGAAGGGACCTCGCATTAGTAATCGGACCTCATGCCTATGACCTCTTCACTCCATTAGAGATCGAGGGGGTTATAGGCTGGGTAGCACCGCGCAAGGCACCGGGCCCGGATGGCCTTCCGGGTGACCTCATGAGGGCTTACCCAGCGGAATGGGGAAGGATCATAGCAGCTCTCCTAAATGATATTATGAGGGGAGGAGTAGTGCCAGAATCCTGGAAAGGGGCGGTGGTGGTCCCGATTTACAAAAAAGGGTGTAGGGAGACCCCGGGCAACTATCGCCCCATAAGTCTGATAGACTCCACCCAAAAGATAGCTGGTAAAGCTATCCTTGGTAGGATTCTCCATTGGGTGGAGGAAAATAAAATCCTATCAGACTTTCAGGCAGGTTTCCGGGCTGGTATGGGGACAATAGAGCAGGTGTTTAGGCTGTCCCTTTTGGGGTGGAAGGTGGTGGAACTAGGCAAGGGTAGTCTTTACTTAGCCTTTATAGACTTGAAGACTGCCTTTGACCTAGTCCCCCGGGAAGAGCTTTGGAGGGTGCTTCATGAGTTGGGATTACCACCTTACATCTTGTCCCTTCTCATAAGCCTTCATGCCCACACCTTTGCACAGGTCCGCTGGGGAAAAAACGGAGAGCTCACTGAAAAGATACCAGTGTCCAGGGGCGTAAGGCAGGGCTGCGTCTTGGCGCCCACCCTATTCTCACTATATCTGAATGGGGTGGTAAAACATCTACAACAAGAACCAGCCGACGCCCCCTGTCTTGGAGGTGTCCGCATCCCAACCCTGCTTTTTGCGGATGACACGCTCCTGATCTCGAAGACCCCACAAGGCCTGCAGAAATTACTAACACGATTCCAGGAGTTCTGTGTTGCAAAAGGGTTAATAATAAACGTGGACAAAACGAAATACTTAGTTGTAAATCCACCTAAAAAATTGGGCCGCCCACCTACACTTAATTCTATCCCCCTAGAGAAAGTAGCCGAATTCGACTACCTTGGTATCCGGATTACGGATAGGATGACTTGGGCAAACCATATTGACAAAATGGTTCTTAATCATAGGAGAGTAGGAGGGGCTCTCATGAGGGAATATAGGGCCTCAACTAGGAGTTCACTTACCCCAGTACTCGACATCTACAAGGCCAAAGTAGCGACATCAGCCTTGTATGGGGCAGAACTGTGGGGCCACTGCCGAGTGGATGCCCTAGTGACAGCGGAGAGTAAGCTTTTAAAATCCTTCATCTCTGTTCCACTGAGCACACCATCAGTTCCAGTGTGGTTTGACACGGGATGTAAAAACATCAAAGACCAGGCCCAGCTTCGACCGCTCCTGTTGTGGGCACGGATTTGGAGGAGCGAAGAATTAAAATCCTATGCTGATGCCCTGGGAGATATAATGAGCCAGGGAGGTTGGGCTAAGATAAGATGGTTAAGTGACACCAAAAAACTTTTGGAGAATATTGGCTTAGGAGATTGCTGGTCATCTCGTTCAGCCCCCCCAAAAGAAGTTGTCAAGGCGCTTTATTGGAAATGGACTGCGGAGCGTCTAATTACAAACTCTAACCACTGCAGGTCCACTGCGGCCTTTTTACAAATTAAAGACACTGTGGCCTTTGAACCCTACCTGGACTTAATCACTCTCCCCCTTGACCGAGCTCTCTATTTTAAATTTAGAGTTGGTTCCCTCCCGCTAGGTGCTCTGGTATCGAAATGGTCAGTAGCGGCCCGTACTTCTCCCAACTGTGCATGTTGCCCGAGTAAGGTTGAGTCCATTGCGCATATATTATTTGAATGCCCGGATTACGCAAGGCCTAGGAGTCTCTGGCTGAAACCACTCTGCCAAAATATGGGCACACGTAGTCATTTAGTAGCCTTGCGTATCCTAAGCACGGACACTTCCCCCCCTATTGTGCGTGGAACAGCTAAATTTTTAAAGCAGTTTTGGCTTATTCGATGTAAGAGATTGTCAGTAGCTGTTTAATTCTCTTTTTAGTTAATTTATCAATGGTCTTTTATGTCCTTTTATCTCTTTTAATACTTTATACTGACTCTTGTGGCAATGTTTTATTTTTTTGTACATTATACTGATTGTATTATAAATGTGCTTATAAGATATCTTGCATATCGAATAAAAGCTTATGACTGACTGACTGATGACCTTAACCCTAGGTATCAGTTCGCAGAACGGGGAGGATGGGTGGGGCGGTAAGGAATCTAATACTAACTACTGTTTCTTACAGATATATCGTTACCGAAGGTAAGTAACTTGTTCATCTGAAAGAAACAGGTTAGTATTAGATTCCTTACCTTAGAATAGATACCCCAGCAATACCAACCCCGGTGGTGGGTCTGCGAACCAATACAAACTTACACCAGAAAGTCCTGGAGGACAGAACGGCCAAAGAAGCCATCCCTCCGGACTTGACTGTCCAGGCAGTAGTGCCTCGCAAAAGTGTGCAGCGAGGCCCACGTAGCCGCCTGGCAAATGTCCTGCAAGGGGACTCCCCGGCCCAGGGCAGTAGTAGCTGCTGTGGCCCGAGTGGAATGGGCCCTCAGCCCAACAGGAGGCTCCTTCCGAGCCAAAGAGTAGCACGCCTTGATGCACAGAACGACCCACCGAGAGATGGTCCGTTTGTGCACCACCCGTCCCTTCTTCGCACCCACGTAGCCAACAAACAGTTGGTCATCCACCCGGAACTTGCGTGTGCGATCCATATAAAATGAAAGCGCACGTTTTGGGTCCAGACGATGGAGCCGCTCTTCATCCTTTGAAGCATGCGGAGGCGGGAAGAAGGAGGGTAAGGTGATGGACTGCCCGATGTGAAAAGCAGAGACTACTTTGGGCAGGAAAGAAGGTCTAGTTCTCAGAACCACCTTGTCTGGATGAATGGACATGAAAGGAGGTTTGACAGAAAGAGCCTGGAGCTCACTCACTCTCCTGGCAGAGGTGATGGCAACCAGGAAGGCCGTCTTTAAAGTCAGGAGACGGAGAGGACAGGAATGAAGTGGCTCAAAGGGAGCACACATCAAGAAGGTTTGAACCAGGTTCAAGTCCCACTGAGGCATCACAAACGGAACAGGTGGATACATGTGTGTGATGCCCTTCAAGAATCTTGTTACAATAGGGGACTTGAACAAAGAAGGTTGATCAGGCAGCCTCAGAAAGGCCAAAAGGGCAGAAAGGTAGCCCTTGATAGTGCCCAGAGCAGAGCCCTGCTGGGCAAGAGAGAGAAGAAAGAGAAGAACCTCGGAAAGAGGGGCAGAAAGAGGGTCCACAGCCTTTGCTGTGCACCATGCCACAAATCTGTTCCACCGGCAGGCGTATACCGACTTAGTGGAGGGACGCCTGGCTGCCAGAATCACATCACAGACTTCAGGAGGCAAGTCAAATGGCCTCAACTGCCGCCGCCCAATCTCCACGCATGGAGGTGGAGACTGGACAGGTTCGGGTGGAGGACCGTCCCCTGCTGCTGCGACAGAAGGTCCTCCTGAAGGGGCAGGCGGATAGGGGGGACCGACTGACATGCTGAGTAGCTCGGGATACCAGTACCTTCGAGCCCAGTCCGGAGCCACAAGGATGACCTGGGCCCGGTCGCGCCTGATCTTCTTCAGCACTCTGGGCAGAAGTGGTATAGGAGGAAAGGCGTATAACAGACCGCAACTCCACTCGCGCCGAAAGGCGTCGCCGTGCGAGTGCCGTCTTGGAAACTCCAACGCGCAGAACTGATGACATTGCGCGTTCTCTTCTGTGGCGAATAGATCTAACCAAGGCTCTCCCCATTGCAGAAAGAGACCTTGCACCACGTCCAAGTTCAGACGCCATTCGTGATCCATCGAGCACCGACGGCTGAGTTCGTCCGCCCTGGCGTTCAGAGAACCTGCCAGGTGTTGAACCATCAGAGTCACGCCCTGATGTTCCAGCCACTGCCAGAGGCGCAGAGCCTCTTGGCAAAGGGTCCACGACCCCACCCCGCCCTGTTTGTTGCAGTACCACATGGCGGTGGTGTTGTCCGTGAACACCTGGACTACACTCCCGCTGACAAAGGGGAGGAATGCTTTCAGCGCTAGACGAATCGCCCGCAACTCCAACAGGTTGATATGGAGCCGGGACTCCGCCGGAGACCAGATGCCTCTGATCTCTGCCTCTCCCAAGTGGCCTCCCCAGCTCTGGAGGGACGCGTCCGTCACAACAACATGCTCCGGTTGGGAAAGGGAGAGGGATCTGCCTCTGACCCAATCGCGGTCCGTAAGCCACCACTGCAGTTGTCTCGCAGTGCCCTCCGAGATCAAGACATGGTCGGACAAGTTGCCCTGATGCTGGGCCCACTGAAACTTCAGGTCCCACTGCAGAGCCCGCATCCGCCACCGGGCGTGATGCACCAGAAGGATGCAGGAAGCCATCAGCCCCAGCAGCCGCAGCGTCAACCTGACCGAAACCCGGAATAACGGCTGAAAGATGGGAATCAAAGCCTGTATATCCTGGACTCGCCGTTCCGGAGGATAAACCCGAAACTGCGCCGAGTCGAGAACCGCTCTGATGAAAAGGAGCTTTTGAGAGGGACACAGGTGTGATTTCGGCACATTGATGGAGAACCCCAGCTGGTGCAGGAGGTCTGCCGTCATCTGAAGGTGGTGGACGACTGTCTGGGGCGAGTCCGCCTTCAACAACCAATCGTCTAGGTAGGGGAAGACTGAAACCCCTAACCTGCGCAGATGGGCTGCGACCACCGCCATCACCTTTGTGAACACCCGTGGGGCGCTGGTAAGGCCGAAGGGGAGCACGATAAACTGAAAGTGCTTGTGGCCTACCGTGAACTGCAGGTAACGCCGGTGGGCCGGCAGGACGGGGATGTGAAAATACGCATCCTGCAAGTCCAACGCTACCATCCAGTCTTGTGGGTCTAGAGCAGCCAAGACCTGAGCCAAAGTCAACATCTTGAACTTCTCCTTCCGGAGGAAGCCGTTGACGTTACGTAGATCCAAGATAGGATGTAGGCCCCCTTTGTCCTTCTTGGGCACCAGAAAGTAGTGGGAGTAGCAAGCACGTCCTACTTCTGGCCCAGGAACGCGCTCGATGGCCCCCTTGGCCAAGAGGGTCGTAACTTCCTCCTGCAGAAGCTTCAAGTGGTCCCCCGACACACGGTGGTTCTGCGGTGGCATGGCTGGAGGATTAGTCTCGAAGGGGAGGGAGTAGCCCCTTCGGACGATCTGCAGCACCCACCTGTCCGAAGTGATGGTGCACCAGTGGGAGTGGTGATGGCGAACCCTGCCACCCACCGGCGTCACATGGGCCTGAAAGCACGGACTAGGAGGGCTTTGAGGCGGATGCTGCGGGGGGAGGTGTGGTCTGACCTCGCCGTTGTCCCCGACCGCCTCCACGGCGGTTTCCACGGCCGCCACTGCATTGATAACTTTGTTGCGGCACGTGGCTGGCAGCACGTGTGGGACCGCCCCTTCCTTGGCCACGAAAGGAGCGAAACGCTGGCGCTGGGTCGAAAGACCCAAGGACTTGGCCGTGACCCTGGAGTCCTTGAAGCGCTCCAGCGCGTGGTCCGCTTTGTCGCCAAACAGGCGACTGCCATCAAACGGCATGTCCATCAATGTATTCTGGAAATCAGCCGAAAAGTTGGCGGATCTCAGCCAGGCGTGGCGACGAATCGCCACTGTCGTAGACATCGCTCTGCCCAGCGAGTCGGTCGTATCAAGACCACACCTGATGGAGTACCTTGCTGCGTCTCGGCCTTCAATCATAGCTTTGCCGAGTTTTTCCCGTACCTCCGGAGGGCATTCTGGCAGCAAGTCTGCGACCGTATCCCACAGAGAGTGGGTGTAGCGGCCCAAGAGGCACGCGGTGTTGCAAGACCGCAGTCCCAGACTCAGGGACGAGAAGACCTTCTTTCCATACTGGTCGTACCTCTTGGATTCCCGGTCGGGCGGGGCCGACGGGAATGCGGTCTGGGAAGTCGAGGCCTGGATCACCAGACTCTCAGGGGTGGGATGGGTGGACAGGAACTTGGGGTCACCCGTACACGGACAATGGCGTCTGGCCACGTTCCTATCAACAGGCGAACCTGAAGCGGGCCTGGACCACGTGCCCAGAAGAACGTCAGTCAAGGCCTCGTTGAACGGCAGCAGTGGCTCCTGTGGGCATGACTGAGGATATTAGTCCTCACGGCCGCGACGGGGAGCTCAAGGTGTAAGGCCTTGGCAGCCTTCATCAACACCACTGAATAAGCTGCCCCCTCCTCCGAAGCCACGGTAGGAGGCAAGACAAAGCCAGGGTTAGGGGATTCATCTAGCCCACTGGCGTCACCCAAGTCACCCGTCCAGTCCACATTGTACTGACATTCGTGTGTCAGAGGGTCCTCAGACCCCTCCCAATCCTCTCCGTAATCTACATCCTCACCATACTCGGAATCAACAATGTCGACTGGCTCCCCGGGGTCCACAGGCCCCATCGGCGTCGGACTCGGCGTCGGGCGAAGCCGGTCCGACTCCACGTCCGGAGTCGGAGAGGGTATGGGGGCGGCGCCGCCCGGGGACGGCGTCGGGGGCAACCCCGATGGGATCGGCGCCGGAGAGGTCGGCTGGCCAGCCGGCGTCGATCCAGAAGGCCCCTGTGGCGCCGGGGCCGGAGCCGTCGGCGGCGCCGGGGCCGGAGCACCCGGCGGCATCGAGGCAGGAGCACCCGACCCGCTAGGGCCTCCGGAGGGGGCCACAGGGCCCGAAGGTGCCGTAGGCCCCGTCGGAGAAGACAGATTCCTCATGGCCATGAGGAACTCCTCTATCTCCTCAGGCGTCGTGCCTTGCCCAAGGACCGTAGGGTATGGAGCAGGCCGCGCCGGCGGCTCACGCGGAGCCGCAGGGGTGGGGCCACCCGAACCCCCGGCCGCATCGCGCGAGCGTCGGGGGGAGTCGGGGGTACGATGACAACGCCCCGACTTCTTGTGTTTCCTACCTGAGGAACCGGAGGAATGGTGACGACTTCCGGAGCGTTCGTGGCGGCTCCGCGACCGCTCCCTCGACCTCCGGCCGGACCGGGACCTCTCTCGACGCGGGGCCGACACCCGCAGCTCGAGCAGCTTGCGGGACCGCTCCCGCCTGGCTTTACTCGTCAGAGCTCGGCAATCGACACAGGCGTCCACGTCGTGGTCGGGGCCCAGGCATCGGAGGCAGAGTCGGTGATGGTCCGTGACCGACATCGTGCGATCGCAGTCATCACAATTCTTAAAACCAGGCATCCTACTGGCACCGTAAAGATAGATCAAAAGATCAAAAAACTTTGGTCAAAAAGAGACCGGAGTACTGCACTTCCCGGATCTGCGCTAACTGCCGCAGAAAAAAGAAGAACTGACGTCAGCGCACGGAGGCGGCGTCTATATACTCCAGCGACGTCATCACGGCGCACGACGCCGACGACGGACGCGGAGCCGCAGGGGACGCCTGCAGACGACGCCTACCGACGCGCAGGGGTACTGCTACGCAAACGTTTCCGGATCCAGACTGATGCCTGGGGATATTCTAAGGTAAGGAATCTAATACTAACCTGTTTCTTTCAGATGGGCTAGGCATAGTGTAGTCCCCCCTTTGACAGAGGGCAAACACCAGTCTGTTTTAGCAGAACATATTGTACTTGTAACTTTTAATGCAGAAGAACTTTGAAAAATGAAAGGCACTGTTGCATTATAAGAGCCTCCTCTCCATTGCAGGCTCTCAAGCATTCAAGTTAAATTGCTACCATACTGGGGTTTTTCATCCCACAAATACATTATTTAATTTCTGCTAGAGAACCAGAACACCTTATTTTCTGCAGCGCCTGAATCCCATCAGCTAATTAGTTCAGGGGCGAAAATTGTTTTGTGAAGGTCTGCAAAGCACCATGACTGTCCAAAGATGTTTGGCAGTTCAACTCCCAGATGATTCACCCAGTGGCGGCCGCCGCCTATCTAGGGTGGGGGAGCGGGGGTTGTGGTTGGGTAATAATACAAAATAACACTTGCTTGCTGCCCTGCTCCCGGCCGCCCGTTTCTTTTTTGACCCAGCCCGGATATGGGTGGGCCTCAGAGCACAGGCTCCACACCCAATCCAGACGCTGCTCTTACAGAAGGAAAGCCGTGCCAGGATTGGTCTGAGCGGCCTTGTTTGCCACTCAGACAGTGCCTTGGAGCCTGTGGCTTTTCTCCAACCTTGCTGAGCAACACAGCTGGGTTGGAGAAACATAAGTGTGCATGTCTAATTGCACACGGCATGGCCAGCCCGTCCCATACCCATTGCGCGGCTCAGAGAGCAATAAATAAAATGATAATAACATTGTGTTATTAGCATTTTATTTATGATCTGCTAGCTCTGGGCAGTGGGGCGACGCTTCTCTGCCATTATGGAGCGGCCACCCCAGGATTCACCCGGGTCCACGACTTATTCATACCAAAGCTGCAGTTGGCCCATTAAAATAGTTTCCAATTTGGTACTAGATATTTAAGAAACACATGCCAATGTCACCAGTCCTTCAGACCACAGGATTTAAATTCAATTTATAATACCTATTACCTTAGATTTTCTACATCAATTTTAGGCTTATTCCTCATTAGATAAAAGTGCCCGCCTTGTCATATGGAATATTATCACCCACCTCCTTCCTACATGAATCTTGAGGCTAGATTTAATAAAAAGTTGCCCACCTCAGTACAGCAAAAAAAGTTGCAGCTCTGTGTTGCGTCACCTAGAAAGAGACGAACTGCATCATATCTTCAAAGAAATAGTGCAATTCTACTTTCTCTATGTGCGGGTGCACTTTGTATTGCCTAGTGCTAACACGGGCATTTTGGCCCCATTCTGCAACAGTGTCTGGCTTGTGATCAGGATAGTTTGTTTGCACCGAAACTATCTTTTGAGGGCATTTCCTCTTTGATGGGTGCTGCACATTGCAGCGCAGATGCAAAGAGGAAATAACCAGGGAATTAAAGATATTAATGCTTGCTATGCTAGCACCAGGAAAGCACAGGATTGTAGGGCAAATCCATAAGCCTTTGTACATATGGGCTTGTGTCAAAATGTACCACTCATGGACCACCTCACTGAAGCAAAGTAATGCCAGGCAGCGCAATGCCCTGCGCTGCTTTCTTTTATTGTTATAAAGCAGCACAAACAGATACTTGCCTTTCTTTGTAAATACTAAAATGATTTTGCGTTGAATCTTTTTAAAAAAAGTAACACAAAACCTGTGCAAATATGGGCCTTAGTTTTTCTGAAGATAGTTGCCGATACCTCCTTGACGTCTAGGGTTTTAAACAAATAAACATTCGCAGATTGTTTTAACATCAGATATCAAATTTCAAAACGTTTTCAACGTTAATGTGACAAACTACAAGGATCTGCAGATGTCTCACAAAAACAGTACTGATGGTAGCACACCACAATGGACCCCTAACACCAAGCACCTTCAGACAGGGCAATGGTATGAAGAGGACAGGGAGGAACAAAGAATGGTCGGGAACCATAGGTTAAACGTGTACTAAAGCTAATCTTAGACACTAATAAAAGGATGAGAATCGACAAAGTACAGAGGTCAGAAGCATAATGGAATACACCCCTAATACGATTACTGAGAGCCCACCAGAATCCACAGAAATCGCTACAAGTAACCCCATCTCTGGGGCCAGTCACAAAAAAATCCCCAGACATAGGGATAAATGTTAACCGCTGGCCCAGCCGTCCTCTCTTATACCTTGAAAGGAACCGCTGTTACTCCAGTACCCTCAAGGTACAGTTAGATGAACGGCCTCCGTAGATTCTGACAGGCGTTCACCAAACTTTTATATATTTTTGTTTTTCAGAAACACAATCCCAAAGTGGGTGTTTGTATTTGAAAATAAATACTAATGACCCCCACTCCCTGGAGGTTTCCTCCTGGGTGTGGGGTCATGATTTGTTTTCTCCTGTTCTTCCTGATGGTAAAGGATAGAAATAAAGGACATTACACCGTCCCTAAATAGGATGGGCAGTGTAATGCCCTTCCTCTGAGAACCCCTACTTCATCTCACAGTTGGATGACGCTTTCCATCTACAGAGAAAAGGACAGCTCCATCAGTGGAAAGCTCAGGGCTCCATGTCCTTACATGAGGTGGACAAGCCAAGCGTTTGGCGGACAGGGTACTCCATTGCATTTGTGATGGAGTACCTTATCTGTCCAGCTCTGAATCACAAATTGTCACAGGTAAACCCTAGGATCCAAAGACACAGTCACCAATGACCCTTGTTGAACCCACATCCAAAGCATTAACCCAAATGTGTGCCAAGCAAAATATTCTTAGTCCAAGAAAAGAGAACACACTCTGCACCTCCACGAAAAAGGCTATCCAAAGTTGATGCCTGTCTAAACCAAACAGTTGTAGATTCCGGGGATGCTTGTTCTTCTTATTCCTTTAGCAGGCCGCACAGCCTCGCTGCTGATGTATGACGCCTGCCTCAGAATAGGTGTTCCCTAGGGCTGCAATGTTTTTGTCTTCCCCTCTGTCCTTCATGGGCAAATACACTGGGTGTTATGTTGTTTCTGCCTGACCCGAAGAAATAGCCCCTGAATTAGACCCGCTGCCTGACTCCTCAATCGTGATGAGCACAGCCCTGAGCTGGATGGACATTTGTGAATCTTAGGTCATTCTAGCCAAATAACCACTTTCACCCATTTAGCTGTTCATAAAATTCACAATCTTATTTTAAAGGAGATTTATTAATTTTGCACTAATATACTTGCAGTGTTTGCATTTCCTCTAAAGTAATATTGAACTTGAGAGAGGTATATACTTTATGCAGTTCTAGGATATTTCACCTTGGAAGTTTAATCGATGCCCATTCACAAGTAAAATACTTATCTATTTTTGTAATCATTTGTTTATGGGCTCCCTTTCTCCTACCACTCCTCTATACCACCATGTTTCATGGGTCACCTTCAGCGTGATCTCTGTTGGTGTTCTATAAGGATGAGCTATTCACAGAAGAAGCGGTGATCAGCTTCCGCAGCCTGACCCCATGTTGTAGCACATGTCCTCGTTTGTTTTCTATTTTTTTTCTATGAGAGTAGCCCTGATGCCTCTGTACTTGTTTACGGGTGGTACTTCTCACTCATACGCCTGCACCTCTCTTCCTTTTTTGTTTTCTCTACAAGCAATTGTTACAATGTGATGTGTAAATCCATGGCGCAGGGCAGGCAGATAAATGCCTGGCACCATGACATTGGCACCTGTAAGTCCACCTACCACTGCAGATTGTTCACATATTCAGCCTATTTTAAGCTACATCTCAGAATATGGTCATCATTAATATTGTAAGAAAAACGTTGACACAAAAAAGTATTAAAATCATGTAATTCAGGAAGTTCATCCATTGACCCGAATATATGGTTGATAATTGTCAATTGTTAACTTTTCCAAAAGGAAAAAAATAGCTACACGTACCTTTTTAGATTACATCATAAATAAATTCTCAATATCGTATATGAATACGAAACTATGACTACAATTGATTCAAATAGAAATATTTTCAAAACTCCACAATGTGGAATATGCTCAATTGTTATCAGTCATAAACAAAGGAATATGAATGATGTTTAATATACTGATTGTAACAAAACCCAAAGAGCGCCAAAACAAAATCAGGTGCGATTCAAAGTCTTTTTGAAAATTATTTTAAAACTCCCCTATTTAAGGAAATTCATAATATTTAGATAAATCATAGCAGTCCATATTAAAAATTTGGATTCAACCAGCTACCTCAGTATTGATAATAACTCAGAAAATTAATTCATTGGAGAATCTGACAATCTTAATTTAACTTCACCTTACTGGACAATGAACTTTCATGATATGCTTTATCTTTTAATCAGGTATAATACATTTTATTTAAGTGGTATACAGGAAATGCACTGGCTCATGTCATGGCTTGAACACTTTGATCCTCAGGAGTCAAAGCAACTACACCAAGAAATAAATATATATCAATTGGACACAACAGTGATGTTGAACTTTACATAAATGCTGTTTATTAAGAGTGATCCAACAAAATATATCTCACCAAAAATAAGGGGCACTACTTAGAATAAATAGTATGCACTAGCTCTGTAATCAACAAGTAGGTTTTCGCTCCCATATGCAATAGCTATGCAGTAGATCACCACTTTCTGGATGGATGTGCTAAATAGACTCGATTGGTTAATTAAAATGATCTAATGGTCGTGGCATGAAGTGGTCAAAAGATGACATATCCCAATTCTGAAGATGTCAAATGTAATGCAAGACTTTTCTAACAGTCATGATGGTGGCAGGGTAATTTTTGCTTAAAACAGTGTTGAAAAATGGAGCAGGTCAGGGCGTCACTGTTTGTTGTGATCTCATTATGGGTGTTATAAGACAATAGACTGCTTGACTGATGGCAACAGAAATAACAGCTCAACGATGTTGTGTCCTTCTAACATTAATGAGATAAGTTGGTTATACTTGCCCTCAAGGAAGCAATATGCATCTATCTAAGCAAGAAGGTGGCATCCTTTTCTGATACAGACCGACGAGAGAGATTAACTGGAGTGGTTACTTCCAGAAGTGACAGAGAACCCAGAAAATGAAAACAGAGGGAGACTTTTAAAAACGATCGGCAGTGTAATATGTCTGTTTAAGTGATTGGTCCAGAATCAATAAACAATTAGTAAATTCCTGACAGGGAATGGCATTGTCCAGTACTCATAAGCCCTTTTAACTGAAAATTAAAATGGCAGATAGCCCAAATAGCAACAACTTAAATGAAATGAAATTAAACTTCCACCTAAAAGACCAAGAGATGGTCACTTGGGTATTTGAACATGTTTTGGTGGATTTAAATGTATAAAGCATCCGTGCTTAGTCATCAATCAGCCTTCTGAAAACCCAGTAGACACCCCACATAAATGAAGGTCAAAGGAAAATAATGAAGGTGCCAACAAATTATTTTAGAATAAACCCAGAGGTTTGGTACATGTGTAAATATGAAGTGGTGTACTATCAGGAAAAGAAACAATGCCTCAGCTATCCACACTGGTTTTTAATGTTTATGTCTATCTTTTGCAGAGATATTGCAATAATCCCAATTGTCCTCTCCTAATTTGGGCAGCAAGTGTATCCCAGCTCTGCATTATGCAGATGGCACCATATTGTGTGATCACACAGTTGTGGGCTTACGACAATCAATTAATTGTAGACTTACTGTGCTAGAATTGCCATAGATTTTAATAGATACAAAGAAATAAAGATCTTCACATATGCGGCTTGTACTGACAAGAAGAAAAACGTGAGAAGATACGGTCCGGGTTTAGTCTTTGACAGATGGAGTCGATTCTACCGGGATGTATGAGGACACTACCTCACTCATGCTGATGATACTCCAGCCAACACATTTAGAGATACTTTCGCCCCAGTGGTGTCAGCTTTGTACCTTGAAAGAATGCCTCATCACATTGGTTCCTTTCAATGTCCTAGAATGCCCCCCTACCCCACACCCGGGCAGTTTTCTTCCATGTTGTGGGGAGTCATTCTAGTTTTTTTCCTGTCCCTTACCACCAGGTTTTTCCTAGCAGTGAGGGAAAAGAAAAACAAAATTCACCATGCCCCCTAATTAGGGCAATTGCTGTATTGTTTCTCCTCTAACAGCCCCTACTTCATTTGGACTGTCAGAGGAAGTATTCTGTTGACTGAGCCAATGTGACTATGTTAATGGATTACTTAAGGTCTATTCGTCTCTAAATAAGGGCACACAGACTTTGGCAGGGTACAACGTGAAGGATTCCCCTCCTTGCCAAACTCACAATCCTAATTATATCTAGGGGTATATTTTGATTCTAGATAACCCTGCGCCCAATGTCCCAAATCATGGGCAGACATTTTGTAGCAGTAGCGAATTCCCTGAGTAAGTTGAATCACGAATATGGTGAAAGTGCAATTATTCCCAGAGAAAAAGTGTAAACAGCTAAGGTGGTCCCCAGTCCTCAAATGAACACATAATTTTGAGTCCTATAAAATATAAATATATGGCCTCTTACTTAAAATAGCTGAACTAGCAAAGTGACGGAAGTATAGACCCCATACATAAAATAATTTAAAATATAATAGCACAATAATAGAACAATATCTAAAATATTTGTCAAGTTTCTAAAAAGAGAAATGCCATGCAGAAACATCCATCAGTCTAACTGCATAAGATATTTTGGGATTTTTTGAGTAAGTCATTACCCTAGAAGTCTCAGGTTCTACACAAATATCTTGGAATTACCAGATTTTGAATCCCATGTTTCTAAAGGTGGCAGTTAATGTGAATTCCAAACTGAACAACAATTCCCCAACATAATTATTATCTGTTAACAACTAGTCCAGAATTCTGCTCTCGGGGGTAATCACACTAATCATGTCAGGGAGTGCTTTCAATCGCAGCCATTGACTAGAAAGGTAGGGTCTCGTGGACACATTCCTGGTCAATGAGCCTTCAGGCCTGGGTTCTAATCTGGGAAAGGTAAGTGTATTTCAGATATATAACCATGCAGCTCTTTGTATTGTGCCTCATGTTCCATGGACTACTGCTATATTAAGAATGGTCAGTTTCATGCACTCCAATGCCTTGAACTCAGTATTACATAGCAAACAAAATATTAATTTTGACTATAATATATGCTCAATGGCAGCTGCGTTCACACATTAATCAAAGAAAAGTGTGACCATCCAGCAGTGTCTGCAATTTTTAAAAACTCTCATGTTATGTTATGTTATAGGTGTTTGTATAGCGCACGGCTGCCCCAGCCAAGGGGCGTCCCGGCGCTAGCTGTCTGTATCCAAAGGAGACTGCTGAAGATGTAGACTGTAGGTGACACAACATAACTAACAGAAGAGGTGAGTTTTTATGGCTTTTCTGAAGGATAGAAGATCCTTCATCTCACGAATCTGGGCTGGGAGTCCATTCCCAGAGCTTGGCCGCTAGGTATCTAAATGAGCGACCGCCCATTCGACTTAATTTAATGCGGGGAATAGTGGCCAGGTTCTGTCCCTCCGACCGTAAAGTGCGTCGAGGAACGTAGGATGAGAGGAGTGGACATAGCATGGGGGGGAAGCAAGTTTCAGAATTTTAAAAGCAAGGCATAAGGTTTTAAAATGGATCCTCTTTTCTACAGGGAGCCAATGTAGACTCTTGAGGGTAGTAGTGACAGATTTGTGACGCGGAAGACCTGTCAGAGCTGTTGCGGCAGCATTTTGAACTCGCTGTAGTCTGGCTTTCTCGGCTACGTTAGTTCCCAGCAGCAAGGAGCTAGCGTAGTCCAACCGCGAGAGAATTGCTGATTATACCACCAATTGGCGGGTATGGTGGTCAAAGTATTTTAAAATAGGCCGTAGGTTTCGTAAAATACCAAAACATGTGGCAGCCACTTTTTTAGTATGATGGGTAAAGTTCAAGGCAGAGTCCACCCATACTCCTAAGTTTTTTACCACATTTTTGGGCACAGGTGGTTGATCCAGAGTCTCAGGCCACCAATTATTTCCCCAGGCTGTTGTATCTTTACCTAGCAGCAGGACCTCTGTCTTGCAGGCATTGAGTTGGAGGTAGTTTGATGACATCCAGCTGGTGATATCTGCGAGAGTCTGTTTAAAATTCTGCACACTCAGGCCGCTCTCGTCTTTTAGTGCTACCACCAGCTGGGTATCATCGGCGTAGGACACCAGTGAGAGCCCGCACTTCCTGGCTACCTCTGCCAGAGAAAGGACATAAACGTTGAACAGGGTGGGGCTGAGGGCAGACCCCTGAGGTACTCCCTGTTCAACGGGACATTCCTTGGAGAGATACGGTGGAATAGAGACCCTAAAAGATCTATCTGACAGGAAAGCCTTGAACCAGCTAAGAGCCATCTAATCATTGCCTAGTTTCAAATTGCCTTTAAAAAGTGCAGATATAAGTAGCTGGTACCCTAATTGCTATGTTTACCCTAAATGGCTAAGGGTATGCCCAGATGTGGATCCCTTGCTCGCTGTGCCACTGAATTCAAGCCAGCCTGGCTGATTAGGGGGGATACCCTGAAACCAGTGCCAGGATGCTTGTTTCTGGCTGACGGAGGACTTAGCCTGGCAGTTTGGACTGGACTATTTCAATGGGGAGCAGGGTCAAGACTGCTTTGCATATGGCTGGCTCCAAACTGGGGTGGCATGGTGAACAAATGAACAATTGATTTACAACGGATCTCTTGCCTAGGTTTGAGAGTTTGAAATGTTTCAGCATTCAGTCCATGATCTTGTTGTGTTTGCTATGTTTGCCCTAAGTGGCCAAGGGTATGCCCAGACGTGGGTCCCATGCTTGCTGTGCCACTTAATTCAAGCTAGCCAGGCTGATGAGGCGTGATACCCCGAAACCGGTCCCAGGATACTTGTTTCTGGTCCAGGGAGTACCTAGCCTGGCAATTCGGGCGGGACTGTTCCCATGGGGAGCAGGGTCAAGACTGATTTACATATGGCTGGCCCTAAACTAGGGTGGCATGGTGAGCAAAAGAATGATGGATTTAACCCAGATCTCTTGACTGGTGGTGAGTGTTTGAAAATTTTCAGCACTCAGTCCATCATCTTGCGTTTGCTATGTTCGCCCCAAGTGGCCAATGGTATGTCCATGCGAGGGCCCCTTGCTTGCTGTGCTATTGGATTCAAGCTAGACTGGCTCATGAGGGGAGATACCCCGGAAACAGTCTCTGGAGGCTTGTTTCCAGTCCAGGGAGGACCTGACCTGGCAGTTCGGGCTGGACTATTCCCATGGGGATTGGGTCAAGACTGCTTTGCATATGGGTGATTTGTGTACCTCGCCTACTTTGGAGATGGGGAAAAATAATGGAAATAATATAGGGGCAAATTAATGATTTACTATTGATTTCAGTGACCTACTTGTTTTTTCAAACCAGTATATATACGTTTCAGCACTTCGTCCATCATCTTGTGTTTGCTACCTTAATAACATCAATACAAAACCTATGGTTGTGAATGGAACCCAGTCACTTGAGGTTCATAATATATTCTGGACGTATCTACTTTGTTTTTATTCTTATTGCTTTTCTTGGCTAGTACTTCGGGATGCTTTTGTAAATATTTTATGCTATTTGACTCACTTTAAGTGTCTTAGAATGGCAACAGTACTACACTGTATTTATGTACAACACTAGGAAATTAGGCAGCGTAGCAGTGGCAACAGAGTCGGATGCATAGCCCAGAGCCCTTACACCACTGGACTGCGGGTGCTAGTATCCTGCATCATCCGTCCCAGCCCAACCTCTCCTTGCAGTTGATTGGGGGCGATGGGGAGTGCTCGTGAGGAGCCGCAGAGGCCAGAGATGGGCAGTTGGGGCCACATTTCAGGAGCCACCTGTGGAGCGGTCGTACCTGGAACAAGCTCGGAGTCTGGTGCAGCTCAGGGAGGAATATAGGCTGCTTGTTCATCAGGAGGCAAGGAAACTTTATAGGGCACGGCAGAGTAGAATAGTGATGATTGCTCAGACCTTTGCGTGCTACCTCAGCGCTCTTTATACTTCCAGCCTCTCTGAGGAGGTGGTGGAGGGTATGCAAGGTTTTGTGAGTGACCTCCCAGTGCCTTTAACTGAGTAGGGAAGCTAGGGATTCTCTTGAGGTCGTGATCACAGAGAGAAAAATTCCTGAAGCCCTAGCCCAAATCGAAAGTGGGAAGGTCCTTGGTCCCACTGGCTTCCCCCCGCTGTTTTTCAAAAGTGTTAAGAGTAGGGTGATCAAGCCTTTGCATTCTCTGTACTGTGAGGCTCAGATGAGGTGCGAACTTCCCCAGGACCCTGGATTTTCTGCAAGCGCAGATAGTGTTGTTTCAAAATCCCAGGAAGCCCCCAGAGAATTGTGCCTTGTACAGGCCTATTCCTCTTCTAAATGTGGAAAGTAAACTTGCTAAAGTTTTGTTGAATTGCTTATCGCAGGTGATAGATGTCGTAGTGGCACATAATCCGGATTCATGCAGCATAGATCTATGCGTCACAATCTCTAGCGGCTCTTCGGCTGTCTGGCCAGGTGACTCCACATACAGAGGCTGGCACTTCTCTTTGCATTGGATGCTGAGAAGGCATTTGATTCCTGGGACTGGCTCTATCTGCAGGTTCTTCTTGACTGTATGGGCTTCGGCCCGTGTATCGGGCATGGGTGAGCCTCCTTCACCATGGGCCGACAGACAGGGTGTGGCTGAATGGCTTGCAGTCAGAGGAAAATAAATTGGGTAGGGGCACCTGACAGGGTTGCCCCTCTCTCTGTTGCTCTTTGCAGTGGCGATTGAGCTGCTGGCGAATTGGGTTCGGCGGGACATAGTGTTGCAGGATCTCCTCTGGGATGGTGACTGGGAGGATGTGATCTCCCTGTATGTGAACAATGTCCTGCTCTACCTAGCAAATGTGGATTGCTCCTTACCGAGTGTCATGGAGATCCTGCAAATCTTCAGTTTCTTCTTCAGCATAGCTATTAACTGGGGTAAGTCCAGAGCATACCCATTGTCCCGTTGGGCGCCTCAGGGCTACTGGTTCCAGCTGTTGGTATGGGCTGACCTTGGGTTCATTTACCTGGAAAATTACGTGACAGAAGACAATCTGTTTTATGATAAAAATACAGGACGGATATTGCAGGAACTTCCACAGGGATGTGGAACACTTGTGTCACCTCCCTCTGCCCCTGCTGGGCAGGGTAGCCTTGTATAAGATGATCTATCTTCTTTTATTTGGTGCAGAATTCATTTTTAGAGATCCCCGATCATTTCTTATAAAGGGTGGAGGCAGAGGTTAGGGAAATTTCATGGGATGGTGGTGCCTGAGGATCACTCTTAGAACACTGACGAGGAGTCAGTCGGAAGGGGGCATTGCCCTGCTGGATCTATAACTGTACTACTGGGCCGCTCACCTGCTGTTGGTCAATAACTGAACCTTTGCGCATCAGAGGGAGTCAGCCCTGATGGCCTACAGGTGGCCGCTGGAGACCCATGGGATCACACGGTGAATCTACGGGGCATGGACAGTAACCACCCTCCTGAAACTGACCGTCTTGGTGGTTTGAGCTTGTGACACACAGGCTGGAATGGGCGGGTTGTTTGACACTGGAGACACCGCTGTGGGACACGGGTACGATGGCGGGGCCGCAAAGGGTGTCGGGCCACCGGTGCTGATATATGATCGGCATCTTCAAAGTGGGTGATCTCTGGAGAGGCAAAGGGTGGCTGACGCTCATGGACGTTCAAATCCAGAATTAAATGCCTTTGGGGTGGACTGGGAAGGGGGGGGTCATTTTTATGATATCTACTGATTAGGTCCATCTTGACTCGGCAGATCCCCTGCCCTTACGATATAGAGGACAAAAGCCCATTGGAGTATCAGGCACTGGTCACCCGCTATGCAGGCATGCTATATTGCGCAGATGTATTCCACACTTCTCAGCAACAGCCAGGCCTGTTACAGAGGCTGCAACCCCCACTCAGAGGACAATGAGTGGGGGTATATTGTAAATGCCCCATGAAGGTTGCTATCCGGATGGGGTTCTGGCTCATTCATTTGAAGCTTCTACACCAGGCATACTATGCGCGTACTCAGCTCTGCGTTAAGGAGAATGAGTGACACGAACTGCTGCCCGAGGGGCTGTGGACAGTAAGAAACACTGCTCCATACACTCTGCCGTTTTTCCAGAGTGAGGGCCTTCTGGGATGGAATCCTCGACTTTCTGAACTGAGTGTTAACTGCCTTTAATCTGATTTCAGGCTGACTCTGTGACTTGCCGTTTCATATGTATCTGTGTGCTGCAGCAAGCTGGGGGTTTGGTTGCTCCATGTATCATTTTACATACTGTTTGCTTGTGAGAAAATACAATAAAAAGATTTTTTTAAACACTGGGAAATGTAGGTTTGTACTTTTTTAACACTCACATCTTTGTAAGCCACACATCTTCTGTTTGTGGATTTCACACCACCCACCTATCAGCTGACATAGAAATGCTTCACAGCATTATTACACAGTGAATATTTTACCCCAAACACATTGGCTAGGTACAACTTTCAAAAATGTTTCTTCCTTTAAAAAAGAAAGAGAAACCACTGTGTAATATATAATCAAATCCCTCCATTTCTATTCAACGGCACAGATGCGAGATGAAGCAGAGTTATTTTGTAAATTTGCCCCAGTTGTTAAAGGTATTTTGATGGGTATGGCCTCATTCTTTTCTTCTTGTAACATGTCCTCTTTTTGCACTTTTTCTTCTGGGGAATTTGGGAAATTCTGCTTTTCTCTAGACTTCTGCTCTTCTAGGCATATATCTTCTGTTTTTACTTCGTCGTTCAATATCTCTTCTTTGGGAAGTATAACTTGTTCCAAAGACTCTACCAACGCTTCTCTCAGTTCGTCATCAGAGTCTTCAAAATTTCTGAAGAAAAGAACAATGATAATCAAAGCAGTTAAAACTGAACTACTCTTACCAAAATACCAAAAATCCTTTGTAAAAGGATTTTGCAACCATTGTTTTAAAATATTATGTTATCAATTCGGTTATATATTTGAGATTTTGTAAGTTTAGTTTAAATAAGAAGGGGTCAAACTCTGTATTATTAAGGATGCTGTTGATTCCAATAGTTATATTACAATTCAATACCATAAAGAAAAAAAATAACATAACTTGATAGAACTGTACAGAACAATAGATTGACTGATAGTTCTATGTATGGTAATGCATGAATTTGTAAATGGGATTTTAGTATAACAAGTCACCGTCATAAAATATATAATTATCTTGATTGACTAGACTATTAACTTACATTAACAAAATATTACAAAATCAGCTTAACATAGGAGATAATGCGATGATATAGGTCAGAAGGAACATTGAATTTATTTTGAAAAATGTTTTCAGAATTAAGGCACCTCTCACAAGAGCTAGCTTTCATACAATCCCTCTCTCACTCCAAATTATACATGTTCAAATAAATTGGATGTTAAGGTTATCAGTGACAGAGGAAGGTTAACGCTAAGATAATATGCTCCATTTTCTAAAAAAAACTTGATAATATTTCAGTAATTTGTGTATAAAGATATATTTTGTAGTAGTAATGCTAATGTAAGAGCGAAGCATTGAACCAACTAGCACCAATCATAGCTAATGAGAATAATTAAAATCCATGATTATCTCAATTTCCAGAAAAACAAGTGGATTGGAGGATGGTAAGGTAAAGTACGCTGCAAAGGAAGATTCTTGCTACTGAAAAAGTATCAGCCGCAGTGCCGTCCTTTGGAAATGTTGTTATGAAAAATGTAGATTTTCCCGTGATAGCTGGCAGGAAATTCATTAATTCTTTCAAATTCCTATCATCTCATGTCACCTTTGGTGACATTTCTTTTGTGGTGAAAAGGTAGAATATGCTGGTCTTGTCAAAATAAGCAATGACAATTTACTACCTATTTGTGATTTTTTGCCTTAGCATAAAGGGCACCTGTTTCTGTGCTCATCTAAGCAGAATCTTAATAAAGGTTTTCTGTGAGACCAAAAATCAAACAAACAAAACAGGTGCTAGGCACAAAACTGAGCAAGTCTTCTCAAGAAACAGAAATTGCTAATGTCCATTCTGTTGCCTCACATGTACACATAGTAATTTTATGTGGTACATGACTTTAGGGCTTTCCCCACCAATTTTCTTTTTTAAAATGATATTCGAGTTGGTTATGTTATGCTCTCTTGGTATAGCGCAACAAATCATCCCTGAAGAAATATCTTGGCGCTTCTGCTGAAGTATAAGACTAGTGAAAAACTGACTAAAACAGACAGGTTTTTAGGAATTTTTTTAACGTACCCAGCTCTCTGCATAAGCAAATTGTTAGGGGAAGTTTATCGCAATAGAATGGGGCCTGGTAGGAAAAAGACCTCCGTCCAAATCTGGAGGTACACGTTTGTGGAATTTGAAGAAGGGCTTGTCTGTGGATCTCTGCCCTCGAGTCGTGTGATAATAACTGTTTCTAGTTTGTAGGTAGTACCATAGATGATGTAATTTGTTACGTCAATTAAAATGTGATCAGTGATGTCACCAATGATGTAATTTAACGTGTAATGAGTGATATAACACGTGAAGTCTTAAGCTGTGAGTGACAGGGTGCAAGTTATAATTAGTTCACAGAAGTTTATTTGGCAAATTTCAGTGTTTTTGAGGTTTTGCTTTGTAACTGTAACTGCATTTTAACAGGTTTTTTTGTGTGGATTTCTGGAGTGTTTTTTAATGTATGTTACAATCTTATTACCAAGCCTAACTCTAATGTCACTTTGACATTTGGTTTTTGAGTGAGTTTCTTTGTTTTTTTTATTATATCCTAAACTCAATATTTTTTGGGATCTCACCTCTGTTTATGGCTAATGTCAAGCGAAGCCCTCTGCCCAACTCTCCAAGGTGGCCAACCCTCAGCAGGCGTCCAAACCCTGCTGTGCACGTCCTTTGCCATGAGCAGCAGGAGTTGGCCACAGTGACCGGCCCCTGGCCAGATACTTCACCATACATTCTGTGGGTGACCAGCCACTGGTTCACATTGCCTTTGCCCATGCACTGCAGGGGTTGGCTACTGGGCTTCTCCAGACGATGGTGCCACGGGAATATCAGCTGTTATAATACACTTCATTAATAATGCATGCCTTTACCATGGATGTTTACAACACATTGTTGTCAACATTATGTTGTTTTACAACGTGGTATTTTGAAGCACATTATGTGTTCTAACAGCTGATATTTTATATATGATTAAATGTGTACATAAACATATATATAGCGAGAGAGAGATTGTTAAAGAGCCCACCCATACCCCTTTTTATAAAAATATACATACACACACATATATATTCTCCCTTAAAAACCCTATGTCCCTTTACCTCTACGTGCCACTGAATCCTAAAAGTCTCTTACCTCCCTATATCTCTACCAAACCCTGAATCCCTAAAAAAAACCTTACCCATTACATCTACCTGCACTTGAACCCTAAAAATCTCGTATTACCTTTACCTCTACACACCCTTGACCGCTAAAAACCCTTCCTCCCTTTACTTCTACCTGGCCATCAAATGTAAAAGACACATCCTTTTACCTCTACCTGCCCCTAACCCTTAAATCCCTTTACATCTACAAACTCCTGGACCATAAAAACTCCTTACCCCATTTACCTCGACCTGCCCTGAACCCTAACACCTCTTATCCTCTCTATCTGTACCCACCCCGAATCTTTAAAAAGTCTACCCTTCCTTACCCTCTACTGATCACAAACCCCTAATTAAAACCTTACCCCCATTTACACGTACCTATCCCTTAACCATTCCTTACCCTTTCTTTTTATGACATTAAAAATGTCATTTCAAAAAAACACTTGCCTGCATTGTAAAGTACTGCATCATAAACAGGCCAAAAAAGGCTTGTGTGGTACTTACCTGCATTCTACTGACCTACGTTGTACCAATCATGTTAGTAAAAACTGTGTGGTAAACAGTACATACCTGTCACAGTGTACTGCAGACTTCCTTCCCTGGTGCCAGCCCTCAGTACAAGAACCGGTACTGTGGATCCTGCACCATGGTATGGAAGCTTTTATGGAGCTGCAGCACCATGGTAGGGATGCTTGCTCTGGCAGGACCACAGTAAGTCTGTGAAATGACACGGGAGCCTCACTGTTGTACTGCAGATCCCCTCATTCTTTTTTTAATCAACAGGAGTCCATTTGGGCTACACCCTTTCTCAACTTTTTTTCAGGAGTTGGGGACTGAGTCCTAAGTCCTATAATAGTGGGCACAACATATGATCCCAATGTTGCGCCAGCCAATTATATTTAGCATATTGACATGTGGCTAAACGAATCTTGGCGACTGCTGAAGCTAAGCAGAATAAACGGTCAATTAATCTAGCTGGTGAACTGTTTTTGAGTTGGTTGAGTTAGAGAAAAAGCATACGTTTGAGAGGCAGTTGCTTCAAGATAAATTACAGAATGGTATGCAAGCTATGGTGAGTTGAGCAAAGTGCAAGATGGGTTACAGGACAAAGAAAATGTGTTGTACACTCTACAGAAACAGATCAAGAAGCAAGATGAATATTTTGCATTTTTGAAGGCTGAATGTGATAATGCTGTTAAGTAGGACAAGCAAATATTAGAATTGAAGCAGCACTTTGCCATATTTCAGAATGAGTGTGTTCAGCAAGCAATGTTATGGGTCAAACTGAGGGCCACAGTACGCCATTGTGATCTATTTAATGGTGAAATGGTGAGGAGGCTGAGTGTCCATGTTCCTCGTGCATCCGAAGAGTGTTTTTCACGAGTTGCTGTGCAAAGGAGGAGAGAAACTGAAGTGAGCTGGCATTAGTCGCTAGGTGTCAGCACCCTCTGGTTGGATCGGTTTCATTTTGGACAACATTTTGCTTTGAAATGTTGGTATTGATTAGGTGATATATATACTGAACGTAGCACTTGATATCTTGTGTAACCTGATTATTTGTGCTGCAAGTGCATACTTCCAAGAAAATATTTAAACTTTAAAAATAACTGTCTTGCAGGAGCACCTCATTGGTGAACATCTTTGTTGATAGAATAACTTTTCTGTGCTTTAAATACTCATAGCCATATGTTGCGGCCTTACATGTCATCATCATCAGATCTTGGCTCAAGTCTCTCTTCATCCAAATCAATCTCAGAAGACATATCTGCTTCATCCTCCTCCTCCTCCACATAGTCTTTTGGATACAATGGCAATAGTGTCCCCCCTGCAAGACAGTGGAGTCTGTTAAAAAGGATACTTAAATGATATCACATTTCATGCCCATATTGCTAAGGTTACAAATGAATTTTTATATACTAATAGCTATCTTTATGAAATATTATTTAGTAATCCAATATAAAGCATTTATGCAGTTGTGCAGAGCGTAATATGTTACATATACTAATGTAGAAAGTGGGGAGGGTTTACCAAATGCAAAAAGCCCTCCCTAAAATGCTGAGCAATACACACACAATAGGTCCACTTACACACTACATCGTACTATCAATCATCCCTATGAAAACTGTGCAAAAAAACATATGGATGTCATATATATATATTAAATAAGCATTGGCATAGCCAATAGGTCTCGCCTTTGGGACCTTATAAGTGTTTAGCCAGGCAAATGTTGGTGTTGTTTCATCAAGGATATGGTGCTGCATAACTAAATACTTATACGATCCCAAGCGCGAGACCTATTGGCTATGCCAATGCTTGTTTGGACGTGGCAGCATTATTAAGCATTTTCTTCACCGGTTAGACTTCAATTTTAGAGCATTAAATTGGAGTTAGCAAAACCGGTAACTACCGTGGACTTGCAGCACATTCTAATGACTCAATATCGCCCCATTTAGAAGTACAGCCGAGAGCAGATCATTTGTATCCTTAGGAGCAGAGAAATGTTCAGGGACTCCAGGGGCGCACCAGTAATTACTTTAAGTGCTAAGACCTGGTGTTGTTTGTGATCTCTTAGCCACAGAACCGACGGCAGATGCTTGTACGCCCGAACAGTCACATATGGGGTCCTCAGTAGACTTACTATGGAAAATATGACGCCTCCAAGTGGTATATCGAAAGGTACGGTGGCAGTTTTCCAATAAAGTACTGGGAATATGGAGTTACTCAAAGATTTGTAATGCATAATGACAATTTCAGATCGATTACGATATTAATGGTATTAAGTGCTAAATGTGAGTCTCCCTAACCTGAATGGTTGTCCCCATAACCTGCGTATTCTTCTGCTAATGCCCCTTTAACTATAATAGTTAATACGCTTGAGAAGTCAGAACACTACAATGATCCTTCAACTGTGCTACCACTCTGGAGATGAAGACAGATTTCCTTGTGCTGTACTCCCACACCACAACTCGGGACTACAAGCGAGATGTACATCAAAAGAAAAGCAATGTTCAGATGATGGAATAAATCGACTGTAGCTAAGTGTGGCCCTTGAGCATCAGCTTCTGATGCACATCAGTATGTTGCAAGGATTCTCCACAGAGTTTGTGCACGACACACAGCCAGCATCACTCTAGGTTCTACAAGGTTATCCGCTATACGTGAACATCAGAGTGATTCGCCTGCATGCCCTGGTTGCTTGTTGTGATGCTATTCCCAAGCATACTGAAGCTGTGGCATTGACTTTATCTTTTCCAAAACCCTTTACAACTCCAAGTCAGATTACAGTATTCCCAAGCCATAACAGCTCCACACTACATTTTCATGGATGTTAAAATGATGCTGGATTTTACATCACAATAAGACCTACTTGCACTACATAGGTGCAGAGTACATCAAATGGAAGGTATAAAATATCCATAAATACTGTACGTTGATGTACAACTGTAAACTTACTACCACCTTCACTCTAATTCCAGATTCACTGTCTTGACATGGCACTACTGCACATCTTTATGACCACCTTCTGTATATATCTTTGGTATTGAAGACATTGCTGTAGCTTTGCTTTTTTATCTCAAGTCCTCCAAAGGACTTTGCGACTCAGCTGGCTAAAAAACCACCCAAGCCTTTCAAGAATGGACACTAAGATTTTTGACAATTTCCGCTTAACGTGGTTGAGGGGGGAGAAACAAGCATATCCTTGATCTAGCTGGTGGCCTATTTAGTGTAGTCTGAGTGCGACTAAATTAGGTAGGACTGTTTTTATGGATATCGCCTCATTCTGAAGTAGTTTCATATTTTGCCATTTACCACAACCAGAACCAAAAGAAATGTGGACATTCATTAGCCATACATTTTAGCATACTAGGCATTGGTTCACTGAACCGGCAAAGAGACAATGTCATTAGGCCAGAACGATCGGAACAATAGTTTTAGCCTGCCATGTTTTTACTTATCGCTCATCAACTTGCCCAAGTTTCAAGTTTCAAGTTTAAAATTTGTATAGCGCACTACTCACCCAGAGGGTCTCAAGGCGCTTGAGGGAGGGGTGGGGGTACTTTACTTATCGAATATCCAAGTTTTTAGTTGTTTTCTGAAGGAGAGGTGGTTCTGTGTAAGGCGGAGGTGGGTGGGGAGAGAATTCCAGGTCTTGGCCGCTAAGTAGGAGAATAATCTTCCCCCCATGGTGGATCTTTGGATGCGTGGGATTGCGGCGAGGGCTTGATTGGACGATCGTAGTTGGCGGGTTGGGGTGTAAAAGGACAGGCGCGTGTTGAGGAATTCGGGTCCTAGGTCGTAGAGGGCTTTGTGTGCGTGGGTGAGGAGACGGAACGTTATTCTCTTGTTGACGGGGAGCCAGTGGAGGTCTTTCAGGTGACCGGAAATGTGGTCTTGGCGGGGGATGTCTAGGATGAGTCTGGCTGAGGCGTTTTGGATGCGTTGGAGTTTTTTCTGTAGTTTGGCTGTGGTTCCGGCGTAAAGGGTGTTTCCGTAGTCCAGTCGGCTTGTGACCAGTGCATGAGTGACCGTCTTTCTTGTTTCGATAGGGATCCAACGGAAGATTTTTTTGAGCATACGTAGGATGTTGAAGCATGATGATGAGACGGCGTTGACTTGTCTGGTCATCGAGAGGGAGGAGTCCAGGATGAAGCCCAGGTTACGTGCGTGGTCCGTTGGTATGGGTGCGTTTCCCAGGGCCGGTGGCCACCATGAGTCGTCCCAGGCGGAGGGGGATGATCCTAAGATGAGGACTTCCATTTTGTCCGAGTTCAGCTTTAAACGGCTGTTCTTCATCCACTCGGCTACTTCTTTCATCCCTTCGTGTAGGTTGGTTTTGGCGGTGTTTGGGTCTTTGGTGAGGGAGAGGATCAACTGGGTGTCGTCTGCGTAGGAGATGATGTTGAGGTTGTGTTGGCGCGCGATGGATGCGAGGGGACTCATGTATCATTGAAGAGGGTGGGACTGAGTGATGATCCTTGTGGTACACCGCAGATGACTTCGGTGGCCTCTGATCTAAAAGGGGGGAGGCGGACTCTCTGGGTTCTTCCGGCGAGGAATGAGACGATCCAGGTCAATACTTTTCCTTGTATTCCGACGTTGCTGAGGCGTTGTATAAGGGTGCTATGACAGACTGTGTCGAAGGCTGCGGAGAGGTCAAGTAGGATGAGGGCGACTGTTTCTCCATTGTCCAGTAGGGTTCGAATGTCGTCTGTTGCTGCGATGAGGGCGGTCTCGGTGCTGTGTTTGGCTCGGAAGCCGGACTGTGAAGGGTCGAGGAATTTGTTGGATTCGAGGAAGGCGGCGAGCTGACTGTTGACGGCTTTCTCAATGACTTTGGCAGGGAATGGGAGGAGCGAAATGGGGCGGTAGTTTTTAAGTTCGGTGGGGTCTGCTGTGGGTTTTTTCAGGAGGGCGCTGAGTTCGGCATGTTTCCAGCTTTCCGGGAAGGTAGCGGAGTTGAGGGAGCAGTTGATGACGTCTCGGAGATGGGGTGCGATAATGGAGTCTGCTTTGTTGAAAATGTGGTGGGGACATGGGTCGGTTGGTGATCCTGAGTGGATGGAGTTCATCAGGCGGATGGTGCCTTCAGTGGTGATTGGGTTCCAGGTGCAAAGGTTGTTGGAGGGGGGTTTTAGTTTGAAGGTGGGTGGGGTGGACTGGTCACCAAAGCTGTTATGTATGTCAGCGATTTTGTTGTGGAAGAATGAGGATAGGGAGTTGCAGAGGTCTTGGGAGGGAGTGATGTCGTTGGTGCCGGCGGTGGGGTTGGTGAACTCTTTGACGATGTTGAATAGTTCTTTGCTGTTGTGGGCGTAGTTATCCAATGTGGGATCAGAACTTTGAAATTTTATATATTTAAGAAATTCGAGGCTCCCTAGACATTAAATGTCATCTCTTTGTCCTGAATGTCATTCTGCACTGTAGTAGTGGAAGGGGAATGCCTCCATCCCAAACAATTATCAGTCAACGAATACCTGCTTATTTATTTTGAAAGTTTTATATAGCGCAAACAAGATCTTTGCAGATATCAGAGCACTTTACAAAAACAGGGGGTAAGGAAACAAGGGGGTGATTAACAGACTTTTGAGCAAAGAATAGTTGTAGGTAAAAAATGAATAGCAAAATAGGGTAGGTACATGGGGGAGCATAATAATCAACTAAAACCAATGATACAAATCGACAATCAGACAAACAATAGTGCAGATAGGTGCAGAGTCTCAAATAGATCCAAAGTACAAGTTCAGGTGAATTTAGTCATGAGGATAGCTTTTACTTCTTTCTTAAAGAATGTAGTGGAGGAGATAAGTCTGGTTTCTGGAGGGAGTGAGTTCCAGATCCTGGGTGCCATTCCTGAAAAGGAGCGTTTATATGTTTTAACCTTCCGGAATCTACGAGGTTTCAGAAGAAGATTCTTTGTGCTTCTAGTGGTTCTTGTGCCACCAGATATTGTCAGCTTCTGAGTGAGGTAGCCGGGTGAGTTGTAGTGTAAAGCTCTGTGCGTCATGCAGGCAATTTTCAGGTGTATTCTGGCTTCAAAAGGTAGCCAGTTCAGGGATTTTAGGTCAGGGGAAACATGTGAGTGTTTTTTTGATCCAGTGATGAGTCTCGCTGCAGCGTTCAAAGAGGCTCTCAGGGGTGCAGTTGTAGATAGAGGGAGTCCGCAAAGGGCGACGCTACCGTAGTCTAAGCGAGGAATGACTAGGGCTTGTACTGCAGATTGGAAGTCCTTGGCTGGTAGGAAGGGTTTAAGTTTCCTCAGGGTATTGATTTGGAAATTTGCTTCCTTAGTTGCCTTGCTGATATGCTGCTGCATGTTGAGGTTGGCGTCAAGTGTAATGCCTAGGGATTTCGCTGAGTCCACGATGGTAGGTTGGACATTGAGTGCAGTTAGGTGCTTAAGCCAAGTTTGAGTGGTGGAGATTTTCACAGGAGGTGAGATCAGAAGGAACTCAGTTTTCAGAGCATTGAGTTTGAGGTGATTATCGGCAAGCCATGATTGGGTGTTTCTGAGAGTTGAGTTCAGAAGTTTGATGTCTTTGGGGGATTGTGATTTGAGATATAGTTGGGTGTCGTCGGCGTACATGTGAAAGTGTACATTAGATGCTTGTAACAAGGTGGTGAGAGGTTCCATGACCAGATTGAACAATGTTGGGGATAGAGAAGATCCTTGTGGGACGCCTAATGTTACAGGCACTGGTGGGGACATCAAGTTGTTGCTCTTGAATTTCTGAGACCTGTTATGCAGAAAGGAGGTGAACCATTTGAGAACAGTCCCAGATAGACCCATTTTGGTGTGTAACAGCTCGAGTAAGTTCATGTGTTTGACAGTGTCAAATGCTGAGGAGAGGTCAAGAAGGATGAGGAGGCAGGTATCATTTTGATCTAGGATTTGGAGTGCGTCATCAATTATGTGTGTCATAGCAGTTTCAGTACTGTGCCCTGCTCGGAAGCCTGATTATGAGGGTTGAGGAGGTCTAACTGATCAATGTGTTTTGTCAATTGGAGTTGTATGCATTTTTCCAACAGTTTTGCAAGGGTGGGAATATCGGTAATAGGACGGCAATTGTTTAGGTCAGTAGGGTCAGCTGTTGGTTTCTTGAGTATAGGTGTAACTTGTCCAATTTTGAGGGAGTCGGGGATGAGTCCTTGTTGAAGTGAACTGTTAACACTGGTATTCTTGCTTCTCTAGAGGACATTCAGCTTAATTATTCCTGGTCACTTGTTACTGTTCTGGACCTCGAGGGTAGTGCTACTGCAAAAATAATCTGGACAAGTGATGTGCGTCACTAAAGTCATCACTTAGTCTTCAGAGAACCAGCTTATCTCAGAGATCTGAAATTTCGGAGTCAAGTTCTGTGGTCAATAATATCAGTCCAAACACAATTTCCAAGATGCTCTGTATGAGTGAAAGTTGGCTACTACCTATGGTGGTGCTAACCCAAAATTTTTATTATTTACCAAATTATTATTTTTTAAATACAATGTGCAGAATTTACATTGAAGAATGGAGTATGTTTAATGAATGTGTATTGCATCCTCTCCAAGTCTTTGCTTTGCATTCTGGAACTTGTAGTTATATTCATCCCACAATAACATCTATACTGGAATGTCCAAGACACAAAAAAAGCCTAGACGAGCCACTCGTGCAAAGACATTGAATAATTGAGAGCTCAGGAACATACTAAGGCTGTATAATTTTTTTTAGCTGGAAGGTTTTTAAGTAGAGTTTAAAAAATTGTTTTACAGTGCAGTAGATATTTTATGTATCTGAGCTTTATTCTATTTTGGTATTGGAAAAGAACATATACAATGCGCTACATTGATGTTATAAATGAAAAGTCCGAAATAAATGAAATTGACTGCTACACCAGCATTACAGGCATAAACCTAGGCGGCGCCTCTTCTCGACACTTTCATGGAGGTTACCTGATGGACCCATCAAAGTTTACTGGTGAACTACAAACTGTATGGAAAGGCTTCGCATCATAAAGCTTTTCAGATGAGGCCTGCACCAGTATCCACATAAGCATCTGCATTAATATCATGGTTCCACATTTCAACCCACTGCAAACGTCTCATTACATGTAACAGTATATTGGTGTATTTCAAGGCTGACCTTCCTATGGATTCCTCTGGCACATTTGCAACCACGTACAGTCACGATGGAGAGGGCTTTGAGGTACTGATTAATGCACTTCATTTTTACTAACCCCGTACTTAACTAGGAATCTACTTTATTAGAGTGCCCTTCTTCAACATAATTCGAATCCTCTGCATTGCTTACCCATCTGTGGTTGCCCCTAATATGATAATATAAAACAAAGGTGTGGTACAGTAATGAAGAATGGTGTACACCCATCTGATCTATAAAGCAAGTAGCCTTCAGAAACATGAATAATAATGGAATGTTATAGTTTAAGAAAATATGAGAGCCACAATACCTCAACCCACTTACCGGATTCACAAGCACACAAATATTGTACTCTTACGCATGCATACAAACCTACCTATTTAAGGCTAGGAGGGAAACATGGGGTAGGGAGCAACCAAGACCTCTAGGGAGAAAGCAAGAATAGGTGCACACACCCCCTAAGACAAATGGCTAAATGTTCGATAGACTTAATTTAGGATAGGGGAATTTACCAGTCTGCCCAGATTGAGAGTTTGCTGGAATTTTCCACATGCGGGGTTGGGAGAGGGAGGATCTGCTCTGCAGGAGCCGAGGAAGCCTTCCAATGTGGCATTAGCGTGTGGATAGAGGCAGCCTCTGAGCTGCATTGGAGTCGATGGGCGGCCACTCGGGTCTCATTTTGAGGTCCTCCATCAGGTCGTGGGAGCCACGGGAATGGATACAGGGATTTCCGCAGTTTGCCTCACACGAGTCATTCACCACATGTATGACACAGGTAAGTGACCGGGGAAGGGGTAGAAAATCGTACAGGTCTCCTCTGCCACATCTCGCATGCTTTAAAGCTGATACAACACATATAGGTACATCACTACCCAATGCATTTCGGACGGTCTGACGGAAAGGGATCTCAGGAACACAACACTCAGCAAGAGAGTGGAGAAACCAAAGAAGAAACCAACCTAGTTGTGAACATTTCATCTTACACTCTGTCAGAACAAGAAATGAAAGTATTACAAAGAGGCACCTCCTTTATTCCAACCAGCCACACCAACGAACTAGAGCTTGAGGTTAGTCTATTCAAATTCATGCACACCTTGCGCTTAAGACATTTCTTTGAGAACATCGCACCAACAATAGATAGTAATCAAGTTGACCAACTGAAAGGTTTACGAACAAGAAGTACGTTCATGGCACCTGCGAGCCACAAATCTCTGGATATCTTTGAAAACCTAGTAAAAAATGACATCTCGAGCTTCAACTATACAAGGAAGAAAAAATTGATCAACATGTCTAACACGGAATACTCAGTTCTCAACAACTTAGCCAAAAGAGAGGAGATTACATACCAGTCAGCAGACAAAGGGGGTGCCCTAGTCCTGATGGACACTACCTACTATCGAGAACGAGTACAAGAGCATCTTTCAGATACCAACACCTATAGTCTGATGCAACAAAATCCAACTCGACAATACATGGAAGTATTGGTTAACATTCTAACCACATCACATGCGAATGGTGTCATCAATCAAAAAACCAAACAGTATTTGACTCCAAGTAATCCAAGAACCCCTAGCATGTATATGCTACCGAAAATTCATAAAGATCTAAGACACCCACCATTTAGACCAATCGTTTCAACTCGAGGTAGCATCCATGAGAACACTGGCAAATTGATTGACAAATACCTACAACCCTTGATCCAACTATCTCGCACTTATGTGAAAGACACAACAGACTTTTTGCATCAGATAGATGGCATCACTTTTGAAGACAATGAACCCATCTGGTTATGCTCCATAGACGTGAAAGCGTTATACACCAGTATACCACATGATCTTGGCTTGGAAGCTATAGAGAACATTTTACTAAACTCTGATTTAGAGATGGATTTCCAGATTTTCATCTTGCAATTGATGCATTTCACTTTGTATCAAAGTTATTTATCATGGGAGGGCCAGTGTTATGCACAGTTGTCCGGAACTTCCATGGGCAACTGTGCAGCGCCGGTCTATGCGAACGCATTCATGAACCATTTTGAAGAGAACTATATCTTGAATTGTCATCCTTGGGATACACACGCCAGGCTGTTCTTGAGATATATCGATGATATATTTGTCCTATGGCAAGGCGATCAAACATCTTTGGAAACAGCATTAACACAACTCAATCACATCAATGATTGGATACAATTTACTGCTGAAAGGAGTCAAAATACAATCACTTTCCTGGATGTGAGTGTCACAAGAGTAAACAATCGTTTGGAAACCAACATATACAGAAAGGAAACAGATAAAAATAACATACTGCATTATACGTCATTCCATCAAAAACCTCTTAAGAACCATCTTCCTTTCTCCCAACTACTCAGGGTCAAGAGGATAGTATCTAATTCAGATAAATATGAAGAACAAGCTGCCAACATGATGGAACGTTTCAGACAACGAGGTTACCCTCAATCAATCCTAACCAATACCAAGGAACAATGTGACAAGATCACCCGACAAGACGCTTTAGCGGTCAGAAGAAAAGATGAAATGAATAGACCTGTAGTTGTCTCTAAATTTTCAGTTGTTTCAAAAGCATACAAAACCTCAATATTGAAACATTGGCCAATTGTCAGTACTGAACAGGATTTCAATCAAATTTTCAAAGACCAACCACTATTTGCGTATACTAGGGCGAACAATTTGAAAGAAATTATCAAGAAGCCCAAAACAACTTCTTCTGTCACCTTCAAAGGCAACCAACCATGTCTGAACTGCAAAAACTGTAACAACATGATGAAAGGGCCATCGATGAAATATCCAATGAAGGGCACTAACATCAATTTAAGATTGAATGCTACATGTGACACAGAAAATGTAATTTACATAATCAAATGCCCATGCGGACTGGTTTACACTGGAAAAACATAACGTAAACTGAAAGTATGCATCAATGAACATAAGAGCAATATAAGAACTGAAAATACAAAATCTGCTCTAGCATTACACTTTAAGGAAAACAAACACAACGTCAGCCAATTCAGATTTGCTGCTGTAGAGGTCGTGGAAAAGCGTGATGACAGAGACAATAACAACTTTCTATTGAAACGCGAAAATCACTGGATTAAGTTCCTGCAATCTTCCAAACCTTTTGGTTTAAATGACCGGATGGAGTTTTTATGTTATCTTTTGCGAAACATTTGTATGATAAAGTGTATGTTTGAAAAGGCAATATACCATACTGATTTTGCACCCCAGGATTAACATCCTTCACTCATTTAAATCACTTCTTTTTTAAATCACTCGTCAGTTACATTATTTACACATCACGTTTTTCATATTCATATCCAATTGGGGATTTACACCACTATAAGATGGCCGCCGTATACAGAGTCCTTTTTTTATGTTGATAGCACACGGGTGATTTCACTTCCGTATATACGCCGGTACTTTCTACACTCGGTAGCGAGGGGCGAACGAAGTAGACGCATGGGTCTATACTATCTCACAAGTAAGTTCTTGAAAGAATGCGCACGAATGCATGTCACAGTTTCCTTTTGAGGTCTATGCTACGTTCGTTATTTTTTGCACGCAACCACGTTGAATGGTCACCCTAATGGTTGAGTTGCCGAGACTATGGGTTATACTCTATCTTAGACACATAATTAAGTCTATCATTTTTTATAAACACTCGGGCACTACACAGAGCACATTGAATAACCACTGAATATGACTTGGGATGTGAAAAGCGATTTAAAAGCACTTTTAAAACTCGCTGCACTTATGTTGTATATACATGTAATTAGACATTTTTTCGGAGGATTTGATACATAGAATGTTCATTTTGTTTACAGAATACCCCTGACGAAGGACAAACCGTCCGAAATGCATTGGGTAGTGATGTACCTATATGTGTTGTATCAGCTTTAAAGCATGACATTTGTTGATTATAATCATCTGAGAAAAATCGTTTTCATGTGAAGACAACATGAAATAAATGAAAAGAAGAATCTGAAACAAGAGTTTATGTGAAAAAATTTCTTTATTTTGGAATAACAAAGAGAAACATGTTCTGAAAGGTTGTGCCCAAGGAGCTGGCGCTTACGCTAAGTGCCACAGACATTTATTTGATTACCACACTTCTGATGTCGGGGAGTGATATCCCTGGAGCACACCACACTTTTTCAGTTTAGGATTAAACAGAGGAGTGCGCAATCCGCATCTTTATTGTGAAGAAATAATTATGCCTGCCTTCTCTAATCATATACCAATTCATAAAAAATATACACTTGCAAGAAAATGGGCAGTAGCCCAAGCTCCAGCTTTATATAAAAACCATGTAGGATGGGATGAGGATTCACCTCACCACAAAATCCAGTTAAAAAATCAGCCCACTGCACAAAGGCAGTACCCAGTTAAACAAGAAGCTAAAAAGCAAGTCAAAGAGATTTTAGATCAACTTGAATATCAAGGGGTGATTGAAACATCCTCCTCACAAATGAACAATCCTTTGTTTCCTGTCTCCAAGCCAGACGACTCATATCGTCTAGTTTTGGACTACAGACACCTTAACTCCTGTTGTAAAACATTTGCAGTACAAAACTCACACAGTGCAGCACTAATGAATAACATTATACGCAAAAAATATAAAACAACCTTAGATATCTCTAATGGATTCTTTTGTCAAAACATTGCACCTGAAAGCAGGTATTTGACCGCTTTCTCAATAATGGGGTCACAAAAACACTTCTGTAGACTCCCACAGGGATTCAAGAATAGCCCAGGATTATTCTCAGGAAGGGTAACAGAGTTACTACAAATCTACGACGATGAGGCATTATCCTATGTCGATGACATCTACCTCACAGATGATGACCTGGAGACTCACTTAAAAAGAGTGAACACCATAATACTTGGGTTCGCTTCAGAGGGTTACAAATTCAACTTTAAAAAGTCACGAATTGCCCATCTAACAGTCCTATTTTTAGGATATGAGTTAGCAAGTGAAGGCAAGAGCCTGGCAGACAATTTCTTAGAGAAATGTGCTGTATTCCAAGCACCAAAAACGCTGAAGAACTTACAATCAATACTAGGTTTCCTGAATTTCGGAAGAACATACATACTAAATTATGCAGAGAGAGTTAAACCTCTCTATGAATTAATAAGACCTGATTTCAAATCAATAAATTGGACTCAGAAACACACAGAAATTTTAAGATCACTACAAACAGACATGTTAACTAAAACAAATTTGCAAACACGTGAAAACACACGCAATCTTGTAATCCGAGTCATCCCAGGAAGATGCGGATTCACATACCTGACCTCTAATGAGGGAGAAACGGTACCTATAGCTTACAAATCACATTTGTACACTAAAGCTGAAATGAAATCCAGTTCTACAGAAAAAATTCTGATGGCGGTTCAAACTGCTGTAGCAAAAGAAAGAGCCCAAGCCCAAGGCAGAAGGATAACTGTTTTTACAGCAGAATCAGCCCTTGAGGCATTAACATCTACACGCAATTTAAATGCTGTGGCATTAGATCCAAAATGGATACAATGGGAAAATATTCTTGCTGCAGAAGACGTGAAATACT
Source organism: Lissotriton vulgaris (assembly GCF_964263255.1). Lineage (NCBI taxonomy): Eukaryota > Metazoa > Chordata > Amphibia > Caudata > Salamandridae > Lissotriton > Lissotriton vulgaris. The sequence continues at coordinate 360,746 of NW_028246214.1, forward strand.
ATTTTGACCCAAAACTGAAGAAACTGGGTGATCTAGAGTACGAACAAGAATATTCTCTGCCAATCGAAATTCTGCCTCTAGAAAAGTACACTTGTGTAATGTACATGGACAGATTTGCACAACACTACAATGTAGTGGAAAAATCATACGAAGCAGTGTGCGCGATTGTTAAAGGTCATTGGCGCTCTGGTAAATTCAGACCAATGATTACCAAAACTGAATCAATCAGAAACTGTTCAGCTGGACAAGCTGAAATAAGATCGTTAAAGATGGCGCTTGAAAATGCCGATCGTGAATTCCCGACACTAATAGTGTGCGATTCGCATTTCTGCGTCAAGTCTTACAACAGTGACATGCAGACATGGAGCAAAAACGGTTACAAAGATGACACAGGTGCCACAATAAAGCATAAATCGCTTTGGGAACAAGTAGTTCTTTTAAAGAAAGAACTACAGAAGACTCACGTGATACACGCACTGAATCATCAACGTTATGGCGTTCACGTTGCAGGGAATTAATTGGCTAACTCAGCCACAGCGGAAGCGGTTCAACCGGCTTCTGTAGCCACTGAAAAGCGTTCAGAAGAACACATAGATGGGGAAACCATGCTAGCGGTAAAAGCCTCATTAAAAGGCAATTATGCAGCATTACCTCTCAACTATCCACTCAGTAATACATACATAATTGATGCAAACTCCGTTCCGTTTGCTCAAATCCCTGGAGTGGGGGATAGAGTAATTCCAAACACGAACCGGAGAGTTTTCTTGATTGAAAGCGCACACATGGGACTGGGATCGAGGCACCAACAGATCTTGAAATCTTTAATAGAATTACAATCAGAGTACTGGTGGCCGGGAATGAGCGTGCAAATTTACAAATTTGCAATGGATTGTCCAGACTGCAACAGAGATCGCAGCTGTGAACCGGACCAGAATACTGCCCGGACATCTTTGTTAGAAAGCTTCAGGCTTTCTAGGATACAGAAATCCAACCAGAAGAATACGTCCCAATAATTATTAAGACAAATTAACTTGAATATGTAGACCAGCAGCATTCAGCTGGCGCCAGAACTGTTATAAAAGATTTGCGAGTCTTTATCGGCACATACGCAATTGGCATGCTACATTCTTATCAGGGTCCTGCGTTTAGCTCTCGAGCTTACAAAGAGGCCATGAACAGCATGGGCATCGCATTGCGGTACTCTTCTCCCTTCCATCCTGAGGGAAATGCGGTAGTGGAAAGAAAAAAACGGGACATAAAGCAATCTATAACGGCGAGGGTATTAGGTTCGGGTGATGGGTGGGTCAAACATTTAACAAGTGTCCAACGTAGTCTTAATAATCTGCCAAGAAATTCTCTAAAAGGTCTCACTCCATACAAACTATTGTTCAGTACTAGAATGCTAATTCAGGATCTTGACTGTCACACTTCAGTGGTAGAAGAAAGATGCTTTGATATCAAAGACCATTTGGCTGTTTTACAGGATCTAAATGAAACAAGAAAAAGCCTGAGTAACATAAAATTGAAACAACAGCCGACAACCACTGAAGAAAAACCACCTGTCCCAGAAAGACCTGTCTGGATTCCAAAAATTGGGGATCTGGTCAGAGAGAAGATTGCGGTGAAGAAGGAATTTGGGCCTTCTTACAGAAAAGCTGTACCTGTCTTAGCCATCAGCGGAACGAGAGCAGTTGTACTACCACCCCTTGCTGGTAAAAAGGAGAGCCGAGTTGTATCCATCGACCTGGTAAAACCACAATCATGTGGCCAATAATAAGTAGTAGGCCCAGTGGACTCCCAAGAAATAGCAGAATACCAAAATTTGCTACAATCCAAGAGGCTCATGCTGAGAGACTAATCAAATTTGATAAACCTGCAGTGAATAAAAAAGGACTATGCAATAATGCCATGGAACTAAGCATGGGTGAATTTTGCGAATCTCGCGTTCCCGAATTTTGCGGATTTGCGAACTCGCAATCCGCAAAATCCGGGAATTCTCGCGAATTTGCGGATTTTTTTTTTTTGTGTGTTCGCGCGGGTTTCTGCCAGTTCGCGAGGGTTTTGTACAATTTCGCAACACGCGAACTTACCTGTCGGGTCGCAAGTTTCGCGAACTTGTTGTTTCTACGTGTCCAGCCTGTTTGGGACACTCTTCTTCATCACTGCCACTCTCTGTCACCACTGCCACTCTCTGACTACTCATGCCACCCTCTGGCCCACCCATGCCACCCTCTGTTTCATCACAGCACCCTCTGGTTGTCCAGTCAGTGTACATTATTGTGGCAAAGCAAGCACACCTTCCCTGCCTCAAGTGACCTGAATTAATTTGGGGCTGATTAATGTGTCACAGAATATTTTTTTAGCTGGCACCTGCTTCCTTAGTGCTTCCTGATTAGTGATCTTTTGCACTTGCTAAGTGCTTTCATTGTTGCAAAATTAGTTACAACACCTGCCCTGCCCCAACTGACAATAATGAATTAGGGGCTGATTAATGGATTTGAACTTCCAGCCTGGCTCCTGCTTGTCTCCCTTAGCTGTAATTCAGGACCTTTGTGGCATATGTGTAACTATTCTGAGGTTCAGAGCAGGGTCACATAATAGTTGCAACTGGCAACTGAACTCTGGAGGGGCCCCTCAGGAAGCACTACAGGAAATGGCTACTAATGATGAGCCTGAACTTTTGAACCTGGTAAGTAGTTTCAGTTTTGCTAAGATCGTATTTCTGCAATTTTGCGCTTATTCGCGGGGCGCGAAGTTGTACTGGGAAGCCGCGAACTCACGCGAACAGTGCGAGCAAGCCATAAAATCCGCTGCTCGCGGATTTGCGGATTTTGCGGGAGATTCGCGAATCTCGCGGATTGCGAATTTACCGAAAATCCGCGAGCGAAACGGATTTTCCGCCCATGCTTACATGGAACTTGTGCCTCTTGAAACCCAAATAGTAACAGTTCGTCAAGAAACACCAATCTACAATGATGTAGCCTCTGACTATTCTAATGAAACAAAGAAAAATGCAAAAGAAATGAAAATCCGGAAAAAATCCCAACAATTGACAGAACTGCATCTGGCTACTTCATCAACTTTGACGACTTCTCAGAAGATCCAAGTGAGCATGAAGAAATGCATGTAACAAAAACTTTAAAAGACTAAATAATGGAACTTTGTCTCTAACTAAAAGAAACATATCTGATTTCACCATGGATTGAATTATGGGTTGTGTTAGGTGTACTTACTCTCCTGCTTTGGCTCATCATGGTTCTATGTTTCGGAAAATTCATTGATGGAAAATATAGTACAATGGACACAGCAAGTCAGAACATCAACTTGGTCCTAAAGCCTCACACATCCTCCCACATCGAAAAAAGAGAACTATCATCAGTAAACATCTCAGCCAAACCAATAGAACTGAATATGACATTTTTGGCCCGGTTGAGCTCTTGAAGTATCCACACCAGTTCAAGGTTTCATTAAGTGACTTTGTGACACCAAGTACTTTCTCTGATGATTGGGACTTTGAAAACATTAATAATATGATGTCAGATGTCAGCCAAATTTACTGAACATGATTACCTACAGGGTTCATCGAATTATGAAGAGCTATACTGTTATAACCACTTTGGTGATTACTATTTGCATAAAACTGCACAGCCTAGAAATGTTTTATCTTATAACCAATGGGAACACTGTCCAACACCGCCAAAAGGCAGCTCGGAAACATTTTATGAGAAATTCCAGTCCTTCTCAGGGTTTAACATCAGTGATCCGAAAACGTTTTATTTTAAAATGTTAAATAGGACAGGAATGAAAACAATGTTGACAAATACTAAATTGATTTATTCGGAAATTTTTTATAACAAAATGTCTACATTTGGTTTCGAATTTTGGTAAAACAACATTGACACAAAAACAGTCTGGGGCACCAAAGATTGGCAAGTACAAGGCCAGGAAGCATTATTTAATGCCTGCATGATCCCAGAACAAATGATATTTTTGAATGACACAATTGAACAAACTACTTGTCTTGGCTTAGCTAAGATAAAAGACTTAAATACACCGTCTATTCCAAAACCCATTACTGATAGTGATAGCACTACAGATGTGGAGATAGACATAACCCATATTTTTAACCAAAACAGAACACATCCTGAATGGAAAAAGTGGTTGATCTGGCCATCAGACACAAACAACTGTCAAGATAGATTCCTGAACAAAACACAGGGGTTCAAAATGACCAGGCCAGACCCAAGATACTCCCAGAGACAACATCCAGGGATAGTTACAACATACAGTGTAGGGAAGCTATGCCTTGAGTGGCTACAGAAATCCACACTGGCTGAAATTAAGCAACACTTGACTTTACTTAAAGACGGTGCAGACTTGCGTGATTTCATAATGGGACCACGCAAACAGCTTCAAAAACGTTTCATAGCGGCCGGTATATACGCTGCGTACAACGAAGCTTGGAAAGTAATGAAAATTGAAACAGCAGAGAAAATACGAGAAATTGATCGTATTAATTTGGAAAAATCACTTTCTGTAGTGGACAATGGGTTAACGACTCTGTCCTCCAGAATATATTCATTGGAAAGCATTGTATCATCTGCTATTGATATAATAGAACAGGAATTACTAATGTTATAACATGGACAGTCTCAATTACTTTCTATTGTACAGCTTGGTTGGACGTTGCAAAATCTGCGTTCAGGCTACGTACCATGGCGTTTAATCAACACAACGTCATTATTCGGTATCTTTAACCTTACTGATAAACAAATCAGTTTGGCACAAAAAGGAGCAGATTATAGGATTCTGAGCATTGAAAAACTTGAGAGATTACCATTGACAATGTCAGAGAGACCTGTCATTGAATGGATAATACACGGAAAATTTCAATTCCGATAACAACTTTCCAGTTTAAATACTGCCAAGAGTATATACCTGCAGGCCAGTATGAAAAGTTGGGTAAAGAATACATCAAATCAACATGGGATTTACCCTATACACACAGATGTTATAGTGAAGGGAAAAGGGATGTATTCCTTAGTGGTAACAAATGTAAAAAATCACTAAGCGGTAAACTTCTGTGTCAAGGTATTAACTTGCATGGAACCTGCGAAGGGTCTTCAAATAACCTTTCATGTCACCTGCATGGCAGTCCTGCAAAACAGATAGAGCCATTTTTCAAACAACTTAGTAACGGGAGTTACATTTTAATAAGTGACCACAGCTGTTGTGGGATGGTGCCAGGGAAAGCTTATCTTGTGACTGTAACTTCCAGGGTCGTTTGCTGTATGCAAGTATTGTATCCACACAGCAATCCAGATACGGGGGCTGGGTTATGGCCTTCGTTGAATATCTCTTCTATTCGAATTGAAACTTTAAGCAGAATGAAGTCTATTTTTTTACAGACAACTGTGCCTCTAACGTCATCAAAAGAAACGTATGATCTGCAAATGGCAAGGACATCGGCAGAGATACATTCTCTTTTATCGACAAATTGCCCCGCGCATTTCGCAGAAATGTTAAGCCTAATCTTAAACATGTCTGATACCAGTGGCATCGCACATGTATTTAAGACAGTTTTTTTGGGACTGTTAGCACCCTTTGAAACAGTTCTGGGCATCGTCCCGAATTTTGTCCATTCTGTCTTTGGCGGCCTACCATTAATCTTGGGACTTGTGGCAGGAATTTTATTTTTGTTCCTTCTGCTCCGATATGGCAAGCCAATCCACAGACAAGACTCTAGCAACGATGAAAGAAACGATCCTAGCAATACGATACCGAGACCGTATCACTAAGGTCCTCGGATTGGCCCGGCTAAGAGATCTAACTACAACCTGGTTTCTTTCATTCAGACCAATCTGGCAGGATTGCATCTTACCTGTGCTTCGATGTCTGCTATGCGGAGAAGAATGCGTGTTAGACATCTGTCTTACACTACCATCAGCAGTACCAAAGGATATGGATACTTTGCTAGGTCCGGTAACGACTAATGCATCGTGTTGTCCCCAGCGGCTACCTATTCTGATGACGGCAATCGTTGAGACTTCACCACTACGAGTAGGTGGCGGTGAGGTACGAGAGGAAAGCAGCACCATACAGGTACAACCTTCTGTGAGCATTGCTGATCCAAACATCGATGATAGCAATCACGCTCCAAACTGCACAGTCGCAGCATTTTCGAACTTGGTCGAACTTTCACCTGATGTTGTAGACCATTTTTTTGCGAGTCTGTCTGATATGATGTTCTCTCCAGTCAACGAGAATGATTCTTAAAAAACAATGATCACACAGCGTTCCCTGAACTCTGAATTCAGCCTTCAGTTTTGATAAACAAAGCTACTGAAAAAAAATGTGAACTATTTTTTCCTCTGAAAACGAAATTATTTTTTCCATTTCCAAAATATTTACTTTTTTTGGCACAAGGTACTCTGCTTAAAGTAGAACTATTCTTAGAGAACAGAGCTTCTATTTTTAGGATACTAGAGACAATATTTTACCTCAGCCTCTAGCACATACAGCATTTTGTATAAATATGTGATGGAATGGTCTCGACCTTCTTTTCTGTATTCAGAGCCATTTCATGTGTAAATTTTCGCAAATCATTCAGCTAAATATATATATGCATTTTTATGAATGATGACACTGCTTGAAAAGCGTACAGTACCAATACTCATTTTCGTGTATTTACCATGTACCATTTCAAATGCGATAGGTATTTTGGGGTGGGTTGGAAAACACACATGCATTGTTACATGTTTATTATTGCTTAGTTTTTTTAGTAATGATGGACATTAATCCGTGGAGTGGGTGTTATACTTCTATCTAGGACCCTAATTCGATATTCCCGATTCATGCCGTTGTGCGGTCATAATCAATAATATCCCTACAAAGGCATAAGAATCATATCGATATTCAGTAATAGCCCATGCAGTCCAAAGCACAGCACGGCTACTCCCATCGACTCCTAGAAAGCACAACGCGTTCTTTAAACAAACCAAGCCTCCAGCAGCCCGGGAAATTCCCCCCCTGCTTTTGTTTTGATTTGAACAAGAACTCCTGGAGTCCAGCAAGAACTTTTAGTTCTTAGTGACGTCTTCTGTCCAACCTTACATCAAACCCGGCACCTTTCAGGTATAAAATACCAACAGTTGCCTTAAACAAACACGCGGTGGTTTGGAGCAGAGCGGCTATCTACTTGCCCGAGAGCCCAGCTGATGCGAGAGCCCACGGAAGCCGGCCCTCCCCTTTGACGTGCTGGAGAAGCTACTTTTTCTCACGCCGAGAAAATCCAGCTCCGGTGTTCCTGAGTCCCCCTTGCGGGTTGCTGGGAGATCGAGTCCTGAAGAACGAGATACCAGACCACCCACATTCTATTACTAAGGTACGGAGCTGACTAAACCCTTAAAGGGAATTCTTGAATCAGATCCTTGGCAAAAGCAATCTTAACCAACATAACTTAAACTGCTACTTACTTACTCCTTCCCAAGTATTAGGCCTAGGTCAGGTACATCGGGGTAGGCGTAGTTAGAAGCACCAGTTGAGTACGTTAGTCAATGGTTTTATGTATGTATATATATTTTTTCTATTTTAAGTATCATATGGCTAAGAAACCATATCTATGCTTTTACAGTATTATTTCGTAATACTACTTTTACTGTACGCACTTTACTTCATAATAAGTATTGCAATTGTGGCAATTCATTTCTCTTGCGTGAGAAAAAAGACTGCTCAATAAAATAACACCTTTTTATTGAAAACGCCCGTCTCTCTATTTCTCTGCACTCTGGTGAAACTAAGTATGCATGATTGACTGAGTGAAATAGCTGTCTATTGTTTTCACACGACTCTAGAGATACACTCTTTATTTTGAGGGAGCAAAGTTGTCATGTTTATGCGGTTGTCAGGAGCTGAATCTCTTCTTGTCTGAATCAGGGAAGTTAACCCCTCCCTATTCATTCGAGAAAGTTTCTAGTGACCTCTGAGCTAGCTGGCAAACCCAAATTAAGTCTAACATAGTCAGTAGAGACCTAGATGACCTCAGTCCTACTTTTACACTGCTGTTTATGTTATTCCAATGTGCAGAGCCTATTGGGAAAATAGGAACTACACTACATAAGATCCGGGCATATAACGTCTGAATGGAATTTGTGGTATGAGAATGATGAATGCACAGTCCTGACTCGTTCAGAAGCGGTCGCTCCACTACGCTCCCTGGCCACTTAAGTATCACTGCTCTTGTTTGCTCTCATCGCGCACTGCTTGATATTACATTCCCTGTGTTTAATTTAAAATCGTAAGCGGCGCTTTTAATCTCAAATCCTCTCTGCCTGATTTGAATCGCAGCGCTTCATTGCGATCATTGCTCACTGTTGTAACCGCATCTGCTGTGCCTGCGTAAAATCGTAAGCGTCGCTTTGTAGATCATATTCCCCTGTGCTTTAATGTATTCGTAGCGCTTCATTGCTCCCAGTGCTCATTGCTGTAACTACATTTGTTTGCTTGTCTAGAATCGCTCGCGTCACTGTGCATCATCTTTAATTTCTCTGCGCCTGGATTCAATCGTACTGCCCTATTGCCCATTTCCATCACTGTTTGGCTCGCACTGATCGGTATATTACTTTTTGACCAATCGTGCCGGTGCCACTACTGCCCATAGCGTTACTCCGCACCTCAATATCGTCCTGCTTTGGTGTTTGTTTATTTTGCGGCCATTTTGCTGTTGTTGTTCTGCCTCCTGGCCCGTCTCTACACCCCGCCCCCGCCTCCCAGCTGACCCTCCCTCCCACTCGTAGCTCTGGACTGTCCCGCCTGGTGAAGCGCTGTGACCGTCCTGACTCGTTCAGAAGCGGTCGCTCCACTACGCTCCCTGGCCACTTAAGTATCACTGCTCTTGTTTGCTCTCATCGCGCACTACTTGATATTGCATTTCCTGTGTTTAATTTAAAATCGTAAGCGGCGCTTTTAATCTCAAATCCTCTCTGCCTGATTTGAATTGCAGCGCTTCATTGCGATCAGTGCTCACTGTTGTAACCGCATCTGCTGTGCCTGTGTAAAATCGTAAGCGTCGCTTTGTAGATCATATTCCTCTGTGCTTTAATGTATTCGTAGCGCTTCATTGCTCCCAGTGCTCATTGCTGTAACTACATTTGTTTGCTTGTCTAGAATCGCTCGCGTCACTGTGCATCATCTTTAATTTCTCTGCGCCTGGATTAAATCGTACTGCCCTATTGCCCATTTCCATCACTGTTTGGCTCGCACTGATCGGTATATTACTTTTTGACCGATCGTGCCGGTGCCACTACTGCCCATAGCGTTACTCCGCACCCCAATATCGTCCTGCTTTGGTGTTTGTTTCTTTTGCGGCCATTTTGCTGTTGTTGTTCTGCCTCCTGGCCTGTCTCTACACCCCGCCCCCCGCCTCCCAGCTGACCCTCCCTCGCCCCTCCCCCTCCACTATCCACATATGACAGATGCATTTCCGCGCAGCGTTCACGCGCAGCGGTCGCGCCGAAGGTGTGCCAAAGGTAAGCCCGTCCGCGCCTGGACCGCGCCCAGCGCCAGACCCCCTGGCCCCCGCATTATCCACCAAGCCCGCATAACATATGATGCCAACACCCTCCTAGCCCTTAACCCCGGACGCACACCACAATGCTACGAAGCTGCCCCAGGACGTACCCACGGTCCATTCACCTGCCAATCCTGCAAGTTCGCCTGCATCAAGACCCACACCAATTCCACTAACTCCAAACACAGCCCAGACTCTAACCACCTGAAGTGCATCCTGCTGAACACCCGCTCGGTCCACAGACACGCCACTGAACTCTGGGACCTACTCGACACTGCCTCACCGGACATCGCCTTCCTTACAGAAACCTGGATGAACGCATCATCAACAGCCGACATCGCCATAGCCATCCCGGAAGCTTACAAGATCATCCGAAAAGACCTCACCAACCAAACAGGAGGAGGCATCGCCATCGTCCATAAGAACACCATCAAAATCACGACCAGCTTTGACGATAACCTTGCAACCACCGAACACCTCCACTTCCAGATCCACACCGACCCCAGGACCACACTTAGAGGCACCCTCATCTACAGGCCACCAGGAACCCGCACACAATTCAGCGAAGACATCACTGAATTCATCAGCCCACATGCCCTCGCCTCCGAGAACTACATTCTACTGGGAGACTTCAACTTCCACCCGGAAAATAAAAACGACAGCAACACCACCACCCTTCTGGACAACCTGGCCAATCTCGGACTCAAACAACTTGTTGACACCCCCACCCATGTAGCCGGACATACGCTCGACCCAATCTTCACCTCCAGCAAACACATCTCCTTCGATCGCACCACAACTCTCCATTGGACGGACCATAGTTGTGTTCACTTCAGCAACAAAACTACCTCGACCCACAACCCCCACAACCTATTCCGCGAAGAAACTGGAACAAAATCACCACCGACCAACTCCTCACATCGCTCAACCAAAACCCTCCCGCCCTCTCATCGGACCCAAACCAAGCTGCCACCAAACTCAAACAATGGATCACTGACAACGTTGAAGAATTAGCACCCTTGAAAAACCACCAAACCAAACAGGGTAGCAAAAAGGCCCCCTGGTTCAACGATGACCTTAAGAAATCCAAGAAACTGTGCCGCACTCTCGAGAAAACATGGAGAAAAAACCCAACCACTGACAACCTGACCACCTTCAAGACAGCCACCTGCAAACACCACCAAATGATCCAATCCACCAAGAAATCAGCACTCAAGGATCGACTCGACAACAACGCCCGTAACAGCAAGAAACTATTCAACATCGTCAAAGAATTTACCAACCCCACCGCAGCCTCAAACAACATTACTCCCTCCAAAGACCTCTGCGATTCGTTATCCTCCTTCTTCTACAACAAAATCGCCGACATACATAACAGCTTTGAGAACATTCCCAAAGAACAATCCACTCCACCCACCTCCGAACCTAAACCGCCCTCTAACAACCTTAGCGCCTGGAACCCAATCACCACTGAAGACACCACCCGCCTAATTAACTCCATTCATTCAGGTTCGCCAACCGATCCCTGTCCCCACCACATCTTTAACAAAGCAGACTCCATCATCGCACCCCATCTCCGTGATCTCATCAACTGTTCCTTCAACTCCGCTACCTTCCCAGAAAGCTGGAAACACGCCGAACTCAGCGCCCTCCTGAAGAAACCCACAGCAGACCCCTCTGAACTTAAGAACTACCGCCCCATCTCCCTCCTCCCATTCCCTGCCAAAGTCATTGAGAAAGCCGTCAATAGCCAGCTCGCCGCCTTCCTTGAATCCAACAACTCCCTCGACACCTCACAGTCCGGCTTTTGAGCCAAACACAGCACCGAAACCACCCTCATTGCAGCGACAGACGACATCCGAACACTACTGGACAACGGAGAAACAGTTGCCCTCATCCTACTCGACCTCTCCGCCGCCTTCGACACAGTCTGTCATAGCACCCTCATACAACGCCTCAGCAACATCGGCATACAAGGAAAAGCCTTGGACTGGATCATCTCGTTCCTCGCCGGGAGAACCCAGAGAGTCCAACTTCCCCCATTCAAATCAGAGGCCACCGAAGTCATCTGCGGAGTACCACAAGGATCATCGCTCAGTCCCACCCTCTTCAACGTTTACATGAGTCCACTCGCATCCATCGCGCGACAACACAACCTTAACATCATCTCTTACGCCGACGACACCCACCTGATCCTTTCCCTCACCAAAGACCCTAACACCGCCAAAACCAATCTTCACGAAGGCATGAAAAAAGTAGCCGAATGGATGAAAAACAGCCGCCTAAAACTTAACTCAGACAAAACGGAAGTCCTCATCCTCGGATCATCCCCCTCTGCCTGGGACGACTCATGGTGGCCATCGGCCCTGGGCACAGCACCCATACCCACAGGCCACGCACGTAACCTGGGCTTCATCCTAGACTCCTCCCTCTCGATGACCAGACAAGTCAACGCCGTCTCATCCTCCTGCTTCAACATACTTTGTATGCTCAAAAAAATCTTCCGTTGGATCCCCTCCGAGACAAGAAAGACTGTCACCCACGCACTGGTCACTAGCCGACTGGAATATGGAAACACCCTCTACGCCGGAATCACAGCCAAATTACAGAAAAAACTCCAACGCATCCAAAACGCATCAGCCAGACTCATATTGGACATCCCTCGCCAAGACCACATTACTGGTCACCTGAAAGACCTCCACTGGCTTCCCGTCAACAAGAGAATAACGTTCCGTCTCCTCACCCACGCACACAAGGCCCTCTACAAACTGGGACCCGAATGCCTCAACACACGACTGTCCTTCTACACTCCCACCTGCCAACTAAGATCCTCCAATCAAGCCCTCGCCTCAGTTCCGCGCATCCATAGATCCACCATGGGAGGAAGATCCTTCTCCTACTTGGCGGCCAAGACCTGGAATTCTCTCCCTACTCACCTCCGCCTTACACAGAACCACATTCCCTTCAGAAAGGAACTTAAAACCTGGCTATTCGATAAATAATGCACCCCCTCCCCCAAGCGCCTTGAGACCCTCTGGGTGAGTAGTGCGCTATACAAATTCTTGAACTTGATAGTTGGCAGTCAGATGCGCAACTAGAGTGAAATTTTTTTTTGGGGGGGTGGCTAATTCTTCTTTAAACTGTGCTTGTGCAATAGGTGATAATTGGTACGCTGACCCATGGAGCCAAATATGAATGTCTGATTTGTTGCATGTCAGCCTGGCAGAAAGGTTTAGGCCAGAATCGCAGAAAGACATCGTTGAAGAATGCACCAGAGTGACATTTCAGACCTGCGTTCGCTTCTACGGCAGAGTCAGGAAGGACATGCTAGTCCTACAAAGGAGCACACCCGACCTACAAAAAACCTAGACAGAATCAGCCTTAACCACGCACATGCGTGGTTAAGGCTGAGTCGTTGTTCGGGCAAGTCGTTGTTTGGCTTGCGTGACTCCGGATCTCGTTGTTCCGGAGTCGTTGTTCGGGATATTCCCTTTTATTGTACACACTCAGGCAAAAGAGGATTTCACACACTCAAACACTGAACTCTTACCAATTTGTTTTGTAAAAATATTATTTTATTTTATTTTATTTCAAGAGCCAAGCCAGACCTTGTGCAGGTAAGTGAAATAATACTTTGCAGGAATAACACAGTTGAATGCAGTTGTATGTAATTGATTTGGATACAGATAGGTTAATTATTCAGAAACAATTGAAATTACTTTGCAGTTACTGTCTGAATACTTACTAGATTACTTTTTCTACTCATTGGGATATGCCTAGATGTCACACTGGGACATTTCCTAAATAAAAGGTAAGTAAAGCAGTTTTTGTGAGTACACAGTTCTTAAGGTTTCATACAATTTTCCTGCTCCACACTTAAAACATTTTTCACAGAAAAGCCGCCAGTATAATCCTAATCCTATGGGGGAGGAAATTAACTTATCGGTTTACAGGTAAGTACTTAGGTTTGGGAGTTGGTTTTCTGGGGTTAGAACAAGGGTCCCCCCAGGGTCAAGGATGCACTCCTAGAGAACCCTCAGCCGGCACCAGGGTGGCCGGGTGCAGAGTGCTGATTCCCAATGTTATCCAATGAGGGATATCGGGCCCGTGGCTTGGCAGTTCTGGCTGGACTGTTACCATAAGGAACAAGGTCAAGACTGATTTTCATATGACTGAATCTGAACTGGGGTGACGAAGTGAGCTAAAGAACGATGATGGATTCAACCCAGATCTGTGACTGGGGGTGAATGTCTGAAAAGTTTCAGAACTTTGTCAATCATTTCCTTGTGTTTGCTTTGTTTGCTTTAAGTTGACAGGGTATACCCAGACATGGGTCCAATGCTCACTTTGCCACTGGACTTAAGCTAGCCTGGCTGATGAGAATTGTTAACCCAAAACTGGTCCCAGGATGCTTGTATCCAGTCCAGGAAAGACCTGGCTTGGCAATTCAGGCTGGACTGTTCCCACGAGGAACAGGGTTAAGACTGATTTGCATATGCTGGGTCTGAACTGGGGGGGGGGGGATGCAAAGTGAGCTAAAGAACGATGATGGATTCAACCCAGTTCTGTGACTTGGGGTGAGTGTCTAAAAAGTTTCAGCGCTCCATCCATCATCTCCTTGTGTTTGCTTTGTTTTCCCTAAGTTGGCAGGGTATGACCAGACGTGGGTACATTGCTCACTTTGCTACTGGATTCAAGCTCACCTGGCTGATGAGGAGTGTTACCCCAAAACTGGTCCCAGGATGATTGTTTCCAGTCCAGGGAAGACCTGGCTTGGCAATTCAGGCTGGAATGTTCACATGAGGAATAGGGTCAAGGCTGATTTGCATATACTGGGTCTGAACTGGTGGAGGGGGGGGCGCAGTGAGCTAAAGAACGATGATGGATTCAACCCACATCTGTGACTTGGGGTGAGTGTCTGAAAAGTTTCAGCTCTCCATCCATCATCCCCTTGTGTTTGCTTTGTTTTCCCTAAGTTGGCAGGATATGCCCAGACGTGGGTACATTGCTCACTTTGCCACTGGACTTAAGCTAGCCTGGCTGATGAGGATTGTTAACCCGAAACTGGTCCCAGGATGCTTGTTTCCAGTCCAGGAAAGACCTGGCTTGGCAGTTCGGGCTGGAATGTTCCCACGAGGAACAGGGTCAAGACTGATTTGCATATGGCTGGGTCTGAACTGGGGTGGCAAAGTGAGCTAAAGAACGATGATAGATTCAACCTAGATTTGTGGCAGGGGTGTGTGTCTAAAAAGTTTCAGTGCTCCGTCCATCATCTCCTGGTGTTTGCCTTGTTTGCCCTAAGTTAGCAGGATATGCCCAGACGTGCTTCCCTTGCTCACTTTGCCACTGGATTCAAGCTACCCTGGCTAATGAGGGGTGTTACCCCAAAACTGGACCCAGGATGATTGTTTCCCGTCCAGGGAAGACCTGGCTCTGCAGTTTGGGCTGGACTGTTCCTATGGGGAACAGGGTCAAGACTGATTTGCATATGGCAAAAAAGAGGGACTTTCCTGGCACCCAAATGCAGCTGGGCATGGGCAACCTGACCAATCCATGGCCCTCTGGTGCAGCCATCAACCCCCATGCATTCTCATATTTAGAAAGGCTTGCTGAAGTAGCATACAAGAAGGATTATCCATGGGGTATGGATGATAGCTGCAGTGGACATCACCAGCCCTTCTCTAGAGACAGTGGGGACTTTACCCTGGCTTGTGCCATTGGCTTAAAACCAATTCCATCTTGAGCTTGCCTGCTATCATAATCCTGAATGCCAAGTTTGTCCACTTCAATCAATCAAACTTATTTTATTCGATTAAGACAAAGTTAATCAAAAAAGTACAAGTATACATCACAGATAAAAAAGTTCAGATTAAAACTGGAAAGAAGCATTTCATAAATGTTAGCCAATACACAATTTCCTCGTTTTCAAACACACGCATAAAAAGGAGGCAACAGTATTACAAGTCAAAGGATCAGACACCATACGTAAAAAATGCAAGGCCAGGCGACATTGTCTAAAATTGTGCGTACGTAAAAGCGGAATTAGAAACCTTTGCCTTTGTTTACAATAACATTTACAGAAGAAGAAAATGTGCAAATCAGATTGTTGCGAAGTGTCATCACATGGGCAACACATGAGTTCTTTTGGGCAAAGATACCAGCAGAATGGCCCAACATGCAGGTAATAAAGTTAAGCCGAAATCTTAACGGAATAAACCTGTTCCGTGGGGCTGTTACAAATTCCAAATAGAAAGATAAACCCTTGTTAGAACTGGGGGTCTCTAGTTGGCAGAGGTAGGTACCACTGTCCAAATAGGGACCCTTGATTCTAGTCAGGGTAAGGAGGAAACCCTCTGAGATAACCCCTGCTCACCCTCTAGGTAGCTTGGCACGAGCAGTTAAGGCTATTCAGGAGGCAATGTGTAAAGTATTTGTACCAACACTCACAGTAACACAGTGAAAACACCACAAACTGACTCCACAACAGTTTAGAAAAATAAAGGTATTTAATCTAAACTACACAAGACCAAAACGACAAAAATCCAACATACACAGTTCAAGGATATGGTTTCAAAAGAGTTCTTAAGGTTGTAATGTAAGTTCTTTAGGTTGCGATAAAATAATCCACAGATGCGTGAAAAGTTCACAGTTGGGTCACGTTTACTCACAGTACCTTTTAGTTGCGACAAAGTTCCAAAAGCAGAAGCTGGTGCGGTGGAAAACAAGCGATGCGTTGCTCCTGAGACCCTGGGGAGGCGATGCGACAGCCCCGCTGCAGCAGCGGGCGTGTTGCGACGAATCCGGTCTGTATGGGGAGGAAGGCCACTTGTATGGATTCCTTTGCGTAGGTTCCGTAGGAAGTTTGTTCTCGCAAAGGCACGATGCGACGATCTCTGGAGTTGCGACGATCTCCGGGGCGACGATGCGCAAACCAGCAGTGATCTTCTCTCTCACAGTTCCTCGATGCGATGGCTCCTGCGATGACACTTGCAGCGGCGTGATGCGGTCCGCGAGCAAGCAGTGCGGCGATCTCACCCAGCGACAACACTCACAGCGATGTTAGACTTTCCCGCACCGGTCTGGTGCGTCCCGCAAACGAAGGATGCGACGGCTCTTGCAGTGGCAACAGGCGCTGCGACAATCTCGGCCTTCGTAGCGGCGGGAATTTCCTCGCACTGTCGGGGATGCGCTCCGCAGCGAGCGATGCGATAACTTTTCAATTGCAAAAAGTCTCTCAAGCTTAGTTTCAAGCTTCCCAGCACAGGTACAACTTCCAGAGGCCCCACAACTGGATCAAGCACTCTAGGAAGGACAGAACTCTCTCAGCAGAGTTCAGGGAAGTTGGGGGTGAAGTCCTTTTGTTCCTGGGACTTCAGAACAGGGAGCCAGCTCTTCTCAGGCCCTTGGAGATTCCTTCAAGACAGGGGACACAGCACAACAGCAAAGTCCTTCCCCTCTCCTTGGCAGCAAAGCAACAGGTCAGTCCAGCAGAGCAACAGCAGGACAGTTTTCCTTCTTCAGATTCAGCTTTCTCCTTGGCAGAGGTTCCTTCTTGATTCCAGGATGATCTAATGTTCTGTTGTCAGGGGTCCTGTACTTATATCCCTTAAAGTCTTTGTTCTCTTTGTGCATGTGGGCCCTGAGCCCGGTCTGAACCAGTTCTGGGTGTTTCTTGAGTACTTTGTTTTCCTGGCTTCTCCTTTCCTTTCAGAGTGAGGGGCAGGGTCGTCAGACGCCCAGCAGGAGGTGGAGCCAGCATTGTGGCAGGCAGGCACAGCCCTATTCAGGCCCAGGTGCTAACTCCTCCCACCACTCAGGTTGCAAATGCAGTCATTCAGCCTAGGGCTGACTCAGCCAGCCTCCCGGGGAATCCCCAGCCCCTGTCACTCTCAAACCAGACAGTCAATACACAAACAGGCCAAGGCACACAGAAGGGTCAGACAAGAGAACAGCAACTTTCTAAAAGTGCTGTTCTCAAACACAGGATTTAAAAACAACCTTTCCTAAAAGATGTGTTATTAAATTCTGATTTCAGGGATACTAGACTCTTTTGTCCTATATTGTTCCTATGGGAAGAAATCCTGGTAGCCACTGTAGCCGGCATCCCCATGTTAACCTATGGAGCAAGATAGCCTTACAATAGTGAAAAACGAAAATGGCTGCCTTTCACTACCAGAGCATGTCACCTGCACCAGTACATGCTCTACCTTTCACATACACTGCACCCTGCCCAGGGGGGGTACCTTGGGCCTTCCATAGGGGTGACTAATGTGCACAAAAAGGGAAGGGGTAGGCCTGATCAGTGGGGACACTGACCAGGAGGACACAGCAGTTCCTAGACTGCACACAGGCACTGCAGTGGAAGGCCCGAGACACCATTTTAGAGCTACTCATGTGGGTGGCACAATCAGTGCCGCAGGCCCACTAGTAGCATTTGTCATCACCAGCCCTGGCACACCCCGTGCACTTTACTAGGGACTTTGTGGTGATACAAATATGCCAAACGGGTATATCTAATCATGATAACAATTTACATAGGGAGCACTTATACTCTGGCACTGATCAGCAGTGGCAGAGTGTCCAAAGCATCTAAACCAGCAAAACGAAATCCAGCACAGCATCAAAAATACAGGAGGTAGAGGTAAAAAGATAGGTGGAAACCACGCCAAAGATGCCAGGTCTAACAACCCTCAATCTGCAATGGACCTTCAATATATTCTTTGACTGTAGATTTATTACGGTAGACAGTCAATGTCCCATCTTTAGCAGTGGTTATTAAGCGGGCCTTTAATGCTTTTTTAGAGACAGAGGCACATTTTTCTGGGGATACAAATAAGCTTCTGAGATCAAGAGTATATAAAGTATCTTTCACATACTTTAACCATAAAATATTATCCCTATGCTCGAGGGATAAGCAATCCCGTATTATTTGTTGCTTAAGTTACACTGTGTCTCTACACCATACTGAGTTCCATAAAAGAATAGGTGCAACATTTATCCAATCAGTTATGTAAGTGATGCCTAATTCTTCATGTAGATTAAAATTAGAACAACCAATTGGGAGACTCATCATTGATTTCCAAAACAAATCCTCTGTTGTTTGTATCCTCTTTACTGTAACATGGACCCACACCCCTCCACCATACGTAGCTATTGTCCTAGATTTCTCCCCATAAACCTTTCTTAAAAAATCTAGGTTTCTCGTTCCCAGCTTATTTGAAAATGAGCGTATTGCATTTGTACTTTTCTCCAACAAGACCACACGATTCACTACCATATTCCTCTAAGAGGTCTGAGAATCAAGCGTGACTCCTAGATATGAGAAGGACTCTGTTTGTGTCACTTTACGTTTTGAGATAAAAAAAAGAAGGAGGTTTGCTCAGCTTTGGCCCTGTAATTAAAACAAATGACTTAGATTAATTTGTCTGGAGATCAAGGCCTTTCATAAATCCACATAGGTATTTAACAATTTTTGTAGGATTTTTCTTGTTCGTGCAATTAAAACTGCATTGTCTGCATATAATAAAATTGGCATATGCAACTTTCCTATTCTTGGCACATCTATATTTGAATCTAACAATTTAGACTCTCTCCCGTTAGTATAAGCGAGAATAAAAAAGGGGCGAGAACGCACACTTGGCGAACTCCTCTTTTTACAGGAAACCCCCTAGTACATTTTACCTGTGACCCATACATGACACATGCTTCAGCTCTTGAATAGAATCGTCTAATGAATTTGATCACTGCCTGATCTACCCCATTTCCCTCATAATTCTCCACAGCTGTGGATGAGACACATAATCAAAAGCCGCGCTAAGATCGATAAAGGCTAGATATAAATTTCCCTGCTTTGCGTAGGTATACTTTGCTATGAACAAACTCAAATTCAGGCATTGATCTTGAGTGCCTCTCCCTTTTCTGAAACCGTATTGTGCTGGTATCAAAATCTTATTATTCAAAGCCCACGTCTCAAGTCGATTCAATACCCATCAATTTTACTGTGCTATCTAAGAGAGAAATAGGTCTAAAGTTCCTAGGGTCTTGCTTATCTCCTTTTTTCAAAATTGGTACTAAAATGGCCTTAAACCAAGAGGCAGGAGGTCCCTCTCTTGCTAAAGAGTTAAAAATATTAGTAAGCAGAGGACTCCATAAATCAGGGCAATCTGTAAAAAAGTCTATTGGAGCGCCATCAAAACCTATGCTTTATTACTTGTACATTGCTACATTCCAAGCATACTTCCCCTATATTAATAGTAAGAATAGTGCTAGAGGATGGGATCAGCTCTACATCCATTAGCACAGCGTTTACAGGTGGGGCATTAAAAATATTACTGAAGTGCGCCACCCAAGAGTCCTCGTCCACATGCGTATCCAAATTCGGCTCACAGTTTGATTTTAAAAATGGGGCGTTTAATCGTTAACCAAAAATCCCTTACATTATTTGTGATGGATGCAACCAATAATTTATCCCAAGTTTCAATTTCTTTAACCTGCTCTTCCTCGCCACCGTGTAAGTTAAGCGGGCCTGCTTTACAAATTGGAGGTTTTTAGGTACGGTCTTAAGTAATCGGCGTAGGCTAAAATGTGCTTTAGTGCAATCACGATCGAACCACTAGGGTCCCTTAGGTTTGCATTTCCATTTTAAGGGAGATTCCTTTTTACTTCTCGCAAAATAGTTTCAAAAGCCTTAGTGATGGACCCTGGGTCCTGATTTGAGTCAAGACATATTTCTCTTTCTTTCATTGAGTTTGAAACTACATGAGGAATAACAACAGCCTTATCAATATTCCCCCACTTCAATGTTATCCCATTCTTTTTCGCTATATAGGGTTTCATATGTGACAAAGTGGAGCCAAAAATACCCGTGCAGTTCACATGCCATGTTATAGCTGCATGGTCACTGAAGCCCAGGAATTCAACTTTCCTGTTGTTGAGCTTTTCACCCAGTCTAGCTGAGGCTATTATAACATCAATTGAGGAACAACATGTAGAGGAGCAAAAGGTATTTAGCGGAAGACCTGTTGATTCAGATCGTGGGTTCATGATCTCCAAATCTTTTAGAAAAATGCATTTCCCATGAGCGTTATGAGAAAAATGCATATTTGATTCTCCATCTTCATCTACAAATCCACACATTGGGGTTAATGCAGCAGGACAATGATGTACGTTAAAGTCTCCTATCCAAAAAACCATTGGTTCCTTTGTGCTTAGCCCTATTATCTTATTCATATATTCCTCCACTATTGCAACAACTTTAAACATTTCACTTCCAAATGAGTTATTATAAAAATTAATCAATAATATAGTGTTGCCATCAGACCCTTTAGAGGGAAACATATTAAAACATTGACAATCATTATGAGAAGGTAAAACTTCAAATTTCAAAGTGTTCTTTAAAAAATTTGTAGTGAAGCCTGAACCTAGTTGTGTTCCCAGTTATGTTAGCATGAGCTTATTAGAAGTTTGAACGCCATTTTATATTTCTGCCGCTTTTGCACACAACACTACATATAATTGTTGTTGTAAGTTAGGCTACATGAAATGCTTTACATGAGAAGAGCTTGTCTTCGACATCCCTAGACTTGCATCGTGGCCTTAGTCTGCACAGTGAGTGCTGAAGCCATCAAGGTTATCATAACATAGAAACTGTTTTTCGTACTGATCGGCTAACAGTCTTAGACACAACAAATGGGAGCTGCAGGCCAGCCGAGATCCTGGCGCCTTTATTATCACACTGCAGTCATGATTTTAGACACTTGGAAGATTTTCGGTTTCCAGTGATGCAGAGAGCCTTGGCTGATCCTGATGTGATACACTCTTGCTGAGCTGAGAGGTAATGGGGTCCCCCAAGCAAGCCTAAGAGACCTTCTTTAGTTTATAAGACTTACTGGCAGATGCATCAAAGAAAATACCGGGAGCAAACGGGCAGATTCTCAGAATCTGTCCGTTTGCTCCCGGTATTTTTGCATTTGGGATGCATCATCCCAAATGCAGAAATCGCAATTTAAGGAATCTCTAAATAGCGATTCCTTAAATTGCTCTTGCATTTAAGGAATCCCAAAATGAGATTCCTTAAATGCAATGCATGAAACCCAAAAAAATAGCGAATTCGCTAATAGGGAGAGCAAATTACCATGAAGTTGAACTTCGTGGTAATTTGCTAAAACTTTGAAAAATGCACTTTTGTGCACTTTTCAAGTTACATGTTGCGCACACACATGCCCTTAGGGCATGTGTGTGTGTAACATTTGTGCGCAGGTCCATTTCAGGGGTGCAACAGGGTGTCCTTTGGACACCCTGGCACCCTTGAAATAGCAAAACATTAGCGATTCGGTAATAGCTAATCGCTAATAAGGAATGGCTTTCCCATTCATTCCTATGGGCCTTTAGGCCCATAGGAATGAATGGGAAAGCCATTCCTTATTAGCGATTAGCTATTACCGAATCGCTAATAAGGAATATGTAGGAATCGCTAATAACATTGCGATTCCTACATGCATCCCGTTTTGCGAGTCTTTAATAGCGATTCCTTAAAATTCGCTATTAAGGACTCGCAAAAGAGGACAATGATGCATCTGCCAGATAGTTCCTAGCTAGGGAGGGTGATTCACTAGGCGCTATTGTACCTGTTTTCATCATCATAGTAATATGATTTCGCCTTTTGTGTAATATGTCTGCTTATGTTAGCAAAGATACTGCACCTTAGAGAACGTCGTTAAAGTAAATATTTTAACTTTACCCTTGTCTCTTTTTTACTCCTGTTGTGGACTGGTATGAGAGTATAACAAAAGAGTGTTCTTACATCCCACCATTCCTGAGCTTATCCTAGGTCGCATGTTCTGGGTTGTCTAATCATTGGTTGCTTTGCTATAGGACGAAGAGCTAATGTGACAATGATGCTAGCTGGTTGGGGTTTTCTAGGCACTAGGGTGAGTTTTTGGTACACCACATTTCACTGAGGTCCTGGGTCTCTGTGCACAGTTCTGTGTAGGAGCAGAATCCTTGCGATATGGCACACCTAACGTTGTGGTCTTATAGTGAGACTCTCGAGTAGTGCTTGTATCAGTCCACGACCCCCTCACTATTGTTTCCGGTTGACAATGGTGACGGATAAACCTACCTATAATTAAATAGGTCTTTTCAAGCTTGATACATTATAAACGGTTTCTGTTTGAATTGCTACCCAGTTGTGCTTTATTACATTGCATTGTTCTCTTTTCTTTCTGTGTCATAATGGCAGTTGATATCCCAGTGTACCGTTGTTTGGCTGTACGCAATCATTTGCAGAGTTTCACCGTTGACCTAGAAGGCATGGCAGTGGTTTTTGTAGTAGAGGCAGACGCAGCACACCCATTTGAGCTTTTCTACTCGTGGGTTACGTGTCCTGCGGTTAATGCAGACACTAATGTGTTTCATACTTACACTCCCACTGCCCTGCCTGCGGAGTACACTCCTAATAGGACACAGGAGGTTCCGATTTCTGCTTGGCAGCACCGCGTTTGGTTTGATGGCGCCCTTTCCCACCCTCTTACACCAATTAGGTTAGGTCCTTTGTCCATTCCAGCCTCTTCTTGCCTGTTTTGGCTGTATTTACCCTGCACCCACGTGCAGGGAAATGTCCCTTACTTGAATTGAGGCCCCTTTATGTCTCTGCAGTAGCGGTTATTAGGGCTTTGGTTCATTATATTTCCCGCAACATTCCAGGTAGGGGTCCTGGCGTTTCGGCGCATCCAGTTGGGCTGAACGGGTTGAAGCTTAGTCCTATCATGGTTAATGCGGTTGTGGGCAAGCGTCCTCAAGATAAGGATGAAATGCCTTTCTGGCTTGCCGAGAAGTTTGACCAACTGGAGGCAGTATTTCCCAATACTACTCCTGTGGACAAACACAGGATTCTGACAATTAGTTTGCAGAAAGACAAGTGCCTGAAGTGACTGACTGTACTACATGGGGTATGATTTTTGCGGCAGTCTATAAGAGATGCTTCAGCACCCCGTCAATGTCTGTCCTTCCCTCTGTCATTAGGCATGTTCAGGATGAGCATGGGCCGAAGGCGGCTGTTGAATTGGGAATGAGACTCGTGGGAGTGTTTGACGTAGTTTCTGAACTTGTCCTTGCTAACGTTAAGGGAGATGCAGTAAGCTTCTAGGTGTCGAATGCTTTTGTGATGTCCCCGATGCAGAGAAACCCCGTCAGTTACCGAGAATTATCACGGCGGCTTATAAAACCGTTGGCCGTAATAGTCTAGTTGTTAAGCCTTTTGCCAAGATAGCGCAATAGCAAACGCAGGCGGCGAAGTCTGACAAAGATGATCGCCCCAAGGGTCCTAAACAGACTTGGACCAACAATAAAAAACAGGGGAAAAAACAACAGAAACAGGGGTATCATTCCTCCTCGCCAGTACCTGTTGCATCATAGAGGAAGTGTGTTGCCACTGCCGCTGTTCGCCGTCAGAGGGTGTTGTCACATCAAAGGAGAAACGTGTCGCAGGGCTGTCGCATCATTGGGGAAGCGTGTCCCAGGGCCTGTCGCTGCTTGGAAAACTACCAAATTTGCCGCACAGCCGTCTGGCGTGCACTCATCGCATCCACGTTGTCGCATTGCAGTAAAGTCGCTATTGTTTCACACCGCACCGTATCATCGCAACACAATGCATCGAGGCGCCATCTTGACGCATCGGCGCGCAGCAAGAATCAACGCATCGCCTTCTCTGCACCCCTTTTGTTTTTGTGTTACGCATCCCAGGTACTTTAAAACTAAAGTGTCGAATTTATCATCTACAAGTTTATTTTTGCAACAACCCTTTTTAAAGACATTCTACTGAGTTTCTGTATGTTGGATTTGTTGTCTTTTTGGTCTTGTTTAGTTTAGATAAAGATATTTTATTTTTCTAAACTGGTTTGGTGTCCATTTGTGGTGTTTTCACTGTGTTACTGAGAGTGTTGGTACAAATACTTTACACATTGCCTTTGGGATTAGCCTGTCTGCTCATGCTAAGCTACCAAGGGGGTGAGCAGGGGTTATCTAAAGTGTGTATCCCCGTTGCCCTGACTAGAAGAAGGGCTCCCTATTTGGTCAAAGGTACCTACTTCTGCCAACTAGAGAACCCCATCCAGTGCTTAATTTGTAAAAAAAAATGCCAGGCCTCTATTGAGCAAGACATTTCCTCTTGCACTGCCCATTGCTGCATAAGTAATAAGTCACACTCCTACAAGTATGAGAATTCTGACAATTTTAGGCCCCCAAAGTTAATAGAATGGCTTTGGCAGCAGGTATTGCTCATTCTTAATGTATACTGAATTAATAAACAACAGTTGTTGTGCTCATCTCTGAATTTAATAAAACAGATCAACTGTGTGGCAGACTGTCATAGGTGCTGGTGCTGACAATTAAGTGCTGGTGCTGAGCACCGGAAACCATCTGCTCAAATTAAGCACTGGAAATTCCAAGGCTCTACGGAAACACACTTGCCGCGAGTCACCAAAGGTATAACCTCTGGGGCTCTGATTATGATTTGCATGCTATTGAAGAGGATTTACTGCACAGTAATTTACTTGCGGCATAATTGCCCTTGTACAGTGGGTGGAGTAGGGAAGTAAAAGGAAGGTTTTTTCTACCTGGCGGAAGCATTGTATTCTTACTCCATTAAAAAAAAGCACAATAAAACTTGGCTCTGCTGCAGCCAAAGACTCAGGTAGTTTTCCAGATGGTTTTACCTGCCGGAGAAATTGGGTTCTTCCGCAACCAGTAAAACCAAGAAAAACGTAAACAGTAGTAATCAGGCAGAGCTAAATTCATACATAAAACGATGGATCAATTTTGCTCGCTTGAGTGTTAATTGGACCCAGGATGATGTCATACTCTCAGCAGCACTGAGTGATTGGCCTTTGTGATTAATCAACAGTTGCCCCTTAGTTTGGAAGAGCTGATTCAGTTGTTTGATGAAGGAAACTTGTTGAGGAAAGGAAGTCATCTAGGAAGGTAGCCCAGGGCAGATCCTGCAGATGTGATTGCTGAAATTGCCTGATTGAATATTGAGTGAATGCAGTTGAAAAGTGCAAAAAAAGAGTGAATACAGTTAAAAAGTTCACAGATGTTCTTCTCTGCTGGTGAACTGAACTACACAAGACGTGTTTCCACTCCACAGTGGAACTTTGTGTGCTCACCATTTGCTTAATCGCACAGACATCCTTGCACCATCTCTTCTCCAGGCATGATGTCATCTTGAGGCCACAGAGTAAATCCTGGGTTCAAAGGAAGTGTTTATTTCAAGTAACATCTGTTTCTGGAGCATGCCACTGTCTGGAGACTGCAATCAACCCCCCAAGCACTGTAGACACATGCATCACAAATAGGTCCCTTCTACAGTGGACATTGGTAGGTGGACACAGCAGCGGCGGCTCCTACATAATGGCATAGGAGCGTCACCCCACCTGCCGGCGGCTGAAAAAATGAAAAATAAAACAATAATGAACCTTTGTTTATCATTGTTTAAGTTTTCTCGCGGAGCCGAGGCTTGGGGGAGGGGCCAGGGTGATGACAGGCTGGAGAGGGTGTATTGGGCACTGCTACTCAGAGTTCATTTTAAAGCACTCTGTATCACACATGAGATGCTTACAGGCATCGGCCCAGGAATCCTGAGTGATCTATGCGCCCATTAGGTACCTTCACGAGCGCTGTGCTCGGCGGATCTGCTACTTGCAAGAATTCCACAAATGCAAAGGACCAGATCAGGTGGTTGATCTTTCAAATGGCCGGCTCCCGCTTAATGGAACTCCCTCCCTCTACATAGCCATAGCAATCCTGATCACCTGGCCTTCAGAAGGCTGGTAAAGACCTGGCTTTTCTCCCACTGCTAATTCTCTGCCTTGCTTCCTTACGCTGTGCTCTGCTTCAGTGCTCGGTCGCCTCATTGCTGGGGCAGCCATGCGCTATACAAGTATTCTAATCTAATCTAATCATGGCATGCGCACTGAAGCTCTCTTCAACCCCAGGTGCGTTGCCAGGATGGAGAGAGAAGGCACAGGCTCCCAGTCTAACTGAAAGCACAAAACATCAGCATTCAGGCCAATTGTGATGCTGCTTTCAGCAGCATGAAAGCAGCAACAGGATTGGCCGCAGTGCACTCTGGGAGTTTGTGCCTGAAAAAGCAAGGGGGGCGATGTGGCAAGCAGGTGTTTTAAAAAAAAATATTATTATTATTCCCACCTGTTCTCCACCTCCTCCCTGCCCTGCAAATCTGCGGCTGCCCGAGGCCACCCGGTGGCCATCAGGAGGGCGGCACCGTAGTTACAGAGGGCCTCCCCCCTACCCTCTGTCTTGCCTGGCCACTCACTCCTCTGGGTGTAGGAGGAGTCCCGGCAGGGAGAGGGCTGGGCCAGTGACGTGCGCCCGGGGCGGTAGGCAGGGGGAGGGGTATTTAAGTTCCCCTCGCCATTTTAGATGCCTCTTTGCCGCCCCGGACGCCTCCAGACGCTACTAGGACACTCTTTTTGCAACTTTCACCGGTAAGTGCAGGCCTAGCTGGCCGGTACCCCCCCCTCCGCCTACTCCCTCTTTGTAGAGTTTGAGCGAGGCTAGGCGGCCTGCTTAGTTAGCAGGCCGCTGTGGAGGTGGGGGTGCCAGACTTCACCGTGTTCGCTGAGGGGTCCCTGGGGGTTGCTAGGGCGTTCGGGGTAGGGCGGGCGCTCACCATTCTGAGCGCCTCGCTGGTCGGTATCGGGGGTCATCGGTGTGAGCAAGTTACAAGTTGATCGTTTCCCCCACGGGTGGCCTCGCTCCTGCGGGAGTCTACACGCTGCTGGGGGTTGGGTGGTTGGTCCATGGCACCCGAACAATCAGCTCGCGGTGCATGATGGTGTGGTCTTTGTCTGCCACGACATGCGAGCACCTTGGGTCTGGATGTGTGCCCCCCCATACAACCCCCCCCCCCCCTTTTTCGGTCACAACAGTATTTATGGCGGTGCTCGATACACTGCTTTAATAGGGGGCACGGGGCCAATTGGGATCAAGGGAAGCTCAGAGTTATGTGGACAAAATGCCTTTTCCACACGTTATGGTTATCAACATGGTATAGAAACTATCGGTAGTTGCAGGCAAAGTCAAGGAATGGGCGGCACGCCAATGTAAAGGGCGGAAAGGGACAGTATGTTCAGTACAGGCATTGTAATTTCAGCATAGAATTTTCGTTGCTTGTGCTCATGGTCTCTTCTGTTTCAGGTGTAGAAGGAGGTGACGTGCTGGGTGTGCAGGGACACACAGTAATTAACAAAAGTACAGGTAATGCGGGTGAAGTTGGGCCTAAGGTGTAGGTGCAATGGGACCATCAGGTGGCGCCCAGTTACCGACCATGTGAGATGTGTGGTATAGTGTTCATCTAGCAGGCCATGGCTGTTTACACATCGGCACACAAGGTCTCAGCGTCATATTCATGGATTCCTTTTCCTTTCAGACACCTGTCGTACCAAAACATTCGCATACGCATCTGCACTGCATTCTAGTGAGACATTTCTAGAGGTATGTATCATTGCTCACGGGGTTAGCTCAAGGCGGCAGGAACAGGAAGCGACTGGGGTGATTCTCATTGAATGGGGGGGTAGGCCGGTGGTTTTTATCACCAGCTAGGGTTGTCCTTGCTCTAGGCCGCACACCGTTATCCCTATATCAAGCTCATGGAGCCTTTCTTTTTCAGGATCCGAGCTTGAAGAGACGGAATGGATAGCCAGGGATCCCCCCCGCTCTTCTCCCAGATGTCCCAAGTTGACGAGTCTCAAGCAGGACTTTCTCAGGATACACAAATGAAGGCACTCATGGACCTGATAAAGGCCAAAGGGGTGGCTTGGGCCAGTGAGCGGTTGAGTGATAACGGTCCAGGGGATTCCGGGGTTGTCTTGTCGCCACCAGCGGCAGAACCCGAGATAACAGAGGACATGTCAACCACGAGGTCCAAGAGATTGAAGAGGCCCACATGCAAAGACTTTCCAGCGGAACCGGCTCCTGCCAAAAGCCGCACTACCGAGCCAGTCAGGAATGTGATAGTCCATGCAGCGGCGTCCCCTCCCACTGTGGTCAGCGCTTCCCCCCCCCCAGGGCAGCGGTGGCCCCACCCACGAACTTTGCTACACATGACGAGTTGGGTAAGCTCACCAGCACCCTCACAGACTTTATGGCTGAGATTAGAGCAAGACTAAAGACAGCTGGGCAGCAGGCAGGCGACGAAAATATGGTTGCGGGGGGCGGGATAGGGGCACCAGCACCTGCTCCTGTGGCAGTAGCAGAGGCAAATTTTACACAAGTGTGGGGAAGCGAAATTTCACAAGTAGGAACCGGCAGAAGCAACGTCGCGGTTCCCCAGCGAGCAGTCCTACCGGCCCCTCCGCCCCCTGCCGAGCAGCAAAGCGAAGCGCTAGCGCCCCTCACTTCAGCATTGTCTCCTCCTGCCCCCGCCGTACAAGCGCCTCCCGCGCCACCTGTAGCATCCACCCCTGTGGCAAGCACATCATCGCCCAGCGTGCCAGCAGCACCACAAATGTCCATGGCTCCCATGCTTTCAGGGAAATGCTCTTTAGCTTGGCAGGTGCCCCAGGCGGCAAAGGAAGGCATCTGGCGTAGGGAATTTATTGATATTTTCTCCCTCCTCATGATCGGGGCCGATGGGGTGGACATTAGGAAGATGGGGGCTAAGGATGAGGAGAAGAAGGTACGCTATCAGGCCTGGCCTGAGAAATCTATCAAGAATTGGAGGCAGGCATTCTCTATCTTAGCCGCAGTCATCACAGAGCGTTTCCCAGAGCATGCGCAGGGCCTGTTTCAATACGCAAGCGTCATCACTGATGAGGCAGAATCGAGCGGGGGCATGGGTTGGTAAAAGTACGACTGCGAATTTAGAAAAAAGATGGCAGTGTGTCCCGAACTGGATTGGGATCAAATGGAGGTTAGGCTATGGATGCAGTACATGGGCAAGGGTAAGGCGGAAGTCACTGCTAAATCCAGCTCCGTTGATAAGAAAGTGGAGGCAGGGAAAGGCCAGAGACAAGACAAAAAAGGTCATTTCAAACAGTCCTTTCGGGGGGGCGAGGAGGAGGTGCTTACAACAGGGGTGGCAAAAGATCCTTCGTTGGAACTTGCAGGTTGTTTAATGCGGGGAACTGTACATGGGGCAAGGCTTGTAGATTCGCTCACACATGCAGCAAGTGCAGCGGCGCCCATCCTGCCTCGTCATGCGACAAGCGGGATTCAGCTGGGGGCCAGCAGAAACAAGAAAAGTAACAGCCCGACAATTCCTTTCCAGCCCATTCTCCATTGCCAACCGACCCGTCTCCTGCGCCTCCACATGACCCTGTGTTGCAACTCGACATGTCAGCCGTCACTTCTGTTTGGGTTACCACAACTGTTTGTTCCCTCCATTCGAAAGGCCCTTCCCCAATTGTTATTCCCAACCTCCTGCCCCTTCTGAGGATGTATCCCAATGCGAAAGACAGGGCTACATTGTCGGAAGGGTTTTTAGAAGGTTTCAAAATCCCTTACTTGGGGCCGAGGGTCAGCAGGGACGCAGAGAATCTGAAATCAGCTAGGGACCTCCCCGAGGTAGTGTCGGAGAAGAGCCGAAAAGAACTGGCTTTGGGGAGGGTTGCAGGCCCGTTTGACCTCTCCCCCTTCCGGATTTCGTGGTGTCCCCCGTAGGAGTGGTCCCTAAGAAGGAACAGGGGGCTTTTAGGCTCATCCATCACCTATCCTTCCCGGAGGGGGACTCTGTTAACTCTTGGTTGGATGAGGGGGCATGTTCTGTATTTTACTGTTCACTAGACGTGGCCATAGACATCATCAGGAGAGCAGGGAGGGGGGCGTGGTTGGCGAAGGCCGACATTGAGGCAGCATTCAGACTCTTGCCGGTTCACCCTGAGAGCCATCACCTGCTGGGTTTCAAGTGGGGAGGCCAGTATTTCTTTGACAAGTGCATGCCCATGGGCTATTCTGTATCCTGCGCATTCTTCGAGGCATTCAGCTCTTTCTAGCAGTGGTCACTCTCGGTGAGATATGAGGTCAGGGCGGTGACTCACTACCTGGGCGATTTCTTATTCATTGGGAGGGAAGGTACTGAGGAATGCAGCAAAGGGCTTTCATGCTTCATGGATCTGGCAAGACACCTTGGTGTACCTTTGGCTCCAGGCAAGACCGAGGGCCCGGCACAGATTCTCATGTTTCTGGGCATCGAGCTAGACACAGTTAATGGGGTGTCAAGACTCCCTGCCGGGAAGGTGCAGGACCTGCAACGGGACATCCGCGATCTGCTGGGGAGGAACAAGGCACCGCTGGGCGTCATCCAGAGCCTCCTTGGCAAACTCAACTTCGCGGCACGTGTCATCCCTGCGTGCCGGGTCTTTGCTAGGCGATTAGCTAGGGCAACTGCAAAAGTAGTCAAACGCCACCACTTCGTGAAATTGTCAGCGGGCTTGAAGCAGGACTTGAAAATGTGGGGGAGTTCCTGGATGACTTCAACGGCACGGTCATCTGGAGGGCACCTTGGGCTGACAGTCCTGAACTCAGTATGTTCATGGATGCATCAGGCAGGGAGGGCTTTGGTGCAATTCTGGGCGAACAATGGTGTGCGCAAGAATGGCCCAACGCCTGGCGCAAGCGAGGCATCACTGCCAACATCACAGTTTTGGAGCTCTTCCCTATTGTCATTGCTCTGCATCTCTGGCCCGGCCTTTTGTCCGACAGAAAGGTCCTCTTTTGGTCGAACAACATGGCGGTTGTCCAAGCTATCAATGGGCAGACGGCCAGTTGCCCGTTGGTCCTCTCCCTGCTGAGGAAGTTAGCGAGAAGGAGCCTGCGCTGCACCATGGAGTTTAGGGCGCGACACATTCCTGGGGTCATTAACGTTGCAGCTGATGCTCTTTCTCGTTTCCAGTGGGACCGTTTCCGTGCGGCCTGCCCGCAAGCGAGAAAGAAGATGACCCCCTTCCCACCGGCACTATGGCGCATCTTGGAGTGGAGCAAGAATTGAGAGCAATGGGGGAGAGAGCATTGGCGCCAGGTACCTGGCGATTTTCAACGAGGCAGTCATAGGCATGGGATTGGCGGGAGTACCCCTTGTAGACAAAGTACAGGCTTTCACTGTCTGGGCAAAGAAGCAGGGCAAATCTCACTCCTGGATTTGTTGCCACTTAGCCGCTGTTAGCAATGATGCCAAGCTGAAGGGTTTGAGTGATCCAGCCCAGTCCTTCATCATCAGGGCAGCCCTAAAGGGGTGGGCAAGGGACGAACCTAGGACTCCGGACAATAGAGCCCCCATTGATTTTCGCACTCTGCAGTCTATGCTGGTGGCGTTGCAAGCCGTGGCACACTCTCATTTCGAATCCTCTTTGTTTGCGGCAGCTTTCTGCCTAGCTTTCTTCGGAGCTTTTCGTAGTTGCGAGCTGGTTGCACGATCCAAGAGTGACATTTCAGGGGATGCTCTGGGCAGGGATGACGTCAATGTAGACACCAACCTGACTATCACGCTCAGGAAGTCAAAGACAGATCAGGCTAGGAAAGGGGTTGTCATTTTGCTGGCTCCATTAGAGGACCAGATAGGTTGTCCAGTCTCAGCGGTCCGTGCCTACCTCGCCCTTCGACCAACAGCAGCAGGTTACCTCCTCATGCATGAGGATCTAAGCCCGCTCACCAGGTACCAGATGGACAAAATTATGATTGTCTCTCCAGAGCAGGTTTTGTAAGTAAGGGAAAGAAGTTCTCCAGCCATTCTTTTCGAATAGGGGCGGCCACTGCGGCTTCCTGCGCTGGCATGCCAGCGGCAAGCATACAAAAAGTTGGGCGCTGGGAATCCCTTTGTTATAAGCGTTACATACGTCCATAAGATATGGGTCGATTTTAAGTTTGCAGTGATGGTCTAAGTGATATTTTCGTGTGCAGTGTTTGCTGTGTTGTACCATTTGTGTTAATAAAGAACAAAAGGTGAAATTGTGTCCTTTGTTTTAACAGGTTCAAGAGTGTGGGTTTTGGGGCATTCATCCGTCGCAAGGTTAGGCCGATGGGCGGCCATAAGGAACTGGATGCGCGTTTTCTCCAACACGAAGTGCATGTGGATGGGTTTCCCTGGCATGCGCTGGACTTGCCTTTTGCCTAGGCTCAAAGACTCCCTAGCTTCAAGGGGGGCACCTCCCCATCATCTGGTCATCCACCTGGGGGGCAATGACATCACCAACCTGGGAAGGTCAACACTTTTGCAAAAAATGAAAGTGGACCTGGGAGAAGTTTGCAGATTAATGGGAAGTTGTGAAGTATGGTGGTCCGAATTGGTACCACGCAGGATATGGCAGGGCGCTAAGTCAGGCGAAGCAATAGAGAAGTCAAGGAGGAGAATGAACGGCGACATGCGTAAATTCACCTTGCAGAGGGGCATTGGTTTCATCAGGCATGAAATGATTCAGGACAAGATAAAAGGTTACTTTGAACCTGATGGTGTCCACCTTTCTCCAGTCGGTATGGACCTGTTTCTATTGGACTTACAGGAAGCACTGCAGTGCAAAGGCTGCAAATAGTATAGGAAGTTAGGTGGTAGGGGGCACCCGCGGCGGCAGTTGCCGCCGGCCGGGCTGTGGCGGAGTTACAGGGCGATCCGGAAGCAGAGAGTTGCAGCACTGTACCTCAGCAGGCACATAGGGGTGCCAGAGCCTAAGACCTGGACCTCAGGGGAGGTCCGGGAACCTGTGTCGGCACCCCAGTAGTCCTTCGGGCGGTTGTGGGCCTGTGCAACCGGGGGCTTGCCTAACTGTGCTCCGTCCCACTCGGGGCGCGAGTAAAATAATTACCATTAGGGGCCACACTCAGGTGGTTCGCCACGATGCTGCTTGGCTCATCAGGCGGGCAGGTGGCGAGAATGCGGCCTGCCCTTGGATCGCCCGTTAGATAACCCATCATGATTACATAATGTTGTATGTAATAAACCTGCAGCAAGTTTTTCCCAACATAACACTTGTGTCTTGTGTGTTATTTGAGGGTTTGTAGGTGTGTTGTGGGGCGGGGGGGTCCTGTTGCCATGATGTAACTATGCGGCTGCCCGAGGCCACCCGGTGGCCATCAGGAGGGCGGCACCGTAGTTACAGAGGGCCTCCCCCCCCGCGCCCTCTGTCTTCCTTGGCCACTCACTCCTCTGGGTGTAGGAGGAGTCCCGGCAGGGAGAGGGCTGGGCCAGTGACGTGCGCCCGGGGCGGTAGACAGGGCGAGGGGTATTTCAGTTCCCCTCGCCATTTTAGATGCCTCTTTGCCGCCCCGGACACCTCCAGATGCTACTAGGACACTCTTTTCCCTCCCTACCTCTTACCCTGAGTGTCAGCTGGGGGGAAATTGGTTGAACTTTATAATGTATCCTTTTTTTGGTTGCAGGCGGAGCTACAGGGCGATCTGGAAGCATAACCCGTGTCGGCGCCCCAGTAGTCCTTCGGGTGGTTGTGGGCCTGTGCAACCGGGGGCTTGCCTAACTGCGCTCCGTCCCACTAGGGGCGCAAGTAAAATAATTACCATTAGGGGCAGCACTCAGGTGGTTCGCCACGGTGCTGCTTGGCTCATCAGGCGGCGAGAATGCGGCCTGCCCTTGGATCGCCCGTTAGATAACCCATCATGATTACATAATGTTGTATGTAATAAACCTGCAGCAAGTTTTTCCCAACATAACACTTGTGTCTTGTGTGTTATTTGCGGGTTTGTAGGTATGTTTTGGGGCGGGGGGGTCCTGTTGCCATGATGTAACTATGTTAACAGCCAGGCAGCTACTGGGACACAGATGAGCTGTGCCGGGACCTCCGGGTAACATTTAGGGGGCGCATGGCATGTGACAGAAACCAAACCAAACATGGTTTGCAGAATACACTCCAGGCGTGGTGCACGAGTGTTTGGTGAAATAACTGAGATATAATTTTTTTCAGGCTAGCAACGCTCAATGGGCTGTAAGGGCTTCAGCCCTCCTCCCCTATGTGTTCCGTAGCCTAGGCTGCAGGCCTGCAGCTGTGTGGGTGTCTGTCCCAGGGAAAGTCCGGGAAAACTACAGATGAAGAAGAGAGCGTTTGAACAAACATTTTCTCCAACAGACCCCTTCAGCTTATCTTGCAACTGCAGTGTCCTTAAAGGAGGCGATAGGGGTCACAGATGAACCACAACACCCAGGACAAAAACCTCACAGTGGGGGTTCAAATGTGTATGGCAGTGTGCTTTACTGATCACTATTGTTTTAAAGAGAAGCAATGTGTGCTCTTTAACGCTCTATTTAAGGGACTGCGTCAACACTTCAAAAGCAATTTCTGCCGTCTTCCTCTGCTTTCAAGTAAACAAGGTAGAAGTAGCAAATTGTCTTGCTTTGGAATTGCATTTATATAGTGCTTACTACCCATATCATGAGTAATAAGCACTAAATAAATTCTAAAAAGGTAAAGAAATACATTTTGTCTTTTAAATGCAGCGACCAGACTCTTCTGCCAATAGCATCTTTCATGGTGGGGGGCTGGGGCTCAAAGGCATCATGGCGCTTTACACAAGCACCAGATTAAATAACACAAAATCAGATTTTTTTTAAGCACAGGCAGGATAAGTGATCTGCACAGGATCACAGGACACTGAGCTGACGCTGGGATTCAAACTACCCAGTTCCAAAGTCAGCAGCTCAGGCTGTTAGACCACATCTCGCTGTTGGACAGGCCCCAGGAAGGGCTCGCTCCCTCCCCGCATGACGAAGCCCGGACACCGGCTCTCCATGTGCTACCCACAGAAGCAACCCGCAACCTGTCCCCTACGGGACGCCTGCCCTCGAACATCTCTGTGTCACTGGCCCGGGCCACCGTCAGCACCATTGCCCGGGCCCAGCCGCCATCTTGGACACTGCACCACGAGGCCGCGTGGCCTCAGCTCGACCCCAACCCTGGGCCTGGCCAGGCCCCGACATCCCGGCGCCACCATCCACCCAGGTGGTGAACGGACCACTTGGCAGGTCAATGGGAGAGAGGAGTGTCGATGGCTCTCCCCCGCCAGGTGCCGATTGCCCCCAGCCTCCCCGGGCGCTGGCTCCACCCCCATGCTGGGTGTCTGGACTCCCTCATCCCGGACCTCCCGACCTCCAAGCGCGAGGGTCCGGACATCAAAGGGCGCCAGACCTATAACTGGGGCAGCTCCAGAGCAGGAAGGCAGTTGTATCCTGGAGTCGAGAGACACCGTGAAGAACTCATCCTTGACGGACTGCTGGCGCTGCCGCAGCCCTGCCTTGTGAACTGTCGTCCTGCCTGCTGGCGCTGCCGCGGCCTTCTGCAACCTTCATCCTCGTAGGGACCTGCTGGCGCTGCCGCGGCCCTCTGCAACCTCCATCCTCGTAGGGACCTGCTGGCGCTGCCGCGGCCCTTTGCAACCTACGTCCTCGTCGGGACCTGCTGGCGCTGCCGCGGCCCCCTTGCAACCACCATCTTCGTCGGGACCTGCTGGCGCTGCCACGGCCCGTGGCTATCTACGACCTCCTCGGGACCTGCTGGCGCTGCCGCGGCCCGACCTTCCAGAACGCCGAGCTCGAGGATTGTGAGCTATCATCAGTCCACCTCCAGGCCAGATTGGTAACAAGACTGTCCCGCTACCCCCTTTCCCTGCCAGAGACTAGAATTGAGAGGATCCTCGTATCCTGATCTCACTGTACCGTCTTACTTTATTTTAAGAACTACATATAAAAAGCGTTAAACCTTATCCTTGTGTGGTGTCCATCTGTGGGGGGGAAGCTACTTGTCTGTACGATCGCTAGGAGACGGCTCTCCCCGGAGGCCTCTCCCTTTGTCCTCGGCCGACCCTCCAGGTCCCGTCTAACATTGGTGGCCAGCGGCGCAATCCGAACCAACGCGTAATCGTACAGAGAGTAACTCGCTCTACGACTAAACCACAATGTCGACCAAAGAGAGCGGATCCACAGAGAAATTCCAGATGGAAAAACTTGAAGAGTACAGCCATCGAGAGCTAAAACAATTTTGCATAGAACTAGGCATTGCTACCACCGGTCTGAGCACGAAAGAGGACTTCAAACACGCCCTAGAATCTTGGGCAGAAACAGGTACTGCCAGACCCCGAGACCAAAACGCCGAAGCACCAGAGACAAACACCACTCCGACCGAAGAAAGAAGAGCGGGTCTCTCCCGGGAAGAGATCCAAGAACGAGAAAAAAGCAGACTCCACGAATTAGAATTGGCACGGCTCAAGTTGGACGGAGAACTGAAACTGGCAGAACAAAAGATAAACTTAGAATACTTACGGCTCCGAGAAGAGCGAGAAGAAAAGCAAAGACAAAGATAACTCGAAGAGAAAAGACTGGCATACGAACACGAGCGCAAGCTCGCAGAGATAGAAATGCGGAAACAGAACAAAGAACTAGGGGTGCCCGAGCAACCGCGCCCCCCAGGCGCTACCGAACCAAAGGTCCACATCCCTAAAGATGTCGTCCAAGAATATTATCGGAACGACGACATACAACAGTGGTTCAAGGCCTACGACATCGCCATGACCTCCCACCGGATCGATCGAAGTGACTGGGGAGCCGGTCTATGGGGGAGGTTCGTCAATGAAGGCCGCGATGCCCTGCTACAGCTCCCGGACCATCAGATGACGTCTTATGACCACATGAAGGCCGCTCTCCTCACTCGATATGGGCTCACGCCCAAGATGTACCGCCAGAGGTTCCGCGACTGCACACGGATCCCGGGTACGACTTGGGTAGAATATGTGAACTATTTCAGCCGAGCCTTCGAGGGATGGATAAAGGGGAGCCATGTAACCACTTACGAGCAACTCTTCAACCTCATTGTGTGGGAGCACCTCTCCAACAACTGCTTTGTCGAGCTCAGGCAGCACCTCCTCGACAGTAAATTGACTGAACCTCGGCAGCTCGCCGCTGAGGCTGACCAATGGGAAAGCACCCGAGTGGCCCGGAGTGGGCCAAACGAGCAGAACAGAACCAACCAGGGTCACCATCGTCCCCGAGGAGGAGGAGGAGGCCAGGGCCGGGGCAGAGAGGCCGTCCCGGCCGGTCCCGCCAACACCACCCCGCCCCCGGCCGGTCGGGGAAACCCCCCGATGCGCCCAGGGTTCCGAGCCAACGTTACTTGCTACCGGTGCCAGCGAATCGGCCACTATGCCAGCGACCCGAACTGCCCAAAGAACCAGACTCCCGGGCCCCGCCAGGTCGCTGCCGCCGCCCTAGGAGAAGAGCAAATCTCCGAAGAACATGGAGAGTACGAACAGGAGCAGCCCGAGTGGGAACCTGCCGCCATGGTCCTAGCTTGCCTAGGTGGAAGAGACATGATCCCGCGGGTCCCCCTACCCGCCAACACCAGAAAATACAGCCAGTGGGTGAGCATAAATGGGCGCAAGGCCGAAGCCCTGCGTGACACGGGGGCCAGTGTGACGGCTGTCCGCTGTCACCTGGTGACCCCAGAACAAATCCTGCCAAACGTTCTTTGCCCCGTCCGATCGGCCGACAATTCTGAGAGCCTGTGTCGGATGGCCTGCGTTCCCTTCGAATGGGGAGGAGTGTCCGGCATGCTAAAAGTGACTGTCCACGATGATGCCCCCGTGGACTGCCTCCTGGGGAACGATCTCGAGAGTTCCCCGTGGGCGGCCGTTGAAAGAAGAGAGCACCTGGGGATGTTGGGCCTCCCGGACTGGGCGTGCGTAACAACCCGGTCCATGGCCGCCCGCACCATCCCCAAACCCGAAGAACCCGAATGGCCAGCTCCTCCTCCCCCGATCGCCCCAGAGGAAGACACCGTCCAGATTGGCCCCCCAGAACAAACCCAAGAAGGGCCCGCTCAGCCCCAAGACCTTCCAGACCTGGCTCAGTGGCGTCAAGAGGGGGGGCCCACCCAGGAACAATTACGGCAGGAGCAAAAGACCTGTCCCTCCCTCGAGGGACTCCGGCAGCAAGCACTCGCCCAGCGCGCGGGAGACACCGCAGGGGCCCACTGGATCTATTGGGACAATGACCTACTGTACAGCGAGCAAAGAATAGCGGAATTGGGGGCCAGTCGGGTGCTGGTGGTGCCCCTCCGCTTCAGAGACTTCCTTTTGAACTTGGCACATGATGTCCCCCTGGCTGGGGACCTGGGGCAAGACAAAACCTACAACCGCCTGGTAACCCACTTTTACTGGCCAAAGATGCGAAATGACGTCTCCAACCACTGCCGGGCCTGCCCCACCTGCCAGGCCAGCGGAAAGAGCGGCCGGAAACTCAAGGCACCTCTGCAACCATTCCCCATCGTCACCACCCTGTTCGAAAGGGTGGGAATAGACATTGTGGGGCCCCTGGACTCCCGAACAGCACAAGGGCACCGATTCATCCTGGTCCTGGTGGACCACGCCACCCGCTATCCCGAGGCCGTTCCCCTTCGAACTGTGACAGCACCAGTGGTAGGCCGAGCCTTGATGGGGATCTTCTCTCGAGTGGGCTTCCCCCGGGAGGTCGTCAGCGACAGGGGCCCGAACTTTATTTCCAAATATATGAAATCCCTCTGGCAGCAGTGCGGAGTCACCTACCGATTCACAACCCCCTATCACCCGCAAGGAAACGGACTGGTCGAGCGGTTCAACCGCAGTCTCAAGGGGATGATCATGGGGCTAGAGGAACCCCTACGCCGCCAGTGGGACGTGCTACTCCTGTGCCTCCTCTTCGCCTACCGAGAAGTCCCCCAGAAGTCCCTCGGCTTTAGCCCCTTCGAGCTCCTGTACGGACACCCTGTCCGAGGGCCCCTCAGCCTACTGAAAGAAGAATGGGAAATGGCCTCCCTGAAAACCCCTCCAGACGTCTATAAGTACCTCCTGACCCTCCGCAATCAGACCAGGCGATTCAGGGAGATCGCTAAAGCCAACCTTGAGGCCAGTCAGGAGGACATGAAGAAATGGTACGATCAACATGCCTCCTCCATCGAGTTTGAACCTGGTCAGCAGGTGTGGGTGATGTCCCCCACCGAGCCTTGTGCCTTGCAAGATAAATGGACAGGTCCCTTCAAGGTAATCGAACGCAAGGGCCCTGTCACCTATCTCATCGACATGGAATCCCCCCGGAACCTCCTCCGGGTCCTCCACACCAACAGACTCAAACCACACTTCGTGCGCTCGGAGCTCAGCCTACTGATGGCTACCGACAGTGGGGCGGAAGAAGACTCCGAGCCCCTCCCTGACCTGCTGAGGACCCGTGAAAAAGATGGTTCAGTGGACGGGGTCCGACTCTCCGATGCCCTGACCCCGGAGCAGCACCAAGACTGTCGGGCCCTCCTGCTGCAGTTTGCAAACCTGTTTTCCCTCACCCCCGGGGTCACCTCCTGGTGCCTTCACGACGTGGACACCGGGGACAGTCCCCCTATCCGACACCGGGCGTACCGAGTACCAGATCGGGTGCGCGCCTGCATCCAAGAAGAAGTCGCCAAAATGCTCACACTCGGGGTCATCGAGCCCTCAGACAGCCCCTGGGCCAGCCCAGTCGTACTGGTCCCCAAAGCAGCTGCCCCGGGCACCACCCCCGAGCTCAGATTCTGCGTCGACTATTGGGGTCTGAACGCTGTCACCCGAACCGACGCTCATCCCATCCCCCGAGCAGATGAACTGGTTGACCGCATGGGGGCTGCCCGCTACCTGAGCATCTTCGACCTAACAGCGGGCTACTGGCAGATCGGCCTCACCCCTAGGGCCCAAGAACGATCCGCCTTCTCCACCCCGGATGGACACTACCAGTTCACCGTGATGCCATTCGGCATGAAAAACGCTCCAGCCACTTTTCAACGACTGGTGAACCAGGTATTGGCGGGCCTCGAAGAATTCAGCGCCGCCTACCTGGACGATATCGCGGTATACAGCCGCCACTGGGCAGACCACCTCCGCCACCTCCGAGAGGTCCTGCAGGCCCTTCAACGAGCCAACCTCACAATCAAGGCCAGCAAGTGCCAAATTGGCCAGGGGTCCGTGACCTACCTCGGGCACCAAGTGGGGAGCGGTCTGGTGGCCCCTCTCTAGCTCAAGATCGCTGCCATCCAGTCCTGGCAGCCCCCGTCACCCAAACTGAGGTACGAGCCTTCTTGGGGCTCACCGGATATTACCGGCGGTTTGTGAAGGACTATGGCAGCCTTGTGGGGCCCCTCACGGAACTCACATCCAAGAAACACCCAAAAATAGTCAACTGGACCCCGGACTGTCAAGCGGCCTTCGAGAAGCTGAAGGCCGCCATGTGCACCGCCCCTGTGCTCCAGGCCCCCGACTACAGCCGTGAGTTCATCGTCCAGACTGATGCCTCAGACCATGGCATTGGGGCCGTCCTCTCCCAACTGAACCCCGAGGGAGTCGACCAACCAGTGGCCTTCATCAGCGACGCCTGCTGGCCCGAGAACAGCGCTGGAATACCATCGAGCGGGAGGCCTTTGCAGTAGTGTGGGCCCTCAAGAAGCTCCGTCCCTACCTCTTCGGTACCCACTTTCGGGTACAAACAGATCATCGCCCCCTGCAATGGTTAATGCAGATGCGGGGGGAGAATCCCAAACTGTTGCGATGGTCCATCTCCCTGCAGGGGATGGACTTCACTGTGGAACATCGCCCGGGCCAAGACCACGCCAACGCGGATGGCCTGTCACGCTTTTTCCGCCTCGACGAGGAGAGTCCCCAAGAGGATGGGTGACTCTCCCCGCCTTCAGCTGGGGGGGACGCATGTTGGACAGGCCCCAGGAAGGGCTCGCTCCCTCCCCGCATGACGGAGCCCGGACACCGGCTCTCCATGTGCTACCCACAGAAGCAACCCGCAACCTGTCCCCTACGGGACGCCTGCCCTCGAACATCTCTGTGTCACCGGCCCGGGCCACTGTCAGCACCATTGCCCGGGCCCAGCCGCCATCTTGGACACTGCACCACGAGGCCGCGTGGCCTCAGCTCGACCCCAACCCTGGGCCTGGCCAGGCCCCGACATCCCAGCACCACCATCCACCCAGGAGGTGAACGGACCACTTGGCAGGTCAATGGGAGAGAGGAGTGTCGATGGCTCTCCCCCGCCAGGTGCCGATCGCCCCCAGCCTCCCCGGGCGCTGGCTCCACCCCCCTGCTGGGTGTCTGGACTCCCTCATCCCGGACCTCCCGACCTCCAAGCGCGAGGGTCCGGACATCAAAGGGCGCCAGACCTATAACTGGGGCAGCTCCAGAGCAGGAAGGCAGTTGTATACTGGAGTCGAGAGACACCGTGAAGAACTCATCCTTGACGGACTGCTGGCGCTGCCGCAGCCCTGCCTTGTGAACTGTCGTCCTGCCTGCTGGCGCTGCCGCGGCCTTCTGCAACCTTCATCCTCGTAGGGACCTGCTGGCGCTGCCGCGGCCCTCTGCAACCTCCATCCTCGTAGGGACCTGCTGGCGCTGCCGCGGCCCTTTGCAACCTACGTCCTCGTCGGGACCTGCTGGCGCTGCCGCGGCCCCCTTGCAACCACCATCTTCGTCGGGACCTGCTGGCGCTGCCGCGGCCCGTGGCTATCTACGACCTCCTCGGGACCTGCTGGCGCTGCCGCGGCCCGACCTTCCAGAACGCCGAGCTCGAGGATTGTGAGCTATCATCAGTCCACCTCCAGGCCAGATTGGTAACAAGACTGTCCCGCTACCCCCTTTCCCTGCCAGAGACTAGAATTGAGAGGATCCTCGTATCCTGATCTCACTGTACCGTCTTACTTTATTTTAAGAACTACATATAAAAAGCGTTAAACCTTATCCTTGTGTGGTGTCCATCTGTGGGGGGGAAGCTACTTGTCTGTACGATCGCTAGGAGACGGCTCTCCCCGGAGGCCTCTCCCCTTGTCCTCGGCCGACCCTCCAGGTCCCGTCTAACACAATTGGTATTGGCGTGAGTAGCTGCTGATCTTTGAAAGTAAAACAACAGGAGAGAAACGCCAATACTGATACTACAACTCATATCTCTTAATGTCTTCCAAATAAAGAATTCTATTCAAGACTGGAAAATGCTATTTAATAGCTATTTATTAACCAAATTAGGTTGCTAGATATATTGGATGAACCTCAGTACATCATTAATGAATTAGTACAAATAATGAGAAAGGAAACAAAACAGG
The DNA here is from genome assembly GCF_964263255.1 of Lissotriton vulgaris. NCBI lineage: Eukaryota > Metazoa > Chordata > Amphibia > Caudata > Salamandridae > Lissotriton > Lissotriton vulgaris. The sequence goes on from NW_028246214.1 coordinate 403,418, forward strand.
ATAAAATCACTATCAAACCATCATATAGTCGCTAATCATACATATCACAGTCATCCCACTACCATTCACACATTCATGCACACCGGTTTCTGGCATTCCAGCCGTCTTCAGCCCGGCTTGCTTGAATCCAGAGCATAACACAGTAATAAGCATGGATGGGCAAGGGGCAATAACATTTTCAATTCCAACACTCCCTCTTAGAGAGGTAGTTGTAACCCCCAAGGTGATTAGCTGTCATGGTGTGAGGAGATTCCCACTGAAGAATCATACACCTCTGGTGGGAAAGGGAATTCATCCCAAACAAGGAGCATTCCTGTACAGCTAGGTTTTGTTTTGTTGTCTTTGTTCTACGTCTTTCCTAAAGAGACCCAGGTTTTCTATATGTATTTATTAAAGTCAAAACATCAACAGAACATGAGCATTTACAAGGAGTGGTGAAATCAAATGTTAAGGCTTTTTTTGAAAGTTCTAATATGCCAACTAAGGAAGGAGGTGTGATCTAGTTCCTAAACTGTCAATCTGAGGACCTTGGCTTGAATGCAACTTGGCATTGAATGAAAATAGTGCAGTTGTGCTGCTGGACCGTGCCTGTCCCAAACATAATCTGTGTAATTGGTTAGATGTCATGTAAACATCATAACCCAACTTCTCGGAACATATTGCCCTGGCCACCCACCAGTTTAGTGAGTAAATTACTAAATCACTGGACAGAGTTCTACCAGTCAGATGGCAAAACAGATATCCAGCTGGCCCATACATCTCCTTCGTTTAATGCCCACTTGATGTCCCTGAAAAAGGAGTGCAAACATTTGGAGAGAAGATGGAGAAAGACTTAGGATGAGTCCTGCAAATCTGAATATAGGAAATCCATCAGACGATAAGACACACAGAAATTAAAGCATCTCAAGCCTTCTTCTTCTTCTCCAAAATTGCTAACTCCTCTAACCCTCCTAAAGAGATTTTTAATACATTACTCAGCCCCCAACAATTAGTCTCACTCCGGATGCCTTAGTCGAGCACAGTGATAATCTGGCCTGTTACTTTCAGAAAACAATCATGGCTATATATTCCTCTTTCTCTGACACTATTAACTTGGCTGATGCTCCTTGTAGGTAGTAATCTAACACTGGATCAACGAGAGGGTCTGTTTACTGCCTTTCCAGTCTCACAGTGAATCTTGTAAATGATCTTCTAAACAAAGTAAGATCAGGCTCTCCCTTGGACCCAGCCCCCTCTCCATATTATTCACTAAATACGTCGCTCCTATGCTGACAGTTACTCAACATCTCCCTCTCCTCTGAACAGGCCGCTCACCAATGAAAGCATGCAATAGTCAGGCCAATTTTAAAAAAAAGGAATTTTCACCATCTCTGTCTCAGTAATTATTGGCCTATCTCCTTGTTACCTGGAGTCTACAAAACATGTTAATAAAATCTCTCCCCTGTCCTCGAATCCAAGGAAGTGCTTCATCCAACTCAGATGGGCGTCCGCCCACAACACTGAAACAGCGCTGTTGGAGGTGGACCAGGAACGGAGACGGCTCCTTGATCAAGGAGGATCTGCAGCCATTATTCTCTTAGATCTCAGTGCTGCCTTTGACACCGTGGACCATCTAACTCTCACTCTGAGAATTTCAAAGGCCGGTGTCAAGGGCCGGGCACTAGAATGGCTCAACTATTTTCTGGGGAACCAAACCTTTCAGGTCTTGGATCAGTCCTATAACTCATCAGACTTCCCCTTAGCTGTGGGGTTCCTTAGGGCTCCTCCCTGAGCCTCACTCTTTTAATCATTATATGGTCCTCCTTACCAACATCGTGCTCTCATTTGGGCTTTCTTTGGTCTCAAATGCCGATGACACCCAGTAGGTCATGTCAATTTCCCTCGATCCCAACTCCAGACAGCTGTTTTTGATTCCATGTCTCCAGGAAGCAGCCAGTTAGATGGCTGGTTGTAAATTTAAACTCGATGAGGAAGAAGTTAAACGTGATGTTGAGGAAATAGGCGACCATGTAGCGACCCTTGAAGAGCATGAAAACAGAAGGGATGAGGAACTGAATATGAAGCAGCAAGAAATCCTCCAGCCTAAAGAGCAGAATATTGAGCAACAGGGACATGCGGAAGAACTGCAAAACTGTTACTGCTGCAACTATGGGTGCATCAGAGGTGTGAAATCAGGTGCAGAGGGAGAGGACATTAGGGAGTTTGTTGTGGCCCTCTTTCGCCAGGTGTTGGGCGACGACCACACAGCTGACATCCAGATTGACAGGGTCCATTGGTTGGGGTTGCCGAGAAGTGGTAAAGCTCCACCGCCGGATATTCTGGTTTGTGCACACGACTGAAGGAACTGATTATTAAGAAGGCGAGAGCCGCTCACCCCTTGCAGTTCCACGGTAACTCTCCAACATTTTTCCAAGATCTGCCGACTGACACCCTGTTCAAGCGACGTGAATTTCGGCTGATTACGATGCACCTAAAAGAGAAAGGAATCACATACTCCTGGGGTCATCCCTTCCGCATTATATTCCGCTATCAGGGTAAGCTGCGACAGATACGTTCACTTCAGGAGGCCAGGGATGTCCTGGGAATTGCGAAGCCCATGTCCACGGAAATGCAACGTATATCCCTGGAGGGATCGAGGCACACTCAACCTCGCTGGCAGACGATGGTTAGGAACCCATTCTTCCACAGACTGGACACAGCGACTAAAGTGAAGGAACAAGAAGCAGTTATTTCCTCGCTGGCCACTAGCCCGTACCATTTGTCCCCCAGCTGAATGCTTACAGGAAGCACGATGAGCACAACTAAGTGGTGGAGTCGGAGACCGCCCTCACCTTCCCCTAGAGCTTAGCCGTGGGCACTTGCCCCCTTACCCAGTTCTACCGAGACAAACTTTTGTCTCTAGGAATGCTTGCTCTTGTTCCACCCAGTCTGATGGGAAAGTTTATAATGATTTCTTGCATGAGGTTTCTTTTTTTGTGTATTCTGCACCGGTCATAGGGAGGCCAGATATGCAAGGGTAGCGCCGCACACTCCCTGGCCCACCCCACTTCGCCCATCCTACTATGCATACACCCCCATATACCACTTAACATCGGATACACCACATGGGTAAGGATGTAAAGATCGTATCCCTCAATGTACGGGGCCTCAACCACCCTGTGAAACGCGCTGCCATCCTCTCCCTACTGGAGAATGCAGACAATGACATTTGCATGTTACAAGAAACCCACTTATTAGCTAGAGACACTGCCCGCATGAGAACATGCCGATTCCCACACCAGTACTGGTCCTTGAGTGGCAGTAAAAAATAATGGAGTGCTATCCTGTTTAGAGCAATATTCGAAGGGAAAGTTCTCTCTACCCTATGAGGTGAAGGGGAGGGTTCTCGCACGTAGAATTTAATGGGGCTCCACTCCTTTCACCTTAATTAATATCTACATGCCAAACACGCACCAATACCCCTTCATTATGAGGACCCTCTCAAAAGGTCCAGCATCTCCTGACGTTGCGATCCTGGTGAGAGGTGGCTTTCACTTAGTAATGGATGATGCCAAGGTCCGTTCCAACCAGCGGTCAGCTCAGATAGGGGCACTATCCCCAGTGGGTAAACAATGGTTCAAAGATAATGGGCTGCATGATGTCTGGCGCCACCACCACCCAGAAACATGGGATTACACATACTACTCAGCTACACACAAATCTTATGCGCGCCTAGACCACTTTCTAGCCTCCACAGCGCTTCTGCATAGGGTGCGTGAAGCAAATATAGAGCCACGGTCCCTGTCGGACCATGCGCTGATCACTGTCACCATTCAATCAGTTGAGGCCAGCAACAAATACACGAGATGGCGCCGCCGGGAGGGCCTGTTGCAGTCACCGGAGACGGTGAAGGTGATCTGATCAATAATTGTAGAATACATACAACATAATGAAAGGGAGGACACCTCGTCGGCAGCGATATGGGAGGTCCTGAAATTAGTAACGAGGGGGGAATTTATGGCTCTTCCGCTGACAATAGAAAGCATCAGGAGATCCGTCAGAACATTGAACAAGAGGTGGGAGAGCTAGAAACTATACATACTCAGTAAACTATGGGGTGACCCTGTCTCCCTCAGAACATGGGTATAGTAATGCAAAAAGTACAGTGTTTCTGTCGGTTGTAACCAACTATTTCTTATGAATGCAATTCAATTCAGAACAAGTTATTTTCTGCACAAGTTAAATGTTAAAGCGTTTTCAGGGAACACACTGTAGAAACACAAAAACCACAAAGAAATCAGGTTTTTAAGGAATTGGGATATTTTATATCAATTGCATCATTTATATAAAATATCCCAATTACTTAAAAACCTGGGGGCATATTATCAAGGGGGTTTATCTCTGCTTTTTTGGCTTTAAAAGCCAAGAAAGCGGAGATAAAATTATCTCCCTATTACCTAGCTGTCGCTAACACCAGTTAGCGACAGCTAGTAGGAGATAGCGACCATCTTGGGCCCCGCTTTGCATATCAGTGATATTTATCACTAATGAGATGCAAAGTGGGCGTGCCAAGATGTTAGCGACTGAAAACAGTTGCTAACATCGCTATCTCCTATTACCAACTTTTGGAGATATTCGCGCTAAGCGCGAATATCTCCAAAAGCTAACACCTGCCCTGAGCAGTTCTTAGCCATGTTATCCAATGGGAGGTGGATAACATGGCTAAGAGCATTAGCTCGGTAATGCATGAATATCGCTGACTTTTCAGCGATATTCATGCTTTGCGGCGATTTTTATCGCATTTGCGTTAAACCTTGGTAATACCAAGGTTTATTTGCGGTATAAATCGCCGCAGCTCAGCGGTAAATGTTTCCCGCTAACCAAGCAATAGCGATAATTATCGCTATTGCTTGGTAATATGCCCCCTGATTTCTTTGTGGTTTTTGTGTTTCTACGCTGTGTTCCTTAAAAACGCTTTAACATTTAACTTGTGCAGAAAATAACTTGTTTTGAATTGAATTGCATTCATAAGAAATAGTTGGTTACACCCGACAGTACTTTTTGCAGGAAACTGTACATAAGCGCACAGATGCTCCAAGGGTATGGAGCGAACTGGAGAAGAAACATCTCCTCCTAAAGCCCCTAGATATGAATAGGGTTGAGTACGCCCTACTCCATCTCCGCCATAAATTCTACCTGTGCAGCAACAAATGTGGCATGTTGCTTGCTCAGAGGCTTAGAGCTTAAACTCTGGCGGCGGCTATACCATCGATTAAGACGCCCTCAGGCGAGGAGGTGCACTGGGATCTCAGATAGCAGCGACCTTTGGTCAATTCTACCAGTCTCTGTATACCGCCCAACGGATTCCGGACCACCCGCAGAGACAGGGGCTACAATTTGGAAGTGATGTCCATAAGATAAGCCTTAATGCGGACAACGTAATTCCATTCCACTCACCTGTCTGCCCATCCTCGTGGCCGAGCTGGAGGCCTTTGGGAAAGTGTCAGGATTTAAAGTGAACCTAAGATTCTTAACCTTTCCTCCCCCAAGGCACATGAAGAGATTTTAAGGGAGAGATTCCCCCTAAAATCTGTCAAGCAACCCATAACTAACCTGGGCAGCTTCCTGGCTCCAGCGATAGCGAAAACGCTGGGGATGAACTACTCCGCTCTGGTGGAACAAACGACGAAGCCCTGGATAGGTGGTTGAGACTAAAACTAGGCTGGTTTGGGAGTATAGCAGCGGTAAAGATGATGTGCTACAGTGGATTCTATATGCTTTTCAGACTCTACCCCTGGCCACCCCCCTCCGAAAGCTATAGGCGCTATGCAACTAGCCATTAACAAATTTGTCTCGGGAGGGAAGAAGGCGCGATTACCCATTTCCCAAATGACACAACCTAAGCAGGACGGAGGGGTGTATCTCCCACTGGTGCATAGATATCTTCAAGCCTCCCACCTCCGGTATATTCTGGAGTGGAATCGTCCGCTCTCTGAAAAACACTGGACCTTTATGGACCAGGCGGTAGCTGGAGCAAATATATGGAGGAAGGCGTGGCTCCCGCGTAATTTAAGGGCCTGGGGTTTCTACTCTTCCCCTGTCACTGTGACGACTCTAAAGGTATGGGATGCCATGCCATTTAGGAGAGGCCTGACAACATTCCCCTTGCCGATGCCCCCAATAGTGGACAACCCAGACTTCCCACCAGGCCGTAAATCTGAGGTCTTTCAGAGATGGAGAAAAGTGGGGTGTTAAAGGGTGGTTTCGCTGTTTGATGTAGAGGGCATACTTTCCTATGAACAACTGCAATTGGATTATGGTCTGCCCAAGTCGGACGACTTCCACTACCTGCAACTTAGGTATTGGGTCACTTCACTGACCTATCTAGTGAAAGCCTCTCGGCCGCTTACCCCTTTCGAGAAGTGGCTAACGTGCAAACAGGATGAAACACATATGATCTCAGAACTGTATGTTATGCTTGCCACAGGGCAGAAGTGGGGGGGGGGGGGGCGTACAAAGGATCAACTACGATAGAAGGAGGAGCTGGGGAGGGTCCTCTCGGACAAAGACTGGGAGAACATCCATTACAGGGCAGACCACACAGCCGATAACACTGCATGGACTGAATCATCATACAAAGTCACATCCTATTGGTATCTCACTCCAGCCAGCATTCATAGCTGGGACAAAAATCTTACTGAGAAATGTTGGAGGGGGTGTGGCCTTTGCGGCTGCTTAGTGCACTTACTCTGGCACTGTCCAAGGCTGGTGCCCTTCTGGGAGGGGGTGTTGAATGATATTGGCAAAGCCTTTGATACTGAGATCCCACGCTTCCTTGCATACACACTACTGGGGCTATCAAACGTGCTGACATTTTCCCTTCACTCACTGAGGGGTAGACAGATGGCACTGGCATTGCTAGCAGCGCGACAAACGATCCTTGCGCAATGGGGCTCCACGAATGTCCCTGACCACACGGCCTGGCTGCATAGACTTTGGCTGACTCTCGCCATGGAACGCCTCTCACTAGTTAAAGATCACAAGGGCGAGACCCTATGCCGAATTATGGGCCCCATTCATCCAGCTACTGTCGAAGGAGTTTAGGAAGGTAACATGCCCCAAATATCTCCAAATTTTGCATTTGATTCCTGAGGTAGAAGGGGCGAAGACGTCCCGCATGTAGTGGGGCAGACCTTATAAGAAGTCTAGGAGCTCATGGAGGGCAGTATCAACGCTAATGAATCCACGACAGGTGCAGATCTTTTTTCTTTTCCTTTGAGGGGTGGGAGGGAGGGACTTTTGCTTATCTCTTCATTCAGTTCTGTGTTGTTTCTAGATTTGTTCTCTTTATTGAAGTTAGGTTTTCTACACAATCCAGGCATCGCTGCCAGCCCCGGGGTTGTAGGCACTGAAGCTGTGTAAATGTAACTCTCTCTTTGACCCCACACTGCCGGCCAATATGGTTGTAAGCACACAGTTGTGTATTGCCTCAGGATTGTCACTTAATACTAATAATAAGATTGGTTCCATAAACTCAATGAGGATAAGATGAAAGGTATGCTGCTGGGTAATAACTTCTGCAGTAATGCCCCAAGCCCCTTACCAGACTGGCAAGTTGCCTTCTCCAAAAAGCTCAATAAAGAGCTTTGGGATGTGACTGGACCCCAATCTCAAGATGGACCATCAAGTAAAAAAGGTTGCTGCCAGCTGCTATAGCATCTTGACATTATTGAGGAAGGTGAAGAACCTTCTTTCATCTACAGCCAGAAGAGTGATCATACAGGCCCTTGTCCTATCAGGCCTTGATTACGGGAATGCCATATATCCTGGTTCACCCAGTTACGTTGTCAGAAGGTTGTAGATTGTACAAAATGCTGCTGCCCGACTTCTAATGAACATACCGAACATCAGTCTGCTGCTAAGGCTCTAAAATACCTCCACTGGCTTCCGATGTAATGCCAAGTTCAGTTCAAGTGCCACTGCGTTATGCATAGGGGAATTAATAGTAAAAGCCCTTTATTGTTAGGACCATTGGCATCCCAATATCTGCCTGGGAGACTTCTTCTATCTTCCTCATTTATTGAAGGTTCCCCGGATTCGTAGAGCTGATTGGGGTGGACGCTCCACCTCTTTTCTGGCATCCAAACTGTGGAATACCTTACCTCTTGAACTTCTGTCTAGTGGAGCACCATTTGACCTTCTGCAAAGCCTTGAAGGCCTGGCTGTTTAGGGATTATTCCTTTGCAGCCCACGATGATCTACGGTTTCTGTTGCAACACTGGGAGGCCCCCGAGTAGCCGTGCACAATATAAAATCTGCAGAATAGAATAGAATAGTTGTGGAAAATCACTTAATCAAAATTTGACTAAAATGTAAATGTTTGAATCAAAGCAGTAAGGGAGGGACCTGCACAGCGTGATAGTTCGATGATTTTAATCCAAATATTAACTTTGTAGCGTGCCAACGGGGTCGAACGCTGTCTGTACCTCACAGCGGAAATCTATAAACTAGTACAAAGCTCCCCCCATTTGGAAGGAGACACCCTGTTGCACAGCTTGAGACATAGACAGGATTGTCTATAAACAGTTCATCAAGATTGATTCCACCTCATGTTAGGGTTCCAAAAGTATTTAATGTTTCATCAAAAGTTCAACATAAATCAAAGTTCATGAATTTTATCCAACGTCAACATAATCCAGTCATATATCTTCCCCAATGCATTTCGGGCTGATGAAAAAGCCCTTCCTCAGGGGACAACTCTACAAAAAAGGAACAAATCATAATATCACTATGTATGCCAAAAATCGCATTAAATACTTTTTGAACCCTAACATGAGGTGGAATCAATCTTGATGAACTGTTTATAGACAATCCTGTCTATGTCTCAAGCTGTGCAACAGGGTGTCTCCTTCCAAATGGGGGGAGCTTTGTACTAGTTTATAAAATGTAAATGTGACAGACAGTCCTTGGGGCTGGTCTCTCCTGTGTGCCCTGTGCAGCATGTCCGGCAGGTCCTCCCGCTCAGCGGCTCCCGGATTGCGTACTCAGACCACGCCGGAGGGGAGCGAAGATGGCGGGTGTTAACAATGGGATTTCTGGTTGGCTAAGGCTTGCGCCAAAGCCAGGGAGAAACCAGCATTCCTAAGTCAGGGTAAGGAAGTCACCCGCCAAGACAACCCCTGCTCACCCTCTTGGTAGCTTGGCACGAGCAGTCAGGCTTATCTCAGAGGCGATGTGTAAAGCATTTGCGCATGCACCCACCAGCAACAACATCCTAGGCCCCCCACAAAAAGAACTCCACACAAAGTATATGTAAAAATAGCCTTTGTATTGCAAAGCACATTAAATAGAAACACACACTTTACAATGTGCCAACAGGCACGGGCAGAATTTACAGGGGATATGTACAGGACAGGGCCACATGGGCCACTGTCAGGAATATGCACTTTTAGAACTAGGATACTTGTTAAAATTAGCACTTAGAATATAAAATCACTGTAGCACCAAATAGCAAATAGAACACACAACCAGTAACTACTGGTAAGAGGTAAGTACCACCCACGCAACCCTAACCACCTTAGGAGAATGTTACGCAGGGAACCAGGACCTCACTAGCATCACCTGTACTAGGAGAAAACAACCACCTAAGTATCACCATACATTTAGGGGTAAGCATGAACAGATTACACATGATGCATCACAACATTCAGAGGTGTAGGGAAGGAAAACACATGATGCATAAACATACATTCAGTGGTGTAAGAACAAGGCACATGACGCATCAAAACACATTCAGAGGTGCAGCACAGGAGAACACATGATGCATAAACAACACATTCAGAGGTGTAAGGAACAAGGCACATGACGCATTAAAACGCATTCAGAGGTGCAGCACAGAATAGTTCGCAGAAATCACATTAGCACAGAACTTACATCAAAGTCCAGGTTGCGCCACTGCGCCAAAACCTAAACGTAGCAGCTGCCCACTACTTGCTGGGCAGCTGAGGGACAAGACAGGACAGGGCCTAAACGCTGCAGCTGGCACTAAGTGCTGCGCAGCTGGGGAACGCCAAGGTAGGGATGAAGGAGTGCGTCTCACTCCTAAGTCCAAGAACAAGTCCCTAGAAAGGAAAGAACCCTAAACGGTGCAGCTGCCCAATACTTGCTGGGCAGCTGTAGCAAATTGCGACAGGGGCTCTCGCTAGCCCCTCAGGAACCCACACTGCGCAAACTGGGAGCCTTCTAGGCTCTAGGACAAATACTGCACACCTGGGAGCCCTCTAGGCTCTGAAAACAAATGTGGGCCTTGGAGCCTTGGGGTTTGGACGTACAACTGTGCCCCCTGAGCCCTCGTGGGCACTAAAACAACAATGCCCGTCGTTGGAGTCTTGTGGACTCTGGAGGAATTGGGCCCAGTGTGGGGGGAGCGGCCCGCTGCCTGCCGGGGCCGCTCTACCACCCAGAATGCCCGGGATCGTGGGAGTCCCTTGTGGGGGACTCAAAAAGAACTAAACGCCAGCCAAGAGCCTCTCTGGCTCTAACAATAATTGCCCCCTGGAGCCCCTCGGGGGCTTGAGATAAATGCTGGCGCCTTCGGTGGAGTCCCTCCTCTGGGGACTCAGAAAGAAACAACTGCCCCCGGCTTTGGAGTCCCTCGTGGACTCAGGGACAGCAGAAGCGCTGGGGAGTGACCCGCGGGGACGCCCACACTCACCGGACGGCTGGGAGGCGGCGTCTCCTCTCCGCGGCGTCTCTTCGGCTCGGCACTTGCGGTGGGGGCATTCTCTGGCGGCTGCGGGGCTCTCCCTCGGTAATGGGAGCCTCGCCTGACCAGCTGCCCGGCTTCACCCGGCCCCCCATCTCGGGCCGGGATTTGGAAATGGAGCCCGCGAGGCTCCGGGCTAACAGCAGACCATGGTTTCCCCCAGGCAGGGGGAAGCGGAAACAACGTCCTCCAGGTCCCGCCCACTACCAGGCGGCTGGCCAGATATCGGCTTCCGGTGCTTCTCCCAGGCCGGCGGTGAATCTCGGGGACCAAAAGGAGGGGTGGGCACCCTCGACACCCAATTAAGAGATAGAAGCGAGGTGGGCACTCGCTGAGGAACACATAAACGGGGTGGGCTCCCGTATATAAAAAAAATACCATAACGAGCATAATGCAGGGTGGGCACCTGCAATGAAGGGGCCACCACAGGGAGAATCCCTGCGCTCGGGATTCCCTCACACACGGCCACAGGGGAGAGAAGCCCCGCGCTCCCAGGGCGCCCACAGGCAGCATCAAGTCCTGGGGCAAGGGGAACAGAACAGAAACAAGTCCTGGAGGTCAGGGAGGCAAAGCAGGGCCCAGAGGCCAGCACACAGGGCAGTCCAGAAAGGAGACAGCCCCCATGGCTGTCCCTCCTGGGCCCCACCATCAGCAAAGCCCCCTCTGCCAGGGTTCAGGAAGTAGAGGGGTCCTCCAGGCATCCAGGAGCTGGGCAGGGCCCATGGAGGCAAGCCTTCCCCTGGGCCCCAGCAGCAGCACGCCCCTGGTAGATTCAAGTCAGGAACAAGAACATTTTGTAAGGAGACACAGCCCCTTTTTATATAGTGAATTCCTTTGTCTCAGGGTGGGGGAAAAACCAGTTGCAGCTAGTTTTGGAGCACTGTTGATGTGCTCAGCCACCCTTTCCTTTCACTGGCCAGGCTAGGGTCATCAGTCGCACCACAGGGGGTGGAGCCAGCATTGTGTGTGGGAAAGTCCAGCCCTATTCAGGTCCCAGGTGCACCACTCCCTCACATCACACATGCTAATCTCAACACTCACCACCGGGGCAGACCCATGGAGCCTGGCACACCAGCCAGCTCCAGCCAATCACAAGCCAGCACATTCACTGCACAGACAGGCACACTTCTAGAAGTGGCACTTCCATATTAGACACAAACACGCTGCACGCATCATTGCGCAGCATTCAATCACACTAGTCCGCACATACCAAACTCGAGCCTGCACACCTCATGCATCAGGAACTACCGGTGACACAGACATTCCCCATGCATTCCTATGGGAGGGCAGGCCAACCTTACTCCACGCACTCAGAGTGCGCACGCACATTCCACTGGGACACAGTGAAAGTGCACAGAAACCAAGAATCACCATCCCTAAGTCACATGTAAAAAGCAAAAAGTTCAGGGGTGAACCTGCCAGAAGGGCCAAGTCCAACAGCGGGCGATCTAAAGATCTGTTGCGCTTCACTGCAAGTCTACAGTCGTGGTGGGGGCCAGCTGCTGCGCCGGGGAAATAATCGCCCGGTCTGCCCGTTTCCAGGCCTCAGTGGGGGAGCGAGGACAGGTCCCGGACCAGGTGCTCCCCAGAGCACGATCCCGGCCTGGAAGGAGACAAGATGGCGGGTGGTCCACGGAGGCCTAGCCAAAAGATCCGTAAATCTTCACGTCGGGCAGCTTTCCTTCAGCAACGGGCCCACTCACACCCCCCAGGCCATGTACCAGCCATGCAAGGGCTCGGGGGCCCACTGAATCAGCGCCGTCTAGGGCAGATCGCAGTTCCATCTAGGTGCGCGGCAACCCCCGCTTCCTCTGCCTCTGCAGGGCCCTCAGGTCAGGTCAGAAACCGGTGCAAAGAGCACCGCCACAGCTGCCAGACTTTTTCGAACCGTCACCGTAGGAAGGTCTACTCAGGTTCGGTCCCCATATAGCTGTTTGGGGACAGGGGATGGAGCAATTACAAAGTGATGTAGTGGCGAGGCCGGAGGGACGAAAACACACTGCCGCAGTGACAGATCTCCAGTCAGTGTTGCATGGGACTTTGTCATATTCATTGAGGGAAGGCCCGTCGGCCATCTTCAAGTCTGCACAGAGCGGAGGGCCCGATTGCAAAGTGGCCATATCACACGCCTGGCACTGACTGTGGGGGTAGTTTAGCTGATCATCGTGCCACCCCCTTGAAGCCCCAACAACTGTCAGTGGACACAGCCTCAGAGACTGTTGCTAGGATAGGGAGAGACCTGCTCCACTGCCGGGGGGCTGGGAGAGGAAACTGGGCGCTGTATAGGCCCCTTTCCCGCCTGCGACACCACTGGGGCCCTCACTGGTCTACCGGGCAGAGAAAGGCCTGGTTTTCTGCACACGCCACCTGGCCAAGCGGGTACTGGGAGTCGTAGAGCAAGAGAATCGCCCCGGCAGCACGAGGCCTGATTGAGGCGAGTGACCGGGTACCGCAGACCTACAGGGACGTAGCGTCGGCCAGGTGGTCCCCCGGAGCATGCTCCGGCTTGAGTTCCGACACTGTCATCCTTCCGAGCCTGGAGGGCTGCTGGGTGACATCCTAGTGGATCCCTTGTTGCCTCCCCCGTGAGCCCTGCCCAGCACCATGGTGTCAGCCCGAGCGAAGAGGGAGAAAACCCTGAAGGACTTGCGATCAAAGCAGACAACTGGCCCTGACGCAGTGAACGCAACACCCCAGAACTCGGGGCACCCGGAGCAAATAGACGGAGCAGATGGACCAGCCATGAAGGCCTTCATGATGGAGCTATTCTCTGCCATCAAAGAGGACATATTGGATTTGAAGGGCCAACTCTCTGCTGACCTCAAAGAAGTCCGGCGAGACGTGGATGAGGTAGGAGAGAGGGTGGCCGCCCTCAAGGAGCACGAACTACGCCGCAAAGAGTACTTGCACCAGCTACAACAGGAAGTAATCCGGCTGCAGGATCAAAATCTGGACCTCCAAGCCCATGCAGAGGATTTGGAGAATCGCTCATGACGGAATAATATCCGCATTCGAGCAATCCCATGGCGATTCTATGTCCATGGCAGATCTTAGGAGACGACGGCCTGCAAGAAATTCAGATGAACAGGGTGCATCGCGTGGGCCTGCCCAGAGGAGGGAAGGCCTCCCCACCAGATGTGCTTGTCTGCGTGCATGACATCCAGCTTAAGGAGTAGATCCTACGCAGGGCTCGAGCGGCCCAGCCGATCCAGTTCCCAGGGGCACTCCCCGGCCCTTTTCCAGGATCTTGCCAAACAAAGAGAATTCCGAGTGGTCACCTACTACCTCTGTGACAATGGAATTCCCAACATGTAGGCCATCCCTTTCGCATCATATTCAAGTACCAAGAGAAATTGGGACAGATCCGCTCTCTTGCAGAGGCTTTTGCTCTGCTGGAGCTGGACAACACGGTGGATGCAGAGCGGAGGGAGAGCCCCAAAGGCCGGTTCGCACGAAGACTGTCACAATGGCATACAGTTGGGAAAGCGATGGCCTCTGAGAAACCAGACCCGGAGGAGATGGCGAAGGACTGGGAAGCGGTGATCTCCTCCCTTTTGCAACCCCATGACCGCCCGTGTTCCCCTTTAGCACCCCAGTTCAGCATACGGGATGGATGTCATGGAGCGAGGTAGGAGGGGCTCCTGGGTCGACTACCTTTCCTTGCCCAATAGAATGCCCTTCTGTTTTTCTTGGTTCGCCAGGTACTCTGTTCAGTGGTCTGCCACCAGTGGCCTGAACCCCTTTGGTTTTTCTTTGCAGATGGACTTATGTCTACTGTTCCTTCATGGGGTTGAGTTATTCTGGGTTGCCTTTTTATGTACACTTGTAGGGGTTTCTTTAAGGGGTTTCCCGTACCGGGACCTGCGCTTGCGTCCCTGCCTTGTCTGCCCACACGCTCTCTGGCCCCTATTTGCGCTCTGTTTCCTCAACCCTATGGGTGTGCCTTGTGTGCTAACCCCATTGGTTATGACTAGAGACCTAAAACTTGTGAGCCTCAATTTTCGGGGCCTGAATCACCCTACCAAATGCGCTGCGATTCTTTCCCTACTCGAACAGGCATATGGCGACATCTGCATGCTACAAGAGACTCATCTGCTTGCTTCCCTCACCAATTCTGGTCATGTGGCGCAGCAAAAAAGAATGGGGTAGCAATCCTTCCGGGGGCTAAATTTGATGGTAAGGTGCTGACTACCTTCTATAAGTCCAGGGGCAGGGTTCTGGCTCTCCGTATTCAGTGGGGGTCCACTTTTCTCACTCTAATTAACATTTATGCACCCAATACACAGCAGGAGCCTTTTCTCCATTGACATATTACCGAAGGCTTGGCCTCCCCTGACTCTGCATTGGTGGTGAGTCGGGACCTCAACTTGGTCATAGACAATGACTGAGACCGCACGGGGTAGTGCTCCACGCACGTGGAAGCTATCTCTCCAGAGGGTAAGCAATGGCTGGCTGAGTGCGGCCTTCACAATGTTTGGCGCCTTTAGCACGCGGACATGCGCGATTACACCCACTACTCGGCGGCACACAAGACATATACGCATATAGATATGTTTTTGTTCTCGCAGACGCTTCTCCTCAGAATCAGTGATGCCTCTATCACCATGCACTCAGTCTCCGACCATGCACATATCTCTCTTTCTATACGCCTTGACAGGGGCGGGCACATCCCTGCCAGATGGGGGCTGCTCGTAGGACTCTTACACTCACCTGCCACTGTAGATGGGGTTCGGGCTGAGATCTTAGAATACATCCAACACAACGACACTGGTGAGAAGTGCCTGTCTGTTGTTTGGAAAACCCTCAAAGCAGTGATTCGTGGGGAATTCATTGCGAATTCATCTACTGACGCTCGGAGACGCAAGGAAGTCCGTTCGGGCCTCGAAAAAGAAGTGGCAGAATTGGAGGCGATATATATATAAAGGTACCAGAGCCCCGAGGGTGTGGCGGTCACTAGAGAAGCGGATGCTTCTTAAAAGCTTAGATCTTAACAGGGCGGAATATGCCCTACTTCGCCTTCGTTTTACTTAGGTAATGGCAGATGTGGGCGAATGTTGGCACAGTGATTGCGTGCCAGGGCAGTGGCGGGGACTTTTACCTCCCTCAAGCAGCCTACAGGCGGGGAGATCCACCTGGACTCCCAGATCGTTGAGGAATTCCGGTGCTTCTACCACTCTCTCTTTAGAGGAGATACACCTGATCCCCCTGACGCTCAAGACTATTTGGATTCTAGCAACTTTACTCATCTCCCAAAGGCGCTGGCAGACCCCTTAGGAGACCCAATATGGCTGGACGAGGTTATCTCAGCAATTTCTCGATTGAAGCTTGACAAATCTTCGGGTCCTGACGGTTATCCTGCCCTGTTTAATAAAACATTCTGTCACAAGTTAGCTCCCCTCCTAACACCAAATGCATTCTCTATCTCATAGACAGTGTTCACCGCTCCCAGGTAGGAGATGTGCTTTTTTCCGTCGACACTCAAAAGGCGTTCGATTGAGTATGTTGGACATATCTCTTTGACATCTTGCGGGGCTTCAGGTTTGGGCCCGCTTTATTCAATGGGTGCAGTGTATCTACTGTGACCCCGGGCATTTGTTAGAGTTAATGGGCTTCCTCCCCCTTTGAGATCGCCTGGGGTACGAGGCAGGGGTGCCCCCTCTCGCCCCTCTTATTTGCACTTTATATGGAGCCCCTTGCGCAGAAAATCCGCAATCACCCGAGAATCCAGCATCTCAAGTTCGGAGGTGACATCCACAAGATAAGACTCTATGCAGATGATGCCATCCTCTCCCTCGCACAACCTCTTACCTCCCTCCCCACGCTGGTTGACAAGCTTGAGTCCTTTGGTCGGCTTTCCGGTTTCAAGCTCAGCCTTAGCAAGTCCCAGGTCCTCAACTTGTCCTTACCGCAAATACAGGTGGAAGACCTCAGGCAGACTCTTCCCCTACACTGGTCTAGTGACCCTGTGCCCTATTTGGGCATTCTTCTGACCCACTCACTCCCACGTACGCTAGAGCTGAACTACTCAACCTTAGTGGCTCAGACGTACAAAGTGCTGGACGGGTGGACTAAACACAATGTATCCTGGTTTGGGCGCATCGCCGTGGTGAAAATGACGATCCTGCAGTGCATACTATACTTAGTTCAGACCCTCCTGTTAGTTCCGCCACCTAAAGCACTGCAGACCTAGCAGCTTGCCATGAATAAATTCATTTGGGGCAATATGAAAGCACGCCTTTCGGTAGTGCAGCTATCGCGCCCCAAAGGGGACAGAGGGATGAATCTGCCTCTAGTTCACAGATACCTCCAGGCAGCGCACCTTCACTACGTGCTGGAGTGGAATCACCCACTTTCAAAGAAGCACTGGACCTTTATGGACCAGGCAGGTGCTGGCATGAATGTCTGGCGTGAAATCTGGCTTCCCCGCCCGTCACGTTCATGGGGCTTATACTCCTCCCCGGTCACGGCGGCGACAATGAAGGTGTGGGACAAGGTGGCAGTCTTGAAAGGTCTTACCACCTTTCCATCCCCGATGACGCTGATGGTAGACAACCCAGATTTTCCCCCGGGAGTTAAGACTGCAGTTGCTCAGAGATGGAGGAAAGCTGGGTGTAAGCGTTTTGGCCACTTATTTGATCTTGAGGGCCTCATCCCGTTTGATCGGGTTCGACAAGACTATGATCTTCCCCACACTAATGAGTTCTATTATTTGCAGCTCCACCACTGGGCTACCACTAAGGCCTATCTGCCACACGTCTCTCGTAAGCTTACCCCTTTCGAGAAATGGATAGCGAACAAGATCGATGATAAGCACCTCATAGCAGAACTTTATGTTCTCCTCACTCAGCGCACACACAGGTAGTCGTCTTGCGGCCAACTCCGGTGGGAAGAAGAACTGGGTCGGGCTCTCAAATTCAAAGAGTGCGACAATATTAATTATAGGGCTCGCCACACGGCATACAACACTGCAGGGACTGAATTTACATTTAAAGTAGCATCTTATTGGTATCTCACATCAGCACGGATCCACCAATGGGACAAAAACCACACTGAAAAATGCTGGCGGGGCTGTGGCTTGACAGGCTCTCACGCACATCTTCTTTGGCACTGCCTGAGGCTAGAGCGTTTTTGGGAACAGGTACTTAATGATATTGACACGGCATTTGAAACTGAGATTCCCTCGTTTCCCAGCTTACACTTTGCTAGGGCTATCGAATCCACTCACCTTCCCATTACGGTCATTTCGAGGCAGGCTGATGGCATTGGCACTAATCGCAGCTCGCCAGGCGATCTTAGTCCACTGGGGTACTCCCACGGTCCCGGATCATATGGCCTGGCTCCACAGGCTCTGGATGACCCTTGCCATGGAGCGACTCTCGCTGGTCCAAAATCAGAAGAGTGAGAAATACGCAGAGCTTTGGGCTCCTTTCATAACGTTGCTGTCGAAGGACCTCCGTGAGGTCACTTGCCCCAAATTCCTGCAAGTGTTACGTCTAATACCATCAACTGCGGAGTAGGTGACGCCCTGTGTACGTGAGAGGGAGGACTGGAGGGTGGGCATGGTGGGGGGCATGGGTCGCTCTGCGACCCCTAATATCTTGGTACGGGTTCCCCTTTGTTTTCCTTCTTCATGGGAGGCGATTGGGTGGGTGGTTTTTTTTATTTATTTGTTGTTCTCTTTCTAGGTGGGTGCTCGTTTCTGGACTTATGAGGTCCTTGACAGAGTAGGCTTTATCTAATTGCTGGACTTAACTCTGAGCGCTACCAGCCTCTGGGATGTCGGCATTAATGCAATAGTGTTCTATTCTCACTTAATGCCTCATTTGTTAGCCGCCGGCCCCTGTGGCTGTAGGCAAATGGCTGTGTACAAATGTCGAGACACCTACCAATTAACTCAAATAAAAAAAAATTGTTCCATAAAATGTAAATGTGGGAGATATTGCTGTAAGTGTGTGCAACAAAAATATTTAATCTACCACTTGATGAATACAGTCTAGCATCATTTTCCATCACTTCCCATAATGTGCAACGTTCTGTTGCTCTTGGGCTAGGTTAATGCTATAGAAATACCAACACATGCGTGCTTATACTATGTGAAGAGGTAATTCGCTTATTATTCTCTGTGTATACTCCTTCCTGTTGAGCTGTTTGTGGGCCCCTCTCATGTTGTGACAGCCAGATGGAAGCTCCCTACAATTTTCTTTATTCCAGTTTATTCTTCACACCTCAAGTCTGCTTTTCAGTGAATGTTGGAGCACATTTGTGGGCACATTGGGAGATTCCTCCCACACTCATCTTCTTGTTCCTTAGAAGCATTTTATCATTATGCAATTCATGCTTCTTTTAATCAGATAAGACACTTTTCTTTTCTGTGCATCGGACAGGGGGCGTAGCTATCATTGGTGCAGCAGGTGCAGTGGCACCGGAGCTCAGAGCCCGGCGGGCCCGTTGAACCCTGACAATTGCTGTATTTACTACCACACCAGCATTAAAAGTGGCCATTTCTTCTGCTTGCACCAGGCCTATGGCATTCGTGCTAAGCTGCTTCCTCAGACATGCATAGGACCTGCTTGCTAGCAACCATCTTGCAGAAATCTGATGCTTGCAGGTCTGGTGTTCACACTCTGCGCTCCAACAGTGGTCGGTTTGTCAGGGGAATGCATTGAAGATAAAAGATCTGGCTTTAATGTGCTTACAGCATGATAGAACAGGCATGCACACATGCCTTTTCCATGCATTACCACATTAAATCCTGAACTATTGGCCTTCCAAACCTGAATGGTTCCCAGTGTGACAAATGGCTCCACCATCATTTTTAGTACTAGTAGCCCCCCCCCTCCACCCACCCCGAAGTTCAGGTCTAGTTGTGCCCCTGATTCACATCATGGCTAGCTGCATCACTGTGGGTTCTAGTGTATTCATTAGCATATATTGTAGGACCACCTGCGTTTCTGCTTAGCAATTTGTTGTCCGCTAAAATACTTGAAAGAAGGACAGACACTTAGAACCCAAGATGGCGGCTCTGAAGAATGCTAAATTAGGAATTCTGCTCCATAAGCCACACAACTTGGAATGTTACTCTTTTGCAAAAATCTTCCACCCCAAATCTAAACGCCAACAGAAAGCATAAGAGAAACTGCAAACTAGTGCCACACTACCAACAAACAGTCCATGTAAGAGATCTTGGCACCTTCTCTGGACATATTCTCCCCACCGGCTCACCCCAATCCACCAGTGATATATGTGCTGACTGGGACTATAAGAATAGTTTTCTTTTTTTTCATGTGAACTTCAATTATTTTCCACAAAAACTATGAAAAATGTGCAGTGGTTGTGAACTTCTAAGCAAATTATGCACTTGTGCACAAAATCCATGCAAGTTACTGGTGCGAATATGTTGAAGGGGGCTCATGAGAAAGGGCCAAGCAGCATGTGCCTTTCCATAACATAGCCACTAGGTCTCGCCTTTGGGACCTTATACGTGTTTAGCCATGCAACAGTTAATGTTGTTGCACCAAGGATATTGTGCTGCATTACTAAATACTTGTAAGGTCCCAAATGCGAGACCTATTGGCTATGCCAATGCTTGTTTATGTTACCATTGGTTTGCTGTTTTTCATAACTTAATTTTCTCTTTGAAAGCATTGTGGTGGAAGTTAGGTCCCTGAGAGCAGCCCTTCGGTGTGTCTTCAGTTCTCTTTGTTTGGCCACCTCCCCAGATAATGTATATTTTAAGGAACTCCAATATTATAATGTTGCTTGGAAGGCAAAATAAAAGACGACAATAAAGTTGTACCCGATTGTCGTTTCAGAGGCTCCATTTTGTTTTGACTTTTAATTCTTTATAGAGGGAATAGGCAAATATTGAACGACTGTAAATGATTGAAATGCAGTGATACAGAATTAATTTTTTGGAAGGTAGTTGAGGTGGTATTGATACTTATGTCGTAACCTGATGATCTATTAATGGCTGTGGAATGTAATACTGATCCTAGCATTTTGTGTACGTAGAAGTACCTAAAAGTGTAAAGGTTTTGCTCAAATTGAATGGAGAAAATTCCAGCCCAGTTACTCAATTAAAAAGTATTCTACTTCATCTGGAGAAAGAGGACTCCCTAACGCTTCTCTCAGATGGGGCATCTGAGCTGAAGTGTCCTAGTGGCTTGAAGGCATCAGTTGGTGCCATGCAGTCTTTATACATCATCACAAAACTCAATAAAAGGAACTACAATTCTTCATTCTAAGTTTCTTCATTGAAAATCCTCATTATGTCAACGATTTCATCGTGTTTCGTTCCACTAGACATATTTGTTGAACAAAAAAGAATAAGAATGCTTATATAATGCGGAGTGTCCTTTTGTATTCTCCTTCCTGCAGATACCATTCGGTTTTTTGGGGGAAATTTTTGGTTAGCTGCTATTCTTTAGAAAGCATGCCCTAAAAGAGAGAATGATTGAGCTTGGGCTCGGAATGAGAAATAAACGAATGAAGCAGCAGTGCCCCAAAACCAAGGAGCGATACATAATTACACAGAGCTCACCACAAAATTCCGTTTACCATTATATTTCCCTGTAATTATATTCATTTTTTACCGTAGGTTCGACTGTATGGAAATACAGCGTACTACAGGTGTAGAAAGAGGTGAGCGCCAAGCCCTTTCTTCTTAAATATGCAGTCATACAATTGCCCGCGCGCTTTGGGAGTTGCATAAATGACTGGCAGTGTGTTCCATTCGAGGCCTATGTAGGGTCGGTTGACAGCTGTGCGCATTGGCATGCTGGGAGCAATGGTAGCTGCAGACAGGAAAAAGCTGAAATCCTATGTCTACCCTGATAGCGTTCCTCTGTCGGAAAAATGAAGGTGAGAACATTTGTCCAGCTTTGCGTGGGGGGCGGCTAAGTGGGACAGTGCTGATGGCAGTATATATTTCACAGTGAATTGCTGTCCTTGTGGGAATAAATGCCTTGAACCGGTCGGCGCGAGCCAGCCTTTCCTGCTCAATCAGCAGCCATGGGGCTCGGCTTTGTCCTCGGGTTTGCTCTCGGCCAGAGAATTTAGAAAACAAGCCTAAGTCCGCGAGTGGTGGAGCAACTAAAGGAAATTTAAAAAACAAGCAAAAGTGATGCGGCCACCCCTGAAAGTGAAAAGGAAAATGAAACTGACGAGGAGGGAGTGGAAGAAGGGAGGGGGTAGGGGAGGGGATTCACGTGCTGGAAGTCTGGAAGGCTTAATGAGGCTTGACAGAAACCCACATGGCTGCTGCACGTGTGCACACACATGTGCACACAAGATTTAGGCCAGGAAAAGCCTATGGTAGCACTTTTAAAAGCCTGTTTACTAAATTTCTCGCAGTGCAGCGCATGTGCTGGCTCAGCGAGACCTAAAAATGACTGCAAGTTACTCATGTGACAATGTTTCAGAGTACTCGAGGAATAAGCTGAGCAAGTTATGCACTAGCAAACAAGATGCCTACGAGTTCTTGGTACCAGCTGATGTTATGTTCAAGGCAGAAGAAAGGCAATCAGGAAAATCTGCAAACACCTTGCAAACCAGTAATTGCAAACTATGCAAAACTATATTTATGCAATGAAAACTGCACATTCTGGTGTGGTGTATTCTGGCAGTGTTATAGATTAACATATGTAGTAGACTTTAACATAATGTTTATTTACCATGAGTTTTGCTTGTTCAGACTCTGCAGAATAATTTCTTTTTTATGTGCATATTGCCACATGCCTCCAGTTCTAAACTACCCTTCTTAAAGAGAACGTTATACGTCTGCACAGATTAATATTAAAGCATCTAAGAAGTAAAACTTTACTTGCAGAACAATCTTATGAGCTCGCCAGTTTGGGGAATAATTGGGCTCCAAATGCAACTTGTCACCTGGTGGTGATCTGGAGTGTCACCTGTTGTTGGTCGCTCCAGGTCTGCTCTCATTTCTCACTGCCCTCCAGATATTGAGATAAAACGTTTATCAAAGGTGCACAGAGCAAAGGGGTTACTACCTCCCTTCAGCCTTGCTGTAAAAATCCACCTGTAAATGACTTCGCTTGAACCCCCCCTGTGCTGCTGCCTGTCCCTGGGCTGTCCATGCTGTGGATCCAGCTCTTGCTTGTTTCGAGTCAGTGCAACTGGTTATCACCGTTAATCCCCTCCAAAACAAGGGACCATAAGCCTTAACGTTACCCCGGGCAGTAATTGCAGCCACTGTTTTGTCCCTCGTTGCCTCTTAACAATGACTTCAGAGCACTCAAGCCGATCCTTACCATCACGGATGACCATTTAACTCCCTGACTGACAATTATCTGGGTGTATCGCTACTCCACAATGGTTCACTGTCACTTCCACCCTCTCACTTTCCACTTGCCCCCTCCATGGGTGAGCCTGTCACTATACCATGCATTGAAGTGAACCAGATGCTAATAATGTCCCTCCTGCATCTCTGACCTCCCTTACTTCACTGAAACAAGGGCAACTGGTCACTAATCTGCAGTGTCAAACCTGCCTTGAGGCTGCTGGTATCCACCCATTCACCCCTCAATGAGGATTACACCTACTCTTTCTGCTGGCATCCACTTTCCAAATATGTACTCTGTGCTTTTGAAAATATCTCACAACCCAACACCCAAGCTGGATCTATTTCGTTTTAACTTGTCAACTACATTATCACCACTGCAAGAAATTGAATTATTAGTTGAGGGAGGTAAGTACCCATCTCAAGTAATAATCAGAATCCTTGTCAGGGTGAACCACTAAAGTCACAAATTAAACCCCAGCTCAATCGCCTGGTAACTATAGCACAAAGCAAACAGGCTTAACTAAGGGGCAATGTGTAAGTATTTATGCAATATTACACAGTATCAAAGTCAAAATGCAAAACAATACAAAATTCCAAAACAAATTAGAAAAACAGAGTACAATTTAATAAACAAAATGGCAAACATCCAATAAGGGAAACAGGAGATATGAATTTTCAAAGTTTTAAGTAAGAATTGAACCAAGAACTCCCAACAGGGGTGGCACTTCCATGTGGGCGGAGGAGCGTCATCCCACTGCTTTCTCACAGTGCGAGAAGTTCAAGTTCAAGTTCAGGAATTTGTATAGCGCACTACTCACCCAGAGGGTCTCAAGGCGATTGGGGGATGGGGTGCATTATTTATCGAATAGCCAGGTTTTAAGTTCCTTTCTGAAGGAAACGTGGTTCTGTGTAAGGCGGAGGTGAGTGGGGAGAGAATTCCAGGTCTTGGCCGCCAAGTAGGAGAAGGATCCTCCTCCCATGGTGGATCTGTGGATGCGCGGAACTTCGGCGAGGGCTAGATTGAAGGATCTTAGTTGGGATTTTAGGTTTCTTCTTCTCACTCTGCGAGAAAGCAGAGTGTTTGGTTGGGGGCTGGCGGGTGGGCGGGCCTGCTTTAGGGGAGGGGAGGAGTGGCTTACCCACTATTGTGGCGCTGACTGTTTAGTCAGCCCTTTGGGCCGACCAAACCAGTCATATGCACTCCATTTTCTCCATGTAGGCTGCCGGTGAAGGTAAGTTTTCAATTTTAAATTAACCCCCCCATGCACGCAACCCTCCTGCCCCACCACTCCCGAGTCTTGCCTGCCGCGACTGAGCCCAAAGTGACAATAATAGTTAATGGTCACAGTAGAACGGGTCCTAGGTGCAATTTGACACTGACCACGATTGAGTGCGGGTCAGACACACTAACAAAGTTTGTCCTGGTCAAACATTTTATCTTCTGACTTTAGTCCCAATCCACCACAGGAGAACACTTCTAAAGCCCACCAGGACCCCAAGGGAGACACTTAGAGCACCATTTCCCAAACTGTGGCTCGGGACCTACCGATTTTTGGTGGGTTGGGAAAGTCCATGCAATAAATAAAGATGCCTTTAAATGCTGTGTTTATCATGTCGCATTTGCTGTGCTTCAAACACAAAGATCAAATCTTAGGCTATGTATTCCGACAAATTGCTGCTGATTCTTTTAACATGGAATTCGTGTGTATTTTTCTTTCTCTGACTGAAAATTCGGAGGAGTTTTTAAAGTGAATTATGTGTCAATCTTGCTGGAGCACAGCAAAGTGTGATATTGTTTTTTTTTTTTGCACCACACACCAAAACATAAATACCTGTAAATGGACTGTATACATTCAGCTGTTAGAAAAAGCCATAATTAAGCACATTACTTTGTAATTCTGCAGTGTGCTGGAAACTACGATTTTAATAGGATCAAAACAAATCAAGACATTGCGATGCACAAATGATAAATAATACCAGAAACCAGATTTCCACACACATTATCATCATAGAACTTTGTTTTGATTGCTGTGGATCATAAAAGTATAGACAAACAAGACAACCACAGTACACATTCCACACATTATCACTTGTGCGCTATAAAGTTTTATCAGTAAACAGTATGTCTGTGCAAAGTTAGAGGCCATTTCAATGGGAAAATGTGCCATCTGTAAATGATAATGTGGTACTAAACAATGCTTTAGGCACATTAAAAAAAATCAGTCTGTCTGAAGTCCACTAAAGGTAGGTGAGTCACGAAAGTTTGTCGTTCAAAAAAGTGTGTTGTGGTTCTAAAAAGTTTGGGAACCACTGACTTCGAGACTCATAGGGTGGCAGGTGGAGTCAAGCCCAGGTCTAGTTGCTACTGATCAGCTGGTCAGTTGAAGATAAGCCGCTTGGAGCTTGTTGTGTCCCTGTAGATTGAACAAGAGGTCAGCATTTTGACTCTTTGTGTCCACTTCGCTAATGAGGGTACTAGAAGAAGGGAAGGTTCCAGTCTTCTACGCTCTTCTCAGACAGCAGATTTAGTTCTCTTTTGATCTTCCCCTCGTCCGGTGAGGTTCCGTGACGATTTGTACCTGTGTTTTCAATATTGTCGGAAATACATAATATTGGTATCAGCGAACCGCAAATGATCCATTTAGCATATCCTGGTGTTTTCGCTACGCTACGAGCAAGAGTACTACTGTTACGAACATTTTTCCGATCTACCCATGGCATCCATCTTAGATCATGGCAGCCATTTTGTGTTTCTTGCCCTCACATACGCAATAACCTTTGATTACTTCATTTCGATTAAGGACACGTAGCCTTAGCCGGCGATTCACCTTTCCAGTGACACGTGCACCTTGGAACAGAACACGCTGTAGCTGCATGACTCGACAAAGGCTGCCTCCTCTGCCCGAGGCCAGTCCTGCTATACTGGTTCTTGTGGTCGTTGGCCTGATCATGATTAGGCGGCCGAAGCCGGTAGCCTTGCCCATTTACAACCCACAAACATCCCTTATCCTGCTTTTCTATCTTCTGCACCTGGCTCTGCTCCTTTCCTTCTGGGCCTTTATTAGGGGGAGGTAACAAAATTTACGATGAGGCGGTCCGGGTCTTGAATGAAAAGTCGACATGAGATTATGATGGAAAAGTGGGAACCCCTCGTTCGTAATGTTTTGGCATCAGATATTGTCGACGATTCCTGTGCAACGCCAAATATTTATTGTTTAAGACACAAAGGTTTGGGAATGTACTAACATGTGAAGAATTTGCCTGAAGCCCAATTTTTAGTATATAAGGAGCAACCCTCTTTGTACAAATCGAACAGGCTCCTAGACACTGCCCATGCGTAGTTTCTGTGACTTCTGTGTCCCTGCAGTAATAAACCTTTGGTCTTTGACGCCACCATCGAGAAGCCCGTGTTTCTGTTTATTTGTGCACCAAGACAGGTGGAACTCCGGGGTCTTCGGGTGTTGTTCCCTGACACCTCTGGACGGAACCAAAAAGTCCAGAACTCCAATTGGCGCCCAACGTGGGGCGACGTCATTCGGTACCGGTCCAAAAGCCTGAAGAGTTCGAGAAGCTTTGTGTGAGGGAGGCGCCCCACTTCATCGATCCCGGCATATCGCAAAAGTGGCCCGAAGTTCTCTTCCACGAGGGTTCCCGTTCAGGACGGCTGCAGTGGGCCGTTGCCTTGACCGTCGCCCTGTCTTGGACCCGAGGTGCAGTCCTTAGTACGGCGAAACGTGACGGGTTTCTCCTTGGTGACGTCTTCAGTGCCTCAGTTAAGTATTTAGTGGTTGCTAGCTGGTTATTTCGTGAGGGTTGTTAAAATCCTTTTTGGTTCTAAGTTTGGTTTGGTTTCGTAAGATTATCACTGGTTGTTCTGGTTACGATAATCTATTTGGTTTAGTTTGGGTATCGATACATTTGTTCTCTTTTGGTAGGCCTAAGTTCTTGGTTCGAGTGCACATTCTTGTTTGTGTTGTTTGTTCTGTGTTCCGGATTACAAAATGGTAAGTCGGAGAAATTGTATGTTGTCGTGTTTTGGTTGCAACAGTGATTCACGATTGGAGGACTCATGTCTGGTTCCTCCGATTGGGACTCCTCTATATGATCTTTACTGTAAGCATGGTGTGGGTCCTATATCTTATAATGAGGTGTGGGTCCGATACACTGAAAAGGACGGTGTCCTTAGTTGGCCACTGCATGGTAGTTTTGAACCCGAAATCCTTGACAATCTAGAAGTGAAATTGTTTAAGAAGAAAGCCCGGCCGGCAATGTTTGATTCTTTCCGTTACTGGCGAAAAGAATCTAAACAGAGAGAGATTAAAAGGTTGAAAAAAGAACAGAAAGAGCAAGAGTTAACTTTAGAACAAGCGGCTAAGCAGCTGCAAGATAACGAGTCTGAGAAGGCAATGGAGATAGCCACTAGAGAGCGTAACTTAGCGATAGATAAATGCTATCCTGCCTTGCCATCGAGTACGACTAAGATAGTAGAGGATCCCGAAAACGATCCTCTGTTGTCTTACTTGTTACGGTCCCCACCACCGTATGCACAGGGTATTACGGCTCCACCTGTACCAAATGTTCAATTGCCGGTTGCTGGACAACCTGGTATTCCTGCTCCTGCCCCTCAGAATCAAGTTCCTGTACCTCCTATAGTTAATGTAAACGTTCCTACAGCACCTCCTCTTCCTGGGTTGCCGACTTCTCTACCTATACCTGTATCGCTTACACCTACTGTTCCACAAGCTATCTTCCTCGATACTCCTACTGTCCCGCTATCTGTTCCAACTGCTACTGTGTTCTCTGCATCTGCCAGTATGTTGACTCCGCTTTCTGTTCGTCGAAGAATCACTGATTCTGTCTCTAACATTCTATCTCCTTTCTATAAATCTTTAATTAAGACTCCTACTTCTGACTCTGTACAAAGACGTAGTCAGCTCCCAAGTACTGAGGAACGGGGAATATTAGATTCCACGGCTCTCAGATGGATTTCGAAAAGTAGGAGATATAGCACGAGAGATGTACTAGATACATTTATGCAGTGGAATGAACCAACGCAACGATATGTCTTTGACGAGATGTGCTCTCTTTTACGTGAGGAACTAGAAGAAGATGACTCTGAATTGAATTTAGAAGACTTAATTAAGGTTCAGAAAGAGTTTGCTGCAGGAATGATAGTAGGTCAAAATATAAAAGAAGCGATGGAACTGATTTTAAGTTATAGGAATGATCCATCACTTCGTTCACCGAGAGACTTAGAGAAAGGTAGTACGAAGCAGAATCGACAATATCCAATGAGGGAGGTTCCTCCGATTTGGCGCGATGCTGTGCAAGCTGATGCAGTCCGTGGTATTGCAGCCGCTCCGGCGCAATTCCAGAGAGTGTGGATACACATTCCGTGGAAGCGAGCCGAAGTGTTAGCAGTGAAGCAGGCCTTGCCAGACCCACGTAAGAATCCTGCTGGATACTATAAGGAATTAGCGCAAACAGTTGAGGCCTGTGTGATGAATCTGGCGGACATTGACATGTTATTTGGGAATGTAGTTCCGCAACCAATTTGGGCTACAATTCGTAAAGAGAATCATCCAGTTGCCCTAGGTGGTGATTGGGCAGCTATCATTGCAGCGGATGGTCAGCAAATAGGTGGTTCCAAACCCGAACCTCTAATTGCTAATCTTCCAGGTAGGATAATCGACTTAATGAAGACTCTGATGCCCGCATTGCGTGTTAATTGGGACAAGTTGGCCGCATGCAGGCAAAAGAAAGACGAAAGTGTCTCCGACTTTTTCACGAGGTTCGAAGAGACTTTTGTAGATCATAGTGGTCAGGATATGAGCACAGAAGGAGGACAGAGATTGTGTGTCGATAAATTCGTACACAATTTGCTACCTGAGCTATGCAATAAATTAAAAGATTCCGAGAGTGCGTGGGCTGTCTCTACAACTGCGCAAATACTTGCAACTGCACAGTATTATGAAAATAGGGATAAAGAGGAGAAAGAGAAATCGGATAAGAAAACGAAAGACTTAAAGACTAAAGTCCTTTTGCAACAGGCATATCCGCCTCACATGAATCAGACTAATACACAGCAAGGATCGTATCAAAGGACAGATTATAGTTCACCTAGGCCACAATACCAGTGGAATCAGTGTGCGTATTGTAAGAAAGAAGGTCATTATAAAAATGAGTGTCCAGTCTTAGCGCAAAATAACGCAGCAGCAGCTCAGAGAGGTCGTGGTGGTTTTGTGCAGAATTCTAGAGGTCGAGGACGAGGTGCTATGCCTCCACAGACAAATGATCGCCCTTCCAATCACTTTGATCAACGAAATGGACAGTCTGCTCAACAAAATAGATCTCAACAGTATCATGTTGAAGACTATTGTGAAAATGATGAGGGATTTCAACAAAATGAGTACTAGGACAGCCATGGACAGAGAGAGGGAGTAGTATCAGTTCCAGTAGATCAGAGTGGGCCTTATGTCGCAGTAGCAACATCAGGTGTAGTCGAACCGTTTCTGTTGGATACTGGTGCCGCAAAAAGTTCGATCATGCATGCGAAACTCCCTGGCGCACCTTTGTCCGGCTTAACAAATGTTTCTGTAGGTTTTTCAGGCGCCCCTGTTTACAACCCTGTATCTGGTCCTTTGTCTATTTCTGTTGGACCGTGTCAATTGAAAGCACCCCTGATTTTGACGACAGGTTGTAATGAAAATCTGCTTGGTTTAGACTTGTTAAAACGCCTATATGCGACATTGTACTGTTCTCCGGAAGGAGTACAGCTTACGTTGGGTAAAAGAATCACCTCTCCGATGTACTTGTCAATGGATGCACTCCCGCGAGAGCTGCGTTCACTCCCTGATACTCTTTGGGCGACTGGTCCTAACGATGTAGGCCTTTTAGAAATACCACCATATGTAGTCACCTTGAAAGCAAATGTAAAATTTCCACGAATTCCTCAATACAAGATCTCTAATGAAGGTGAACGTGCACTTTTACTGATTGTGCAAGATTTGATTAAGAAAGGTGTGGTTGAAGAAACTAGAGGAAATGTCTGTAACAGTCCTGTATTACCGATTTTGAAACGAACTGATCCTACAAAGCCTCCAGTATATAGGTTTGTCATTGATCTCAGAGAGGTTAATAAGATTGTGGTCCCGCAGTTTCCTGTGGTTCCAGATATTACTGCCTTGTTAACATTGATTCCTGCTACAGCCACATGGTTTTCAGTCATCGACTTGAAAAATGCCTTTTTCAGCATTCCGATAGCCGAAGAAAGTAGAGATATTTTCGGCTTCTGTCTAGGAGGTCGAAGCTTCAGATTTAAACGCGCTCCACAAGGCTATTGTGAGAGCCCATCCATTTACAGTCAGGCATTAAAAAGTCAGTTAGATTCCTTTGTACTTCCTCTAGGTTCTGCTCTAGTACAGTATGTAGATGACCTTCTAGTGGCTGCCGATGACAAGGAAACTTGCAAAGCAGCTACAATTTTGTTATTGCATCATTTGTCTAAATTGAATCACAAGGTGTCACCTTCGAAAATGCAATACTGCTGCCAAGAAGTGACCTACCTAGGTCATCTCTTGTCAAAGGAGGGAAGGAAGTTGACCCCCGAAAGAATAAAAGCAATTACGCAGATGAGTGTTCCTCGCACACAGAGAGAAGTGCGTGCCTTTTTAGGTATTACCTCTCACTGTAGGCAGTGGATCCCAAATTTTTCTCTTTTAGCAAAACCATTGGTAGCTTTGACTGGGAAAAATGTTCCGAGTCCGGTGCCATGGTCTGCTGAATGTCAGGAGAGTTTTCTGAGTTACGAAATGCACTTTGTTCAGCTCCTGTATTGGGCACACCCGATTACAACAAGCCATTCACGCTCTATGTTCACGAGAGAGAAGGTTGCGCGTTGAGTGTTCTGACACAGAAATTTGGTGATAAACAACGCCCTTGTGCGTATTTTTCATCAACATTAGATCCGGTAGCTAGAGCGTTACCTAGTTGTTTGAGAGCTACAGCGGCAGCTGCGGCTTCCATTCGACAATCTGCTGGTTTGGTGATGAATAACATGCTAGTGGTCATGGTTCCTCATGCTGTGGATACACTCATGAACAGAACTAAGACACAACACCTTACCAGTGCGAGATTATCTGGCTACGAGCTGACATTGCTAGCGAGTCATATTCAGATCAAAAGATGCAATGTATTGAATCCAGCAACACTGTTGCCGGCTAATCAAGAGTCGAGTGATTCCGAACCTCATGATTGTTGTTTCAGAACCGAGGAAGAGACAAAAGGACGAATTGATTTAAAAGACACCCCATTGTCAGATCCGGATGGCACGTTGTATGTTGATGGGTCATGTTTTAAATTGGAGAATGGTGATGTGACTGCTGCTTATGCAGTAACGACTTTGAGGACGATTGTGGAGACTGCAAGAGTGAGTTAGAATTCTGCCCAAGCTGCAGAATTAATCGCCCTAACAAGAGCGTGTGTTTTAGCTAAGGGAAAGAGAGTGAATGTGTTCACAGATAGTCAGTACGCGTTTGGCGTGGCCCATAATTTTGGCCGTTTGTGGAAAGAAAGAGGTTTCATTACGTCCCATGGGACTAAGATTCAACATGGTCAGTTAGTTAACGACTTGTTGGAATCTCTAACCTTGCCGACTGAAGTTGCGATTGTGAAATGCAGTGCGCATAAAGCAATCACGGATGATGTTGGTCGTGGGAATGCTTTTGCTGATGAGACTGCTAAACAGACAGCTAGAAATATGATGAGTAGAATGTATGTTGCAACATCTGCAAGATGGATTTCCGAGTCTGGAATGTGTGAGGATACAGTGGAAAGTGTGAAAGAGATTCAGAAAGAGGCAACTGAGGAGGAAAAACGTGCATGGAAAGAAAGCACGGGCAAGTTGGATTCGAGTGGGTGTTGGATTGACTTGTCGGAACAACAGCGTTGGATGTTGCCTGATGCGTATGTGCTTGCAGTGGTGACAATGGCACATGGAGTAGCGCACATAAGTTCTAAAGGAATCTGTAAAATGTTGGCCCCAGTTTGGAAGAATGATGGGATTAGTAAATGTGCAGAGAGAGTGGTGAAAAATTATATGGTATGCCTGATGCATAATCCTGGCAAGGGAACTCCTACTCCTGCTGGTCATTTCGCTCCACCCTCTTGCCCCTTTGAAGTGATTCAGTTAGACTTCATTCACATGGATCGGTGCAATAACTTAAAATACGTCCTGGTGGTAGTTTGTGCTTTCTCCAGATGGATCGAAGCATATCCACTAAAGGACAATACTGCCCTATCTACTGCCAAAATTCTTCTCAAAGAATATTTCCCTAGGTTTGGAATGCCACGGATTGTATGGTCAGATAACGGAAGTGAGTTTATAGGGAAAGTTATGCAGAGTGTGTGTGCCGGTTTAGGTATTAAGCAAAAATTTCACAGTGCAAACCATCCCCAGTCTGCTGGTTTAGTTGAGGGTTACAATGGCACCCTCAAACTAAAACTTGCTAAAATACAGGCATCCACGGGTTTATCCTGGCCAGACGCACTACCCTTGGCTTTGTTATCAACGAGAGCGACTGTGCATTCTAGAGTAGGGCTTAGTCCATACGAAATTGTCTTCGGCCGTCCTGCTAATGTTTGGGGAGTGCCAAGGCCAAAGGAATTTTGTTCTCTAGAATATCCAATGTTGATTGATTACCTTTACGACTTGACTGCTAAATTGAGTCTTATTCACCAACAGGTTTTCGATGCATTGCCAAAGCCTCCGGAGAGTCCAGGTCATCAGCTGAAACCCGGCGACCACGTTGTGGTACGAAATTTTACGAGGACAAAGAACCTTCAGCCCAAATTTGTTGGCCCCTTCCAGGTGTTGTTAGCAACGAGAACTGCTGTTCGTGTGGCTGGTCGCAAGCACTGGATACATGCAACTCATGTCAAACGTGTGCCCCTACCACTTCCTTACGACAACTGGGTGAAGAAGGGAATTGGTGCCTTTGAATTCGAGCAAACACCCAAGTTTATCCCTTTCAGCGATGCCGAATTGATAACTGACACTCCGAACTCTGACTCTCCTCCTGAAACTACTTCTTTGACTCCTGAACACTTTCCCTCTGCATCAGAAGAAACTTTGCCATCTGCGAACTTGAACATTGCAAACTCTATTGACAACACACTGTTTCCTGATCAAACGGTTCCTGCAAAACTAAGATACAACTTACGATCTCGTAATATGGACAAATAAAGCAGGAAACTGCCTATTGTGATATTTGAAATTTTGAACTTTTGCCTTCAGCCAGGAAGTTTGCTATTGTTTTATTGTTTTTAAAATTGCCTTGCCGTCTGGGTAGCCGTAGGGTCGTGGCTGTGTACCTAGTTGAATCTGCGGGGGTCAGACACAAGGTCGATCTTTCTGTTAGTTCTGGGAACTCCCAGGGCTGATAGAGGCATTTTCATCTACGTACACATCATCAGTGGTCGCGAGCGGATTGTAGAAGATGGAGCTTCCTGCGCTGCAACGAGAAAATGTGATTTATGTTCGCAGAAACAGACTTTACAGAATCCTTCATAGTAAATGTTTTCTGATGCAATGTGCTATTACATTTTTAATTGTTTTAATAACGTTGGTGGGTGGAATCGTTTTTGGTATAAATTTAATCTTTGTGCCAGTAACTACAGTACCTCCCCTTGATCCTGCTACTTCTACTGTTTCTTCCATACACTCTTTTCACTCGTTTCCTGAACATGAGCAAGCTCGACGCTCAGAATTCATTAATAACACTTTTGTACAGCTCTTGCACCAACACCAACTAGTAGTTAACACTACAGACTGCTGGGTGTGTGGCTTGATACCCCACACTATGGATAAAGGCATTCCCTACCTGGTTTTGCCTTTTAGCTATAATGGATCATTTCAGGCCTTTCAAACCATCTTTGCTTATGCCCTTGAAACCTATCCTCCGCGTCCACCACGTTCCACTAAATATAACTCTGCCAACAAAGCTTTAGTCCAGGGAATTATTGACATGATCAAGGACGTCAATAATACTCCATCTTACCCTAGAGACGAATTACGAGTATATTTGACTTGGAATTCTTCAGAGTATCGCCTTAGTTTGGGAGAAAGCAAGCGTAAAAGCTCCACTCCAATCTGGGTCGTACCTCACCGAGGTCAGGTCTGTTTGCAAGGAAATGGGAGAAATCCGAGAGCTCAGCTAGGGAGGAGTGAGTGCGTAGAGACTTACGTGTTTCCGTCTAACTCTTCCCCTGCTTTTCTTACTGCTAGAGGTACCTACTTCATCTGTCAAGACAGAGCGTATACATGGTTGCCTGCTGACTTTTCAGGTTCATGTTATATTGCTCGACTGTTGCCTCCAACATACACTGCTTCTTCTGACTACCACAAAATCAGAGTAGCAAGAGGTGTTTTCAGCAAGGAAGACACCGCTGGTCAGGAAGCTGGAGACTTCTTCAAAGGCTTCCTTCCGTTCTGGGGGCCTATGGCCAATAGTAGAAACATACGTCAGCTAACACGGGTAGTTGAATCTACTATTACTGAAACTGCTGGTGCCCTTAGCAATTTGACAGCTGAGCTTCAGGCGGATAGACTCATGACGTTGCAGAACCGTATGGTTCTAGACGTAATACTTGCAGATCGAGGTGGGGTATGCAGAATGATCCAATCGAGCTGCTGTGTCTTTATTCCCAATAATGCTCCAACAGTCTATGAGGCGATCTCTAAACTACACAAGATTTCCGACTCTATACACGTAGACAAGGGAAACTGGTCCTTCATGGAGTGGTTTTGGACTCTGATATCAGCGTGGGGATGGAAGGTTCTGATGGTCATTGGTGTCATCTTAGTATTCCTATTCTCATGCTGCCTGATTATCCAGTGTGGTCCTGCTCTGTGTAGTCTTTGTGCTGCAACCTGTTTTAGGAAACCACCTGCGTTGGGAGAAAAGGCGCGAGAAAGGATGATGATACAACAACATGTCATTGACCTGATGAGCATAGAATTAGACTCTGACATAGACTGAGTAATTGCCTATGTAAGGGCAAAAGGAGGGTCTGAGGTTCCGTGACGATTTGAACCCGTGTTTTCAATATTGTCGGAAATACATAATATTGGTATCAGCGAACCGCAAATGATCCATTTAGCATATCCTGGTGTTTTCGCTACGCTACGAGCAAGAGTACTACTGTTACGAACATTTTTCCGATCTACCCATGGCATCCATCTTAGATCATGGCAGCCATTTTGTGTTTCTTGCCCTCACATACGCAATAACCTTTGATTACTTCATTTCGATTAAGGACACGTAGCCTTAGCCGGCGATTCACCTTTCCAGTGACACGTGCACCTTGGAACAGAACACGCTGTAGCTGCATGACTCGACAAAGGCTGCCTCCTCTGCCCGAGGCCAGTCCTGCTATACTGGTTCTTGTGGTCGTTGGCCTGATCATGATTAGGCGGCCGAAGCCGGTAGCCTTGCCCATTTACAACCCACAAACATCCCTTATCCTGCTTTTCTATCTTCTGCACCTGGCTCTGCTCCTTTCCTTCTGGGCCTTTATTAGGGGGAGGTAACGAAATTTACGATGAGGCGGTCCGGGTCTTAAATGAAAAGTCAACATGAGATTATGATGGAAAAGTGGGAACCCCTCGTTCGTAATGTTTTGGCATCAGAAATTGTCGACGATTCCTGTGCAACGCCAAATATTTATTGTTTAAGACACAAAGGTTTGGGAATGTACTAACATGTGAAGAATTTGCCTGAAGCCCAATTTTTAGTATATAAGGAGCAACCCTCTTTGTACAAATCGAACAGGCTCCTAGACACTGCCCATGCGTAGTTTCTGTGACTTCTGTGTCCCTGCAGTAATAAACCTTTGGTCTTTGACGCCACCATCGAGAAGCCCGTGTTTCTGTTTATTTGTGCACCAAGACAGGTGGAACTCCGGGGTCTTCGGGTGTTGTTCCCTGACACCTCTGGACGGAACCAAAAAGTCCAGAACTCCACCGGGACTATCCTGAAGTGTGTGCCAATCGATGCCACATGTATTAATGGCATGACCTAGTGGGCGGGAATGACCCCTGAGGGTGCCCTAAACAATAGGAGACAGGTTCAAAGAGCTAACCCTACAAATGTGAACATTTTCAAAATGGGTAAAGTCTTCAGCCACACTAAACTTGGATTCTGTGGGCTGGGGTTAAGTGTGGAGTATACTAGGGTAATCCTTGTGCCCTCACACATCTATCATTACAATCCAGTTCTGAACAGCCCCTGCGCCCCCAACAAACGCAGAGACAAAATTCTGATAAAATCAAAGCTGAGCTTTTGGCATCCAGACAGTGGGTACACATAAAGTGTTTTATCATTATCTTGTCCTCCTTTGAAGTGCACCCCAAATGTTATATGTAAAACTCCAGCAGACCTGTCAAGCAGGATGTGACATTCAAGCAGAATTTCACATTCTAATCTCAAAGGGGATGCTCACAGCCTCTAAACCAGGTCTGGGGGAGCACCTCTTCCCTCTGGGGTTGGTGCCCCCTTGCAACTAGAAGGACAAGTGGAGTGGCAGGCCCAGGTGCGAGATACATCTCCTTGTGACAAGGGAGGCCCCTTTGAAGTGCATCACCGAGGCCTTAGGCAGGTAAACAGTAACTTTTCCAACGTGTCTTTCCGGTAACAGTTGGACAAAAATGTGACTTTACCATTAAATTGTAGTTTGTTTAACTATTAAAAAGAGTCCTTGAATTATTTTGCTAGTTGTTACAAACTTGAAATTAGCATTATAAGGTGTTTTAATGTAATCCAGCACTTCCCTATGGAAGCAGCCAGCCTCGCTACAGTGAAAATAGCTTTTATGTTTTTTCACTGGAAGAACATGCAGAATATTAAACTTCTACATATCCTGCTTTTAAATAGCTGGCATCCTGCCCAATGGACAAAAGGGCCTACATTAAGGGTGACGTATTCATATTTAAAAGGAAGGTTTGGGCCTGTCAAAGGGGTTTATTTTGAAAGGTTGAATTGTCAGGTTAAAACTGCACAGCCAGGCTACAGTGGTAGCTATGGAAACATGCTTTACTCCATCACTGCAGTGGTTGACACAATGAGTGCCGCAGCGCACGGGTGACATTCAACTTACAGGCCCTGGGTACACTTTGGGTACTATATGCTAGGGACTTATAGCTATGTTAAAAATGCCAATCAGGAGTATATGAATTTTGCCATGTTGAAAAGAGGAGCACAAGCATGTTACCACTGGTTAGCAGGGGTAAAGTGTGCAGAGTTGCATAGCCAGCAAGAATAGGGTTCAGTAATAAGGCCAATAAATCCGGGTGACGCTGAAGAGAGAGCAAATTTCCAACACCCACCCCAGACCTCGTTCCTGCACACTTACCTCATCCAGGTAACATGCAGCTCGGATGCTGTCTCATTGGTTTCTAGCGTTAAGAAGAAGGGGTCCCAGTAAAGAGGACGTATGAATAGAGAGAATTTGGACAAAGAAAATACAAATAAGTGCATCTATAATGTTTTAATCACATTATAGGGAAAAAGTTATCAAAACCAAATGTACATTACACAGTTGTATTAGTGCCCCTGGGGCTAGGGGGAACGTGCAGTCGTGAGGGTAGTGTGAGGGGAAATCGTGACAATAAAAACACGTATTATTCAGACATTTATCATAAGTTCAATGTCAAATGGACAGCATATAGATACTGAATCAGCTTGAAAGTTCAAAGTACACATGCCCCAAAGTCCCTATTGTGCAAAATTGGGGTAGGAGGAGGCTGTGTAGGAGCTGAGAAAGTCGACGTTTCGACCCTGGGGAAGCAGGAAGCGTTCAAATCCTTGCAGGTGGGTCTTCATCAGGACGGGAAGAGGGTGACGGGGCAGGCAATCTGAATTTGGGTAAATATTGAGGATCAGTAAATTATTTGCGGAGCTGGGTACTTAATAAGTTACGCAAGGGTATACATGTTAAACAGACTAACCTGATATAATCAGTGTTGCTGGGTTAAATTAATTAGTTGAGGTCGGTATGAGCATTCAATCCTAAGTAAAGAAAATAAAATTAAGTGCCCATTAGCAGTATGAAGGGTATGTTCATATCAAGGGCTGGTGGAGAGAAATTATCTCTGAACTTACTTGTGAAAATAAAGTACATATCCCACATGGGTAATGGAAAACGAAACGATCCGGGTGCTGGGCTGGGGGACCACTCCAATTATCTGAGTAAAGGAGGACATATATCAGAATGGAAAGTGGGCCATTATTAAAATCACTCAAGGTCAGATATAAATGATGGTAGAGATCGGTAACGCTTACCGATTAGCAGGAAATCAATCCCGTGTCCCCGTAGAAGGAAAGGATTAGTCAGAATCCGTGACCTGTTACAAAGGAAACATGGGGGATCATCAGTTGTTGGGCCCATGACGGGGCGCGCAAACATAGATCAGGGTTAATCTCGGGAGCCATGTGGGGAGAAAGGCTTACCGGTCTGTGGCGGCTTGGTTGGAGCGCAGCGTCTCTCTCGGCTGTCTCGAGGAGAACGCCGAACTTCTGGGTGTCTTGGTTGTCATGGCACCGGGTGGGTCACATGATAGTGGATAGTGTAGAAAGACTAAAGAGTGGGTGGTAGTCATAGTTACCCGATCGAGGGTAAGAATGCATCGGTATCTCAAAATCGAAATCGATTTAACATAAGTA
Source organism: Lissotriton vulgaris (assembly GCF_964263255.1). NCBI lineage: Eukaryota > Metazoa > Chordata > Amphibia > Caudata > Salamandridae > Lissotriton > Lissotriton vulgaris. The sequence goes on from NW_028246214.1 coordinate 442,182, forward strand.
GTGCAGTATTCTCGGATCAATTGTAATTCTTGTTATAGGCACAAAGCGAATGTGGATCATAAAGGACGTTAACGTAAGGATATCGTCCTAGGAATCTGTCCGTGTGGGGATGGACATGCCCTCACTACTCGAAGATAGATTCTATCATCAAATTAGTGCAGATGTACATTGCGCATGGTCATACTTAATCACCCTGTGACCCTGTGACCAGAGGTGTGAGATACTATAATGCAAGAATAATCAGGGGAATATACAATAAGGCATATATCTGAATTAAAAGACATAGTAGCATATGAGTATTAATGCGCTGAGATGTGATCATGAACAGTAGTACTGCGAACCTATCACATGATGGTTAAGGCAGTGTCGATGGTACACAAAATTTCTGTCAGACGGTAGGGGGGAATGGACAGTAATGGTTCATTTCCTGTTACAGTGAATTGTAGCCAACAAGAAGGGGCAATAGTTGTTCTCCATGACGGTATGTAAAAAACAAATCTCCATAAACCATATGCATCAGAATTCAGAGCCATATATATGTACAAAACTGCGTACCTATCACATGATGGTAAGGCAGTATCAGTTCGTAAGTGGTTATGCATTACCAAGAATACCCTAGACTGGTCAAATTGAAAGTTTGAAAATACGAAATTTAGGGTAAGGTAGCAAGCTGAGAGAAAGAGCTGTCATGTTCATTTAGACCACATTGGATAGAGTTGAAAAAGAACATCCATTTGAGTTCTCTGATGTTCAATATAGTTGTGATGTCACCTCCTCTGGGGCCCAGGAAGGCTTTTTCAATCACAATCCATTTCAAGCTTTCCGGAGGGTGTGAAGCTGATCTGAAGTGGTCTACAAGAGGAGCCCCTACCACTTCACATATTATTCTGCTCATGTGTTGTAAGATGCGCTGTTTGATTTTCTGTTGAGTTTGGCCGATGTAAATGAGGTTACACGGACAGGTGATGGTGATTGAAAAAGCCTCCCTGGGCCCCAGAGGAGGTGACATTACAACTATATTGAACATCAGAGAACTCAAATGGATGTTCTTTTTCAACTCTATCCAATGTGGTCTAAATGAACATGACAGCTCTTTCTCTCAGCTTGCTACCTTACCCTAAATTTCGTATTTTCAAACTTTCAATTTGACCTGTCTAGGGTATTCTTGGTAATGCATAACCACTTACGAACTGATACTGCCTTACCATCATGTGATAGGTACACAGTTTTGTACATATATATGGCTCTGAATTCTGATGCATATGGTTTATGGAGATTTGTTTTTTACATACCGTCATGGAGAACAACTATTGCCCCTTCTTGTTGGCTACAATTCACTGTAACAGGAAATGAACCATTACTGTCCATTCCCCCCCTACCGTCTGACAGAAATTTTGTGTACCATCGACACTGCCTTAACCATCATGTGATAGGTTCGCAGTACTACTGTTCATGATCACATCTCAGCGCATTAATACTCATATGCTGCTATGTCTTTTAATTCAGATATATGCCTTATTGTATATTCCCCTGATTATTCTTGCATTATAGTATCTCACACCTCTGGTCACAGGGTCACAGGGTGATTAAGTATGACCATGCGCAATGTACATCTGCACTAATTTGATGATAGAATCTATCTTCGAGTAGTGAGGGCATGTCCATCCCCACACGGACAGATTCCTAGGACTATATCCTTACGTTAACGTCCTTTATGATCCACATTCCCTTTGTGCCTATAACAAGAATTACAATTGATCCGAGTATACTGCACTACTTATGTTAAATCGATTTCGATTTTGAGATACTGATGCATTCTTACCCTCGATCGGGTAACTATGACTACCACCCACTCTTTAGTCTTTCTACACTATCCACTATCATGTGACCCACCCGGTGCCATGACAACCAAGACACCCGGAAGTTCGGCGTTCTCCTCGAGACAGCCGAGAGAGACGCTGCGCTCCAACCAAGCCGCCACAGACCGGTAAGCCTTTCTCCCCACATGGCTCCCGAGATTAACCCTGATCTATGTTTGCGCGCCCCGTCATGGGCCCAACAACTGATGATCCCCCATGTTTCCTTTGTAACAGGTCACGGATTCTGACTAATCCTTTCCTTCTACGGGGACACGGGATTGATTTCCTGCTAATCGGTAAGCGTTACCGATCTCTACCATCATTTATATCTGACCTTGAGTGACTTTAATAATGGCCCACTTTCCATTCTGATATATGTCCTCCTTTACTCAGATAATTGGAGTGGTCCCCCAGCCCAGCACCGGATCGTTTCGTTTTCCATTACCCATGTGGGATATGTACTTTATTTTCACAAGTAAGTTCAGAGATAATTTCTCTCCACCAGCCCTTGATATGAACATACCCTTCATACTGCTAATGGGCACTTAATTTTATTTTCTTTACTTAGGATTGAATGCTCATACCGACCTCAACTAATTAATTTAACCCAGCAACACTGATTATATCAGGTTAGTCTGTTTAACATGTATACCCTTGCGTAACTTATTAAGTACCCAGCTCCGCAAATAATTTACTGATCCTCAATATTTACCCAAATTCAGATTGCCTGCCCCGTCACCCTCTTCCCGTCCTGATGAAGGCCCACCTGCAAGGATTTTAACGCTTCCTGCTTCCCCAGGGTCGAAACGTCGACTTTCTCAGCTCCTACACAGCCTCCTCCTACCCCAATTTTGCACAATATGGACTTTGGGGCATGTGTACTTTGAACTTTCAAGCTGATTCAGTATCTATATGCTGTCCATTTGACATTGAACTTATGATAAATGTCTGAATAATACGTGTTTTTATTGCCACGATTTCCCCTCACACTACCCTCACGACTGCACGTTCCCCCTACCCCCAGGGGCACTAATACAACTGTGTAATGTACATTTGGTTTTGATAACTTTTTCCCTATAATGTGATTAAAACATTATAGATGCACTTATTTGTATTTTCTTTGTCCAAATTCTCTCTATTCATACGTCCTCTTTACTGGGACCCCTTCTTCTTAACGCTAAATACCCAGGTCCCAGTGACTCCTTTGGGTTAACCCTCTCTCTGATACTAGTCTCATTGGTTTCATCAATGCTCAGCGCCAGTCGAGCCTGGCTAGAAGGCTATATAGGTAGGAGTGAGATGCCAATCTCCCACCTGCAGTACAACAATCCTGCTGATCATCTGGCGGTTCTGGGCTATATGCAAAGACTGAAGACACCCTTTAACCCATAGAGTATATTGCGAGGAACAGTTTGGCACTTGTTACCTGTTTTTTTGGAGGATTAAGATGCCAGGCCATTCCCGGCCTCTCTCACAAGGGCAGCCATGACAAATTAGAGCCAGAGCAAGCTGGGTGTCATTTCCGGCTGCCTTAATGGACACAGCAGAGCAGGGGCAGGAAGAATAAGTGTGACTCTATGTGACCAGAAATACCTTCTCCAGTCCTGGGCTTTTCTGGGATGTCTTGTTTTATTTCTGTGTGTTTGTCCAGTTCAATGGGAATATCTCCCAGAATGCACTGCTTTGTTAAATGACAGGGCATGATTTGAAACAGACTGTCACGGGGCATGGAATCATTTAACAAGTGCTGGCATGGCACTCCCACCAGAGCCCTGTAACCCATTTAAGGAATGACAGCTACCGGAGCCTTCCATTCCCCACCACATTATCCGTTGATGCACTCACTCCTTCATTTACCCGTTCACTCACTCGCCTCTCTACCATCCATCCATCCTTACACCTATCGGGCCCTCTATTAATGCACTGAGTCACTCAGTGCACGTGGTGCCCATTGATCCATCTATACCAGTAGTTCCCAAACTTTTTTGACCCATGGCTCCCTTGACCTAATTGGCAGTTGGCCGTGGCTCCCCACCATTTTTTCACTGGTAGCCGGGTGGGGGAGATGTAAGCCCAACCTCGGGAGTACTTCCTGTTGTCTTCCTTAATTTAATTGGGATGCAATCAAGGTATTATAATCATATTTCTAACAAAATAAAAAGATAACATTTGTTTGATAAAAACTTGTTAAGTGAGAAACGATACAATGAGGAAGACGAAAGCAGACGTAGCAGACAATAGGAAAGAGTATATCATATCTCTTCATGTAAGTTTCTTTGCAGAGACGAAAGTAAGAAATATACTTACAGTCCACAATACATCAGTTCATACTTTAAACCTGCCACGCGCGAGCAAGAAGATCGTTTTGTGAAAGTGTTTCAATTTTAGCTTCTTCATCACAAAAATCAATTTTGTAAATGTTGAAAGGCACCTTTTTTCTAGTGAGGGTTAGGGAAGTTGCAAAATAGGTAAGAGATTAATTTGGCTTGGGGGACCAAAATTTGAGAAACATCTTTTTATTAGCATTGAAACAAAAGGTCTTAATTTTGACCTTGGAACCTGCAGTCCTGGGTCCTAGTCCCATTTCTGTGATGTCACCAAAATCAATTGATTGCAGGCAAAATATTTTATTTATTAGTAAATGGAACTGCTAAAATGTGCTTATGAAAAAATCATGTAAGCTAATTACTTGCAGCTGGTGTGCAGTCTAGTAATAGTTGTTTAATAATGGCGATTTTATGTTCATGGTTCATCGTAAGACACTCCAACAGTGCTTCTTCTGGACAGGCACATGACATATATGCATCCTGTTGAACACTGATCAAACTGCACCTTTGCTCATGAAGAAAAAACAGAGTAAACCGCCTCCCCTATTTGTGGCACACAGGTTAATTCATGAACGTTGTGCTATAAGACATAAGTACATGCAAACATTTATTTCATACGATGTAACTGATTACGTGTCATATCATAAACTCATGCCCATAGTAGAAGTATCAACCATAGCAAGGCACAATACTAAATGGAGTGAGATTTGTCACGGCCCTTGGTCATAATTAGCTTTCACTACAAGCCCTTACTTACCGATGGGGGGCTTGGGGGGGGGGCAGCCGACCGCAGGGAGGTCCCCTCCCCCCGGGCTGATGGGGAGGGGCCAGTGGGGGGCGGTGCCTGTGGACCGCCAGCCTTGGGCTTCTTTTGGGCTCCCTTGGTTCCTACTGAGGGAGCCCAGGTATATATTCCCCTGACTCCTCCTCCCGGCCACCATTTTAGGCTGAATGACCTGGTGGCCGGGAGCTCATTAGTTTAATTGGAAAAATTTTGTTGGTTTGTTGTTCTCTTCGTCATGTCAGGAGAAGACTACCGTGTTCTGGAGGCTATCCGTCTCCTTAGTGAAGCTGGGCGTTTGGACCTGGTGTTGGGGGATGTGCCTGGGACTTCGCGTCCTCGGCGGCAGGCCTCAGCACGTGTGGCGGCGGCGGTCGCGGCTTGTGAGTCGCCTAAGAGGTCTCGCTGGGAGGCGGTAAGTGAAAGGGGCCACCCACGCTCTAGGAGAGTAGTCCCTGAAACTGGGGCTCATTCTGAGGGAGGAACGGTTTTCCGCGCGAGGCGGGTTTGGAAGAGGGAGGGGCGTCGGCTCCTCTGGTAACTGAAGGGTTGCCGGTGCGGTCGCTTTCGGTCCCCGCTGCAAGGGGCAAGCGGGCCGGTAAGCGTGGAGGCAGGAAGCGCTCTGCTTCTGCCTCCGTTTTTCCTGACGCGGAGCCGTTGGGCGACGGGCCGGCAGTTGGCGCGCATGCGCACGTCGAAATTCTCGCGCCTCGTGCTGAAGGTGATGGCGGGTTGCCGGCTCCTGGGCCGGATAGCCAGTTTGTTGATTTGACTGGTTTTGGGGCTCAGAGAGTTGTTGAACATGTGATACAATTGGATTCGGGTGCTGGGGCTGGTGGGGATCGTGTTTCGACGCCGGCCCGTGCTCCCGGAGATATTGTGCCTGTCAGTAGTGTTTCTTGTGGTGTGGTGCAGTCAGGGCCTTTGATGTCTGGGTCTGCTTTTGTTCCTTATAGCCCCCTGTTGTTTTCCCCCCTGCCTCAACTCGGGGGGAGGTGCTGTCGGTACTGAGTGGCTCGGTGGGGGAAGGGGAGTGGGCGCAGATGGAGAGGAGGGCAGTTTCACAGGGGCAGGAGGCTGGTCGTGGTCAGTTGAGTGCGCAGCGGGATGTATCTGGGTCAGTTGGAGGGTTCGTTGAGCCTTCGGTGGGTGGTACTGTTCTTTCTTCCCTACAAGAGAGTGGTAGTAGGCAGGTGGGTGCCAGGTCTTGGGAAGGCCTGGATGTTTTCCCTTCTTGGGTTGTGGGGATTCGTGATGCGGCCAGGGCTCCTCCTATTAAGGGGACTGATATGTTGAGTGGTTTTGGGGGTACTTTGAGTTTTCCGGGTTTGCCTGTGGGGGGCAGATCTTTTGGGAGAATGGAGCAGCCTCGGTCTGATACTCAGCGGGAGGGACATGGTGGGCTGGTGTCGGGTCCTGCGTCTAAGATTGTTCAGGAGCTGTTGGACTAGAGTAGTGGTGGAGAAGACGTGGAGCCCTCCGTTTCTCGCCCGGGGTTGCCTGTTCGGTCTGAGGAGACTGTTTCTCGGGAACCTGGTCAGTTACAGTTTCAGGATTCTAGGTTTTGTGTGGCTACTGGTGTTGATAGGTTTGGTCGTTCTGGTAGTAAGGGTCCCGGCACATCAGTTCAGCCTTTTTCTTCACAGTTTGGAGAACGTCGTGGAGCGGCAGACTTGGTAGGGTGGAGCGCGGCCCAGTTACACCGAGGAGAAGGGAGAGTGGAGCCTGGCGCGGCATACCCCGTACCGGCGAGGGATCCCGGCGCGGTCAACGTAGGCAGGTCCGGCGCGACCTCGTTGGCCCCAACGTCTTCTTTTCAAGATCTCGGCGCGGTCAGCAGAAGCAGGGCAGGCGCGTCCTCGCTGGCCCCAACTTCTCTTTCTACAGGTATCGGCGGGGTTGGCAGAAGCAGGCCCGGCGCGTCCTCGCTGGCCCCATTGTCAGGTTCTCTGGATATCGGCGGGGTTGGCAGAAGCAGGGCTGGCGCGTCCTCGCTGGCCCCAAATGTTTCTTCTCATCAAAAAAGGGATTCATCGTTGGATAAGGTGTACAAAACTGGTCAACGTTCGGGGGAGTACAGACGGGTCCAGTCGGCTCCCCCGCCTCAGGTGTCAGTACGGGCTGGTAAGGCCCAGGTTGGTTTCAAAAGTCCGTCAGTGGTATTGGCCCCTCCTAGGTTGGAGGAATCCCTTGTTTTGGATTATGATGAGGAAAGCCCTGAGGAGGGCGAGTTACGTGCTGAGGGTGCACGGGGGGGGGGGGCTCTTTCACGCTTCTGATGATGTTTTACAGGCACCGGTGGTGGTGCGTCCGAAAGCTACAGTTTCCAGACCTACTCGAGAGAGCGGCCCCGCAGTGAGGGTTCCTCGGACGGGTGATGATGTTGAGCATCTGGCATGGAGAGTGAGGCCGGCCCAGCTTCCTTTATTGAATCCAGGTGAGCTTGAGGGGCCGCGGGACAAACCATTGATGGTATCTGTTGGAACTGGGGGTGAGCCTCCTTTGGAGGGTATGGACCTTAAGCTCCACAAAGGTCGTTATGTTAAAGATCAGGGAGTGGGTACAAGTGATGGGGGTGCGGGTTCCAAGGTGGATTCTGGCACTTTAACTGAACCCATGGAGGTAGGTAAAGATCCCCCACACAGTAAGGAGCTTAAAATAAAGAAGTTGCCTTACATGGGCGTCACGAAACCTTTGGGCGCTCATTTAATGTTATCTACTAAGGAAAGGATTTGGAAAGGGGAATATGTTGAATTACTGAAGCTTTTACATAGGGAAGTTAGGTCCAAGGAGGGCTCTAAGGAGGAGGAGTACGAGTTGGCCAAGCGCCCCAAGGTACCTTTGACCATTGAAAATTGGACAGCGGCTTTTCTTATATATGCTAGTGTATATTGTGAGAAATTCCCGGAGCTCTGTGTGGCAATTTTTAAGTATATGGATGTGATCAGGAAGGCACAGATTACTGGCAGTGGTTATGCTTGGTCTCAGTATGATGAGGAATTCCGAGCCCGGATGGCTTGGGATTCTGAAGCAAAATGGGGGGAGTTGGATAATGATTTGTGGCAACACACTATGGGGGCATCTGCTGGTGGAAAGACGATTTTTACAGCCAGCGGATATCCATTACCTTATCGGCCCTTTCAGGGTAAGCCCACTCGGGGAGGGGTGGGTGCAGCAGCGTCAGTCCAATATGCCAATGGGACCTGTTGGGATTTTAACAGAGGTTATTGCCCCAGGGAGTATTGTAAGTTCAGGCATGAGTGCTCCCAATGTGGTAGAACGCACCCTCTGGCAAGGTGTTGGGGGCCCCGTGTTACAGGGGGCAGACAATGGTCACAGCAGCCGGCAAATTCCCCAGGTCCTGCACAGCAACCTCAGCCTAACAGGGGGGGGAAGAACACTTCTGGGGCTGGGCCCAAAGGCTCGTACGCCAGTTAATCATTTTCACTTGGCGGTGGCTTGAAGAGGTTATGGAAATGCTGAGGCTGGTAAGTTATTGTTGGATGGTTTTCAAGAAGGTTTTCGTCTGGGTTATACTGGGCCGCGGTTGCGGCGGTGGTCCAAGAATCTGTTGTCAGCCAATGAACATCCCACTGTGGTACAAGACAAATTGGATAAGGAAGTGCGTGAAGGGAGAATGGCGGGTCCCTTTGATGATTGGCCCTTGGAAAATCTTATTGTTTCCCCAATTGGTGTGGTTCCTAAGAAAGAGCCTGGGCAGTTTCGGTTGATTCAACATTTGTCATGGCCGGAGGGCTCGTCAGTTAACGATTTCATTGATGGCGAAGCTGCTTCAGTATCTTATTCTTCAGTGGATGTGGCCATGGCCCTGGTTGTATCTGCCGGCACTGGTGCGGCGATGGCTAAATGTGATATCAAATCGGCATTTCGTTTGTTGCCAGTACATCCTGGGGATTGGGATCTGTTGGGGATTCAATTCCAGGGGAAGTGGTATGTTGATAAGGCCTTGCCAATGGGTTGTTCCATCTCCTGTGCATTATTTGAGACTTTCAGCACCTTTCTCCAATGGTTTTTCACCAACACTTCAGGACACCAGCTTGTGACCCACTACCTGGATGATTTCTTTTTTGTGGGCGCTCCCAATTCCTCAGCTTGCCAGACTGCTTTGCGAACCTTCCAAACCCTGATGGATTTCTTAGGTGTGCCGTTGGCACCGGAAAAGTCAATGGGCCCCTGCGCGACCATGTCTTTTTTAGGTATCGAGATTGACTCGAATGTCATGGAGGCACGTTTACCAGTGGATAAAAAGACAAAAATGTTGGACCTATTACATGCTATGTTGAACAAGACAAAAGTGACAGTGAAGGAAGTTCAAGTGCTGCTAGGCCATCTTAATTTTGCTTGCAGGGTGGTCAGGGCTGGTAGAACGTTTTGCAGGCGTCTGGGTAGAGCGCTATCTGGTCAGTTTTTACCTCACCATCACGTCCGATTGTCAGCAGGTGTTAAGGAGGATCTGCGGATGTGGGTGGCCTTTTTACACTCGTTCAATGGCATTCCTTTGTACAGAGAAGAAGATTGGGTTTGGGATGTCCAAATTTTTTCAGATGCTGCAGGCGGTGATGGTTTCGGTCTTTACTGGCAAGGCAGATGGTGCGCTGAACAGTGGCCTGCTGCATGGAAGAACGGAGGCAGGAGTATTGCGTTCCTTGAGTTATTCCCTGTGGTGGTTGCTTTGACTTTGTGGGGCCATGAGTTTGCTCACAAGAAAGTGCTGTTTCGAATTGATAATAAAGCTGTGGTGGACATTATCAATCGGCAGTCGGCCAGGGATGCTCAAATTTTGAAGCTCTTGAGGGTCTTTGTGTTGGGGTGCTTGACGTATGACATCAGTTTTAAGGCCTTGCACATTCCTGGGGTGGACAATGACATTGCGGATGCTTTGTCTCGTTCACAGTGGGAGAGATTCCATGGGTTAGCCTCGGAGGCGGACCGGATGCCGACCCCCATGCCAGATCACCTGTGGACTGTAGGCGAGACAGGGTTTTGCAGTTGGTGGTAGGTTCGCTGGCTGTTTCCACTAGGGCAGCGTATGATTTAGCCTGGAAGGAGTTTCTGGAATCTGGGGCCGGCTGGCGCGCTCCGGGTTGGAGGCGATGTGAGGATGTGGTACAGTTCATTCTGCTCTTGATGGACAGGGGTCTGACACGTGTGACAATTGCTGGGAAATTGGCTGGTATAGCGTTCATGGGCAAGTTACTGTGGGGCTATTCTCCTTCAGCGGGGGAGGTGGGTAAGCGCATGTTGGAAGGTTGGTCTAGGGAGAGGGGTCGGGAGCAGTTGGTTCGCCAACCTTTGTCTTGGCAGACTTTAGCACGAGTTTTACAGGTTTTGCCCTCAGTTTGTTTTGACGAGTTTGAGGTTTGTCTTTTTTCCACTCTCATGGTTTGGATGTTTTTTGGTGCTTTCAGGGTTTCCGAGCTGTTAGGATCTAAAGTTGGTCTTGGGGTGGGGTGGGGCAATGTCCGTCTTTTAGAGTCAGGATTGCACATTTGGTTGGCTTGCGCGAAAACGGATCAACATAGCAGAGGGAGGGGCATTTGGCTGGAGGCATCTTCCCCTCTTGAGACGTGTCCTTTGAGGTGGGCTAGGCGTTTGAGGGAATGTTCGGGGGCCGCCATTAAGGGCCCTGTGTTTCATCATCGGGATTGTTCCAGGGTGACTGAGTATCAGCTGCGCATGGTGCTGCGTAAAGCGCTGCGTTTCATTGGCCTGGATGAACGACAGTATGGTACACATTCTTTCAGGATTGGGGCAGCCACGGAAGCTCACAATAGGGGTTGGTCGCAGCAAGACATTATGTCTCTAGGGCGTTGGTCCTCCAACCAGAGCCGGTCCTAGGCCTTCTGAGGCCGTCTGAGGCCCCGGGGGAAAGGGAAGATGTGAGGCCCCTCTAAGTGCCTTACTGCTTGCGCGAGTGCGCTTTTCCCTACTCTGCGGGGTCGGCAGGGGGCCCCCTGAGCGCGAGGCCCTGGGCAGCTGCCCATACCGCCCATGCCTAGGACCGGCCCTGCCTCCAACTGTTTTAGGCGCTATGTGCGGAATGATCCTGTTTCGGCGCCTGCGGATGCTAATTTTTCTTGAATTTGATGCTGCTTTTCTTTTTCAGGTTCGGTGGCTGGCCCCCGATCATCTGTCATGTCAATTTGGATTGTGGGACATTCCTTCATTAGAGGTGCGGAAGCTCAAGCTATACAGAGTTATTTTGGCCCCACACTTGGTTTTAATTCTCGACTGTTTAATGTTGTGTGGAATGGGAAAGGGGGTATGATTTGGAGGGAGCTCATTCCGGCCTTGAATTCCTGGTTGGTGGGGGGTATTTGTCCAGACGTATTGCTTTTGCACCTCGGGGAAAACGATCTTTGTGGGGTGAAGGGGGTGGTTCTCTTGAGAACTATGAAGAAGGATCTTTCCCTCATTCGTCAACAGTGGTCGGGTTGCCATGTTTTATGGACAGAATTGGTCCCCAGAAGAATTTGGAGGGGTGCGCTTAAGCCTAGGGCAGTTGATAAGGCGCGTAGGAAGTTGAACTTGGAAGTTTCCCGTTTTTGTAGAGATCTGGGTTTTGGGCGGGTGTCCCATAAGGACATCCGTTATGACACTCTTGAGTTTTTTCGCGGCGATGGTGTTCATCTGTCTCGTATCGGGATGGATTTGTATTTGTTGGAATTGCGAGAGGTGCTCTCCAGGTGTTTGAAGATTCAGAATTTCCTGGGTTGAGGTCTTTTGGGTACTTTTGTTGGTCAGTTTTGGGGGGCAGAAAGAGAGGAGGGTAATTCCTTCCCCCCCTCTTTTCTGGGTGGCGGAAATTGGGGGTTCTTCGTCAGCAGGGACAGGAAGGTTGTTGGGATTTTGGTAAAATTGGGTTATGGCTGGAAAAGTTTAAATAGTTGTTTCGTGGGGTGGTTACACGGTTTTGGGTAACGTAAGTTGTTGGTGGGCAATTTTTGAAATGTGATGTCATGCTTTTGCTTTGGGGTGATGTTTAAATGATTATGCAGGTTTTTGTATTGTTTGAATTGTAATTATGTTGTGCTGGGTGGGGGCGGGGACTGTGACGTATTAGGGGCGGGCCTGACGTTTGGGGTTGTAAGGTAATATTTTAATTAGTGAGGTCTAGTTTTGTGAGGCGTTTGCCAGGGTTGTATTATTGTGAATATGCACCTGTTTCAATAAAAGCGGCCTTTTGCACACTCTCAATTTGGTCTGGTGTCTGCTCACCCCCCCTCACCCCTCCCTCCCAATTCCCTGGGAAGAGGGTCCCACGAGGCGAGGCACTGGCACTGCACAACACTGCGGGCAGGAACAACGAGACTGAAACGCTCTGAGCTGCGTGGGCAGAGTAATGTGAAGACTACCATCTAAACGCATGTTCAATTGTTCATACAGACGCACGTACAGCAGTGCGCTCTTCGGCCAAAACATTTTTAAGGTGGCATTTCAAACCCTGACCTGCAAGTTTCTGAGGCTCCAATTTCTTCATTGTGCGTGGTGGCGCGGCGCCATGGATTCTAATCACGGCGCACCGGGGTGCCGCGGCGCACAGTTTGGGAAGCACTGATCTATACACACATTCATTCATTCATCCACCAGAGGCGCTCAATCATTCATCCAAACATTGACTTTTTCACGCTTTTACCACTCACTTGCTAATCATGTTGTCAGGGAAGGAGAAAGACTTGTTTCCCAAAGACATTCTATGTCAGTGCTCGTTTTTTCTCTCACTTTCACTGAAATCATAATAACACCAATCGCCTCGAGTGCAATGAGGCTTTCCGCACAGACCTTACCACTGCTGCTAGATAGGTACCAGGGGTCTGAGGCTGCATTCCTAGGAGGTGAGGGAGTTTGTATTCATGAGTGAAGCTCGAGGACTTCCGGGTCTGATGATGATGTCACGCCTCGGGTTGGGGACCGCGAGATGTCACAGCGACTGGGGATCAGAGGCTAGAAGGGAAGTCATGCCTGGAGGCTTTGGACTGAGGGGGTTTCGGGAGGTCCATCCCTGGGGAGGGGCAGGAATCAATGTATTAATGTGCGGGGACGGGCAGTGGGACGGGAAGTGCTTCTACTTGTCAATGAGTGGAATGGCTTTTTTAATCCCGTTACATTTCTGTACAACGGATTTGAAACAGTAGAAAGTGTAAATTGTAAATATTCTTCGAGCAATTCATAAAATTTAAATAGGTAATTTCTCCGCAGGAAGGAGTGGATTAATGGACAGTACTCGAGAGGAGGAGCAGGGCAGACGGGGAGATGTTGTTGTTGCAGTTTTTTATAGCGCTAAATCAACCCGAAGGCATCATAGCGCTACACTTAAGCACCAGTTACATGACAGAGAAACACATTCACTATTAAGCACGGGGAGAGTTGACCAAAACCACAGGACGTTTGAGCCTCCTGCCAGACCCGAACCTCAAGGTCGGCCGCTCTAACCGTTATACCCACCCCCCCCCCCCCCTCCCCCTTCCCCTCTTGGAGACGGTGATGTGGCCTAGTAAAAATCATTTAATTTGTACAATGAAGAAGCGCTGTTTGAGCAAGTGATGAGAATGCGGCCTATGATAAAAAGTTTCATTTATTTTAAATGAAGACTTAGAAAACCCTGCATTTTATATTGATTAGAAAGGCGCGTGCCATCCCATCGGCACCGGAAGCAGAATCCTGTGAATGGAACGTTTATGATGTAACTTCACTGTGATGTCACCAGGCCCAGGGCAAATGCAGGGCAGGGGTGGGGGCGTCTTCCCAGTAAAGTGGAAAGAAGAGACCACTGTTGAGGAAGGGTGTCGGGTAGGGGGGGGGATCTTCTTTCGGGTTCATCGCAGGAGCTTTTGTATTTAAATAGTTTGATTTACTTAACAAATCCCGTAATACCCGTGCCTTGCCAGCTCCCCCGTTAATCTTAAAACACATGGCATCACCCACACAGCAGTGATGTAGGATGACACGCTGAAAAGCCTCCACTGTGACGTGTTCTTGGTATGAGAGGCTGGTAACCAGGCAGCTGCAGCATTGCACTCGGGGACATCGGACGGAGAGGACCGCTGCTGGCGGCTGGAGCTCGGGCAGGGAGAGGGCGAAGCTGCAGGGGCTGAGCAGGCTCCGAAAACGGAGAGGGGCAGAGAGAGAGAGGGGTAGGACGGAATAAGGAGACAAGGTGAGTGAATAAACCAAACTGAAAGCTGAACTTGAAATCAAACTGAAAACTAACTTGAAACTGACTTGAAACTGACTTGAAATTCGAATACCCTTTCCCCTGAAAACCAAGCTGAACTTGAAACTGAATTGAAACTGACTTGAAATTCTAATACCCTTTCCCCTGAAAACCAAACTGAACTTGAAACTGACTTGAAATTCTAATACCCTTTCCCCTGAAAACCAAACTGAACTTGAAACCAAACTTGAAACTGACTTGAAATTCCAATTCCCTTTCCCCTTTTCATCTTCTCTTTTTCCGTCCATTTCATTTAATTTCGTTTCCTTTTCTTTTCTTCTTTTCTCTTTTCCTTTCTCTCATTTCCATTACCTTCCTCCCCCCACACCACCCCTCTCTCTTTCTCTCCTCCTCTTCCTTTCTTTTCTGCGCTTTCCCTCCTGGCCTTCCTTTCCCTCCTGCCATTCCCTGCCCTCCTGTCCTTTCCTGCCCTCCTGCAGTTCCTTGCCCTCCTGTCCTTCCTTTCCCTCGTGCCCTGCATTTCCCTTCTGCTCTGCTTTCCTGGCCTACCCTGTACTCCTGGAGCCCTGACCCCTGTTTTACCTTCCTCCCTTGCCGCTTGCCCTGACCTCCTGCCCTGCCCCCAGCCCCTCGACCTCCTGCCTTGCCCCTCTGCCCTACCACCCATACTGCCCTCCTACCCTGCCTTGCCCCCTGCCCTGCTCTGCCCTCCTCCCCTGCCCTGCTTCCTTGCACTCTGCCCTCTTGTTCTCCCACCCTGCTCCACTGCCCCACCCTTCTCCCTACCCCACTGCCCTCCTGCCCATCCCTCTTGCCTTCCTGCCCCCCTGCCCTCCAATCCTGGCCTCCTTCCCTGTTCTGCCTTGCCATCCTGCCCTACTCTGCCCCACCATGCTCTGCCTTCTCACCCTTTCCTTTCCTTTCCTTTCCTTTCCTTTCCTTTCCTTCCTTTCCTTTCCTTTCTTTTCCCTTTCCTTCATTATGCCTCCTCTTGTATACCCCTCCAAACTAACCCAACCCAACCGCTTCTCTGTCTCCTCCTAAACCCCTTCCCTATTTCCTCCTATAGCTGCTCCTGTCTTTTCCTGTAACCCTTCCCTTCCTCCTCATATACCCCTTACATTCCCTTCCTCCTACTTTACCCCTTCCCTTCCTCCTCCCATAGCCTTTCCCTTCCTCCTGCCATACGTTTCCCTTTCTCCTCCTATACCCCTTCCCTCCCTCCTCCCATATACATTCCCTTTCTCCTCATATACCGCTTCCCTTCCCTGTCTCCTCCTATAACCCTCCTTTCCCTATCTCCTCCTACACCCCTTCCCTTTCCTCCTCTTTCCTGTGTTCCTATGCCCATTCCTTTCCCTGTCCCTCCTATACCCCTCCCCTTGCCTTCCCTGTTTCCTCCTATACCTCTTCCCTGTCTCCTCCTGTACCCTTTCCTTTGCCTTCACTTCCCTGCCACCTCATATACCCCTTATCTTCCATTCCCTGTCTCCTCCTATACCCATGCCCTGTCTCCTCCAATACCCCTTCCCTTCCGCGTCTCCTCCTATACCCCTTCCCTTCCACGTCTCCTCCTATACACCTGCCTTCCCTGTCTCCTCCTCTACCCCTTTCCTTCACTGTCTCCTCCTATACCACTCCCCTGTCCCCTCCTATACCACTTCACTGTCGCCTTTACCCCTTCCCTGTCTCACAGGCCTTCCCTCCCCTTCCTTGTCTCCTCCTATACCCCTCTCCTCTTCTCTTCTCTTTTGTCTTCTCTTCCCGCCCCCTTTCCATTTACCTTTCCTTTCCTTTCCTTTCCTTCCCTTCACAAACACTCAACTTCCCTTCCCTTTACCCTCCGCTCCCATCCCCTTCCCATCTCCCTTTCCTTTCTCTTCCCTTTGCTTTGCCCTTCCCTCCTTTCCTTTGCCCTTTTCCCTTTTTCATATCGCCCTTCCCTTCATTTGCCTTCCCTGCCCTTCCTTTCCCTTTCCTTGTGTCCGCCTATACCCTTCCAACCAACTTTACCTCCTGTTCCTTCTTCCCTTCTCTTCCTTTCCCAGTCTCCTCCTATTACCCTTCAATTCCCTGTCTCCTCCTATACACCTTCCTTATCTCTGTCTATACCCTTTTCCTTCCCTGTCTCATCCTATACCCCACTCTTCCCTTCCCTGTTTCCTCATTCCCCTTCCTTTTTTTCTCCTATACTCCGTCCCTTCCCTGTCTCCTATTCCCCTGCCTTCCCTGTCTCTTCCTCTATCCCTTCCCTCTATCTCTTCCCACACCACTTCCCTGTCTCTACCTATACCCGTCCCTTTCTCCTCTTATACCCCTTCCCTTTTCCCTCCTATACCCCTTCACTTCCCTGTTTCCTCCTATACCCTTTTCTTCCATTCCCTTCCTTCCCTTCCCTGTCTATACCCCTTCCCTTCCCCTTCCCCTTCTCCTCCTATACCCCTTCCCTGTCTCCTCTTATACCCCTTCCCTCCCATGCTTCCTCCTATACCTATTTCCTTCCCTGTCTCCTATGCCTTTCCCCCTTACCTGTTTTGCCTTTCCCCTTCCCTTCTCTTCTCCCTTTACCTTTCCTTCAATGTATCCCTCCACCCCTTCCCTTCCCTCTCCTCTTCCCTTTCCCCACCCCCTTTCCTTTCTCCTTCTCCCTTTGCTTTGCCCTTCCCCCATTTCCCCTTTTCATTTTCCCCTTCCCTGCCCTTCCCTATCCCCGCCTGCACCCTTGCAACCTCCACTTTCCCTCTCTTTCCTTCTTCCTTTCTCTTCCATGTCTCCTCATATAACCCTTCCTTTCCCTGTCTCCTCTCTTTTTCCCCATACTCATAATCTTTTTCCTCCGATACCCCATCCCTTCCCGGTCTCCTTTACCCCTTCCCTGCCTCCTACTATACCCCTCCCCTCTCTTACCTTACCACTATACCCCTTCCCTGCCTCCTCCAATACACCTCCCCTCTCTTACCTGTCTCCTCCTTTATCCCTACCCTTCCCAGTCTCCTCCTATACCCCTTCCCTTCCTTTCCCTGTCTACTCATATACCCCTTCCCTGCGCCTTGCTATACCCCTTCCCTGTCTCCTCCTATACCCTTTCCCATCACTGTCTTCTTCTATACCCCTGCACTTCCCATCTCCTATACCCCTTCGCTTCACTGTCTCCTCCTATACCCCTTCCTTTCCCTGTCTCCTTTTATACCCCTTCCCTTCTTTCCTTCTCCCTTCTTTTCTCTTCCCCTTCTGTTCCCGTTCCCCTCCCCTCTCCTTCCCCTTGCCCCTTCCCCCTTTCCTTTGACCTTTTGCTCTTTTCCTTCCTTTTCTGCTACTCCTTCCTCTTCCCTTTCCTGCCTCCTCTTATACCCCTTCTCTTCCCTTCCCTGTCTCCTCCCATACCCATACCCTTTCCTTCCCTATCTCCTATACCACTTCCCTTTCATATCCTATCTCCTCCTATTCCCCTGCCTTCCCTGTCTCCTTTATTCCTTTCCTTCCCTTCCCTTCCCTGTCTCCTCCTATACCACTCCCCTGTCTCCACATACACCCTCCCTTTCTCCTACTATACCCCTTCCCTTCCTCCCTTCCTCCCTTCCCTTTCTCCTCCTATACCCCTTTCCTTCCCTGTTTCCTCCTATACCTTCCCTTCCATTCCCTTCCCTTCCCTGTCTATACCCATTCCCTTCGCTGTCTCCCCATTACCCCTTCCCTGTCTCCTCCTATATCCCTTCCCCCGTGCGTATCCCTTCCCTTCCTTTCCCTTCTCTTCTCACTTCCTTTACCTTTCCTTTCCTTTATCCAACCCTCCACTCCACTCCCCCCCCCTTCTCCCTTCCCTTTCCCCTCCCTCTTTTCTTTCTCCTTCTCTCTTTGCTCTTTCCCCTTTCCTTTGCCCTTTTCCTCTTTTCATTTTCCACTTCCCTTCCCTTCCCTCCATTTCCCTTCCCTGCCTTTCATTGTCTCTGCCTATACCCTTCCAACCCCCACTTTCCTCCTCTTTCCTTCTTCCATTCTCTTCCCTTCCCTGTTTCCTTCTATACACCTCTCTTTTTCCCCATACCCCTTATCTTTTTACTACTATACCCCATCCCTTACCTGTCTCCTATGCCCCTTCCCTGCCTCCTCCAATGCACCTCCCCTCTCTTACCTATCTCCCCCTGTATCCCTTCCTTTCCCAGTCCCCTCCTATACCCCTTCCCTGTTTTCTCCTATACCCTGTCTGCTCCTATATCCCTTCCCTGCCTCTTCCTATACCCCTTCCCTTCCTTTCTCCTTCTATACCCCTTCCCTTCCCTGTCTCCTCCTATACCCATTCCCTTCCCTGTCTCCTTTATTACCCCTTCACTTCTCTGTCTCCTTATATCCCCTTTCCCTTCACTGTCTTCTCCTTCTATACCCCTTCCCTGTCTCCTTTTATACCCCTTCCCTCTTTCATATATCTCTTCCCTCCCCTTCTGTCTCCAACTGTTCCCCTTTCCTATCTCTGACTTTGCCCCTCCCCTTCCCTCCCTTTCCCTTCTTCCCTTCTCCCTTCTCTTCCCGTCCCATCACGTTCCCTTTCCCTTCCCCTCTCCTTCCCCATTTCCTTTCCCCTTCCCCTTTTCCTTTGCCCTTTCCCCTTTCCTTTGCGCTTTTGCCCTTTTCCCTTTCTGATTCTTCCTCTTCCCTTCCCTGCCTACTCCTATACCCTTCTCTTCCCTTCCCTGTCTCCTCCTGTACCCCTGCCCTTTCCTTCTCTGTGTCCCATACCCCTTCCCTTTCATTCCCTGTATCCTCCAAACTGCTTTACTGTCTACTCCTAAACCCCTTATGTTCCTTCCTATACCCCTTCCCTTCCCTGTCTTCTCCTATACCCCTTCCCTGTCTAAAACTATACCCGTTGCCTGTCTTCTCCTATACCCCTTCACTTTTAATGACTCCTCCTATTCCCCTGCCTTCCCTGCCTCCTCTATCCCTTCCCTGTCTCCTCCCATACCACTCCCCTGTCTCCACCTATACCCTTCACTTTCTCCTCCTATACTCTTTGCCTTCCTCCCTTCCCCTTCTCCTCCTAAACCCCTTCCCTTCCCTGTTTCCTCCTATACGTTTCCCTTCCATTCCCTTCCTTATCTATACCCCTTCCCTATCCATACCCTTTCCCTGTCTACCCATTACTCCTTCCCTGTCTCCTATATCCCTTCCCCCTTGCTTTTTCCCTTCCCTTCTCTTCTCACTTCCTTTACGTTTCCTTTATCCCACTCTCCATTCCCTCCCCCCTTCCCTTTCCCCTCCCTCTTTTTTTCTCCTTCTCTCTTTGCCTTTTCCCCTTTCCTTTGCCCTTTTCCTCTTTTCATTTGCCCCTTCCCTTCCCTTCCCTCCATTTCCCTTCCCTGCCTTTCCTTGTCTCCGCCTATACTCTTCCAACCCCCACTTTCCTCCTCTTTCCTTCTTCCTGTCCCTGTTTCCTCCTATACCCCTCTCTTTCCCCATACCCCTTATCTTTTTCTACTATACCCCATCCCTTACCTGTCTCCTACACCTCTTCCCTGCCTCCTCCAATACACCTCCCCTCTCTTACCTATCTCCTTCCTTTCCCAATCTCCTCCTATACCCTTCCCTGTTTTCTCCTATACCGTGTCTGCTCCTATACCCCTTCCCTGCCTCTTCCTATACCCCTTCCCTCCCTGTCTCCTTCTATACCCCTTCCCTTCCCTGTCGCCTCCTATACCAATTCCCTTCCCTGTTTCCTCCTATACCTCTTCCCTGTCTCCTTTATTACCCCTTCACTTCCCTGTCTCCTTCTATACCCCTTCCCTTCACTGTCTTCTCCTCCTATACCCCTTCCCTGTCTCCTTTTATACCCCTTCCCTCTTTCATATATCACTTCCCTCCCCTTCTGTTTCCAAATGTACCCCTTTCCTATCTCCAACGTTACCCCTTGCCTTCCCTTCTACCCTTCTCCCTTCTCTTCCCTTCCCCTCACGTTCCCTTTTCCTTGCCCTCTACTTCCCCATTTCCTTTCCCCTTCCCCTTTACTTTGCCCTTTCCCCTTTCCTTCGCCCTTTTGCCCTTTTCCCTTTCTGCTTCTCCTTCCTCTTCACTTCCCTGCCTACTCCTATACCCCTTCTCTTCCCTTCCCTGTCTCCTCCTGTACCCCTTCACTTTTCTTCCCTGTGTCCTATACCCCTTCCCTTTCATTCCCTGTCTTCTCCAAACCGCTTTCCTGTCATCTCCTAAACCCCCTCTGTCCCCTCCTATACCCCTTCCCTGTCTACTCCTATACCCCTTCCCTGTATCCTCCTATACCCAGTCCCTGTCTTCTCCTATACCCCTGCCTTCCCTGTCTCCTCTATCCCTTCCCTTTCTCCTCCCATGCTACTCCCCTGTCTCCACCTATACCCTTCACTTTCTCCTCCTATACCCCTTCCCTTCCTCCCTTCCCTTCCCTTTCTCCTCCTAAACCTCTTCCCTTCCCTGTTTCCCCCTATACTTTCCCCTTACATTCCCTTCCTTATCTATACCCCTTCCCTGTCTATACCCCTTCCCCGTCTCCCTATTACCCCTTCCCTGTCTCCTCCTATACCCCTTCCCCCTTGCTTTTTCCCTTACCTTCTCTTCTCACTTCCTTTACCTTACCTTTCCTTTATCCCACCCTCCACTCCCTTCCCTTTCCCCTCCCTCTTTTCTTTCTCCTTCTCTCTTTGCCCGTTCCCCTTTCCTTTGCCCTTTTCCTCTCTTCATTTTCCACTTCCCTTCCCTCCATTTCCCTTCCCTGCCTTTCCTTGTCTCTGCCTATACCCTTCCAACCCCCACTTTCCTCCCTTTGTCATTCTTCCTTTCTCTTCCCTTCCCTGTTTCCTTCTATACCCATCTTTTTCCCATACCTATTATCTTTTCCAACTATACCCCATCCCTTACCTGTCTCCTATACCCTTTCCCTGCCTCCTCCAATACACCTCCCCTCTCTTACCTATCTCCTCCTGTATCCCTTCCTTTCCCAGTCTCCTCCTATACCCCTTCCCTGTTTTCTCCTATACCGTGTCTGCTCCTATACCCCTTCTCTACCTCTTCCTATACCCCTTCCCTCCCTGTCTACTTCAATACCCCTTCCCTTCCTCCTCCTATACCCATTCCCTTCCCTGTCTCCTCCTATACCTCTTCCCTGTCTCCTTTATTACCCCTTCACTTCCCTGTCTCCTTCTATACCCCTTTCCTTCACTGTCGTCTCCTCCTTTACCCCTTCCCTGTCTCCTTTTATACCCCTTCCCTCTTTCATATATCTCTTCCCTCCTCTTCTGTCTCCAACTGTACCCCTTTCCTATCTCCGACTTTACCCCTCGCCTCCCCTTCTTCCCTTCTCCCTTCTCTTCCCTTCCCCTCACGTTGCCTTTCCCTTCCCCTCTCCTTCGCCATTTCCTTTCCCCTTCCCCCTTTCTTTTGCCCTTTCCCCTTTCCGTTGCCCTTTTGCCCTTTTCCCTTTCTGCTTCTCCTTCCTCTTCCCTTCCCTGCCTACTCCTATACTCCTTTCCTTCCCTTCCCTGTCTGCTCCTGTACCCCTGCTCTTTTCTTCCCTGTGTCCTATACCCCTTCCCTTTCATTCCCTTTTTCCTCCAAACCGCTTTCCTGTCTACTCCTAAACCCCTTCTGTGACCTCCTCTACCCCTTCCCTTCCCTGTCTCCTCCTATACCCCTTCACTGTCTCCTATAGCAGTTCCCTGTCTTCTCCTATCCCCTCTCCCTTCCTATTCCCCTGCCTTCCATGTCTCCTCTATCCCTTCCCTGTCTCCTCCCATACCACTCCCGTCTCCACCTATACCCTTCACTTTCTCCTCCTATACCCCTTCCCTTCCCCCCTTCCTCCTCCTAAACGCCTTCCCTTCCCTGCCTCATACGCCTTTCCTCCCCTTACCTGTCTCCTCCTATACCCCTCCCCCTTCCTTTTTCCCTTCCCCCTTCCCTTCTCCCTTCTTTTACCTTTCCTTCCCTTCATCCCCCACCCCTCCACTTCCCTTCCCTTTCCCCTCCCCTTTTTCTTTCTCCTTATCCCTTTGCTTTACCCATTTCCCTTTCCTTTGCCCTTTTCCCCTTTTCAATTTCTCCTTCCCTTCCTTTCCTTGCCCTTCCCTGTCTCTGCCTATATCTTTCCAACACCCACTTTCCCTCTCTTTCCTTCTTCCTTTTTCTTCCCTTCCCTACCTCCCCATGTTACCCTTCCCTTCCCTGTCTTCTTCTTTATCCTTCTCTTTTCCCCATACCCCTTATCTTTTTCCTCCTATACCCCATTCCTTCCCTGTCTCATATACCCCTTCCCTGCCTCCTCCTATACCCCTTCCCTCTCTTAACTGTCTCCTATGCCCCTTCCCTGCCTCCTCCCCTCTCTTACCTGTCTCCTCATTTATCCCTTCCCAGTCTCCTATACCCCTTCCCTGTTTTCTCCTATACCCCTTCCCTTCCATTCCCTACCCGCTCCTATATCCCTTCCCTGTCTCCTTCTATACCCCTTCACTTCCCTGTCTCCTTCTATACCCCTTCCCTTCACTGTTTCCTCATCCTATACCCCTTCCCTGTCTCCAACTATACCCCTTCCCTGTCCTACTTTACCCATCCTCTTCCATTCTTCCCCCTTCCCTTCTTCTCTTCTCCCTTCCTCCTTCCCTTTCATACTCCGTCTGTTCCCTTTCCTCCCCCTTTTCCATTCCTTCCCCTTTCCCCTTTTCCTTTTTCCCTTCCTTTCCCTGTCTCCTCCTATACCTCTTTCCTGTCTCCTCCTGTCCCCTTTCCCTTCCCTGCATCTTCCTATACCCCTTCTCTTCACTGTCTCCCCATACCTCTGCCCTTTCCTTCCCTGTCTCCTATATCCCTTCCCTTCCCTGTCTACTATACCTCTTCCATGTCTCCTCCTATACCCCTGCCTTTCCTGTCTCCTCCTCTACCCCTATCCTTCCCTGTCTCCTATACCCCTTCCCATCTCCTTCTATACCCCATTCACTTCCCTGTCTCCTTCTATACCCCTTCCCTTCACTGTCTCCTCTTATACCCCTTCCTTTCCGTCTCCTTTTATACCCCTCCCCTTCTTCCCTTCTCCCTTCTTTTCCCTTCCCCTCCCCCTCCCCTCCCCTCTCCTTCCCCATTTCCCCTCCCCTCTCCTTCCCCATTTCCTTTCCCCTTCCCCCTTTCCTTCGCCTTTCCCCTTTCCTTTGCCCTTTTCCTTTTCTGCTTCTCCTTCCTCTTCCCTTCCTCCTCTTATACCCCTTCTCTTCCCTCCCCTGTCTTCTCCTATACCCCTGCCCGTTCTTTCCATGTGTCCTGTACCCCTTCCCTTTCTTACCCTGTCTCCTCCTATACCCCTTCCCTTCCCTATCTCCACCTATACCCCTGCCCTTCCCTTCCATGTCTCCTCCTATACCCCTTCCCTTCCCTGTCTCATATGCCTTTCCTCCCCTTACCTGTCTCCTCCTATACCCCCTTCCCTTCTCCCTTCCTTTACCTTTCCTTCCCTTCATCCCTCCCCTCCCCTCCACCCCCTCTCCTATCCCCTTCACTTTCCCCTCCCCCTTTCTTTTCTCATCCTCTCTGTGCTGTGCCCTTTCCCCTTTCCTTTGCTCGTTTCCCCTTTTTATTTTCCCCTTCTCTTCATTTCCTTTCCTTGCCCTCCCCTGTCTCTGCCTATATCCTAACAACCCCCACGTTCCCTCTCTTTCCTTCTTTCTTGCTCTTCCCTTCCCTGTCTCCTCATATTACCTTTCCCTTCCCTGTCTCCTTCTATATCCTTCTCTTTTTCCCATACCCCTTCTCTTTTTCCCCCTATACCCCATTCCTTCCCTGTCTCCTATACCCATTCCCTGCCTCCTCCTATACTCCTTCCCTCCCTTGCCTGTCTCCTCTGCCCCTTCCCTGCCTCCCCCAATACACCTCCCCTCTCTTACCTGTCTCCTCCTTTAACCCTTCCCAGTCTCCTCCTATACCCCTTCCCTGTTTTCTCCTATACCCCTTCCCTTTCATTCCTTACCCTGACTGCTCCTATACCCCTTACCTTCCCTACCTCTTCATGTACCCCTCCCCTGTCTCCTCCTATACCCCTCCCTTCCCTGTCTCCTATGCCCCCCTTCCCTTCCGTCTCCTTCTATACCCTTCACTTCCCTGCCTCCTTCTATACACCTTCCCTTCACTGTTTCCTCCTCCTATATCCCTTCCCTGTCTCCAACTATACCCCTTCATTGTCTCCTACTTTACCCATCCTCTTCCATTCTCCCCCCCCCTTCTTCCCTTCTCCCTTCCCTTTCATTCCGTCTGTTCCCTTTCCTCCCCCGTTTCTTTCTCTTCCCTTTCCTCTTTTCCCTTTCCCCTTCCCTTCCCTGTCTTTTCCTATACCTCTTCCCTGTCTCCTCCTGTACCTTTTCCCTTCCCTGCCTCTTCATATAACCCTTCCCTGTCTCCCCCATGCCCCTGCCCTTTCCTTCCCTGCCTCCTATATCCCTTCCCTGTCTTCTCCTATTCTGCTTCCATGTCTCTTCCTATACCCCTGCCTTTCCTGTCTCCTCCTCTACCCCATCCTTCCCGGTCACCTCCTATACCACTCCCCTATCTCCTATACTGTTTCCCTTCCCTGTCACCTCCTGTATTCCTTCCCTTCCCTGTCCCCTCATACCTCTTCACTTCCCTTCCCTGTCTCCTCATATACCCCTCACCCCTTCCCTTCTACTTCCCCCTTCCCTTCACTTCTCTTCTTTTCTCTTCCTTTCCCTTCCCCTTTTTGTTTACGTTTCCTTCCCTTCATCTCCTCCCCTCCCCTTCCCCCTAACCTTCCCCTCCCCTTCCCTTATCCCTTTCCTTTTCCCCCTTTCCTTTGTCCCTTTCTTTTTCCCTTTTCATTTTCCCCTTCCCTTCCTTCCCCTTTCCTGTCTCTACCTATACCCTTCCAATCCCCACTTTCCCTCCCTTTCCTTCTTCCCTTCTCTTCCCTCTCTCCTCCTATTACCCTTTCCCCTTTCTTCCCTGACTCCTCCTATGCCCCTCTCGTCCCTTCCCTATCTCCTCCTATATCCCTCTCCCCTTTTCCCTATGCCCTTTCACTTTTTCCTCCTAAACCCGTCCTCCCCATCTCCTATACCCCTTTTATGCCTCCTCCTATACCCATCCCCTGTCTCCTCCTATATCCCTCTCTTCCCTTCCCTTTCCCCATCCCCTTTTTCCTTCTAAACCCGTCTTTCCGTCTCCTTTACCCCTTCCTTGCCTCCTCCTATGCTTCTCCCCTTCCCTGTCTCCTTCTGTATCTCTTCCCTTCCAAGTCTCCTCCTAATCATCTTCCCCTATACCCCTTCCGTGTGTTCTCCTATACCCATTCCCTTCCCTGTCTCCTCCTATACCCCTTCCCTGCATTTTCCTATACCTCTTCCCTTCCCTGTCTCCCATGCCCATTCCCTGCCTCCTCCTATCCTCCTTCCCTTCCCTTAACTGTCTCCTCCTGTACCCCTTCCCTTCCCTGTCTAATCCTATACCCCTTCTCTGTTTCCTTCTATACCCCCACCCTTCACTGTCTCCTTTTATACCCCTTATCTTCCCTGTCTCCTCCTATATCCCTTCCCACCTCTTTTGTCTCCTCCTATACACCTTCCTTGTCTCATACTTTACCTCTCCATTCCCTTCTCCCCTCCCTCTTATATTCCATTCCATATTTCCTTAACCTTTCTCCTCCCCTTTCTGTACCCCTTTTTTCCCTCCCCCTTTCCTCCTTCCCATTTCCTTTCCCCTTCTCCCTTTCCTTTGCGCTTTTGCCCTTTCCCTTCCCTGCCCTTCCCTGTCTCCGCCTTTACCCTTCCAACCCCAACTTTCCATCCCTTTTCTTCTTCCCTTCCCTTCCCCTCCTTTCCTTTTTCTTTCCTTTCAGTCCATTCCCTTCCTTTCCCTGTCCTCTGTCCTATCCCCTTCCAACCCCTCCTATCCTAATCCCTTTCCTTCCAGTTTCTCTCCTTTCCTAACCTTCCCCTTCCCTCCCCTTTCCTATGCTTCCGCTTCTCTTTCTTTCCCCTCCCTGTTTCACTTCCTCTTCCCTTTTTGCCCTTTCCCCCTCCCCTTCCCTTCCTGTCCCTCCTCTTCTCTTTTCTTGCTTTCCTTCCCTTCTTTTTCCATTCTTTCTCTCTCCTCCTATACCCTTCCTTTCTATCTTCTTACCGATCTCTATCTTCAGTCCTATACCCTTCTAACTCCACCCATCCCCTTCTACTGTCCTGTGCCCTTCCCTGTCTCTCTCTCTCTATATATATATATATATCACTTTTTTTTAATCAACCTAAAACCCTAAGATAACCCATACCACCCCAATACCCATACCCCCTTAAATTGCTAAAATACCCTTACCACCCCAATACCCAGCATAAATTACCTATAGCACTCCAAAACCCATAACGAACCCCTAAATTACCCTTGACACTCCAAAACCCATACCCCCTGAACTTTAAAATAACCCCAGGCACCCCAAAACTCATAGCTACCCTGAACCCTAAAATTACCCTCAGCACCTCAAAACCCATACCCACCCTAAAACCTAAAATGTTCCTTGGCACCCCAAAACCCATACCCACCCTGAACCCTAAAATTACCATTTGCACCCCAAAACCAATACCTAAAATGACCCTTGGCATGCCGAAACTCATACATCCCATAACCCAAAAAGTACCCTTAGCACCCCAAAACCAATACCTACAATTAACCCTAAAATTACCTTTGGCACCCCAAAACCCACACCCACCGTGAGCCCTAAAATTACCAGTGGCACCCTAAAACCCATACCCAACCGTAACCCTAGAATTACCTTTGGCACCCCAAAACCCACACCCAACCTGAACCCCAAAATGACCCTTGGCACCCCAAAACCCATACACTTTCTCAACCCTAAAATGACCCTTAGCACCCCAAAATTCATACCTACCATGAACCCTAAAACTATCCATAGCACCCCAAAACCCATACCCACCCTGAACCCTAAAATTACCCTTCGCACCCCAAAACCCATACCCCCATAACCCCAAAAATAATCTTGGCACACCCTACCTACAATGCACCCTTAAATTACACTTAGCAGACCAAAACCCATACCCAAACTGAAACCAAAAACTACCCTTGGCACGCCAAAACCCATAACCACCCTGAACCCTAAAATTACCCTTTGCACCCCAAAACCAATACCTAAAATTACCGGTGGCAGCCATACCATACAAACCATACCCTCCATAACCCCAAAAATAACCTTGTAACCTTGGCACCCCAAAACCCATACCTAAAAGGAACCCTAAAATTACCCTTAGCACCCTAAAACCCATACTCACTCTGAACCCTAAAACTACCTTTCGCTCCCCAAAACCCCTACCTACCCTGAACTTTAAAATTACCCTTGGTACCCCAAAACCCATACCGACCCCAAGCCCTAAAATTACCCTTGGGACCCCAAAACCAACACCCAACCTGAACCCTTAAATTATCCTCGACACCCCAAAACCCACACCCACGCTGAAACCTAAAATTACCCTTGGCACCCCAAAACCCATACCCACCCTAAGCCCTAAAATTACCCTTGGCACCCCAAAACCCACACCCACCCAGAACCCTACAATTACCCTTGGCACCCCAAAACCCATACACACCCTGAACCCTAAAATTACCATTGATACCCAAAAACACATACCCATGCTCAACCCTAAAATGACCCTTAGCACCCCAAAACCCAAACCCACCCTGAACCCTAAAATTAACCTTGGAACCCCAAAACCCATACCCACCCTGAACCCTAAAATTACCCATAGCACCCCAAAACCCATACTTAATCTGAACCCTAAAACTACCCCTGACTCCCCAAAACCCACGCCCACCACGAAGACTAAAATTACTATTGGTTCACGAAAACCCATCCCATACTGAAAATTAAAATTACCCTTGGCACCCCAAAACCCACACTGAACCCTAAAATCACCTGTTACCCCAAAACCCATACCCACCCTGAGCCCTAAAATTACCCTTGACACCCTAAAACCCATACCCACCCTGAAACCTAAGGTTACCTATGGCACCCCAAAACCCACACCCGCCCTAAACCCCAAAATTACCCTCGGCACCCCAAAACCCATACCCACCCTGAACCCCAAAATTACCCTTGGCACCCCAAAACCCATACCCAGGCTCAACCCTAAAATTACCTTTAGCACCCCAAAACCCATACCCACCCTGAACCCTAAAATTACTATTGGCGCCCCAAAACCCATACCTACAATAAACCCAAAAATTCGCCTTAGCAACCCAAAACGAATACTCACTCTGAACCCTAAAACTACCCTTGGCTCCCTAAAACCGAAGTCTACCCTGAACTCTAAAGTTACCCTTGGCTCAGCCAAAACCCATCCCATACTGAACCCTAAAATTGCCCTTAGTGCCCCAAAACCCACACCCCCCGAACCCTTAAATTATCCTTGGCACCCCAAAACCCACATCCATCCTGAACCCTAAAATTACCCTTAGCACCCCAAAACCCATACCCATCCTGAGCCCCAAAATGACGATTGGCACGCTATAACCCATACCCACCCTGAACCCTAGAATTACCCCTGGCACCCCCAAACCCACACCCACCCTGAACCCCAAAATTTCCCTTGGCACCCCAAAACTCATACCCACCCTGAACCCCAAAATGACCTTTAGCACCCCAAAACCCATACCTACCCTGAACTCTAAAATTACTTTTAGCACCCCAAAAAACACCCCCAAAAAAACCTTGGCACCCCATACCAAATGTACCCTAAAATTACCCTTAGCACCCCAAAACCCATACCCACCCTGAAACCTAAAATTATCCTTGGCACGCCAAAACCCATAACTACCCTGAAGCTTAAAATTACCCTTTGCACCCCAAAACCAATACCTAAAATTATCTGTGGCACCCCAAAACCTATATCCCCATACCCCAAAAATAACCTTAACACCCCAAAACCCACACCCACCCTGGACCCTACAATTACCCATAGCACCCCAAAACCCATAACCCCATAAAACCTTGGCACCCCATACCTACAATGTACCCTAAAATGACCCTTAGCACCCCAAAACCCATACCCACCCTGAAACCTAAGTTTACCCCTGGCACCCCAAAACCCATTACTACCCTGAACCCTAAAATGACCCTTTGGACCCCAAAACCAATACCTAAAATTACCCGTGGCACCCCAACACCTATATCCCCCATACCCCAAAAATAACCTTGACACCCCTAAACCCATACCTACAAAGAACCCTGAAATTACCATTGGCATACTAAACCCTTACCTACTCTGAACGCTAAGATTACCCTTGCACCCCAAAACCAACACCCACCCTGAACCCCAAAATTACCCTTTGCACCCCAAAATTCATACCCATACTGAACCCTAAAATTACCCTTGGCACCCCAAAACCCACACCCACCCTGAACCCTAAAATCACCCATGGCACCCCAAAACCCATACCCACACTGAACTTTAAAACGACCCTTGGTATCCCTAAACCCATACCCACCCTGAGCCCTAAAATTACCCTTGCTACCTCAAAACCCACCCTGAACCCTCAAATTATCCTCGACACCCTAAAACCCATACCCACCCTGAACCCTAAGGTTACCCTTGGCACCCCTAAACCCACACATGCTCTGAACCCCCAAATTACCCTGAGCACCCCAAAAACCATACCCACCCTGAACACTACTGTTACCCTTGGCACCCCTAAACCCACACCCTCCCGGAACCCCAAAATTACCCTTGGCACCCTAAAACCCATACCCACCCTGAACCCCAAAATTGCCCTTGCACTACAAAACCTATACCCAGGCTCAACCCTAAAATGACCCTTCGCACCCAAAAACCCATACCCACCCTGAACCCTAAAATTAACCTTGGCAGCCCAAAATCTATACCCACCCTGACCCCTAAGGTTACCCTTGGCACCCCTAAACCCACACCCACCCTGAACCCCAAAATTACCCTTGGAACCCCAAAACCCATACCCACCCTGAACCCCCAAATTACCCTTGCACTACAAAAGCCATACCCAGGCTCAACCCTAAAATGATCCTTAGCACCTCAAAACCCATACTCACTCTGAACCCTAAAACTACCCTTGGCTCCCTAAAACCGATGTCTACCCTGAACTCTAAAGTTACCCTTGGCTCAGCCAAAACCCATCCCATACTGAACCCTAAAATTGCCCTTAGCGCTCCAAAACCCACACCCCCCGAACCCTTAAATTATCCTTGGCACCCCAAAACCCACATCCATCATGAACTCTAAAATTACCCTTAGCACCCCAAAACCCATACCCATCCTGAGCCCTAAAATGACGATTGGCACGCTATAACCCATACCCACCCTGAAACCTAGAATTACCCCTGGCACCCCCAAACCCACACCCGCCCTGAACCCCAAAATTTCCCTTGGCAGCCCAAAACTCATACCCACCCTGAACCCCAAAATGACCTTTAGCACCCCAAAACCCATACCTACCCTGAACCCTAAAATTACCCTTAGCACCCCGAATCCCATACCCACCCTGAACCCTAAAATTACTTTTAGCACCCCAAAAAACACCCCCAAAAAAACCTTGGCACCCCATACCAAATGTACCCTAAAATTACCCTTAGCACCCCAAAACCCATACCCACCCTGAAACCTAAAATTATCCTTGGTGCGCCAAACCCCATAACTACCCTGAAGCTTAAAATTACCCTTTGCACCCCAATACCAATACTTAAAATTATCTGTGGCACCCCAAAACCCATATTCCCATACCCCAAAAATAACCTTGACACCCCAAAACCCATACCTACAATGAACTCGAAAATTAAAGTATCTCAACACCCCAAAACCCACACCCACCCTGGACCCTACAATTACCCATAGCACCCCAAAACCCATAACCCCATAAAACCTTGGCACCCCATACCTACAATGTACCCTAAAATGACTATTAGCACCCCAAAACCCATACCCACCCTGAAACCTAAAATTACCCCTGGCACCCCAAAACCCATTACTACCCTGAACCCTAAAATGACCCTCTGGACCCCAAAACCAATACCTAAAATTACCCGTGGCACCCCAAAACCTATATCCCCATACCCCAAAAATAACCTTGACACCCCTAAACCCATACCTACAAAGAACCTTGAAATTACCATTGGCATACTAAACCCTTACCTACCCTGAACCCTAAGATTACCCTTGCACCCCAAAATCAACACCCACCCTGAACCCCAAAATTACCCTTGGCACCTCAAAATTCATACCCACCCTGAACCCCAAAATTACCCTTGACACCCCAAAACCCATACCCAGGCTCAACCCTAAAATGACCCTTAGCACCCCAAAACCCATACCCACACTGAACCCTAAAATTAACTTTGGCACCCCAAAACCCATACCCACCCCAAACCCTAAAAGTACCCTAAGCACCCAAAAACCCAAACTCACTCTGAACCCTAAAACTACCCTTGGCTCCCCAAAACCCATGCCCACCCTGAACTCTAAAATTTCCCTTGGCTCGCCAAAACCAATCCCATACTGAACCCTAAAATTACCCTTGGCACCCCAAAACCCACACACACCCTGAACCTTAAATTCAACCTTGTCACCCAAAACCAAATACCCACCCTGAACACTAAAAAAAACACGTGCCACCCCAAAACCCATACCTACCCTGAACCCTAAAATTACCCTTGGCATCCCAAAACCCACACCCACCCTGGACCTTAAAATAACCTTTTACAGTCCAAAACCCATACCCACCATAAACCCCAAAATTATCCTTCGCACCATAGAGACCCACACCTCCCCTAACCCTAAAACTTCCCTTGGCGCACATAAACCCATACCTACCTGATCCCTAAAATTACCCTTTGCACCCTAAAACCCATACCCACACTGAACCCTAAAATTACACTTGTCACTCCAAAATCCATACCCACCATCAAATCTCAAATTACCCTTTGCACCCCAAAACGCATACATAAAATTACCATTAGCACCCCATTCATGTTATAAATATTATATTTAGATGCAAATGGATGTTTATATTCCTTGCAATGCGTTTGTTTATTATGTATGAAAAATACGTTTAATAAAAAATTTGAACACTAAAAAATGAATGTCTTGTTAAAGGGTTGGATGTTTTGTGTTTTTCATGCTCAGTTCAGTCTGCTGTATCTTTGAGCTAGCGGAAATGGAAGAGAAGGAAAAGTAGAATTAGGGATGGGAGGGAAGGGGAAATGAGGGAAGGTCAGGGAGGGGGAACACGAGATAGTGAAGGTGGGCAGGAGAGAGGGCGAAAGGGAAGGGAAGGTATAAAAAGGGGGAAAAGAGTTGGGGAGAGGAGAGCGCGAATAAAGGTAAAGGGTGGGGAAGGAGACAGGCGATGGAGGGGAAGGGGTAAGGTATCTTCTCCCGTTTACTTTCCCCTGCATCCCTTCTCCCCTGCTCTTCTCTCCTATCGGCTCTCCTCACCTTCCCTCATTTTTCTTCCTGCCCTTTTTCTTTCTACTCTATCCCTTCCATATCTTTCCTCCCTACCCTTGCCTACCTCCTTTGCTTCCCTATCACTCCTCTCCTCTGCCCTTCCCTTCCTTTCCCTTCCCATTGTTTCATTTTCCTTCCCTAACTTCTTTCCTTTTCTGTCTTTTCTCTCCCCTACTGTTCCCTTCCCCTAACTTCCATTACCTCCCTCGACTATCTCTCCTCTACTCGAGCCTTCCCTCAAGTACCCTCCCCTCCCCTTTCACTCACTCTTCCCTAGCTCTTCTTTTCTCTGCCCTTCCCTCCCCTTCCCCATTTTCTCATACCTCCTTTTCCTTTCACTTCACTTTTCTTTTTTACCATTTCTTTCCTCTCCAAACTCTTTCCGTCCCCACCTCCTCATTCTCCCATTCCCCTCCATTCCCTATCTCTCCACTCTCCCCTTCACTTCCTTCCCTATCTATTCTCTCCCCGTCCCGCCTGATACAACCCTTTCCTTGCTTTCCTTTCCCTTCCCATTAGTTTCATTATCTCTTCTATCCCCTCCGCTTCTCTTTCCCTTCCCTTTTCTTTTCTTCTTTCCCTTCCTTTCTTTGCCAATGTCTTTCCCCATCTACCCTTTCCAGGCTTTTTAGCTATAGTTCCACCCTTTCCTCTTCTCTTCCCTTCCCTTCCCTCCCCTTCCTATCTGTACACTCTTCTTTCTCCCAAACCTTTCCTTCTCCGCCACTCCCTGTCCTCTCCTCTTCTCTCCCCCTCTCCTTTCCTCTCCTCCTTTCTCCTCTTCTCTGTTCTCCTCTCTTTTCCTTTACTCTTCCCTTCCATTCCTTTCCCCTTCATTTCTCTTACTTACTTCCCTAACTCTTCCTTTCCCTTTCCTAGTTGCTCTCTCCCCTTTACCTCCCTTCCCTATCTCTCCACACTTCTCATCTCCTCAGCGTCTCTTCCTCTTTACACACACTTTTCTTGACGTTCCACCCTCCCCTCACCTTCTTTCCCTTTCCCAGTCACTTAATTTTGCTACCTCTCCTCTCCCCTCCTACATTTACTTCCCTTTTATAATATCCTTCCCTACCCTTCCCTGTCTCTCCCCCAAACCTCTCCCTCCATTCCTTTCATTCTTCCCTATCACCTCTAGTATTACCCTATTATCCTCAATTTCATTCTCTTCCTTTCCCATTTCTCCACTTTCCTGCCTTGCCTTCTCCTCCCATCCGCTCTCCTCACCTTTCCTTGCCTTTAACTCCCCTCTTCCGTTCTCTTCTAGTTCCTCTGTTTCCCTTCCTATCTACTCCCCTTCCTTCCCTTGCCTTTACTCATCTCCCCTTCCATCTCCTCCCCATCTCTTCTCTCCGTTTTCTTTTCCTCCTCATGCCTTCTCTCCCCTTTGTCTCTTCTAATCCCTTCCCTCTTCCCATTCCTTTCCCTCTCTTTTTTCTCCTCACTTCCATCCTTAATTTCTCCCCCCTTGTTCCCCTCCACTCCCAACTTTTCTACCTATTCCTTCCATTGTATCTCCTTCCCTCTTCTCCTCCCCTTCCTGCCTTCACTTCCCATTTCCCTTACACTCCTTTACCTTAGCTTTTTCTACTTTCCTGTCTAACCCTCCCTTCCCCTCCCTCTCTACTTCTATTCCCTTCCCTCTTCCCTTCAATTCCCTTTGGTTCTCTTCCTTACTTATCTAGCTCTCCTCCCCCCTTTCCTTTCACTTCCCCTACCTTCCTTCCCTATTTTAGCTCTCCCTTTCACTTACCTTACCTATCTCTCCACTCTTCTCTTCTCATATCCACTCTCCTCAGCTTTCCCCTTTCCATGCACTTTCGGGAAAGTGCATGGAAAGGGGAAAGCTGAGGAGAGTGGATATGAGAAGAGAAGAGTGGAGAGATAGGTAAGGTAAGTGAAAGGGAGAGCTAAAATAGGGAAGGAAGGTAGGGGAAGTGAAAGGAAAGGGGGGAGGAGAGATAGATAAGTAAGGAAGAGAACCAAAGGGAATTGAAGGGAAGGGAATAGAAGTAGAGAGGGAGGGGAAGGGAGGGTTAGACGGGAAAGTAGAAAAAGCTAAGGGAAAGGAGTGTAAGGGAAATGGGAAGTGAAGGCAGGAAGGGGAGGAGAAGAGGGAAGGAGATACAATGGAAGGAATAGGTAGAAAAGTTGGGAGTGGAGGGGAACAAGGGGGAGAGAAATTAAGGATGGAAGTGAGGAGAAAAAAGAGAGAGAAAGGAATGGGAAGAGGGAAGGGATTAGAAGAGACAAAGGGGAGAGAAGGCATGAGGAGGAAAAGAAAAGGGAGAGAAGAGATGGGGAGGAGATGGAAGGGGATATGAGAAAAGGCAAGGGAAGGAAGGGGAAAAGATAGGAAGGGAAACAGAGGAACTAGAAGAGAACGGAAGAGGGGAGTTAAAGGCAAGGAAAGGTGAGGAGAGCGGATGGGAGGAGAAGGCAAGGCAGGAAAGTTGAGAAATGGGAAAGGAAGAGAATGGAATTGAGGATAATAGGGTAATACTAGAGGTGATAGTGAAGAATGAAAGGAATGGAGGGAGAGGTTTGGGGGAGAGACAGGGAAGGGTAGGGAAGGATATTATAAAAGGGAAGTAAATGTAGGAGGGGAGAGGAGAGGTAGCAAAATAATTAAGTGACTGGGAAAGGGAAAGAAGGTGAGGGGAGGGTGGAACGTCATGAAAAGTGTATGTAAAGAGGAAGAGACGCTGAGGAGATGAGAAGTGTGGAGAGATAGGGAAGGGAGGTAAAGGGGAGAGAGCAACTAGGAAAGGGAAAGGAAGAGTTAGGGAAGTAAGGAAGAGAAATGAAGGGGAAAGGAATGGAGGGGAAGAGTAAAGGAAAAGAGAGAGGAGAACAGAGAAGAGGAGAGGAGAAAGGAGGAGAGGAAAGGAGAGGGGGAGAGAAGAGGAGAGGACAGGGAGTGGCAGAGAAGGAAAGGTTTGGGAAAAAGAGGAGTGTACAGATGGGAAGGGGAGGGAAGAGAAGAGAAGAGGAAAGGGTGGAACGATAGCTAAAAAGCCTGGAAAGGGTAGATGGGGAAAGACATTGGCAAAGAAAGGAAGGGAAAGAAGAAAAGAAAGGGAAGGGAAAGAGAAGCGGAGGGGATAGAAGAGATAATGAAACTAATGGGAAGGGAAAGGAAAGCAAGGAAAGGGTTGTATCAGGCGGGACGGGGAGAGAATAGATAGGGAAGGAAGTGAAGGGGAGAGTGGAGAGATAGGGAATGGAGGGGAATGGGAGAATGAGGAGGGTGGGGACGGAAAGAGTTTGGAGAGGAAAGAAATGGTAAAAAAGAAAAGTGAAGTGAAAGGAAAAGGAGGTATGAGAAGATGGGGAAGGGGAGGGAAGGGCAGAGAAAAGTAGAGATAGGGAAGAGGGAGTGAAAGGGGAGGGGAGGGTACTTGAGGGAAGGCTCGAGTAGAGGAGAGATAGTCGAGGGAGGTAATGGAAGTTAGGGGAAGGGAACAGTAGGGGAGAGAAAAGACAGAAAAGGAAAGAAGTTAGGGAAGGAAAATGAAACAATGGGAAGGGAAAGGAAGGGAAGGGCAGAGGAGAGGAGTGATGGGGAAGCAAAGGAGGGAGGCAAGGGTAGGGAGGAAAGATATGGAAGGGATAGAGTAGAAAGAAAAAGGGCAGGAAGAAAAATTAGGGAAGGTGAGGAGAGCCGATAGGAGAGAAGAGCAGGAGAGAAGGGATGCAGGGGAAAGTAAACGGGAGAAGATAGGAGACATAGCTAAGGGGATAGAGAAGACAAGGGAGGGAAGGAGAGATATGGGGACGCGAACAGGAAAGATAGAGAAGAGAAGAAAAGGGGATAGTGGACGGGAAGGTTAGGAGAGCAGATGGGAGAGGAGAGGCAATGAGGGAAATAGATAAAAGGGAAGAGGAAAGGAAAGGAAAGGAGAGGATACATAAGCAGTGGAAGAGAAGGAAAGGGTTAGAAGGGAGAGGAGCTATACGGAAGGGACAGGAAAGGGAAGGGAAGAGGAATGGAAAGGAATGTGAAGCGTAGGGGAGACAAGGAAATGGAAGATGCAGGGAGGGGATAGGGATTAAGAAATGGGGAGTGAGGTGAAGGAAAGGGGAGAGTTGAGACAGCGAAGGTACGTGATGGGAAAGAGAGCGGAGGAAGGGTAGAGAATGGGATATGATACAAAAATTGGGGTAGCAAGGAAGGAAAGGGGGATGGTGGGAAGGCGAGGGGAGTAAAGGGAAGGGCAAAGAAAAGCAGAGACAGAAGGAAGGGAAAGGACATGGGAGGGAATGGAAAGGGAAGGTTAAGGGAGAGATATCGAAGGGAGGGGTAGGGGGATGAAAGGGAAGGGATAGAAAAGCAAAGAATGTATGGGAAAGGGAGAGGAGAGCAAGGTAAAGGCATAAAGGGAATGGGAGAGGAGAGATAGGGAAGGAAGGAACAGAAGGGAAGGAGGGAGGAAGTGAGGGGAGAGATAAGCTAGAGAAGGGTAGGGGAAGGGTAAAGGAAATGAATGGAGGGGAGAGGGGAGGGGAGGAGAGATGGGAAGGACAGAAGGGAAGGAGAGGCAAGAGAAGATAAGCCAAGAGATAGGGAATGGAGAGGCCGGGGGGGAAAGGGACGGGTAAGGAAAGGATATGGAACAGGGGATGGGATGGAAATTGAAGGTGAGGAGAGGAAAAGAGAGATAGGCAAGAGGCCTAAAGAAGAGACAAGCAATATGTAAGGAAGAAAGTGAGGGGAAGGTAAGAAGGGGAGGGAATGGTAGAGGAAGGAGAGATAAGGAAGTAATGGAGAGATAGGGAAGGGAATGAAATGGAAGGGGAGATGGAAATGGATGGAAGTAAGAGGAAAGGCAATGAAAGGAAGGGTTTAAGAGGAAGGGGAGGGAGAGTGGAGGAGAGAGGGAGAAGAAAGGGAAGGAAATTTAAGGGAAATGGAAAGGGAAGTGAAGCAAATGGAGGAGAAGTGAAGGAGATGAAGAGGATGGAAGGCGAAAGGATAAAAGAGAAAGGATAGGAAGGAAGGCGAGTGGAGGGGAGAGGAAGGAAGGGGAAGAAAGGTAAGGGAGAGGCGATGCAGAGAAGGAAGGGGAAGGACATTTGAAGGGAAATTATGAGAAGGAAAAGAGAACAGAAGGGGCTAGAAGAAATTGGAAAGGAAGGGGAGATGAGAGGAGAGTTAGGGAAGGGAAGTGAAGAGGAGATAGTCAAGGGAAGCGATGAGAAATAGCAATGGGATATAGAGGAAAAGGAATGAAAGGGAAGAAAGGAGACGGGAGGGAAGGGGAACGGTTATAAGAGATAGGGTAGAGTGGAAGGGAAGGGCATTGGATGGGAGGCGGGGACAGGAGAGGAAAGGGTAGAAGAATGAAGGGTAGAGGAGAAGAAATATAGAGAAGGAAGGGGGAGGGAGGGAGGGAAAGGAAGGAAGAGGGACGGAGGGCTCCCCTTCCTTTTCGGAGCCTGCTCAGCCCCCGCAGCTTCGGCCTCTCCCTGCCCCGAGCTGCAGCCGCCTGCAATGGTCCTCCCCGTCCGGTGTCCCCGAGTGTAATGCTGCAGCTGCCTGGTTACCAGCCTCTTATACCAAGAACACGTCACAATGGAGGCTTTTCAGCGTGTCATCATACATCACTGCTGTGTGGGTGATACCATGTGTTTCAGTTCAACAGGGGGAGCAGGCAAGGCACGGTTATTGTGCATTTTATTGAGATAATTTAACTTTTTTGTCACAAAATGATCCTGTTATTAACCTGAATAAGATCCAATCCTACCCGATATACTTCCCCAACAGTGGTCTCTCCTTTTCTCTCCGCTGCCGTGACGGCCTCCCCCCTGCATTTACTCTGCGCCTTGTGACATCGCATTGGAGCGCCTGTTACGTCATAAGTGTTCCATTCACAGGATTCTGCTTCTGGGGCCGCTGGGAAGGCACGCGCCTTTCAAGCGTATGTCAAACGTGGTTGTTTTTAGTCTTCGTTTAAAATCAATTACATTTTAATTGTACGTCTTATTCTCACAACTTGCTTGCATGGCGCCCTTTCCTTACATTGTACAAGTTAAATGATTTTTACTGGGACATATCCGCATCTCTGTCCAGGTTCTCCCCTAGTCCAGTAAACCGCGTTATACCTTTTAAGAAATGTTTGTATTGATATAAATACAAACGTACTTGTTCTCATACGGTGAATATTATAGTGAACAGAAGGGGCCAGACTTTGAGTCTCGCCTCACGAGACCTGTAGTTCGAACCCTGCGCAATGCTGGCCGCTCGGTCAGGTCGTCCTTAGTGCGTCCGTAGATGCGGTTTCTGTGGGTCTAATTGTTAACAATTGAAAACTGCTCCTCGTCTCCTGCAGGAAGCACAGTGCGCGTCTTTGCTGAAGGACGAATGTGTAAAGTCTCTGATTGAAAAGTACTGGCCCAGCTCTTTACAACCTGTGCCGGAAGGGGGCGCTAATGTCTCATATATACGCATGGTTGGAATAAACGTGAACATTTTGCCACCTCGAACACCAGGAGATAAGACCAGGGAATGACTGACATGTCTGGAGTGCGCGTGAAAGAGGAATGATTAGGGTGACCAACTGGCACGGCTGCATATTCAGGATGGTGGGTGTGAACATTCAGGACATCGGGTTAAAATTCAGTACAAAAATTCAGGACAGAAGGTCAAAATTCATGTACAGGCAAATCAGAGGAGGTCGCGCAATAGTTAGTATATGAATAAGTAAATTAACAACCAAAATAACTACAAGTCAAAAAAAGTTCATATTAGGTTGAGAAGATCGTGCACTTCATGGTTTATCAGTATGCACGCAGTTTTGAGCAACTGCAGTTCTTTTTGTGGGAATTCATTTGATCATAATCTATTTATATAATTCTTTTCTCTCTATTCTTTAAAATCATATTTTATTTTATTTTCATATTTCCCTATTCCATATTCACATTAATTTTTTTGTTCCTTTTTTCATTTGATCATCCTCTTGTCCTTCCTTTATGTTTAATCTGTTTTATAGCCCATACTCAGTTTCTTCCTTCGTTTTCTCACTCCATTTGTGTCATACGTTTTTTTGATTTAGCCATTTTAATAATTTATCTTTCTGTTCCCGCTTTTGCCAACTTCTGCATCCTTTGGGCCCCCTCCCCACGGCTGCATTACGGTGATTATTCTTGTTTTGATTATTAGGTTCTTATCCTGTCTTGTGCTGACCTGGGAGCCAAGTTAGGATGGGTGATGAAACTCTTTTATCTGACGCAGTCCATTTATATAATTTCCATCGCCACTAGAACATGGGTAACGTTGGGGACACGTGTGTTGTGGCTCCCTTGCACTGCTAGTAGCATGACACTGTACTGCGTGGTATGACTGGGCCATGAAAAGTATATTTTCTTGTTTTTATTATTGTTAGGTCTGATTATCCAAGGCCTTTTGATTTTATAAAAATTATATTTATTATAGTCTCAATTATAGGGTCTTTCAGTCAGCCTTTCTCGCCCATTGGTCTCTTGTTATGTCATTCATATAGTCTTCTGTCCACTACAACATACAACATGAGGTAATGGTTCAGCCCACTTCAGCCACTGGCTAAGTTATCGATGAATGACAGCATTCTGCTCTTTCACAGGGAGTACATGCACAGACAAAGTAGTTATCCTCAGTGCCAGGGACTACTTTGAGTGCATTTTAAAACCAAAATCTTTTTTCCTTTTAGGCAATTTTTTAAATTTGTTTTGGCCTGGCTGCTCCCTTATCAATAAAGTTGTAGAGAAGCCATGAGAAAACAAAATAAGCATTGAAAAAGCCAAAAGACTGGCAGCCTACTCCAGATCTGTTGACTTGCCCAAAGCTTTTTTATTTTGTTGTTGTTTATTGTGTTCACAGCACACATGCATTACATTTAAATGTTAATTATATTTAAACACACTTTTTAAGTGACAACCCCAGTTCCAGTTCTGGATGCCTGACATCAAAGACTTGTCACAGGGGTTCAAGATGGTGGAATTCGAACAGCTTGATAACGCTTCCTTCAAAGCCCTAATGTGTACAGTAAAGTAGGGCTCCCCCGATGATCCGATTAAACCATATCTGATACATAAAGCTGAGGAGATTCTTATCCCCATCTTTGTGACCCTAACTAACCTTTCTTTGTCCACTGCGGTGGTGCGCGCTGGGAAGAAACTTGCTAAAGTCATCCAGCTTTAATAAAAATCTATTCTAGTCCCTTCCTACCTGATAGCGATCGACCCATTTGTCTCATTCCCTTTCTGTGGACAGTGGTAGAGAAATATCTGAACTGTCTCCTGGTGGATTTCTTAGCTCGCCCGTGCACCACAATGGTCAGCCTAAACTGGTGACTTTGTCCCGGCCGGACGTGACCAGATATCCTCAATGGTGCTTTTTGCTTCTTGCTGTTATTTTCTACTATACATTTTACATTTTGATATCACCGAGTCTACTAATTGGATATTTGTTGTTTTTGTTCAGAGCTAATTTTCTAAACTGGTAAGGGATCATTTGGCGTTATCACCATTTTACTGTAAGTAGTGTTGCACAAATACTTTTAACATTGCCTCTAAAGTTAGACCTGACTACTCTGTGCCAAGCTGCCAGAGGTTGAGCATAGGTTAATTTAGTGTAGCCTACTTCTCACGTGACTAGAATTGTGGTTCCTGCTTGACCAAGGCCCATGCCCCTGTCATCCAGTAGCCCAATTTCTAACAATGGTGATCAGCGGTGAGATTAGGTGTTTGTGCAGTGCCATTCAGTGATTTGGTATACACTACCATTCCACACCTAGGACCAATTTCAATTTCAAATTCTCCCCGATTGACATTTTTGATTTCCCAAATTATCTCTCTACA
This sequence comes from Lissotriton vulgaris, assembly GCF_964263255.1. NCBI lineage: Eukaryota > Metazoa > Chordata > Amphibia > Caudata > Salamandridae > Lissotriton > Lissotriton vulgaris. The sequence goes on from NW_028246214.1 coordinate 483,668, forward strand.
TATTGGATCTTAAAACCACACCTGCAAGCACACTTCTGATTCTAAAGGTTGGGGACCAAATCAACGAAGGCTATTTTAATTGTAAAGTTTGGGCTGACCCCTCAAAAGTACTGCCAAATGCCCATTTGCCTGAAAATACTTTGAAGTACTGGCAGTGGCTCACCATTAATTGCCAACTGTTGGAGGCTCTGAGAGACACATAAACCAGTATGACTACTGTGAAGAATCAGCAGGTGTCATCAGAGCAGGTCCTTCCTAACACATTCCACCAAGTCATAATCGCTGACAATCTTGAGAGCGATCTACCAATAGCTCTGGTTCTCTTTGAGTGTGGGGGGGTGATCTCAGGTTCTCTGAAAGTAGCTGTGAGCCCTTCCATGCCTGTAAATGGTTTGTTAGGCAATGATATGGAGCACACTATCTAGAGGGGAGTAGAGCTCAGGTCTCACTTGGAGATTTTGGGATTGCCTGAATGGGTCTGTATGATCACACGGCCTATGCCTGCCTGTGAAGGGAGTCAAGGGTGTCTGCAGCCTAAAACAATGGCCCAGACTACTGCCATGAAAGAGAGAGGTAGGGTGTGAAAAACCAGCCCCTGAATTCCCCATGGTCGAGGTTGACGGGGCACCTGAGGAGGAGGCCCGAAACAACTGGGGAGCACATTGACACCCTTTGTGACATGTCTGAGCTTGTTGGTTGGCAAGTTGAGGGTGGGCCCACCAGTTCTGCAAGATGCAGAGACACTGTCCCACTCTTGAGGGAGCAAGCCCAAGCCCAGGCAGAAGGTGACACCTCTGGAGATCACCTGATCTATTTTGAGAATAACCTCCTATATGGCGAGCCTAAGGGTCCTGGTTCTGGGTAAGCCCACATGCTGTGGTCCCCCAGTGTTCCAGGACCTTCCTACTAGGTTTGGCTCATCATATAGCTCTGGCAGGACACCTAGGGCAAGACAAAACCTTCACCAGGCTTTCTGCACACTTTTATTATCCCTTGATGAAGACGGCCTCAGATGAATACTGTACGTCCTGCCCAACCAGCCAGGCCAGTGGGAAGTCAGGGAAAAAGCACAAAGCTCCCCTGACTCCACTACCTGTTGTTGAAACTCCCTTTGAAAGGGTAGACATCAACATTATTGGACCCTTGGACCTTGGACCCCAAGACATACTTTAACAACAGGTTTGTGCTCGTTTTGGTGGAAAATACCACCACTAGCCAGAGGTCATCTCTCTGAGGTCCGTGACTGTACCTGTGTTGGCCAGAACCCTGATGAGTGGCTAGAACTCCGATAGGGATTTTTACCTGTGTGGGGCTCCCTAGGGAGGTAGTGTCTGACTGAGGTACTGCCTTCATGTCAGTGTAAATGCAGTCCAAGTGGGATGAGTGTGCTATACCCTATCAGCTCCAAATCAATGGTCTTGTGGAGAGATTCAACAAGGCCTTGAAAGACATGATAATGGGCCTTCCTGAGCCCATGAGGCATGAGTGGGACATCCTCCATCTATGCCTTGTCTTTTCCTACAGGGAGGTGCCACAGAAACAATTAGTTATTGGCCCCTTTGAACTCCTCTATGACCCCCCTGTTAGGGTATGTATGAGCTTTGTAAGAGAGGGGTGGGAGCAAGCTCCCAGGAAACCTCCCCAGGATATGGTCATCTACATGCTGGCCCTCCGCAACCAAATGCACTGCTTCTGGAAAATGTAAAACGTAACCTTGAGGCCAGTCAAAAGGTTAAGATGCTCTTGTCAAGAGGTTATAATGCTCTAGTATGTACAGTAAAGTAGGGCTCCCCCGATGATCCGATTAAACCATATCTGATACATAAAGCTGAGGAGATTCTTATCCCCATCTTTGTGACCCTAACTAACCTTTCTTTGTCCACTGCGGTGGTGCGTGCTGGGTGGAAACTTGCTAAAGTCATCCAGCTTTAATAAAAATCTATTCTAGTCCCTTCCTACCTGATAGCGATCGACCCATTTGTCTCATTCCCTTTCTGTGGACAGTGGTAGAGAAATATCTGAACTGTCTCCTGGTGGATTTCTTAGCTCGCCCGTGCACCACAATGGTCAGCCTAAACTGGTGACTTTGTCCCGGCCGGACGTGACCAGATATCCTCAATGGTGCTTTTTGCTTCTTGCTGTTATTTTCTACTATACATTTTACATTTTGATATCACCGAGTCTACTAATTGGATATTTGTTGTTTTTGTTCAGAGCTAATTTTCTAAACTGGTAAGGGATCATTTGGCGTTATCACCATTTTACTGTAAGTAGTGTTGCACAAATACTTTTAACATTGCCTCTAAAGTTAGACCTGACTACTCTGTGCCAAGCTGCCAGAGGTTGAGCATAGGTTAATTTAGTGTAGCCTACTTCTCACGTGACTAGAATTGTGGTTCCTGCTTGACCAAGGCCCATGCCCCTGTCATCCAGTAGCCCAATTTCTAACAATGGTGATCAGCAGTGAGATTAGGTGTTTGTGCAGTGCCATTCAGTGATTTGGTATACACTACCATTCCACACCTAGGACCAATTTCAATTTCAAATTCTCCCCGATTGACATTTTTGATTTCCCAAATTATCTCTCTACATATTGGATCTTAAAACCACACCTGCAAGCACACTTCTGATTCTAAAGGTTGGGGACCAAATCAACGAAGGCTATTTTAATTGTAAAGTTTGGGCTGACCCCTCAAAAGTACTGCCAAATGCCCATTTGCCTGAAAATACTTTGAAGTACTGGCAGTGGCTCACCATTAATTGCCAACTGCTGGAGGCTCTGAGAGACACATAAACCAGTATGACTCCTGTGAAGAATCAGCAGGTGTCATCAGAGCAGGTCCTTCCTAACACATTCCACCAAGTCATAATCGCTGACAATCTTGAGAGCGATCTACCAATAGCTCTGGTTCTCTTTGAGTGTGGGGGGGTGATCTCAGGTTCTCTGAAAGTAGCTGTGAGCCCTTCCATGCCTGTAAATGGTTTGTTAGGCAATGATATGGAGCACACTATCTAGAGGGGAGTAGAGCTCAGGTCTCACTTGGAGATTTTGGGATTGCCTGAATGGGTCTGTATGATCACACGGCCTATGCCTGCCTGTGAAGGGAGTCAAGGGTGTCTGCAGCCTAAAACAATGGCCCAGACTACTGCCATGAAAGAGAGAGGTAGGGTGTGAAAAACCAGCCCCTGAATTCCCCATGGTCGAGGTTGACGGGGCACCTGAGGAGGAGGCCCGAAACAACTGGGGAGCACATTGACACCCTTTGTGACATGTCTGAGCTTGTTGGTTGGCAAGTTGAGGGTGGGCCCACCAGTTCTGCAAGATGCAGAGAGACTGTCCCACTCTTGAGGGAGCAAGCCCAAGCCCAGGCAGAAGGTGACACCTCTGGAGATCACCTGATCTATTTTGAGAATAACCTCCTATATGGCGAGCCTAAGGGTCCTGGTTCTGGGTAAGCCCACATGCTGTGGTCCCCCAGTGTTCCAGGACCTTCCTACTAGGTTTGGCTCATCATATAGCTCTGGCAGGACACCTAGGGCAAGACAAAACCTTCACCAGGCTTTCTGCACACTTTTATTATCCCTTGATGAAGACGGCCTCAGATGAATACTGTACGTCCTGCCCAACCAGCCAGGCCAGTGGGAAGTCAGGGAAAAAGCACAAAGCTCCCCTGACTCCACTACCTGTTGTTGAAACTCCCTTTGAAAGGGTAGACATCAACATTATTGGACCCTTGGACCTTGGACCCCAAGACATACTTTAACAACAGGTTTGTGCTCGTTTTGGTGGAAAATACCACCACTAGCCAGAGGTCATCTCTCTGAGGTCCGTGACTGTACCTGTGTTGGCCAGAACCCTGATGAGTGGCTAGAACTCCGATAGGGATTTTTACCTGTGTGGGGTTCCCTAGGGAGGTAGTGTCTGACTGAGGTACTGCCTTCATGTCAGTGTAAATGCAGTCCAAGTGGGATGAGTGTGCTATACCCTATCAGCTCCAAATCAATGGTCTTGTGGAGAGATTCAACAAGGCCTTGAAAGACATGATAATGGGCCTTCCTGAGCCCATGAGGCATGAGTGGGACATCCTCCATCTATGCCTTGTCTTTTCCTACAGGGAGGTGCCACAGAAACAATTAGTTATTGGCCCCTTTGAACTCCTCTATGACCCCCCTGTTAGGGTATGTATGAGCTTTGTAAGAGAGGGGTGGGAGCAAGCTCCCAGGAAACCTCCCCAGGATATGGTCATCTACATGCTGGCCCTCCGCAACCAAATGCACTGCTTCTGGAAAATGTAAAACGTAACCTTGAGGCCAGTCAAAAGGTTAAGATGCTCTTGTCAAGAGGTTATAATGCTCTAGTATGACCAGCCGGCCAGACTCCAGAGCTCCCCAGGATTGCTGGGCGGGCCCATATGATGTGAAAGAGCAAAAAGAGAAGTCTCCTACCTGGTAGATCTTCAAACCCTAGGAACCCTTTAAGCGTGCTCCACATGAATCGCCTTCAGCCACAGTTTGATAGGTATGAAGTGGGCATGCTCCTGGTGAAAGATGAAGGTGTGGAAGAGGAGAGCGGGCCTCTCCCTGACCTCCTCTTTCCAGGAGCACAATGGGTCAGTGGAAGGTGTTCTTCTCTCTTCTACCCTGGCCCCAGAGCATGAGAATGACTGCTATCAGTTATTGGGGCAGTTTACCTCTCTTTTCTCCCTCACACCGGGACTCACACACACACACACCTGTGCGTCCATGATCTGAATGCTGGGGACACCCTACCTGTGAAGATCAACATGTGCAGATTGTCAGACAGAGTGGGAGTCAGCATCAAGGAGGTCTCCAAGATGCTGGTGTTAGGGGTGATTGAGCCCTCCAACAGTCCCTGGTCCAGCCCTGTGGTGCTAGTATCAACGGCTGCCCCACTGGGCGCAACCCCTGAACGTAGGTTCTGCATGAAGTACAGGGGTCTCAATTAAGTCACCAGGACTGATTCATACCCCATCCCCTCAGCTGATGAGTTCATTGACAGGCTGGACACTGCCAAATTCCTCAGTACTTTTGATTTGGCATCAGGGTGCTGGCAAGTTGTTCTGACTGAAGGAGCAAAAGAGAGGTCAGAACTCTCAACCTTAGAGGCTCACTTCCAATTTCGGGTGATGCCCTTTGGCCTGTAGAATGCCCTGCCACCTTCAAGAGATTGGCTAGCAGCATCCTAGCTGGAAAGGAGGTCTTCTGTGCCACTGATCTGGACGACTTTACGATCTATATCTCCAACTAGGAGGAGCACTTGCAACATCTCCAGGAGGGTGATTCAGGCTCTGCAACAGGCAGGCCTGACTATCAAGGTCAGTAAGTGCGAGATAGGGTAGGGTCTATCTGGTGTGTCTGGGCCACCGCTGAACGGGGGCAAGGTCATCCTCTCCAAACCAAGATTGGGACTATCATGACCTGACAACCACCTAAAACACAGACTGAGGTGATTACCTTCCTAGGCCTCACAGGATACTACAAAAGAATGATTTTTTTAACAGAGTTTTATATAGCGCAAACTTGACCTGAATCAGGTATCAGAGCGCTTTACATAGCACCAGTTGCATTACATGAGGACACATTCATTTTTGTTAGGCACGGGGAGATTAAGTGATTTGTCCAGAATCACAGGATGTTCAGCTTCATTGCCGAGACTCGAACCAAGTTCCCCAAATTTGAGGCCGACCGCCCTAGCCGTTGGACCAACTCCTCTCTCCTAAATTTGTTAAGGGATAAGGCACCATTGTTGCTCTGGTAACAGAGGTGACATTGAAGAAACAGCTCAGATTGGCGATCTGGGCACGGGCCTGTCATGAAGACTTGAATACCGTCAAGGAGGCCATGTGTACAGCACCTGTACTCAAGGTTCCTGACTTCTCCAAGGAATTAATCGTGCAGACGAATGCTTCAGAGAATGGCATAGGAATGGTCTTAGCACAGTTGAAGGAAGAGGGCCCATACCAACTGGTAGTATTTGTAAGAAGCTAACTCTGTATCTAGTATGCCAAAGTAAGGTATACACAGAGTCCAATAGATCCCCAAAGGTAGGCAGAGGTAAATATAGATAATACCTTACTCTCTATTTGTAGTAGTGTGGGCGAGCAGTAAGGCTTTATAGAGGGTAGTGTTAAGCATTTATTGTAGGTTGTATGTTTGAACAACGAGTTCCTCAACCACGATTTCCCTAACAACGAGGTCATAACCACGACCCAGTCGAAACCACAATTTTTTCCCACACATTCATTTACCACAATCTTTCATGGTAAAGGAATGCATGGTATAAAAAAATGTTTTCCAACTAGTAAGCCGATCCCCCCCACTCCTTAAATACCAATTCCACCCACCCTAAAAATAAGCACAATCACCCACACACAAGCCATGCCTGCACGTACTGCAATCGTGACACGTGATGCTACATTGCCGGTGTATGCTAGTGCATCGCCTGTCACTAAGTCGACCTATCACAGCATCACCTCCCCCACTTCCTTGTGTCTGATTACTTATCTGGAGCTTCAACTGTTTGGAGCGCACATTATAAAGTTCATGGTATGATGTTAAAGTTCGATCATGCAGAATGCTAGCCTGCCATCTAGTGGTCGTTTTCTTTTTCATGTATCTTGATCACAGAATGAGCGCTTATTTATTATCAGCATGAGGGCAGAATCATCTATTGTGATTAAGAACTTGGAGTTGGGGTGAACTGAAAATCACAAATAATGGATTGAAAGTGCAGTGAGTTCACACTATTGCAGCTCTTTACGTTGTACTACACGTGTAAACAAATGTGTCAGTGTTGTGTTTAGTTTAAGATCAGGGCATATAACGTCTGTTATGGAATTTGTGGTGTGAGAATGATGAATGCACTCAGATGCGCAACTAGAGTGAAATTTTGGCGGGGGGCTAATTCCTCTTTAAACTGTGCTTGTGTGTGTGGGGCGTGGCCAAGATGGCGGAGTGAGCGGACGTGTGTTTCCACTGCTCCCGCCGGCGGCCGCTTTCAGCACCGGTTCTGGCGCACCCTGGTCCACGGTGTTGGGCTGAGGACTGCCGGAACCGAGTACACAGCGGAACGGGTCTCAGCGGACGTGAGGCGCTCCATGCATCAGGCAGCCTAGAGCCCGAGAGCGCGAGGCGCCCATCCCCCGCAGGGCCGAAAGTGAGGCCAGCTCCCGCGTCAGTGTGCAGGCGAGCGGAGGACCCCTGTCCCGGCGGCCGTGGTGTCGTCTGCAGCACACGCCTTGGGCGATCGCCGGAGTGCGGAGCGGAGACCTGCGGCAACGGTGGAGGCGGACGCACGAGAGGAGGCATCGCCGCGGAGGTCCAGGGTACGGCGGAGCCATCGGGAGGCGCCGGGAGGCCCGGAGACCGGAGGGGACGGGCGGCGGAAGCAAGGCCTGGAGCACGACACATGAACGGAGGCTCCGTGCAGCGGCTCCGTGAGTCCGGGATCAGTGTGGCAGTGGCCGCCCTGGGAAGAGAGGGGCGCCTTCAACGGGCAGCTCGGCCCGGCGGTGTGGGTGACGCCTCGACAGAGACGAGCGTGGCCTAGGCCCTGCTGGCTTGGGGAGGACTGCGACGCAGTGCAGTGCCTAGCTGTGTGAGGTCGGAGGCACCAGTGGGGCTGTTGGCCATTTAGCGGCTGGGGGCTGCGCTCCCCGTTCTGGAGGACTGAGGTCGAGCGATCACTGGCATAGGGGCTCTACAGTGGTGAGGAGGACCCCGCAGACAGCGCATAGAGCAGTGGCCAGACAGCCAGGGGACAGGTGTGGCCTACCAGGAGTGAGCGGAGGTGGCTGGTTGTTGCGGGGCCCGCCAGGGCCCAAGAAGACGGTCGAACCCGAGTGCAGGCAAGCCAGAGGGAGGGGCCCGCGCTAAGTTTGGCGGACAGGGTGCATTGGCCCCGCGGAGATCCGCAGTCGCCTTGCAGGCACGGTGAGAAGGAGGTCCTGATGGACTTGCTGAAGAACGCGGGACCGCCAGGTGGATTGATTACCGGGGCTGCGTGATGTCTACGGGCAGGCCCCCCCGGGGCAAAACTGTGAAGGAGCTGTTCGCGAAAACGACACAGTGGTCCCGACCCCGAAGAAGATGGAACAAAACACCGATTGCGGGTCGGAGCCCATCACAAAAAACTTTCTGGAATCCCTTTTTGCGTCCCTGCGGGACGATATTCAGACCTTTAAGACAGAATTTACCAGCGAAATCAGAGAAGTGCGGCGTGAGATGGACGGCATAGGGGAAAGGGTTGCAGACCTGGAGACTAAAAGCGACGATAGAGACACTGAACTCGCGGCCCAACAGCAAGAAATCATCCGTCTGCACGACCAGCAGGTGGACCTTCAGCTCCACTTGGAAGACCTGGAGAACCGCTCCAGACGCCATAACATTCGCATTCGCAACGTGGCCACGTCCGAGGCCACCCAAGACGCGTTTCGCTATGCTAGAGAACTTTTCAACCACGTGCTAGGGCGGCCATTAGACTCACCCCTCGTACTAGACAGGGCACATAGGACCGGGCCGCCCCGTGCGGCGACGGCGCCACACCCGGACATACTGGTTTGTGTCCAAGACTACCGCACCAAAGAAGAGATACTACAGAGGGCACGTCAGAAACACCCGATCGCATTTCAGGGCACGTCGCCGCTGCTGTACCAAGATTTGGCGGCCCTCACGCTGCACAAACGCCGTCTTTTCAAACCCGTCACATCGTATCTCCAACAGAACAATATCCCATACAGTTGGGGTCACCCCTTCCATCTCATCTTCAGACTGGAGAACAAACAGTACCAGCTCCGGTCGGTCTCGGAGGCCTGCACTCTGTTAGGAATAGAAACACCCGAGGAAGGCACCGAGGCCTCGGGAACCACACCCGAGACGGAGGCGCGCAGGCCCCAGTGGAGCCAGGAGCGGCGGCGGAAACGAGTGAAGAAACCTCCGGTGACGGAGATTGCAGCTGGTCAACGCGCCGTAGTGGATGCGGTGGCCACGGATGGCGGTACTGGCCCCACAGGGTGAAGAGCCTGCTGAGACCTGGTGATCTGGTTGCCCGTTTTGGCCACATGGCCGTCGGTGGGAGAGTGCTCCCGGACAGACTAGTAAGACTACCCTGTGCTGGTTTTTTCCTTTTCATCTCTAGATGAGGGACTATGACAGTTTGCAGTTCTGGGGGGGGGGGGGGGAATGGGTGTGGTAGGGAATTTGGTCCATGGTTCGACTGTCAGTAGGGTGGGTTCTGGCGCCGGGGTTTTGGAGTTAGTGGGCTGGGACAGGCTCGGGGACACCAGACTTAGATCTCCCGGGGAGGCATGCGGGGCGGGTTGAGGTTTTGCACCTCTAGATGATGATGGATGATCTAGTTATCCTAACGCTGAATGTGCGCGGCCTGAACAACCTTGTCAAGCGCAAAGCGATCTTGCTCCAGTTGGAACAGTCTCTGGCGGACATATGCCTCTTGCAGGAAACGCACCTTCTGGCCAGGGATTGTCACCGGCTGAGGTCTTGTACATTTCCCCACCAGTTCTTTTCCTCGTGCCCTGATAAGAAGGCGGGAGTTGCGATCCTGGTGGCACAAAAGTTTAGGGGCAAGGTGTTGGGGAAATTGGCTGAAACCAAGGGGCGACTGTTAGTATGCAGGTTTGCACTGGGGGACAGGACTCTTACGATTGGCTCGATATATGGGCCCAATGAAGGCCAAGAACAGTTCCTACATAGAGCGCTCACTGATGTCACTGACACGACTGACCATCACTTATTTTTCGGCGGGGAATTAAATCTGTTTTTTGACAACATACTGGACAGGTCTTGTCAACACACTACACAGGTGGGGGCGCTTACAGAAGCAGGCAAAGCTAGATTACAGGATCTAGGGTTGGTGGATCTATGGCGTACGCTTCATCCTGGGGAGAGGGATTACACATACTTTTCAGCTGCCCACAAAACATATGCGCGTCTCGACTACCTGCTTGTTTCCACTGCCACTCAAGCGTTTGTCACTAGAGCCGACATAGGTACTGCTTCCCTTTCCGACCACGCTCCAGTCACGGCCTCCCTTTCCATGCCAGCTGCCCAACGCTCGCGTAGGGTTTGGCGCCTCCGAGATTCATTGCTGCAGAGGAAGGTGGTGGTCACTCAAATCCAGAGCGTGATCACTGACTACCTCTCCCATAGTAGCAACGGTGACACCACTCTGTCTACACAGTGGGCGGCGCTGAAAGCTGTTCTTAGGGGTGAATTTATATCTATCTCGACAGCAGAAAATGTGGAACGACAATCCAAGAGGGATGAGCTCATATGGCAGACCAGGGAACTGGAACAGATACACAGGAGAACAGGGGCTCCGAGAATATGGAGGCAATTAAAAATTGCCCGCCAACAACTCGCAGCCTTCGATCTAGATAGAGCAGAATATGCAGCCTTATGACTGCGCTACGCCTATTACACGGGCAGGGACAGATGTGGGCGCTTGCTGGCGAACAAGCTCCGCGAGGTCACGCAGCGCAGGGAGGTTCGTGAGATAAGAGGGATCGATGGCATCACAGTGAACGGAGACCAAGTCATAGCTGAGGCTTTCAGTGCATTCTATGCGGAATTGTATGCGGCTGACCCCTCAAACCCGGAGGCGGAGACAGATTTCCTAGCGGCTCTCCCCCTGCCGGCGTTGACGCAGGATCAGATCGATTGCTTAGACAGAGACATCCGACCGGAAGAGGTGATTTCTGCGATCTCCCGGCTCAAACTAGGCAAGGCTCCGGGTCCGGATGGCTTCCCGGCGAGCTTTTATAAAACATTTTGTGGCCAGGTGGCCCCTCTACTCGTCCGACTCTTTACCTCCTTCGCGGAGGAGGGAGCGATCCAGAGAGACCTACTGGAGGCGTCCATCGCGGTGATACCTAAACCGGGTAAGGATCCCGCCGAGTGCGGAGCATATAGGCCTATTTCCCTCTTAAATGTCGATCTTAAGATTTATACAGGGATCCTCGCCTCTCGCTTGGGACCATACATGGGGGACTGATCGACCCGGATCAGTATGGGTTTATTCCAGAACAGCAGACCTCAGACAACACTAAAAGAGCTTTCCACCTTCTAGAAAAGGCCGCTCGAACAGAGGGTGAATTTATGATGCTGGCCATCGATGCCGAAAAGGCATTTGATAGTGTGCATTGGCCTTATCTGGAAAGGATGCTGCTGAAGGCCGGTATAGGGCCCAAATTCCGAACTAGAGTGTTTAACTGCTACAAATTTCCTTCAGCTGCAGTCCGAGTCAATGGCTGCACATCTCCCCGGTTTGAAATCGAGCGAGGCACTAGGCAGGGCTGCCCACTATCCCCCCTATTGTTCGCCCTTTATATGGAGCCTCTCGCGCACCTTCTACGGTCCGACCCGAAAGTGCAGGGAATCAAGTTCGGGGGTGACGTTCACACCATAAGCCTGTACGCTGACGATGTGCTGATATCGCTCGCTAACCCCGGAGTTCTCTCCCGGTGTGAATTGCAGGCCTCGAGCGATTCGGCCAAGTCTCAGGCTTCAAAGTCAACATGTCTAAATCAGTGGCCCTCGACTTGTCACTAGAAACCACCACACGTGCCTATTTACAGGCGGAGTTCCCCATGCCGTGGACGACGGACGCGGTCCCATTTCTTGGGATACAACTGGCACCTTCCCTTCAGACCTCTGTAGAACTCAACTATTCCAACCTGCGACAGAAAATCAGACGCGATTTGGGACAATGGAAGTATTATCCGCTGTCCTGGTTGGGTAGGGTGGCAGCTGTTAAGATGACGGTTCTTCCCCAAATACTATACCTCTTTCGCACGATTCCCCTTGCGCCCACACGAGGCTGGATAAAACTGATGCAGTCGGAACTGTCGCAGTTCATATGGAATGGGAGAAAACCCCGCCTGAAGCGAAGGATCGCCATGCTGGCACCAGAACAAGGTGGGATTGGGATGCCAGACTTGGCAACGTATTTTCAAGCTTCCCAGCTCCGCTTCCTAGTGGAATGGGTTAGATGGGAATCTGGGAAACATTGGCTGTTTCAAGACCAGGCCGTCGCTGGACGGACTCTGCAGGAAATCCCCTTTATGCGGCGGGAACACAGGCCTCCCAATCTCTATGCATCCCTCATCATGCGGGTACCTCTGGAGATCTGGGACCGAGTGGGGGATAGCCAAGAACTCACCACCCTCCTTTCTCCCCTCACCCCCATCATCGGGAACCCAGACTTCCACCCGGGGATGGACGAGACATCTTTTGCGCGCTGGAAGCCTGCGGGTTGTTGCGCACTCCATCATGTCTATGGCCCAGAAGGTGTCATTCCCTTCCAGCGATTTCGGCAGGAATTCGGCCTACCAGAAACTGAGAGGCTTCGCTACATTCAGGTCAGGCACTGGGCGCTTAACACCGCAGTAAGGTCCGCGTCGGACAGACGCTTGACAAAATTCGAGTATTGGCTGATCTCCCGCACTAATGATAAACAACTGATTTCAGACCTCTATAAAATGCTCATGCAAAAACACAGATACACCTACAACGCAGGCAGGGTGCGCTGGGAGCGGGAGCTGGGGAGAGCCCTAACTCACAAGGAGTGGGAGGGAGTCTACTATAGAGCGCGGCACTCGGCCTATCATATGGTACTTACAGACACCCTTACGAAGGTCACGTCCTACTGGTATTACACCCCCGAACACCTGTATGAAATGGATAGTGGACAGGATCCCCGGTGTTGGCGCGGCTGTGGTCAGGTTGGCACGTTAGTTCACGTACTCTGGGACTGTCCATTTTTACAAGAATACTGGAGCCAGATCTTAGCAGACGTAGACACACATTTCGAAACAGATATTCCCCGCTTTCCCGCCTATGTAATCCTAGGGTTGCCTAATGCACTGACTTACCCATTGTGATCGCGGAGGGGTCGTCTGATAGCGATCGCGTTGGGGTCAGCGGTACAGAATATAGTGGCGCTTTGGCGATCAAAACACATCCCCACATATCAGGGCTGGCTTCACCGCCTCTGGATGGTTCTGGGCATGGAGAAACTATCACTATCTAGGGCAGAGGAGAGGGCACGCTATGCCGAGCTGTGGAGGCCATTCCTATCCTTGCTGGCTTCTGAGTATACGGAGGTGACGTGTCTTAAGTATCTCCGACTGTTGAGGCTGATGGACATCGAAACAGACAAAAATACACTGCTTCGACACTGAAGGTTGCGAGGGACCAGCGGCGGGAGTAAAGGTGGACCATGGACCAAAGGAGGCGGGATTGGGGGAGTTGGGAGGGGTGGGGTTACATGGGGGAAGGGGTTGTCGGGGTCTGGGTAGGGTTGGGATTGTTTAGGGGGGTCTTCCTTCTTTTTCTTGATTAAGGGTGTCCGAGGGACGATGTCTAGGGGTGGCTGTTAGGCCGTAGGGCAAAAGGAAGGTGCTCGAAGAGAGACTGTTGGACATAAAGCTTCCATAGCTCGGATAACATGTCTTCATGTCTCCAAATGGCAGGGGACGCAATGGGGTCCCGGGGATGCTTACCAGCCTCACAGTGTTTATGACGCGTCCGGCCCAGGTTGGGCTGTTGGCGGCTTGCTGTGTATAAGACTGCTTCCTCATGACATGGCCGATGGCTTGTACCTTCCTTAACATTGCTCGGTGGGTCGGCCCTCGGACTGATCTGCGATTCTTATATGGCATTACTGTTTGCTAACTTTTGTAAAATCAATAAAAACATTTAATACTAAACTGTGCTTGTGTAATAGGTGATAATTGATACGCTGACTCATGGAGCCAAATACGAACGTCGTTGTTCCGGAGTCGTTGTTCAGGATATTCCCCTTTATCGTACACACTCAGGCAAGAGATGAGTTCACACACTCAAAAACTGAACTCTGACCAATTTGTTTTGTAAAAATATTATTTAGTTTTATTTTATTTCAAGAACCAAGCCAGGCTTGGTGCAGGTAAGTGGAATAATACTTTGCAGGAATGACATAGTTGAATGCAGTTGTATGTAATTGATATGGATCCAGATAGGTTAATTAGTCAGAAACAATTGAAATTACTTTGCAGTTACTGTCTGAATACTTACTAGATTACTTTTTCCACTCAGCGGAATATGCCTAGATGTCACACTGGATACTTATACAAAGAATTACTAGCTGCACATTTCTTTCATGTCTCACATTTAAGAACTACAAACCAATATCAATTGGAGTTTGTAAGGTATACTTTGTTCATACCTATTTTATTTCATTATTTTTTTAATGTTTCTGTATTGTTTCAACTAAGAAAAAACACTATACATACATATTTACAATTTGTACAAAACAACATATATATTCTACAACATTAAACAATATATAGAGATAGAATTCATCACATAGAGACAATTTCATCAACAGACATCAATTATTGTGGGGTGCCCTATCTTGACACCAAGTTCATTTACAATCCATAACAACTTAATGCAAGGGAAAAAGTAAAAAATACTCTAAGCAACAAATCGCTCTATAAGACCACACATGAATTAATTAGTCTAAAGGACTTCCAAGTCAATTGCTTCTCAAAAAAAAAAAAGATGTCACACTGGGACATTTCCTAAATAAAAGGTAAGTAAAGCAGTTTTTGTGAGTACACAGTTTCTTAAGGTTTCATTCAATTTTCCAGCTCCACATTTAAAACATTTTTCACAGAAAAGCAGTCAATGCAATCCTATAGGGGAGGAAATTAACGCATCAGTTTACAGGTAAGTACTTAGGTTTGGGAGTTGGTTTTCTGGGGTTAGAACAAGGGTCCCCCCCCAAGGGTCAAGGATGCACTCCTAGAGCACCCTCAGCCGGCACCAGGGTGGCCGGGTGCAGAGTGCTGATGCCCAATGTTATCCAACGAAGGATATCGGGCACCTAGCTTGGCAGTTCTGGTTGGACTGTTACCATGAGGAACAAGGTGAAGATAGATTTTAATATGGTACTTTGTTTGCTTTAAGTTGACAGGGTTTGCCCAGACATGGGTCCGTTGCTCACTTTGCCACTGGATTCAAGCTAGCCTAGCTGATGAGGAGTGTTACCCCAAAATTGGCCCCAGGATGCTTGTTTCCAGTCCAGGGAAGACCTGGCTTGGCAGTTTGGGCTGGAATGTTCCCACAAGGAACACAGTCAAGACTGATTTGCATATGCTGGGTCTTAACTGGGGTGACGAAGTGAGCTAAAGAACGATGATGGATTCAACCTAGATTTGTGGCCGGGGTGAGTGTCTAAAAAGTTTCAGCGCTCCGTCTATCATCTCCTGGTGTTTGCCTTGTTTGCCATAAGTTAGCAGGATATGCCCAGACGTGGTTCCCTTGCTCATTTTGCACCCAGATTCAAGCTGCCCTGGCTGATGAAGGGTGTTACCCCAAAACTGGACGCAGGATGAGTGTTTCCCGTCCAGGGAAGATCTGGCTCTGCAGTTTGGGCTGGACTGTTCCTATGGGGAACAGCGTCAAGACTGATTTGCATATGGCAAGAAAGAGGGACTTCCCTGGCACCTAAATACAGCTGGGCCTGGGGAACCTGACCAATCCATGCCCCTCTGGTGCAGCAATCAACACCCATGTGTTCCCATATTTTGAAAGGCTTGCTGAAGTAGCATACTAGAAGGATTATCCATGGGGTACCCTGTCAGGCTATGGATGATAGCTGCAGTGGACATCACCAGCCCTTCTCTAGAGACAGTGGGGACTTTACCCTGTCTTGTGCTAGTGGCTTAAAACCAATTCCATCTTGAGTTCACCTGCAATCATACTCCAGAATGCCAAGTTTGTCCACTTCAATCATCAACCAATCAAACTTACTTTATTCGATTAAAACAAAGTTAATCATAAAAGTACAAGTATACATCACAGAAAAAAAAGTTACAGATTAAAACTGGAAAGAAGCAGTTCATAAATGTCAGTCAATACACAATGTCCTCGTTTTCAAACACATGCATAACAAGCATTTACAATGCAATGGTCTCGGCATCATTAAAGGTGGAGCTATTGGCATTGCTCATGACATTTCTTTTTTTTCTTTAAATCATAAATAGATGGCATTGTCATTTACATTGCCAATACACAGCACTCTGCACTCAACAGCACACACCACTCTGCACTCAACAGCACACACCACTCTGCACTCAACAGCACACACCACTCTGCACCTGCACTCACTGCTCTGCACACTCACTCTGCACTCACTACTCTGCATTCAGCACTCACTACTCACTACTCACTGCTCTGCACTCACTGCTCTGCACTCACTGCTCTGCACTCACTACTCTGCACTCACTACTCTGCACTCACTACTCACTACTCTGCACTCACTACTCACTACTCTGCACTCACTACTCACTACTCTGCACTCACTACTCTGCACTCACTACTCACTACTCTGCACTCACTACTCACTACTTTGCACTCACTACTCTGCACTCACAACTCTGCACTCACTACTCACTACTCTGCACTCACTACTCTGCACTCACTACTCTGCACTCACTACTCACTACTCTGCACTCACTACTCACTACTCTGCACTCACTACTCTGCACTCACTACTCTGCACTCACTACTCTGCACTCACTACTCTGCAATCTGCACTCACTACTCTGCACTCACTACTCACTACTCTGCACTCACTACTCACTACTCTGCACTCACTACTCACTACTCTGCACTCACTACTCTGCACTCACTACTCACTACTCTGCACTCACTACTCTGCACTCACTACTCACTACTCTGTACTCACTACTCACTACTCTGCACTCACTACTCACTACTCTGCACTCACTACTCTGCACTCACTACTCACTACTCTGCACTCACTACTCTGCACTCACTACTCACTACTCTGCACTCACTACTCACTACTCTGCACTCACTACTCTGCACTCACTACTCTGCACTCACTACTCTGCACTCACTACTCTGCAATCTGCACTCACTACTCTGCACTCACTACTCTGCAATCTGCACTCACTACTCTGCACTCACTACTCTGCACTCACTACTCACTACTCTGCACTCACTACTCTGCACTCACTACTCTGCACTCACTACTCGGCACTCACTACTCTGCACTCACTACTCTGCAATCTGCACTCACTACTCTGCACTCACTACTCACTACTCTGCACTCACTACTCACTACTCTGCACTCACTACTCACTACTCTGCACTCACTACTCTGCACTCACTACTCACTACTCTGCACTCACTACTCACTACTCACTACTCTGCACTCACTACTCTGCAATCTGCACTCACTACTCTGCACTCACTACTCACTACTCTACACTCACTACTCACTACTCTGCACTCACTACTCACTACTCTGCACTCACTACTCTGCACTCACTACTCTGCACTCACTACTCTGCACTCACTACTCTGCACTCACTACTCTGCACTCACTACTCACTACTCTGCACTAACTACTCTGCACTCACTACTCACTACTCTGCACTCACTACTCTGCACTCACTACTCACTACTCTGCACTCACTACTCACTACTCTGCACTCACTACTCACTACTCTGCACTCACTACTCTGCACTCACTACTCTGCACTCACTACTCTGCACTCACTACTCTGCAATCTGCACTCACTACTCTGCACTCACTACTCACTACTCTGCACTCACTACTCACTACTCTGCACCCACTACTCACTACTCTGCACTCACTACTCACTACTCTGCACTCACTACTCACTACTCTGCACTCACTACTCTGCACTCACTACTCTGCACTCACTACTCTAAAATCACTACTCTGCAATCTGCACTCACTACTCTGCAATACGCACTCACTACTCTGCACTCACTACTCACTACTCTGCACTCACTACTCACTACTCTGCACTCACTACTCACTACTCTGCATACTCTGCACTCACTACTCACTACTCTGCACTCACTACTCACTACTCTGCGCTCACTACTCTCTACTCTGCACTCACTACTCACTACTCTGAACTCACTACTCTGCACTCACTACTCTGCACTCACTACTCTGCACTCACTACTCTGCACTCACTACTCTGCACTCACTACTCACTACTCTGCACTCACTACTCTGCACTCACTACTCTGCACTCACTACTCACTACTCTGCACTCACTACTCTGCACTCACTACTCACTACTCTGCACTCACTACTCTGCATTCACTACTCTGCACTCACTACTCTGCACTCACTACTCACACTCTGCACTCACTACTCTGCACTCACTACTCACTACTCTGCACTCACGATTCACTACTCTGCACTCACTAATCACTACTCACTACTCTGCACTCACTACACACTACTCACTACTCTGCACTCACTACTCACTACTCACTACTCTGCACTCACTACTCTGCACTCACTACTCTGCACTCACTACTCTGCACTCACTACTCTGCAATCTGCACTCACTACTCTGCACTCACTACTCACTACTCATTACTCTGCACTCACTACTCACTACTCACTACTCTGCACTCACTACTCACTACTCTGCACTCACTACTCTGCACTCACTACTCACTACTCTGCACTCACTACTCACTACTCACTACTCTGCACTCACTACTCTGCACTCACTACTCACTACTCTGCACTCACGACTCACTACTCTGCACGCACTACTCACTACTCTGCACTCACTACTCACTACTCTGCACTCACTACTCTGCACTCACTACTCTGCACTCACTACTCTGCACTCACTACTCTGCACTCACTACTCACTACTCTGCACTCACTACTCACTACTCTGCACTCACTACTCACTACTCAGCACTCACTACTCACTACTCTGCACTCACTACTCTGCACTCACTACTCTGCACTCACTACTCTGCACTCACTACTCACTACTCTGCACTCACTACTCACTACTCTGCAATCTGCACTCACTACTCTGCACTCACTACTCTGCACTCACTACTCTGCAATCTGCACTCACTACTCTGCACTCACTACTCACTACTCTTCACTCACTACTCACTACTCTGCACTCACTACTCACTACTCTGCACTCACTACTCACTACTCACTACTCTGCACTCACTACTCTGCACTCACTACTCACTACTCTGCACTCACTACTCACTACTCTGCACTCACTACTCACTACTCTGCACACTACTCACTACTCTGCACTCACTACTCACTACTCTGCACTCACTACTCTACACTCACTACTCTGCACTCACTACTCTGCACTCACTACTCTGCACTCACTACTCACTACTCTGCACTCTGCACTCACTACTCACTACTCTGCACTCACTACTCACTACTCTGTACTCACTACTCTGCACTCACTACTCACTACTCTGCACTCACTACTCTGCGCTCAGTACTCACTACTCTGCACTCACTACTCTGCACTCACTACTCTGCACTCACTACTCTGCACTCACTACTCACTACTCTGCACTCACTACTCACTACTCTGCACTCACTACTCACTACTCTGCACTCACTACTCACTACTCTGCACTCACTACTCTGCACTCACTACTCTGCACTCACTACTCTGCAATGTGCACTCACTACTCTGCACTCACTACTCACTACTCTGCACTCACTACTCACTACTCTGCACTCACTACTCTGCACTCACTACTCTGCACTCACTACTCACTACTCTGCACTCACTACTCACTACTCTGCACTCACTACTCACTACTCTGCACTCACTACTCACTACTCTGCACTCACTACTCACTACTCACTACTCTGCACTCACTACTCTGCACTCACTACTCACTACTCTGCACTCACTACTCACTACTCTGCACTCACTACTCACTACTCTGCACTCACTACTCACTACTCTGCACTCTGCACTCACTACTCTGCACTCACTACTCTGCACTCACTACTCACTACTCTGCACTCACTACTCACTACTCACTACTCACTACTCACTACTCTGCACTCACTACTCTGCACTCACTACTCACCACTCACTACTCACCACTCACTACTCACTACTCTGCACTCACTACTCACTACTCTGCACTCACTACTCACTACTCACTACTCTGTACTCACTACTCTGCACTCACTACTCACTACTCTGCACTCACTACTCACTACTCTGCACTCACTACTCACTACTCTGCACTCACTACTCACCACTCACTACTCACTACTCTGCACTCACTACTCTGCGCTCAGTACTCACTACTCACTACTCTGCACTCACTACTCTGCACTCACTACTCACTACTCTGCACTCACTACTCTGCACTCACTACTCTTCACTCACTACTCTGCACTCACTACTCACTACTCTGCACTCACTACTCACTACTCTGTACTCACTACTCACCACTCACTACTCTGCACTCACTACTCTGCACTCACTACTCTGCACTCACTACTCTGCAATGTGCACTCACTACTCTGCACTCACTACTCACTACTCTGCACTCACTACTCACTACTCACTACTCTGCACTCACTACTCTGCACTCACTACTCTGCACTCACTACTCACTGCACTCACTACTCTGCACTCACTACTCACTACTCTGCACTCACTACTCACTACTCTGCACTCACTACTCACTACTCTGCACTCACTACTCACTACTCACTACTCTGCACTCACTACTCACTACTCTGCACTCACTACTCACTACTCTGCACTCACTACTCTGCACTCTGCACTCACTACTCTGCACTCACTACTCTGCACTCACTACTCACTACTCTGCACTCACTACTCACTACTCACTACTCACTACTCTGCACTCACTACTCTGCACTCACTACTCACTACTCACCACTCACTACTCACTACTCTGCACTCACTACTCTGCACTCACTACTCACTACTCACTACTCTGTACTCACTACTCTGCACTCACTACTCACTACTCTGCACTCACTACTCACTACTCTGCACTCACTACTCACTACTCTGCACTCACTACTCACCACTCACTACTCACTACTCTGTACTCACTACTCACTACTCTGCACTCACTACTCACTACTCTGCACTCAATACTCACTACTCTGCACTCACTACTCACTACTCTGCACTCACTACTCACCACTCACTACTCACCACTCACTTCTCTGCGCTCACTACTCACCACTCACTACTCACTACTCACCACTCACTACTCACTACTCTGCACTCACTACTCACTACTCTGCACTCACTACTCACTACTCTGCACTCACTACTCACTACTCTGCAGTCACTACTCACTACTCTGCACTCACTACTCACTACTCTGCACTCACTACTCTGCACTCACTACTCTGCACTCACTACTCTGCACTCTGCACTCACTACTCACACTCTGCACTCACTACTCTGCACTCACTACTCACTACTCTGCACTCACTATTCACTACTCTGCACTCACTACTCTGCACTTACTACTCTGCACTCACGACTCTGCACTCACTACTCTGCACTCACTACTCTGCACTCACTACTCTGCACTCACTATTCACTACTCTGCACTCACTATTCACCACTCTGCACTCACTACTCTGCACTCACTACTCTGCACTCTGCACTCACTACTCACACTCTGCACTCACTACTCTGCACTCACTACTCACTACTCTGCACTCACTATTCACTACTCTGCACTCACTACTCACTAATCACTACTCACTACTTACTACTCTGCACTCACTACTCACTACTCACTACTCTGCACTCACTACTCACTACTCTGCACTCACTACTCACTACTCCGCACTCACTACTCACTACTCTGCACTCACTACTCACTACTCACTACTCTGCGCTCACTACTCACTACTCTGCGCTCACTACTCACTACTCACTACTCTGCACTCACTACTCTGCACTCACTACTCACTACTCTGCACTCACTACTCTGCACTCACTACTCTGCACTCACTACTCTGCACTCACTACTCTGCACTCACTACTCTGCACTCTGTACTCACTACTCACACTCTGCACTCACTACTCTGCACTCACTACTCACTACTCTGCACTCACTACTCTGCACTCACTACTCTGCACTCACTACTCTGCACTCACTACTCTGCACTCACTATTCACTACTCTGCACTCACTATTCACTACTCTGCACTCACTACTCTGCACTCACTACTCTGCACTCACTACTCTGCACTCTGCACTCACTACTCACACTCTGCACTCACTACTCTGCACTCACTACTCACTACTCTGCACTCACTATTCACTACTCTGCACTCACTACTCACTAATCACTACTCACTACTTACTACTCTGCACTCACTACTCACTACTCACTACTCTGCACTCACTACTCACTACTCACTACTCTGCACTCACTACTCACTACTCTGCACTCACTACTCACTACTCTGCACTCACTACTCACTACTCACTACTCTGCGCTCACTACTCACTACTCTGCACTCACTACTCTGCACTCACTACTCACTACTCTGCACTCACTACTCTGCACTCACTACTCTGCACTCACTACTCACTACTCTGCACTCACTACTCTGCACTCACTACTCTGCACTCACTACTCTGCATCACTACTCTGCACTCACTACTCTGCACTCACTACTCTGCCCTCACTACTCTGCACTCACTACTCTGCACTCACTACTCTGCACTCTGTACTCACTACTCACACTCTGCACTCACACTCTGCACTCACTATTCACACTCTGCACTCACTACTCACACTCTGCACTCACTACTCCGCACTCACTACTCACACTCTGCACTCTCTACTCTGCACTCACTACTCTGCACTCACTACTCACTACTCTGCACTCACTACTCTGCACTCACTATGCACTCACTACTCTGCACTCACTACTCTGCACTCACTACTCACACTCTGCACTCACACTCTGCACTCACTATTCACACTCTGCACTCACTACTCACACTCTGCACTCACTACTCTGCACTCACTACTCACACTCACTACTCTGCACTCACTACTCTGCACTCACTACTCTGCACTCACTACTCTGCACTCACACTTACACTCTGCACTCACACTCTGCACTCAACTCTGCACGCTGCATTCACACTCTGCACACTCACTCTGCGCTCACTACTTCACACTCTGCACTCACACTCTGCTCACTCACTCTGCACTCACTACTTCACACTCTGCACTCTGCACTCACACTCTGCTCACTCACTCTGCACTCATTACTTCACACTCTGCACTCTGCGCACTCTGAACTGTGCGCACTCTGCACTCACACTATAATAATCCTTATGCAGAATTCCTCTAAAGTATAAGCAGCTTGGGTTTTTCCTATAGGCGCCAAAGAGTCAATGATAGGAAAAGAGGGCAGAGAGTTCTAACCCCATCTCCCCACCCACAGACAACCAAAAATTATCTTCTGCGTTGCTTTGTTCTAATAATATAAATAAGGAATTTAAAGTATATGTATGGGCGAGTGGAAGGTGATCTATCGTATTCAATATATTTTAACACAATTGCTGTTCATGGTTACCTTTACAAACGTGAGATGAAGATGATGCTCACTTTTTAGTTATATAAGGATATTTTGTTGAGTACATTCAAGTTCAACCCAATGGCTGTAAGCAACAAGCTGAGGATCAACAGGCGCAAAACAGCGTGGCGGGCGCGCACGAGACGCAGCGTGGGCGTGCACATCAGCTGAAGATCCCCGGAGAAGACACCGAGTCTGCCTGCTGCCATGACTGACCCGCTGCGAGGGAAAGAGCCTGGTGAGTGGGGGTCGAGGGGGGGCGGCAGAGAGGGAGTGGGCAGAGAGGGAGGGTGTGTGTGTGTGTGTGTGTGTGTGTGTGTGTGTGTGCGTGCGTGCGTGCGTGAGTGTGTGCTTCCGTGAGTGTGAATGTGAAGCAAGAGATGTGCACGGCTCCAGGAGGCACGGCGTGCGCGTCCACGAGATGCAATCGGCGCTCGTTCACCGCTCTGGCTCCGTTGAGAGTGAACTCCGTGACAATAGGTCTCGAAGCCGAGACCTAAAAAGGAGGAAGCAGTATTACAGGTCAAAGGATCAGACACCATACGTAAAAAATGCAAGGCCAGGCGACATTGTCTAAAATTGTGCGAACGTAAAAGCGCAATTAAAAACCTTTTCCTTTGTTCACAATAAAATTTACAGAAGAATAAAATGTGCAAATCAGATTGTTGCGAAGTGTCATCACATGGGCAACACAGGAGTTCTTTCGGGGAGAAGATACCAGCAGGATGGCCCAACATGCAGGTAATAAAGTTAAGCCGAAATCTTAACAGAGTAAATCCCACCTGTGCCGTGGGATTGTTACAAATTCCAAATAGGAAGATCAATCTGCAATGGATCTTCAATATATTCTTTGACTGTAGATTTATTACGGTTGACAGTCAATGTCCCATCTTTAGCAGTGGTTATAAAGCGGGCCTTTAATGTTTTTTTAGAGACAGAGGCACAGTTTCTGGGTATACAAATAAGCTTCCTAGATCAAGAGTATATAAACTATCTTTCACATACTTTAACCATAAAATATTATCCCTATGCTCGAAGGATAAGCAATCCCGTATTATTTGTTGCGTTAGTTAAACTGTGTCTCTACACCATACTGAGTGCCATAAAAGAATAGGTGCAACATTTATCCAATCAGTTATGTAAGGGATACCTAATTCATCATGTAGATTAAAATTAGAACAACCAATTGGGAGACTCATCATTGATTTCCAAAACAAATCCTCTGTTGTTTGTATCCTCTTTACTGTAACATGGCCCCACACCCCTGCACCATACGTAGCTACTGTCCTAGATTTTGCCCCATAAACCTTTCTTAAAATATCTAAGTTCCTCGTTTCCAGCTTATTTGAAAATTAGCGTATTGCATTTGCACTTTTCTCCAACAAGACACCACGATTCTTTACCATATTCCTCTAAGAGGCCTTAGAATCAGAAGTGACTCCTAGATATGAGAAGAACTCTGTTTGTGTCACTTTACGTTTTGAGATAAAAAAAAGAAGGAGGTTAGCTCAGCTTTGGCCCTGTAATTAAAACAAATGACCTAGATTCATTTGTCTGGAGATCAAGGCCTTTCATAAATTCCACATAGGTATTTAACAATTTTTGCAGGGATTTTGTTGTTCGTGCAATTAAAACTGCATCATCTGCATATAATAAAATTGGGATATCCAACTTTCCAATTCTTGGCACATCTATATTTGAATCTAACAATTTAGACTCTCTCCCGTTTGAATAAGCGAGAATAAAAAAGGGGCGAGAACGCACTCTTGGCGAACTCCTCTTGTTACAGGAAACCCCCTAGTACATTCTCCCTGTGGCCAATACCTGACACATGCTTCAGCTCTTGAATACAGTTGTCTAATGAAATTGATCACTGCCTGATCTACCCTCATTTCCCTCATAATTCTCCAGAGCTGTGGGTGAGACACACAATCAAAAGCCGTGCTAAGATCCATAAAAGCTAGACATAAATTGCCCTGCTTTGCGTGGGTAATACTTTGGTATGAGCAGACTCAAATTCAGGCATTGATCTTAAGTGCCTCTCCCTTTTCTGAAACCGTATTGTACTGGTATCAAAATCTTATTAGTCAAAGCCCACGTCTCCAGTCGATTCAATAGCACTCTCCCGATCAATTTTACTGTGCTATCTAAGAGAGAAATAGGTCTATAGTTCCTAGGGTCTTGCTTCTCTTCTTTTTTCAAAATTGGTACTAAAATGGCTTTGAACCAAGAGGCGGGAGGTCCCTCTCTTGCTATAGAATTAAACATATTAGTAAGCAGAGGACTCCATAAGTCAGGGCAATCTGTAAAAAAGTCTACTGGAGCGCCATCAAAACCCTGTGCATTATTACTTGTACATTGCTCCATTGCCAAGCATACTTTCCCTATATCATTAGTAAGAATAGTGCTAGCGGATGGGACCCGTTCTACAGCCATTAGCTCAGTGTTTACAGGTGGGGCATAAAAAATATTACTAAAGTGCGCCACCCAAGAGTCCTCGTCCACATGCGTATCCAAATTCGGCTCAGAGTTTGATTTTAAAAATGGGGCGTTAATCGTTAACCAAAAATCCCTTTCATTATTTGTGATGGATGCAACCAATAATTTGTCCCAAGTTTCCTCTTTCAATGTCTTTAACCTGTTCGTCCTCGCCACCGTATAAGTTAAGCGGGCCTATTTTACAAGTTGGGGATTCTTAGGTACAGTCTTAAGTAATCAATGTAGGTTAAAAAGTGCTTTAATGCAATCACGATCGAACCACTTCGGTCCCTTAGGTTTGCATTTCCATTTTTAGGGAGATTCCTTTTTAGTTCTCGCGAATTAGTTTCAAAAGCCTTAGTGATGGACCCTGGGTCCTGATTTGAGTCAAGACATATTTCTATTTCTTTCATTGAGTTTGAAACTACATGAGGAATAACAGCAGTCTTATCAATATTCCCCCACGTCAATGTTATTCCATTCTTTTTCGCTATATAGGGTTTCAGATGCGAAAAAGTGGAGCTAAAAATACTCGGCCAGTTCACATGCCAGGTTATAGCTGCATGATCACTGAAGACCAGGAATTCAACTTTCCTTTTGTTGAGCTTTTCACCCAGTCTAGCTGAGGCTATTATAAAATTAATTGAGGAACAACATGTAGAGGAGCAAAAGGTATTTAGCGGAAGACCTGTTGATTCAGATCGTGGGTTCATGATCTCCAAATCTTTTAGAAAAATGCATTTCCCATGTTAGCGCTGGGATGCCTCCGGGTAACCATGCGCTTTATAAATCTGGTTACATTACATTACATTACATAAGCGTCATGGGAAAAATGCATATTTGATTCCCCATCTTCTACAAAGCCACAAATTGGGGTTAACGCCAATTGATATAAGTTAAAGACCCCTATCCAAAGCACCATTGGTTCCTTCATGCTTAGCCCTATTATCTTATTCATATATTCCTCCACTATTGCAACAAATTTAAACATTTCACTTCCAAATGAGTTATTATAAAAATTAATCAATAATTTAGTGTTGCCATCAGACCCTTTAAGGCAGAGGTCTTCAAACTTTTGGATGCCAAGAACCCCCCTGTCAACATTTTGAGGCGTAAGGACCCCCTCCTGACAAAAATTTCTAAACCTGTAGGCAGGGCTACTAGAATTATGAAGCAGGTGAGGCCCAAATTACGCGACAGGCTTGACTAAATTGTGTGGGAAGAAAATTAAGTGATGTTATGTGATGCAGCGTATTTTGGGATAGCATTGCTTCATTATTTTGACATTTTTTACACACAGTAACACTGAGGAAAGATTTCACCCCATCAGTACTCGTTTATAACCAAAATAAAGCAGTTAACATCAGAAATATTTCTAGCCAACCTTTGAGAAGGGCCTTCCACTCTGTAGGAATATGTGCTGCCAGATTAGAAGCTCACCTGGCCCTGGCCAGGAGAAGCAGGGGTCCCTTTAAAACCTGGCGGTTTTGTGCAGAGTAAAGCAGCTTTCCTCTCACCCCCTCCCTTCCATCCCTCTCTCACTTTGCAGGCCATTTTCTTTCACCCCTTTTTACAACATCTGAACTCTCCTCATTCAACCTCTCACTTCACCTTTAATCATCTCTTGCCATTTTGTCTTTTCACTGCCCTCATCTCGAACAGTCTCTCACATTTATCTCATGGCCTCTCTTGTCCCGTCACCTCCCGTGCCCCTCAGCACTTCTCGTTCACCTCGTCTCTCCATTGAAATTTTTGTCTATTTGTATCTTAGACCTCTCGAGTCCCCCATTCAATTTTCACATCTCCCCTTTGTTCTAACAGAAGCCCTCACCTTTGACTCACACTCACTTCTTGCGTGTCCACACTTCTCTTTGGCAAATCACATTTCTCCTCATCCCTGTTCTCTGCAATCGAATTCTCTCACTCCCTTGCTGTCCTCTCTCATCCTCTCAACTCTCCTCACCAAGCACACAGGTCGGACCCGTATGCTCCTCTCTGCCTGTGCCACTCTGCTTTTTGTTCCTAATTCAAGAAGGCATGAGTTGTCTGTCTCGCTGGTTTGGTGCAGGCCGCGCAGTTATGGAACTTGCACCCTCCTTTGCTTCGCTCCACCATGAATCTATTATCCTTTAGGAAGATATAAAAACCTTTCTCTATGCTCTGTAGGTTACCCAATTTGGCTGGTTCACTTTCTCCTTCTGTGTGTTTCTCATTTGCCTACATGCAGCAGATGATTATTAGCCCCAGGACATCTTTTGGTAACAGTAGCGCACAACAAATGTAAATAATAATAATAGCCAGAAGCAGGGAAGTCACTAGTCCAGAAATTCGGAGGGGACTAATACTTCCAGCCAGGGCTGGTCCTAACACTGGTTGCACATGGTGCAACAGTCTTTTTTGGTGCCCCACCCCACGTTTCCTCCTTCTCCATGAATTCCTTCGCTGCCACTCACCAACAATGCACCTCATCTCTCTATAGCACCTTCCTGACAAACATTTAATTTTCCTATAGCGCTACTCATAGTTTACTCACTCTCATTTCTGTGACCTGCATGGTACACGTTCTTTGTAGCAGGCACATTAACCCTCTGCACAATGTGTGGGTGACGAGTGCCCTTGTGAATGCACGGTGAGCGATGCAAAAGTGCGAGAGTAGGTTACGAGGAGTGACTGCGGGGTGAGTGAAGTGGCATATGAATTTGGTTGCGGATGCAAGTTCAGAATGGGATGAATGAATGTATGATTACTGATGGGCTTGTTTGAGTGAGTTGCATATTGAGCAGTGAGGGGGTCAGGTGAGTGAAGTGTCACATGAGTGCAGGATGAGTAGTGTACTCATGTGACTGCAGGGTGAGGTATAGGGTGAACAGCGCAAGTGCATTGTGAGTGCAGTGTGATCACTGTGAGTGCAGGGTGAGCGGGTGAATGGTGTGAGTGCATGGTGATCATTGTGAGTGCATTGTGATCACTGGGAGTACAGGGTGAATGGTGTGAGTGCATGGTGATCAGTGTGAGTGCAGGGCGATATTGAGGAGTGAGTTGTCTGAAGGCAGGGTGCATTCCTAGACACTTGAAGTAACATGTTATTGACGGCGGCGTAGGGTTTAACCACATCAGTGCTCATGACGAGCTCAGCTCGCCATGAGGCACAGTGGCGCCGTGCTCATGACGAGCTGAGCTTGTCATAACCGCTGCGGAAAGCCCACGCGGGGATAATTCCCCTGCTGTGCTGGGCTTTCCATTAACCGGGCGTGGTCATGACGAGCTCAGCTCGTCATGAGCACAGCGCCACCGTGCAGCGTGAAGAGCCAAGCTAGTCACAAGCACCGCGGCTCTGCGCGTGGCCCCCCTCCCCCCGCACCGCGGGGGAATTAGCCCCGCGGCAAAGGGGTTAAGATCTAAGTTAAACTACTGCGGCATTAATCGAGGGTGGAGGAAATAAATAATGTGCTGATCCTGCAACAAACTTACAGTCCTATGGTTAGGGTTGCCAGCAGATTATTTTGATGGCCAAGTCGGTACAAAAATAAGCAGTCACCTAAAGTTGTATTTTCAGCACTTATGTGCATACTTCGAACAGCAAATATAAATAGAAAGCGCTTTTAATTGTGTTCTAGGGCTGCCTCAATGATCCATAATTGACAAAGAGAAAAAAGACAGAAAAGTCACATAACTAATGCATACATACTTTTGTATTTAAAAGTCTATTTAGTGTCAAGAGGAGGTCTTTGCAGGCTCTTTAAACACAACAGGCAGGCATTTTTCTTTTGGCAACCCTACTTTATATTCCTTTTCATTAAATGCATTCTCACACTACAGCAGTAATTGTAAAATACAAATGTAAGGAACTGGCACAGTGAGGGCCCAGGGGGTACTCAAACCAGGAAAAAAACTAAGCCTCTGTAACCAGTTTACAAAGGCATGTAAATATGCAAATGGTCTTTAAAGACCTGTGAAAAATTCGGGCCTGCCAGAGATGACTCCAGACACTGCCCAGCCAAGCCCACAGCAGATCGAGTTGCACTGCAGCAGCAGCCGGGCTGAGAGACACGACGAAAGAGGAGGGGGGCTGAAGCCTTTGGGCCTGGACAGAAGTATGACTGTGAAGGCGCGACCCCCTTTGCATCGCTCCACGGCCCCCCTGGGGGTCGTGCCCCACAGTTTGAAGACCCCTGCTTTAAGGTGTAACATATTATACAAGCATTGGCATAGCCAGTAGGTCTCGCTTTTGGGACCTTCTAAGTATTTAGTTATGCAGCACAATATCCTTGGTGCAACAACATCAACTGTTGCACGGCTAAACACGTATACGTTCACAAAGGTGAGATCTTTTGGCTATGCCAATGCTTGTTATTTTTTGTTCTTGGGGGAAACCGGGCTAGTGCCAGGCGGGTCAAGGGGGAGTGGTAAGGAGTTGAAGAGTGAATGCCAGGAGGGACAAGGGTGACTGTCAGGCCATGGGGGTGAAGGGTGAGTATAAAGAACAAAAAAAGAACTAGAAGGTCTGAATGCAAAAAAATTTGGTGAAGGGTGAGTGCCAGGGAGGCGAAGAGTGAGTGCCAGGGAGATGAGAAGTAAGAGTCAGGAGGGTCAAGGGTGAGTGCCAGGGAGGGGAAGGGTGAGTGCCGAGAAGGGGAAGTATGAGTGCCAGGGGTGAGGGGTAGCTGCCAGGCCAGAGGGGTGAAAGGCTAGTGCCACGGAGGTGAAGGTTGAGTGCCAGGTCAGGGGGATGAAGGGTGAGTGCCAGGGAGATGAAGGTTGAGTGTCATGGGGTTGAGATGTAAGAGTCAGGAGAGTCAAAGGTGAGTGCCAGGGAGGGGAAGGGTGAGTGCAAGGGGTGAAGGGTAGTTGCTAGGCTAGGGGGAGGAAAGGCTACTGCCATGGAGGTGAAGAGTGAGTGCCAAGGGGGCGAGTAGTGAATGCCAGGAGGGATATGGATGAGTGTCAGGGAGGTGAAGGATATGTGCCAGGGAGGGGAATTATGAGCACCAGGAGGGTCGAGGGTGGGTGTCGGGGAGGCGACAGTTGAGTGTCACAGAGAGTCAATGCTGGGTGCCAGAGAGGGAGAAGGGCGAGTGCCAGGTGCGAGGAGTGACTGCCATGCCTAAGGGGTGAAGGGTGAGTGCAAGGGAGGTGAGGGGTGAGTGACAGGCTGCAAACAGTAGTGAGCTGGGGTCTAGAAGGAGGTGCGGAGATCATCACCCGGTGTGTGCCAGGCTAGACGCACCAGTGCCATGTGGATCAGAGAAAATGCATGGAGTGGTATGGTTGACAGGAGACGTGCAGGCTGCTTAAATATTGTAGAGATTGGATTGTCAAGCACTAGGAAACAAAAGTGAATGACTAAAACTAGAAACGCGAACACTTTCACAGCGAACGCGGCTGTGAAAGTGAAACTGATTGCGATCGCGTGAAAGTGAAACTGATCGTGCTACCTGGCTGAGAGGAGGCTGATAGGCAGTGAGTGGCCGGGGGTGTGTGTGTGTGTGGTTGTGTGTGTGGTTTTGTGTGTGGTTGTGTGTGTGGTTGTGTGTTGTGTGTGTGGTTGTGTGTGTGTGTGGTTGTGTGTGTGTGATTGTGTGTCTCTGTGGTTGTTTGTGTGTGGTTGTGTGTGTTTGGGTTTGTGTGGGTGGGTGTGTGTGTGTGGTTATGTGTGTGTAGTTGTGTGTGTGGTTGTGGTTATGGTTGTGTGTGTGGTTGTGGTTGGTTTTGTGTGTGTGGTTGTGTATATGTGTGATTGTGTGTGTGTGTGGTTGTGTGTGTGTGTGTGTGTGTGTGTGTGGTTGTGTGTGGTTTTGTGTGTGTGTCAGTGTCGTTGTGGGTGTGTGTGCATAGAAGTGTGGTTGTGTGTGTGGTTGTGGTTGTAGTTGTGTGTGTGGTTGTGTTTGTGGTTGTGTGTGTGGTTGTGTGTGTGTGTGGTTGTGTGTGGTGTTGTGTGTGGTTGTGTGTGTGGTTGTGTGTGTGTGTGGTTGTGTGTGTGTGGTTGTGTGTGTGTGGTTGTGTGTGTGTGGTTGTGTGTGTGTTTGTGTGTGTGTGTGGTTGTGTATGTGGTATGTGGTTTTGTGGTTGTGTGTGGTTGTATGTGTAGAAGTGTGGTTGTGTGTGTGGTGTGTTTGGTTGTGGTTGTGTGTGGTTGTGTGTGTGGTTGTGTGCGTGGTTGTGGTTGTGTGTATGTGTGGTTGTGTGTGTGTGGTTGTGTGTGGTTGTGTGTGTGTGTGGTTGTGTGTGTGGTTGTGTGTGGTTGTGTATGGTTGTGCGGTTGTGTGTGGTGTTCTGGTTGCATGTGTGGTTGTGTGTGTGGTTGTGTGTTCGGTTGTGTGTGGTGTTGGTTGTGTGTGTGGTTGTGTGTGTGTGGTTGTGTGTGTGGTTGTGGTTGTGTGTGTGGTTGTGTGTGTGTGTGTGGTTGTGTGTGGTTGTGTGTGTGTGGTTGTGTGTGTGTGGTTGTGTGTGTATGGGGTTGTGTGTGTGGTTGTGGTTGTGGTTGTGGTTGTGTGTGTGTGGTTGTGTGTGTGTGTGTGTGGTTGTGTGTGTATGTGGTTGTGTGTGTGTGTGTGGTTGGGTGTGTGTGGTTGTGTGTGTGTGTGGTTGTGTGTGTGGTTGTGTGTTTAGTTGTGGTTGTGTGTGTGGTTGTGTGTGTGTTTGTGTGCGTGGTTGTGTGTGTATGTGGTTGTGTGTGTGTTTGTGTGTTTGTGTGAGTGTGGTTGTGTGTGGTTGTGTGTATGGTTGTGTGTTTGGTTGTGGTTGTGTGTTTGGTTGTGGTTGTGTGTGTGTGGTTGTGTGTGTGGTTGTGTGTGTAGTTGTGTGTGGTGTTCTGGTTGCATGTGTGATTGTGTGTGTAGTTGTGTATTCGGTTGTGTGTTTGGTTGGTTGTGTGTGTGGTTGTGTGTGTGTGGTTGTGTGTGTGTGGTTGTGTGTGTGTGTGGTTGTGTGTGTGTGTGGTTGTGTGTGTGGTTGTGTGTGTATGTAGTTGTGTGTGTGGTTGTGGATGTGTGTGTGTGTGGTTGTGTGTGTGTGTGGTTGTGTGTGGTTGTGTGTGTATGTGGTTGTGTGTGTGTTGTTGTGTGTGTGGTTGTTTGTGTGTGGCTCTGTGGTTGTGTGTTTGGTTGTGTGTGTGTGTGTGTGTGTGTTTGGTTAGGTGTGTGGTTGTGTGCGTGGTTCTGTGTGTATGTGGTTGTGTGTGTGGTTGTGGTTGTGTGTGCGGTTGTGTGTGTGTGTTTGTGTGTGTGGTTGTGTGTTTGGTTGTGGTTGTGTGTGGTTGTGTGCATGGTTGTGGTTGTGTGCATGGTTGTGGTTGTGTGTATGTGTGGTTGTGTGTGTGTGGTTTTGTGTGTGGTTGTGTGTGTGTGTGGTTGTGTGTGTGTGGTTGTGTGTGTGTGGTTGTGTGTGTGTGTGGTTGTGTATGTGTGGTTGTGTGTGGTGTTGTGTGTGGTTGTGTGTGTGGTTGTGTGTGTGGTTGTGTGTGTGTGTGTGTGTGGTTGTGTGTGTGGTTGTAGGTGTGTGATTGTGTGTGTGTAGTTGTGTGTGTGGTTGTGTGTGTGTGGTTGTGTGTGGTTGTGTGTGTGGTTGTGTGTGTGTGGTTGTGGGGTTGTGTGTGTGGTTGTGTGTGTGAGTGGTTGTGTGTGTTTGTGTGGTTGTGGTTGTGTGTGTGGTCGTGTGCGTGGTTGTGTGTGTGTGTGTGTGGTTGTGTGTGTGTGTGGTTTGTGTGTGGTTGTGTGAGTGTGGTTGTGTGTGTGTGTGCTTGTGAGTGTGGTTGTGTGTGTGGTTGTGTGTGTGTGTGCTTGTGTGTGTGGTTGTGTGTGTGTTTGTGTGTGTGTGTGTGGTTGTGTATGGTTGTGCGGTTGTGTGTGGTGTTGTGGTTGCGTGTGTGGTTGTGTGTGTGTGGTTGTGTGTGTGGTTGTGATTGTGTGCGTGGTTGTGTGTGTGGTTGTGTGTTTGTGGTTGTGTGTGTGTGTGTGTGTGTGGTTGTGGTTGGTTGTGTGTGTGTGGTTGTGGTTGGGGGTTTGGTTGTGGTTGTGTGTGTGTGTGTGGTTGTGTGTGGGGGTGTGTGTGTGTGTGTGAGTACAAATACTTTACACATTGCCTCTTTAGTTTAGCCTGACTGCTCTGTGTCGAGCTATTCTAGGATGAGCACAGGTAAACTTAGTGTGTACTACACTGACCTGACTAGGATCGTGGGTCCCTACTTGGACAGGGTGCAAACAACTGCAAAGTAGAGACCCAATTTTTAACAGTAAGAAAGCAGATCCCCATAAAGAACAAGTTACTTACCTACGGTAACAATATATCCGTAAGAAACATAGGTTAGGTATGGATTCCATAGCTTCAAATTACCCCCAGGCATCAGACTGGATCTGGAAAGTTTTTTGTCAGCATTACCCCTGCACATCGAAAGATGGCGTCGGTCGGCTCCGCGTTCGTCGTTGGCTTCATGGTCGCCGGGATGATATCACGGTAGCTACATAGAGGCAGCCCTCGCGCACTGACATCAGTTCTGTACAAGACTTTCCATGCCAGAAGCGCAGACCCATGCAAGACACTGACCACTGTTGCACAAAACTAGGGCCCTGAAAGGAAGTCTGTTGGAATTGGGGTAGCCTGGCCTAGGGCAAGACTAGCATATCAGAGGCACACTGTAAAGGTTGCAGACCACCCAAAAGTAATTCCACGTAATAGCACTCAAAAAGAAAACACTACACCAAAAATGTGGGAAAATACGTACTGCTTTATAAAAATAATATACTCTCTGTTCTCCAATATAAATAGCTCAGAACATTTCAGGTCACTTTAGAATCAGCAGTTAAACTTTTTAAATTACTAGCAGATTATCAATTAGTCTCTTCAGTACATTACATTTAGTTGTTTTCAAATCAATATTCTACTTCCCAAGATGTTATCCTGTTCAATAAGTCAATACACTTGTCAATGGATTAATCATAACACTTTAGACTTTCCCAGATCAAAGACCCACATCAATGATGCATTTCATAAGACCCCAGAAGTAATTACAACTGGTTACTGTATTGTGCCCAATACTGTCTTTCCCAACACCAACCCCCCCTCACTTCCTAGTACACAGTTGCTGATGATCCCCTCCAGTTACTCCCTCCTGTGTGTCACACAGCTGTGGCAATTAATAGGATGTGAGTTATCTCCAGATGATCTTTAGTGCCACTCTCCCCCTTTTTAGTACACCTCCTTACTTGTTCTCAGCTGTTGAAGTTGTCCTGCGCCAAGAGGGAGAGGGGACACGGAAAAGGAGGGGCTAGGAACCGTGGCTGCAGAGGCTCTCTCAGGGGACTGCTCGGTGTTACTAGGTTTGGGCCAACTCCGTGTTGAGTCTCTCACTTAGTGAGCGTCAGGGACCGAAATCACGATGCCCCCAGGCCCCCTTCCAGGCCTCTTAGCTCCCCCTCCCTGCTCGGGCCAGCTCTTCAGTGTGGCGCTCGAGCAGGAGGAGAAGGCAGGATCACTCGGCGCTCCTGAGAAACTCCCCCGGCGCCTCTCCTCACAAAGGCACTCACTCGGTGGTCATGCGCGGAAGCGCTTGCTCTCGTCCCGCCTCTCCTCACAAAGACACTTACTCGGCGGTCATGCGCGGAAGCGCTCGCTCTCGTCCCGCCTCTCCTCACCAAGACGCTTCCAGGAAGGACATGCGCGGAAGCGCTCGCTCTCGTCCCGCCTCTCCTCACAAAGACACTTCCAGGAAGGACATGCGCGGAAGCGCTCGAGTAGGGATTCGCCTTCCCCGTTTCTTCAAGGGAGACAGTACTTTGCCGGCAATGCGCTAGAAGCGCGGAAGGCGCCCCAGGGGTCCCGTCCACAGAGAGAAGCCTCAATAACCTCAAGGCTCAGTGGATCCCGGGGCGGGCGATGTCTCCAGAAAACGATCAGCACCCCAGGGGTCCCGCTCTCAGTGGGGACGGCGCTGTCTCCAGAAAACGATCAGCACCCCAGGAAGGTAGGAGAACTGTGCTAGTTCGTTTCCTTAACCTCAGCGCCCACTCTGCCAGGTCCTTTTAGTGCTCAAGTTGAGATAGGGGTTGGGATCTAGGGAAGAAGGTTATCCTTCCTGAGTCTCCTTCTGCTGGGCAGAGGACTGCGCACCGCAGCACTGCAGTCTCGTTCTCCTTGGACTTCCCCTGTATTGTTTGGACAAGGGGCAAGCTAGGCGCCCAGGGTCTCCAGTAACCCTTCACAGCGGGGTCAGGACAAGTAACCCAAAAGGGGAATAATGAGGTGACAACCCAAGGCAGCTTCCCTATCTAGGAGGTCAACCCTATGTCTAACCTCTCCCACCCTTAGTTACAGCCTGTCCTCCAGCTGACTTCCACAGGTAGACAAAATGGCTGCCCCACATTCCGCCTTATATAGGCTGCCCTTCAGTGGTCCAGAATGGACCAGAAGGTTCTAGAATGCCCTATGTTAGGCTATGGCCAAGTTCTGTGTGTGACAGTTGGGGCAGTTGGTGGACACCATTTTAGGTGGTGCCAAATTCCTGTCAGAACAGGCCTCTGGGCCTGAGGTAAAAGATTATGAGGGGGAGAAAGAACACCTATCCCCCTGGCCAACACCTACAAAAAGTCAGTAGACAAAAAAAATTATCAAGGGTATGAGGGGCAAAAAGGGGACAAAATAAATAATAATTAGGAGGGACTTCGCCAAAAAGCCAGACAGGTCTAACACGCGTCCCCCCCAGCTGAAAGTGGGGAGAACTACCCAACCCCTTGGGAGTCCTCATCACTAAGGCGGAAATACCTGGAGAGACCGTCTGCATTGGCGTGGTCCACTCCAGGCCGATGTTCCACCTGGAAGTCCATTCCCTGTAGGGAGATGGACCACCTCAACAACTTGGGATTTTCCCCCTTCATTTGCATCAGCCAACGAAGGGGTCGGTGGTCAGTCTGAACCAGGAAGTGCGAGCCAAAGAGGTATGGCCGCAGCTTCTTCAGAGCCCACACCACCGCTAAAGCTTCCCTCTCAATGGCACTCCACTTCTGTTCCCGGGGAAGCAGTCTCCTGGATAAGAAGACTACGGGTTGATCCAGGCCCTCTTCATTCAGTTGCGATAACACTGCCCCAATGCCATGTTCTGATGCATCTGTTTGGACAATGAACTCCTTGGAGAAGTCTGGGGCCCTCAGGACCGGTGCCGCACACATTGCCTGTTTCAACTTTTCAAAGGCTTGCTGACAAGCCTTTGTCCAAACTACCCGTCGAGGTTGTTTCTTGGAGGTGAGCTCTGTGAGGGGCGCTACAATAGTGCCATACCCCTTCACAAAGCGACGGTAGTAGCCTGTGAGGCCCAGGAAAGCTCGGACCTCAGTCTGTGTCTTCAGGCCTTCCCAGGCCATGATTGCCTCAATCTTCGCCTGCAGGGGCTGCACAGTCCCCCTACCCACCAAGTGTCCAAGGTACACAACCGACCCCTGCCCAATCTGGCATTTGCTGGCTTTGATGGTCAATCCAGCTTGTCTCAGGGCCTGGAGAACGGTCTGCAAATGCTGCAGATGGTCCTCCCAGCTGCTACTGAAGACAGCAATGTCATCCAAGTAGGCAGCAGAGAAACTCTCCAATCCAGAGAGGACCTGGTTCACCAGCCGCTGAAATATGGCAGGGGCGTTCTTGAGCCCAAAGGGCATCACACAGAACTGGTAGTGTCCCTCAGGCGTGGAGAAGGCTGACCTTTCCCTTGCTCCATCTGTCAAGGAGATCTGCCAGTACCCTGAAGTGAGGTCAAAGGTACTCAGATATTGGGCAGCTCCTAGCCGGTCAATCAATTCATCCGCCCTAGGGATCGGATGAGCATCAGTCTTGGTTACTGAATTCAGTCCTCGGTAATCCACACAGAACCTTAGTTCGGGTGTGGTGCCTGGTGGTGCGGCTTTTGGCACGAGCACCACCGGACTGGACCAAGGGCTGTTGGAAGGTTCAATTACTCCCAGCTCTAGCATCTTGGCAACTTCTCCATGGATGCTAGCCTTCACCTTGTCAGACAGCCGGTAGGTCTTGGACTTCACTGGTGGGCTGTCTCCTGTGTCCACATCATGGGTACACAGGTGGGTCCTTCCCGGGACAAGGGAGAACAACGAAGAGTACTGCTCCAGGATCTGGCGGCAGTCCTCCCGTTGCTCAGGAGTTAGAGTAGGAGAGAGAATCACTCCCTCCACTGACCCATCCTTCTCTTGGGATGAAAAGAGATCTGGGAGAGGTTCGCTTTCCGCTTCCTCTTCCCCGTCAGTCACCATCATCAACATGACTTCGGGCCTCTCATGGTGGGGCTTGAGTCGGTTGGCATGCAGCACCCGTAGGGGCTGTCGAGGGGTCTTAAGGTCCACCAGGTATGTGGCCTTACCCTTCTTCTCCAACACCTCAAAGGGGCCTGTCCAGCGATCCTGGAGGGCGCTAAGCTCTCCAGGCTCCATCACCCACACTTTCTGTCCAGGCTCCAATTCCACCTGGTGAGCATTGTGGTCATACCACTCCTTCATGACTGCCTGGCTGGCTTCCAAGTTGTCAGAAGCTTGCTTCCACAACTTTGCCATTTGGCTCCTGAAAGCCAGCATGTAGCTCACCATATCCTGGGGGGGTTTCCTGGGAGACTTCTCCCAACCATCCTTCACCAGGCTGAGAGGACCGCGTACAGGGTGCCCATACAGAAGCTCAAAGGGGCTGAAGCCCACTCCCTTCTGGGGCACTTCCCTGTAGGAAAAGAGTAAACAGGGTAGGAGGACATCCCATTTCCTCCGCAGGCTCTCGGGCAGACTTCTGATCATGCCCTTCAAGGTCTTATTAAACCTCTCAACCAGTCCATTCGACTGGGGGTGATAAGGAGTGGTGAACCGGTAGGTCACTCCACACTCCTTCCACATTGCCCGCATATAAGCTGACATGAAGTTGGTCCCCCTGTTGGACACAACTTCCTTGGGAAATCCCACTCGGGTAAAGATTCCCATTAGGGCTCTTGCCACTACAGGTGCAGTGACTGTCCTCAGAGGTATTGCCTCTGGGTACCGTGTGGCATGATCCACCAGTACCAGGATAAACCTGTGACCAGCTGTTGTTGGTGGATCCAAAGGCCCTACAATGTCGATGCCCACCCTCTCAAAGGGTGTGCTAACGACTGGAAGTGGTTCCAGGGGAGCCTTTAGCTTCACCCCTGTTTTCCCACTGGCCTGGCAGGTTATACATGTCCTACAGTAAGTGTTGGACGCCACTTTCATCTGAGGCCAGTAAAAGTGGAGGACAAGCCGTGCAAAGGTCTTGTCCTGGCCTAAGTGTCCTGCCAGGGGTATGGCATGAGCCAATTCCAAAAGAAAGGCTCGGTACTGTTGCGGGACTACCAAGGCCCTCGATGAACCAGGCGAGGGTACCTTGGGTTCACTGTAGAGGAGTCCATCCTCCCAGTAAATATGGTAATGTCCCGTAACATCACCTGCTGCTTGGGCTTCAGCCTGTCGTCTCAGTCCCTCAAGGGTGGGGCACTCCCTCTGCCCCTTACAGAAGTCCTCTCTGGTAGGACCTCCCTCCACATGCCACTCCGCAGGGATGGGCAAATCCTCCAGAGAGTCTACTTCCCCCTCCACGGACTCCTGGTCCACCACCGCAGGTGGCCGATCTGTCTCATGGGGTGTGGAAGCCGGAGCAGGCTGTCTCTGTCTCCGGGTCTGTCCCTTCTTAGCAGCGGGTTGGGCCATTGTTCCAGGCTCCAACCCAGGCGAACTCCCTCTCCGGGCAGTCGCAGACCGTGTGCTGACACAGGCCCAGTCAGGTGTACCCAGCATCGCAGAATGCGTCCGGTATTCCACCTCTCTCCAAGTGTTGTGTTCCATGTCATTCCCCAACAGACAATCGACCGGCACGGCAGGGCTTACGGCAACTCGAAGTGAACCTGCAACCCCCTCCCACTCAAAGGGAACCTCAGCCACTGGATAGTGGCCCATTCTGCCGTCAGCCATCGCGGCGGGGTGGAGTACATTAGGAACAACCTGCTCTGGAGACACCAGCTGACTTCTCACCATAGTCATGCTGGCTCCTGTATCTCTCAGATCCTCCCCTCTCTGGCCATTGATGGTAACCCATTGCCCATACTTTGTAGTATTTGGGGGCACCTGGATCTTTGGCACCATCTCCCGCTCTCCCAGGGACACTAAGGTGACACCCGCCCACTCACCCCCCTTATCTAAGGGCACCTCCTCCCCGAGCGCTACACTAGCTACTCCCGGTGACTTTCCTCCGGTGGGAGGGGGTGGTCTCTTTGGGCATCTGACATCTCCCTTATAATGTCCAACGCCACCGCATTCAAAACAGTGGAGAACCCTGGGCTGCTGGCTTTGGCCAGGATTAGGGTTTCGGGGCGGGTTTGCCCTAGGGGTGAAACCTGCTCCCTTCCCTTGGAAGTTATTTTGGGGACCTTTAGAGAACTCTTTCTTTTTCTCCCCCCTCCTTCTTCTGGGGGGCGCCCTGTCCGGCTTTTTGAGATTCCCCTCCAGTCCCCTTGGAGGACACCTGGGTACTTGCCCAGATGTCCGCCTCCTCTGCAAGCTTCCGGGAATTGGTCAGCTTGCTGTCCACCAGGTGTTGGCGCAGCTCAGGAAAACATTTCTCGAGGAGGTGTTCTTTCAAAAATAGATCGTACAGCCCCTCATAATCCTTTACCTCACTGCCCTTGACCCAACCCTCTAAGGCCTTTCTGGCGTAGTCAAGGAAGTCCACCCATTTCTGAGTACTTAATTTGTGGCTCCCCCTAAACTTCTGTCGGTACTTTTCTGGGGTAAGCCCGTACTTCCTTAACAACGCCAGCTTCATGGTGGGGTAGTTTGTCTGTTCCTCTGGATCCAGGGCCAGCAAGGTGTCCCGACCAGCAGGAGGCATGTACTTGTACAAACTACCCCCCCAGTGCTTCTCCTGCACCCCATGAACCCTCAGAGAAACCTCATAAGCAGCCAGCCACTTAGCTACATCGTCCCCCTGACTGAAGCTCGCTATCAGGTCCTTTGGTATATAGGGTTTGGTCTCCCTGGCTGACTCCTTTGGTTCGCTGCCACCATTCCTACTAGGAGAGGACCCCCGTCGTAGACTTTGGAGCTCCAGTTCCTTCAGTCTAAACTTGTGGGCCATCCTCCTCTCCTCTTTCTCCTGCTCCAACTTAGCCAACTCCCACCTTAACTGTCTTTTCTCCCTCCTATCGGTGAGCTCGGCTTCCGTTAGGCTTCCCCCAGAGATGCTACTGCCCCTTCTGGAGTAGGACACTGGTCCGGTGAGTAAGTTTTCCCCCTCATGGCGGAATAACTCTTCTACCTCCCCCACCGTGTCCTGGTCGACCTCTTCATCCTCCTCCTTCTTTCCTTGGTGTGCCTCCACCCAGGCCCTAAGACTGGTCTGGAGCTCCCCCTTCCTGGCACCATGTTTGAAAAATACCCCCATTTGTTGGCAGAACATTTTCAATTGTGACACGGAATAGACTTCCAGGTTTTCCACAGCGAACTCCATTGTGAGTCAGGCAAACCTAGATACACACCAGAAATTTCAGAGTGGCAAGGGCAACCTAAAGCCAACTCTACCCACCACCAGGAATAAATTTGGAAAAAACAAAAAGACTAATTGCGAGGGCCGCAAGGAGAAAACTCCTGGTGTAGGTTTGGTGTATTACGTCAAATTACTAGTGAGTAGCTGCAACCAAGTCAGGATCCCACCGCTAGGCACCAATATGTTGGAATTGGGGTAGCCTGGCCTAGGGCAAGACTAGCATATCAGAGGCACAGTGTAAAGGTTGCAGACCACCCAAAAGTAATTCCACGCAATAGCACTCAAAAAGAAAACACTACACCAAAAATGTGGGAAAATACGTACTGCTTTATAAAAATAATATACTCTCTGTTCTCCAATATAAATAGCTCAGAACATTTCAGGTCACTTTAGAATCAGCAGTTAAACTTTTTAAATTACTAGCAGATTATCAATTAGTCTCTTCAGTACATTACATTTAGTTGTTTTCAAATCAATATTCTACTTCCCAAGATGTTATCCTGTTCAATAAGTCAATACACTTGTCAATGGATTAATCATAACACTTTAGACTTTCCCAGATCAAAGACCCACATCAATGATGCATTTCATAAGACCCCAGAAGTAATTACAACTGGTTACTGTATTGTGCCCAATACTGTCTTTCCCAACACCAACCCCCCCTCACTTCCTAGTACACAGTTGCTGATGATCCCCTCCAGTTACTCCCTCCTGTGTGTCACACAGCTGTGGCAATTAATAGGATGTGAGTTATCTCCAGATGATCTTTAGTGCCACTCTCCCCCTTTTTAGTACACCTCCTTACTTGTTCTCAGCTGTTGAAGTTGTCCTGCGCCAAGAGGGAGAGGGGACACGGAAAAGGAGGGGCTAGGAACCGTGGCTGCAGAGGCTCTCTCGCCTCAGGGGACTCCTCGGTGTTACTAGGTTTGGGCCAACTCCGTGTTGAGTCTCTCACTTAGTGAGCGTCAGGGACCGAAATCACGATGCCCCCAGGCCCCCTTCCAGGCCTCTTAGCTCCCCCTCCCTGCTCGGGCCAGCTCTTCAGTGTGGCGCTCGAGCAGGAGGAGAAGGCAGGATCACTCGGCGCTCCTGAGAAACTCCCCCGGCGCTCTCCTCACAAAGGCACTCACTCGGCGGTCATGCGCGGAAGCGCTTGCTCTCGTCCCGCCTCTCCTCACAAAGACACTTACTCGGCGGTCATGCGCGGAAGCGCTCGCTCTCGTCCCGCCTCTCCTCACCAAGACGCTTCCAGGAAGGACATGCGCGGAAGCGCTCGCTCTCGTCCCGCCTCTCCTCACAAAGACACTTCCAGGAAGGACATGCGCGGAAGCGCTCGAGTAGGGATTCGCCTTCCCCGTTTCTTCAAGGGAGACAGTACTTTGCCGGCAATGCGCTAGAAGCGCGGAAGGCGCCCCCGGGGTCCCGTCCACAGAGAGAAGCCTCAATAACCTCAAGGCTCAGTGGATCCCGGGGCGGGCGATGTCTCCAGAAAACGATCAGCACCCCAGGGGTCCCGCTCTCAGTGGGGACGGCGCTGTCTCCAGAAAACGATCAGCACCCCAGGAAGGTAGGAGAACTGTGCTAGTTCGTTTCCTTAACCTCAGCGGCCACTCTGCCAGGTCCTTTTAGTGCTCAAGTTGAGATAGGGGTTGGGATCTAGGGAAGAAGGTTATCCTTCCTGAGTCTCCTTCTGCTGGTC
The DNA here is from genome assembly GCF_964263255.1 of Lissotriton vulgaris. Lineage (NCBI taxonomy): Eukaryota > Metazoa > Chordata > Amphibia > Caudata > Salamandridae > Lissotriton > Lissotriton vulgaris. The sequence goes on from NW_028246214.1 coordinate 526,873, forward strand.
AGAGGACTGCGCACCGCAGCACTGCAGTCTCCTTCTCCTTGGACTTCCCCTGTATAGTTTGGACAAGGGGCAAGCTAGGCGCCCAGGGTCTCCAGTAACCCTTCAAAGCGGGGTCAGGACAAGTAACCCAAAAGGGGAATAATGAGGTGACAACCCAAGGCAGCTTCCCTATCTAGGAGGTCAACCCTATGTCTAACCTCTCCCACCCTTAGTTACAGCCTGTCCTCCAGCTGACTTCCACAGGTAGACAAAATGGCTGCCCCACATTCCGCCTTATATAGGCTGCCCTTCAGTGGTCCAGAATGGACCAGAAGGTTCTAGAATGCCCTATGTTAGGCTATGGCCAAGTTCTGTGTGTGACAGTTGGGGCAGTTGGTGGACACCATTTTAGGTGGTGCCAACTTTCCTGTCAGAACAGGCCTCTGGGCCTGAGGTAAAAGATTATGAGGGGGAGAAAGAACACCTATCCCCCTGCCCAACACCTACAAAAAGTCAGTAGACAAAAAAAATTATCAAGGGTATGAGGGGCAAAAAGGGGACAAAATAAATAATAATTAGGAGGGACTTTGCCAAAAAGCCAGACAGGTATAACACGCGTCCCCCCCAGCTGAAAGTGGGGAGAACTACCCAACCCCTTGGGAGTCCTCATCACTAAGGCGGAAATACCTGGAGAGACTGTCTGCATTGGCGTGGTCCACTCCAGGCCGATGTTCCACCCGGAAGTCCATTCCCTGTAGGGAGATGGACCACCTCAACAACTTGGGATTTTCCCCCTTCATTTGCATCAGCCAACGAAGGGGTCGGTGGTCAGTCTGAACCAGGAAGTGCGAGCCAAAGAGGTATGGCCGCAGCTTCTTCAGAGCCCACACCACCGCTAAAGCTTCCCTCTCAATGGCACTCCACTTCTGTTCCCGGGGAAGCAGTCTCCTGGATAAGAAGACTACGGGTTGATCCAGGCCCTCTTCATTCAGTTGCGATAACACTGCCCCAATGCCATGTTCTGATGCATCTGTTTGGACAATGAACTCCTTGGAGAAGTCTGGGGCCCTCAGGACCGGTGCCGCACACATTGCCTGTTTCAACTTTTCAAAGGCTTGCTGACAAGCCTTTGTCCAAACTACCCGTCGAGGTTGTTTCTTGGAGGTGAGCTCTGTGAGGGGCGCTACAAAAGTGCCATACCCCTTCACAAAGCGACGGTAGTAGCCTGTGAGGCCCAGGAAAGCTCGGACCTCAGTCTGTGTCTTGGGGGCTTCCCAGGCCATGATTGCCTCAATCTTCGCCTGCAGGGGCTGCACAGTCCCCCTACCCACCAAGTGTCCAAGGTACACAACCGACCCCTGCCCAATCTGGCATTTGCTGGCTTTGATGGTCAATCCAGCTTGTCTCAGGGCCTGGAGAACGGTCTGCAAATGTTGCAGATGGTCCTCCCAGCTGCTACTGAAGACAGCAATGTCATCCAAGTAGGCAGCAGAGAAACTCTCCAATCCAGAGAGGACCTGGTTCACCAGCCGCTGAAATGTGGCAGGGGCGTTCTTGATCCCAAAGGGCATCACACAGAACTGGTAGTGTCCCTCAGGCGTGGAGAAGGCTGACCTTTCCCTTGCTCCATCTGTCAAGGAGATCTGCCAGTACCCTGAAGTGAGGTCAAAGGTACTCAGATATTGGGCAGCTCCTAGCCGGTCAATCAATTCATCCGCCCTAGGGATCGGATGAGCATCAGTCTTGGTTACTGAATTCAGTCCTCGGTAATCCACACAGAACCTTAGTTCGGGGGTGGTGCCTGGTGGTGCGGCTTTTGGCACGAGCACCACCGGACTGGACCAAGGGCTGTTGGAAGGTTCAATTACTCCCAGCTCTAGCATCTTGGCAACTTCTCCATGGATGCTAGCCTTCACCTTGTCAGACAGCCGGTAGGTCTTGGACTTCACTGGTGGGCTGTCTCCTGTGTCCACATCATGGGTACACAGGTGGGTCCTTCCCGGGACAAGGGAGAACAACGAAGAGTACTGCTCCAGGATCTGGCGGCAGTCCTCCCGTTGCTCAGGAGTTAGAGTAGGAGAGAGAATCACTCCCTCCACTGACCCATCCTTCTCTTGGGACGAAAAGAGATCTGGGAGAGGTTCGCTTTCCGCTTCCTCTTCCCCGTCAGTCACCATCATCAACATGACTTCGGGCCTCTCATGGTGGGGCTTGAGTCGGTTGGCATGCAGCACCCGTAGGGGCTGTCGAGGGGTCTTAAGGTCCACCAGGTATGTGGCCTTACCCTTCTTCTCCAACACCTCAAAGGGGCCTGTCCAGCGATCCTGGAGGGCGCTAAGCTCTCCAGGCTCCATCACCCACACTTTCTGTCCAGGCTCCAATTCCACCTGGTGAGCATTGTGGTCATACCACTCCTTCATGACTGCCTGGCTGGCTTCCAAGTTGTCAGAAGCTTGCTTCCACAACTTTGCCATTTGGCTCCTGAAAGCCAGCATGTAGCTCACCATATCCTGGGGGGGTTTCCTGGGAGACTTCTCCCAACCATCCTTCACCAGGCTGAGAGGACCGCGTACAGGGTGCCCATACAGAAGCTCAAAGGGGCTGAAGCCCACTCCCTTCTGGGGCACTTCCCTGTAGGAAAAGAGTAAACAGGGTAGGAGGACATCCCATTTCCTCCGCAGGCTCTCGGGCAGACTTCTGATCATGCCCTTCAAGGTCTTATTAAACCTCTCAACCAGTCCATTCGACTGGGGGTGATAAGGAGTGGTGAACCGGTAGGTCACTCCACACTCCTTCCACATTGCCCGCATATAAGCTGACATGAAGTTGGTCCCCCTGTCGGACACAACTTCCTTGGGAAATCCCACTCGGGTAAAGATTCCCATTAGGGCTCTTGCCACTACAGGTGCCTTGACTGTCCTCAGAGGTATTGCCTCTGGGTACCGTGTGGCATGATCCACCAGTACCAGGATAAACCTGTGACCAGCTGTTGTTGGTGGATCCAAAGGCCCTACAATGTCGATGCCCACCCTCTCAAATGGTGTGCTAACGACTGGAAGTGGTTCCAGGGGAGCCTTTAGCTTCACCCCTGTTTTCCTACTGGCCTGGCAGGTTACACATGTCCTACAGTAAGTGTTGGACGCCACTTTCATTTGAGGCCAGTAAAAGTGGAGGACAAGCCGTGCAAAGGTCTTGTCCTGGCCTAAGTGTCCTGCCAGGGGTATGGCATGAGCCAATTCCAAAAGAAAGGCTCGGTACTGTTGCGGGACTACCAAGGCCCTCGATGAACCAGGCGAGGGTACCTTGGGTTCACTGTAGAGGAGTCCATCCTCCCAGTAAATATGGTAATGTCCCGTAACATCACCTGCTGCTTGGGCTTCAGCCTGTCGCCTCAGTCCCTCAAGGGTGGGGCACTCCCTCTGCCCCTTACAGAAGTCCTCTCTGGTAGGACCTCCCTCCACATGCCACTCCGCAGGGATGGGCAAATCCTCCAGAGAGTCTACTTCCCCCTCCACGGACTCCTGGTCCACCACCGCAGGTGGCCGATTTGTCTCATGGGGTGTGGAAGCCGGAGCAGGCTGTCTCTGTCTCCGGGTCTGTCCCTTCTTAGCAGCGGGTTGGGCCATTGTTCCAGGCTCCAACCCAGGCGAACTCCCTCTCCGGGCAGTCGCAGACCGTGTGCTGACACAGGCCCAGTCAGGTGTACCCAGCATCGCAGAATGCGTCCGGTATTCCACCTCTCTCCAAGTGTTGTGTTCCATGTCATTCCCCAACAGACAATCGACCGGCACAGCAGGGCTTACGGCAACTCGAAGTGAACCTGCAACCCCCTCCCACTCAAAGGGAACCTCAGCCACTGGATAGTGGCCCATTCTGCCGTCAGCCATCGCGGCGGGGTGGAGTACATTAGGAACAACCTGCTCTGGAGACACCAGCTGACTTCTCACCATAGTCATGCTGGCTCCTGTATCTCTCAGAGCCTCCCCTCTCTGGCCATTGATGGTAACCCATTGCCCATACTTTGTAGTATTTGGGGGCACCTGGATCTTTGGCACCATCTCCCGCTCTCCCAGGGACACTAAGGTGACACCCGCCCACTCACCCCCCTTATCTAAGGGCAACTCCTCCCCGAGCGCTACACTAGCTACTCCCGGTGACTATCCTCCGGTGGGAGGGGGTGGTCTCTTTGGGCATCTGACATCTCCCTTATAATGTCCAACGCCACCGCATTCAAAACAGTGGAGAACCCTGGGCTGCTGGCTTTGGCTAGGATTAGGGTTTCGGGGCGGGTTTGCCCTAGGGGTGAAACCTGCTCCCTTCCCTTGGAAGTTATTTTGGGGACCTTTAGAGAACTCTTTCTTTTTCTCCAACCCCTCCTTCTTCTGGGGGGCGCCCTGTCCGGCTTTTTGAGATTCCCCTCCAGTCCCCTTGGAGGACACCCGGGTACTTGCCCAGATGTCCGCCTCCTCTGCAAGCTTCCGGGGATTGGTCAGCTTGCTGTCCACCAGGTGTTGGCGCAGCTCAGGAAAACATTTCTCGAGGAGGTGTTCTTTCAAAAATAGATCGTACAGCCCCTCATAATCCTTTACCTCACTGCCCTTGACCCAACCCTCTAAGGCCTTTCTGGCGTAGTCAAGGAAGTCCACCCAGTTCTGAGTACTTAATTTGTGGCTCCCCCTAAACTTCTGTCGGTACTTTTCTGGGGTAAGCCCGAACTTCCTTAACAACGCCAGCTTCATGGTGGGGTAGTTTGTCTGTTCCTCTGGATCCAGGGCCAGCAAGGTGTCCCGACCAGCAGGAGGCATGTACTTGTACAAACTACCCCCCCAGTGCTTCTCCTGCACCCCATGAACCCTCAGAGAAACCTCATAAGCAGCCAGCCACTTAGCTACATCGTCCCCCTGACTGAAGCTCGCTATCAGGTCCTTTGGTATATAGGGTTTGGTCTCCCTGGCTGACTCCTTTGGTTCGCTGCCACCATTCCTACTAGGAGAGGACCCCCGTCGTAGACTTTGGAGCTCCAGTTCCTTCAGTCTAAACTCGTGGGCCATCCTCCTCTCCTCTTTCTCCTGCTCCAACTTAGCCAACTCCCACCTTAACTGTCTTTTCTCCCTCCTATCGGTGAGCTCGGCTTCCGTTAGGCTTCCCCCAGAGATGCTACTGCCCCTTCTGGAGTAGGACACTGGTCCGGTGAGTAAGTTTTCCCCCTCATGGCGGAATAACTCTTCTACCTCCCCCACCGTGTCCTGGTCGACCTCTTCATCCTCCTCCTTCTTTCCTTGGTGTGCCTCCACCCAGGCCCTAAGACTGGTCTGGAGCTCCCCCTTCCTGGCACCATGTTTGAAAAATACCCCCATTTGTTGGCAGAACATTTTCAATTGTGACACGGAATAGACTTCCAGGTTTTCCACAGCGAACTCCATTGTGAGTCAGGCAAACCTAGATACACACCAGAAATTTCAGAGTGGCAAGGGCAACCTAAAGCCAACTCCACCCACCACCAGGAATAAATTTGGAAAAAACAAAAAGACTAATTGGGAGGGCCGCAAGGAGAAAACTCCTGGTGTAGGTTTGGTGTATTATGTCAAATTACTAGTGAGTAGCTGCAACCAAGTCAGGATCCCACCGCTAGGCACCAATATGTTGGAATTGGGGTAGCCTGGCCTAGGCCAAGACTAGCATATCAGAGGCACAGTGTAAAGGTTGCAGACCACCCAAAAGTAATTCCACGCAATAGCACTCAAAAAGAAAACACTACACCAAAAATGTGGGAAAATACGTACTGCTTTATAAAAATAATATACTCTCTGTTCTCCAATATAAATAGCTCAGAACATTTCAGGTCACTTTAGAATCAGCAGTTAAACTTTTTAAATTACTAGCAGATTATCAATTAGTCTCTTCAGTACATTACATTTAGTTGTTTTCAAATCAATATTCTACTTCCCAAGATGTTATCCTGTTCAATAAGTCAATACACTTGTCAATGGATTAATCATAACACTTTAGACTTTCCCAGATCAAAGACCCACATCAATGATGCATTTCATAAGACCCCAGAAGTAATTACAACTGGTTACTGTATTGTGCCCAATACTGTCTTTCCCAACACCAACCCCCCCTCACTTCCTAGTACACAGTTGCTGATGATCCCCTCCAGTTACTCCCTCCTGTGTGTCACACAGCTGTGGCAATTAATAGGATGTGAGTTATCTCCAGATGATCTTTAGTGCCACTCTCCCCCTTTTTAGTACACCTCCTTACTTGTTCTCAGCTGTTGAAGTTGTCCTGCGCCAAGAGGGAGAGGGGACACGGAAAAGGAGGGGCTAGGAACCATGGCTGCAGAGGCTCTCTCGCCTCAGGGGACTCCTCGGTGTTACTAGGTTTGGGCCAACTCCGTGTTGAGTCTCTCACTTAGTGAGCGTCAGGGACCGAAATCACGATGCCCCCAGGCCCCCTTCCAGGCCTCTTAGCTCCCCCTCCCTGCTCGGGCCAGCTCTTCAGTGTGGCGCTCGAGCAGGAGGAGAAGGCAGGATCACTCGGCGCTCCTGAGAAACTCCCCCGGCGCCTCTCCTCACAAAGGCACTCACTCGGCGGTCATGCGCGGAAGCGCTTGCTCTCGTCCCGCCTCTCCTCACAAAGACACTTACTCGGCGGTCATGCGCGGAAGCGCTCGCTCTCGTCCCGCCTCTCCTCACCAAGACGCTTCCAGGAAGGACATGCGCGGAAGCGCTCGCTCTCGTCCCGCCTCTCCTCACAAAGACACTTCCAGGAAGGACATGCGCGGAAGCGCTCGAGTAGGGATTCGCCTTCCCCGTTTCTTCAAGGGAGACAGTACTTTGCCGGCAATGCGCTAGAAGCGCGGAAGGCGCCCCCGGGGTCCCGTCCACAGAGAGAAGCCTCAATAACCTCAAGGCTCAGTGGATCCCGGGGTGGGCGATGTCTCCAGAAAACGATCAGCACCCCAGTGGTCCCGCTCTCAGTGGGGACGGCGCTGTCTCCAGAAAACGATCAGCACCCCAGGAAGGTAGGAGAACTGTGCTAGTTTGTTTCCTTAACCTCAGCGCCCACTCTGCCAGGTCCTTTTAGTGCTCAAGTTGAGATAGGGGTTGGGATCTAGGGAAGAAGGTTATCCTTCCTGAGGCTCCTTCTGCTGGGCAGAGGACTGCGCACCGCAGCACTGCAGTCTCCTTCTCCTTGGACTTCCCCTGTATAGTTTGGACAAGGGGCAAGCTAGGCGCCCCGGGTCTCCAGTAACCCTTCACAGCGGGGTCAGGACCAGTAACTCAAAAGGGGAATAATGAGGTGACAACCCAAGGCAGCTTCCCTATCTAGGAGGTCAACCCTATGTCTAACCTCTCCCACCCTTAGTTACAGCCTGTCCTCCAGCTGACTTCCACAGGTAGACAAAATGGCTGCCCCACATTCCGCCTTATATAGGCTGCCCTTCAGTGGTCCAGAATGGACCAGAAGGTTCTAGAATGCCCTATGTTAGGCTATGGCCAAGTTCTGTGTGTGACAGTTGGGGCAGTTGGTGGCCACCATTTTAGGTGGTGCCAACTTTCCTGTCAGAACAGGCCTCTGGGCCTGAGGTAAAAGATTATGAGGGGGAGAAAGAACACCTATCCCCCTGGCCAACACCTACAAAAAGTCAGTAGACAAAAAAAATTATCAAGGGTATGAGGGGCAAAAAGGGGACAAAATAAATAATAATTAGGAGGGACTTCGCCAAAAAGCCAGACAGGTCTAACAAAGTCCTTAACCCTAAAAGTCAGTTTGCAGAACGGGGAGGATGGGTGGGGAGGTAAGGAATCTATAACTAACCTATGTTTCTTACAGATATATTATTACCGAAGGTAAGTAACTTGCTCAGCTGAAAGAAACAGTTAGTTATAGATTCCTTACCTTAGAATAGATACCCCAGCAATACCAACCCGGGAGGTGGGTCTGCACCCTAAGTTCACACCAGGAAGTCCTGGAGAACAGAACAGCCAAATAAGCCCTCTCTGCGGACTTGGCTGTCCAGGCATTAGTGTCTTGTGAATGTGTGCAGTGATGCCCACGTAGCTGCCTGACATGAAGAACCAGGTTTTAGAACCCAACGGTGCCAGGGAAAATGCACGATGTCTTCGAGTTCCCCTGCCTTGGCAAACAGAGACATAGGGCACTTCTTGATGACGTCAAAGACCAAATTTATTGGCTGCAACCAGGAACAGAGGTCTACGAAGCACAACACGGGTGGTTCGCTAGAGACTGCACAAATTCATAGAGCGGAGCATCGTCTTTTATGCTAAAAATCACATTCCTGGGTAGCATCGGTTACATACAAACTGACCAATTGGAGGGTGACATTTCAAACATATCGCATGACGACAATCCCACTTTCTGTTGTCCAGCCCACCAGAAATGACCAAGCAAAATTCAACATTCATGCTCGAGCAGGCCGGACTGACCCATCATAAAGACCTCAACCCATATCAGTAATTAAGCCATAAAGGAAGGAACAGAAGCAGATGACAAGCAAGATAGAAGGGTGTGTGCATGTACCATAAACTCAGCAATGTCCTGCTCTTTGATCTCTATCTGACCAGCTGCTTAACAAGGAACTGGCTCAACGAGGTCAGCCTCGGGCAAGGGAGTCAGTTCGTTCAGGTCACTCAGAAGTCAGCTAAAGGTTACGTGTCCCAAAGACTCGTTCGGCCGCAGTTATCGGCCTATGTGAGGGCAACCACACAAAATGGCTGCCGTACACAAAATGGAACCCGAGGGTTCAGACGAAATCTATGAATACGTAGTGTTCTCATTGATCGATGATTACGAAAACACTCGTACATACCGCACTCTGATTCTTGCCATTACCTTGCAGACAATAATGACCCTGATGGGGCACTATCCAAATCGAAGGGGATTTCTTCGCTCGCTGGTTAACACTCAGACTAACTCCGTATCCAGTAACGTTCCAACCAATGTATGCTTGTGTCTCATCTCTCGGGATAGTCTCATACGAACTAATTCCCCTAATCATGTCGACTATACCCTTGACCAGAGCACTAGTCTTTGGACTATCTTTCACGGAACGTTGGGGATAGACTCCATGAGCATAAATGAACATCGTTCTATATGCCCAAATAGAACGATTGTAGCTAAAAGGCAAAACCAGGTAAGGAATACCTTTATTGGTAGTATGGGGCATAAGGCCACACACCCAACAATTTGTTGTGTTCATTACTAGCTGGTGTTGATACAGGAGTTGACCAAAGGAATTATTAGCAAATTCCAATTTTCTAACAATTTCATGTTCGGGCAGAGGGTGAAAAGAATGCGAAGAAACAGTAGGAGGAGGCATAGGTTGCATAGTGGGCATGAACGTCACTTGAAAAGAGAATGTCACATATCCAATTAAAAATATCATTAAGCTAAGCAATATAAGCAAACACAATATTAAAAAACGTTTTCTGCTCATTAATTTACATATTTTGCTCTTAAAGCTTATTCTTTCAACAGGTCTCTCCATCTCGAAAAACTCCATCCTCTCTAATTGCAGCTCGCGGCGGTAGGGTGTTCTGTGCTAAGGAACGCGTCTGTCAGTCCAGGGCAACTCCCTTAGACCAACCAGAACCGTCAACCTAACGTCTTCTTCGGCTTGCACTCCAAAGACTTGACACCGCGACCCTACAGCTGAACCCGGATGGCGGTTCGAAAAACAAAAATCAAAATAGTTCCTCGGAGGAGAGCTAACCTTAAAAATATCAGTAAAAGAAAGAATCTCAGTGCTTTATTAGTCCAGCGACTCTCGGTCGCAAATTATAACGCTCTTTGCCAGGCAATGTCTGTTCACGGAATAATAACTCAGGTTCAACAGTGTTCATACTATTCAACGGAGGCACAGTTTCTTGAAGAAGATCGTCACTTTCTTGCTCAGTGTTCGTTCCAATCAAACGGGCATCGCTGAAAGGCAGAAAACGAGGCACGCTCTCAGTTTCAGATTCAGGAAGTCCTTTCTGGACCCACCGGTCGTACGGCAGAGGCAAAGGAGCCCTCTTACAATGTACGCCGTGGATCCAGTTCTTTGTACCGTGCACTCGTACTGCAGAACGGGTGGACAACAGAACTAAATACGGGCCGTTCCAGCGGGGCTGATCGTTCTTGGTCCGCTGGAAATTCTTCACCAGCACCCAGGTGCCAGGTTCAATGGCGTGTCCTGGATCTTCAGAAGCTTGTGGCAGTGAATCATGAACCTGTTGATGCAAAACACGCAATTTAGCCGTCAATTCATACAGGTAGTCAAGCAACACAGGATGTTCTATCTCACTAAACTTTGTCGGCCGCGGCACTCCCCAAACATTTGCCGGGCGACCAAACACTACCTCGTATGGCCTAAGACCCATTCGTGAATGCACAGTCATTCTAGTGGACAGAAGAGCTAATGGCAAAGCATCTGGCCATTGTAAACCAGAGCTCGCTTGAATCTTAGCTAATTTCAACTTAAGAGTACCATTATAGCACTCGACTAAACAAGCTGATTGGGGATGATTTGCAGCGTGGAACTTCTGCTTGATACCTAATCCATCACATACTCTCTTCATCACTTGACCTACAAATTCACTCCCATTGTCACTCCAGATCATTCTCGGCAAACCAAACCTAGGGAAGAATTCCTTAATAAGGACTTTCGCTGGGGACAAGGCAGTATTATCTTTCAAAGGGTAGGCTTCCACCCATCTAGAAAAAGAGCAAACAACCACTAAGACGTATTTCAGGTTGTTGCACCTCTCCATGTGGATGAAATCTAGCTGCAAAGCCTCAAACGGATACGTTGGAGGAGCAAAATAACCAGCTGGAGTTGGAATTCCCTTACCAGGATTGTACATCAAACACACCATACAATTCTTAACCAGATTCTCCACACACTTAGGAATACCAGCATTCTGCCATACTGGAGCTAACAACTTGCAAATCCCTTTTACACTGATATGTGCCAATCCATGAGCCATCGTAACCACTGGAAGTACATACGCATCGGTTAACAACCATCTCTGATGCTCTGACAACTCAATCCAACAACCATTCGAATCCAATTTACCCTTGCTTTCTCTCCATTCATTCAACTCTTTCTCTGTAGCTTCAGCTTGGATGGATTTCACACTCTCAAGCGTATCTTCACACATACTCCTATCCGGAACCCATCTCGCCAGACCCGCAACATACATTCGACTCATCACATTTCTCGCAGTTTCTTTCGCGACTTCATCTGCAAACGCATTACCACGACCAACATCATCCGTAACTTTCTTATGCGCACTGCATTTCACAATCGCGACTTGCAACGGCAAAGTAAGAGATTCAAGAAGTTCATTCACCAATTGACCATGCTGAATCTTAGTTCCATGTGAAGTCAGGAACCCACGCTCTTTCCACAAACGTCCAAAACTATGAGCCACACCAAACGCGTACTGGCTATCGGTATACACAGTCACTCGCTTTCATTTCGACAACACACACGCTCTCGTTAATGCAATCAACTCTGCTGCTTGCGCTGAATTATGTGGGATACGTGCAGCTTCAACAATCGTATGCAAAGTGGTAACAGCATATGCCGCAGTCGTATCACCATTCGGAAGCTTAAAGCACGAACCATCAACCCATAAGGTACCATCACACTCTGGAAGAGGAGTATCCCTAAGATCTATCCTCCCTTTTGTTTCTTCCTCTGTCCTAAGGAAGCAATCATGCTGTTCAATAACATCTGTCTCTACTGAAATCGGCAACAACGTAGCTGGATTCAAAGTGTTGCATCTCTTTATATGTATGTGACTCGCTAACAGTGTCAATTCATAACCCGACAACCGAGCACTAGTTAAGTGCTGTGTCTTGGTACGATTCAACAAGGTATCCACTACATGTGGAACCATCACAATTAGTGTATAGTCCATAACCAAACCAGCAGACTGTCGAATCGAAACAGCCGCTGCTGCTGTAGCTCTCAAACAACTCGGCAACGCTCTAGCTACGGGATCCAAAGTCGACGAAAAATAAGCACATGGACGTTGCTTATCGCCAAATTGCTGAGTCAAAACCGACAATGCACATCCCTCTCTCTCTTGGACATATAATGTAAAAGGCTTACTGTAGTCGGGAGTACCCAAGACAGGAGCCGAACACAACGCATCGCGCAATCCTGAAAAGCTCTTATGACATTCGTCAGTCCAAGGAATAGGATTTGGAGTATCCTTAACAGTAAGAGCTATCAAAGGCTTCGCAAGCAATGAAAAATTAGGGATCCACTGTCTACAGTACGACGTAATACCTAGGAAAGCACGTACTTCTCTCTGTGTCGTAGGCACACTCATTTTCGCAATCGCTTGAATTCTTTCTGGGGTCAGTTTCCTTCCCTCCTTCGATAAGAGGTGACCTAAGTAGGTAACTTCTTGTCAACAATATTGCAACTTTGATAGAGAAACCTTATGATGGAAATCAGATAAATGACGTAACAACGACAAAGTAGCCTCTCTACAGATCTCTTCATTGTCAGCAGCAACTAACAGATCGTGAACATACTGAATAAGAGCAGCACCATCAGGTAAAACAAGCAAATCAAGTTGTGTTTTCAAAGCCTGACTATAGATCGATGGATTTTCACAATAGTCTTGAGGAGCGTGCTTAAACCGGAAACTTTGTCCTCCTAAAGAGAAGCCAAAGATATCCCTACTCTCCACGGCAATCGGGATGCTGAAGAAAGCATTCTTCAAGTCAATCACCGAAAACCACGTGGCTGTAGCTGGGATCAAAGTCAGTAAAGTGGTGATATCAGGCACAACAGGAAATTGCGGAACAACGATCTTATTCACCTCGCGGAGATCGATCACAAACCTATATACAGGAGGCTGTGAAGAATCCGTTCTTTTCAGAACAGGCAAAACCGGACTATTGCACACATTACCTCTCGTTTCCTCAATCACACCTTTCACAATCAGATCATAGATGATCTCCAAAAGTGCTCTTTCACCATCACTGGAAATTCGATATTGCGGAATACGTGGCAATCTAGCATTCGCTTGTAACGTCACAACATATGGCAGAATCTCTAGGAGACCCACATCATTAGGACCAGTAGCCCAAAGAGAATCAGGGAGAGAAGACAATTCAGGTGGAAGTCGATCTTTAGATAAATGCATCGGAGAGATCACTCTCTTACCCAATGTAAGATGTACTCCTGAAGGAGAACAATGTAGCGTCGCATACAATCTCTTCAACAAGTCCAATCCCAACAAGTTCTCACCACAACCTGTCGTTAGAATGAGGGGTGCTTCGAATTCACAAGGTCCAACAGAATAGACAACGGACTAGAAATCGGATTCGTAACCAGGGCGCCAGAAAAACCTACTGAAACATTCGTTAAGCCATACAAAGGTGCGCCAGGGAGTTTAGAGTGCATAATAGAACTCTTCGCAGCACCAGTATCCAACAGAAAAGGCTCTGACACACCTGATGCAATCTCTTCAACATAAGGTCCACTCTGATCTACTGGAACTGAAACAACTCCCTCTCTTTGTCTATGGCTGTCCTAGCAATCATTAGCATCCACATTCTCACCTTCAACATAGTAATCGTCCGCATAGTACTGTGCCGTCCTACCAGACGCACCATTTTGCTGATCAAAGCTATTCCTACGGGAAAACGCTGTTGAGAAGACTCGAACCTTTGTGAGTTTCTTCAGACCACGACGGCATACAGGGGTCGATGAAGTGGCAGGCCTTCCTCCAGAATTTTCACACGAAGCTCCTCACGATCTTCAGGCTTGGACCGGTACCGCTGAAGTCGCCCCACGTTGGGCCCCAACTGAAGAACCGGGCGGCGCCAGGGAAAATGCCCGATGTCTTCGAGTTCCCCTGCCTTGGCAAACAGAGACACGGGACACTTCTTGATGACGTCAAAGACCAAATTTATTGGCTGCAACCAGGAACAGAGGTCTACGAAGCACAACACGGGTGGTTCGCTAGAGACTGCACAAATTCATAGAGCGGAGCATCGTCTTTTATGCTAAAAATCACATTCCTGGGTAGCATCGGTTACATACAAACTGACCAATTGGAGGGTGACATTTCAAACATATCGCATGACGACAATCCCACTTTCTGTTGTCCAGCCCACCAGAAATGACCAAGCAAAATTCAACATTCCTGCTCGAGCAGGCCGGACTGACCCATCATAAAGACCTCAACCCATATCAGTAATTAAGCCATAAAGGAAGGAACAGAAGCAGATGACAAGCAAGATAGAAGGGTGTGTGCATGTACCATAAACTCAGCAATGTCCTGCTCTTTGATCTCTATCTGACCAGCTGCTTAACAAGGAACTGGCTCAACGAGGTCAGCCTCGGGCAAGGGAGTCAGTTCGTTCAGGTCACTCAGAAGTCAGCTAAAGGTGTACGTGTCCCAAAGACTCGTTCGGCCGCAGTTATCGGCCTATGTGAGGGCAACCACACAAAATGGCTGCCGTACACAAAATGGAACCCGAGGGTTCAGACGAAATCTATGAATACGTAGTGTTCTCATTGATCGATTATTACGAAAACACTCGTACATACCGCACTCGTCATTTGCGGTCCGCTGACACCAAAATCGTCTATATCCGACGACCTTTATTGAACAGGTTCAGAATCTAAGGAACCACAGAACCACAGACCCTCCTTTTGCCCTTACATAGGCAACAAACCCAAACCCATGTCAGTCTGAATCCAGGTCTATATTCATCAGATCATCAAGATGTTGCTGTAGCATCATCGTAGTACTTAGCAACTCTCTCTGGACAGGTCTCCTCGCACACGAAGTAGCACAAAGGCCACATATAGCAGGAGCACACTGTATGCAAAGACAGAACAGGAAAAGGATAGCTAAGATCATCCCAATGACCATCAGAATCTTCCATCCCCACGTGGATAACAATCCCCCAAACCATCCCATCAACGACCAATCTCCCTCGTCTATATGTACAGACTCGGAGATCTTATGTATTCTGGAAATGGCCTGGAAAACTGTTGGAGCGTTGTCTGGAATGAAAACGCAGCAGCTCGATTGAATCAATTTACACACCCCACCTCTATCTGCAAGTATGACATCTAGCGCAACTCTGTTCTGAAGAGTCATAAGTCGATCCGACTGGAGCTCAGCAGTCAAGTTACTAAGGGTACCGGCAGTTTTGACTATGGTGGACTCAACCACTCTCGTCAACTGTCGAATGTTCCTGCTATTAGCCATAGGTCCCCAGAACGGCAGAAAACCCTTAAAGAAATCTCCCAATTCTTGTCCTGCGGTATCTTCCTTACTGAAGATACCTCTAGCAACTCTCGTCTTATGGTAATCTGCCGCAGCTGTAAATGTGGGAGGCAACAGGAACGAAACAAAACATGTGCCCGAAAAGTCAGGGGGCAACCATGTGTACGCTTTATCGTAACAGATGAAATAGGTACCCTTAGCTGCTAGGAACGCTGGGGAAGTCTGAGACGCAAAAACAGAAGTCTCAGTGCAAACGCTCTTCCCTAACTGAGCTCTCTGATTCTTGCCATTACCTTGCAGACAATAATGACCCTGATGGGGCACTATCCAAATCGGAGGGGATTTCTTCGCTCGCTGGTTAACACTCAGACTAACTCCGTATCCAGTAACGTTCCAACCAATGTATGCTTGTGTCTCATCTCTCGGGATAGTCTCATACGAACTAATTCCCCTAATCATGTCGACTATACCCTTGACCAGAGCACTAGTCTTTGGACTATCTTTCACGGAACGTTGGGGATAGACTCCATGAGCATAAATGAACATCGTTCTATATGCCCAAATAGAACGATTGTAGCTAAAAGGCAAAACCAGGTAAGGAATACCTTTATTGGTAGTATGGGGCATAAGGCCACACACCCAACAATTTGTCGTGTTCATTACTAGCTGGTGTTGATACAGGAGTTGACCAAAGGAATTATTAGCAAATTCCAATCTTCTAAAAATTTCATGTTCGGGCAGAGGGTGAAAAGAATGCGAAGAAACAGTAGGAGGAGGCATAGGTTGCATAGTGGGCATGAACGTCACTTGAAAAGAGAATGTCACATATCCAATTAAAAATATCATTAAGCTAAGCAATATAAGCAAACACAATATTAAAAAACGTTTTCTGCTCATTAATTTACATATTTTGCTCTTAAAGCTTATTCTTTCAACAGGTCTCTCCATCTCGAAAAACTCCATCCTCTCTAATTGCAGCTCGCGGCGGTAGGGTGTTCTGTGCTAAGGAACGCGTCTGTCAGTCCAGGGCAACTCCCTTAGACCAACCAGAACCGTCAACCTAACGTCTTCGGCTTGCACTCCAAAGACTTGACACCGCGACCCTACAGCTGAACCCGGATGGCGGTTCGAAAAACAAAAATCAAAATAGTTCCTCGGAGGAGAGCTAACCTTAAAAATATCAGTAAAAGAAAGAATCTCAGTGCTTTATTAGTCCAGCGACTCTCGGTCGCAAATTATAACGCTCTTTGCCAGGCAATGTCTGTTCACGGAATAATAACTCAGGTTCAACAGTGTTCATACTATTCAACGGAGGCACAGTTTCTTGAAGAAGATCGTCACTTTCTTGCTCAGTGTTCGTTCCAATCAAACGGGCATCGCTGAAAGGCAGAAAACGAGGCACGCTCTCAGTTTCAGATTCAGGAAGTCCTTTCTGGACCCACCGGTCGTACGGCAGAGGCAAAGGAGCCCTCTTACAATGTACGCCGTGGATCCAGTTCTTTGTACCGTGCACTCGTACTGCAGAACGGGTGGACAACAGAACTAAATACGGGCCGTTCCAGCGGGGCTGATCGTTCTTGGTCCGCTGGAAATTCTTCACCAGCACCCAGGTGCCAGGTTCAATGGCGTGTCCTGGATCTTCAGAAGCTTGTGGCAGTGAATCATGAACCTGTTGATGCAAAACACGCAATTTAGCCGTCAATTCATACAGGTAGTCAAGCAACACAGGATGTTCTATCTCACTAAACTTTGTCGGCCGCGGCACTCCCCAAACATTTGCCGGGCGACCAAACACTACCTCGTATGGCCTAAGACCCATTCGTGAATGCACAGTCATTCTAGTGGACAGAAGAGCTAATGGCAAAGCATCTGGCCATTGTAAACCAGAGCTCGCTTGAATCTTAGCTAATTTCAACTTAAGAGTGCCATTATAGCACTCGACTAAACCAGCTGATTGGGGATGATTTGCAGCGTGGAACTTCTGCTTGATACCTAATCCATCACATACTCTCTTCATCACTTGACCTACAAATTCACTCCCATTGTCACTCCAGATCATTCTCGGCAAACCAAACCTAGGGAAGAATTCCTTAATAAGGACTTTCGCTGGGGACAAGGCAGTATTATCTTTCAAAGGGTAGGCTTCCACCCATCTAGAAAAAGAGCAAACAACCACTAAGACGTATTTCAGGTTGTTGCACCTCTCCATGTGGATGAAATCTAGCTGCAAAGCCTCAAACGGATACGTTGGAGGAGCAAAATAACCAGCTGGAGTTGGAATTCCCTTACCAGGATTGTACATCAAACACACCATACAATTCTTAACCAGATTCTCCACACACTTAGGAATACCAGCATTCTGCCATACTGGAGCTAACAACTTGCAAATCCCTTTTACACTGATATGTGCCAATCCATGAGCCATCGTAACCACTGGAAGTACATACGCATCGGTTAACAACCATCTCTGATGCTCTGACAACTCAATCCAACAACCATTCGAATCCAATTTACCCTTGCTTTCTCTCCATTCATTCAACTCTTTCTCTGTAGCTTCAGCTTGGATGGATTTCACACTCTCAAGCGTATCTTCACACATACTCCTATCCGGAACCCATCTCGCCAGACCCGCAACATACATTCGACTCATCACATTTCTCGCAGTTTCTTTCGCGACTTCATCTGCAAACGCATTACCACGACCAACATCATCCGTAACTTTCTTATGCGCACTGCATTTCACAATCGCGACTTGCAACGGCAAAGTAAGAGATTCAAGAAGTTCATTCACCAATTGACCATGCTGAATCTAAGTTCCATGTGAAGTCAGGAACCCACGCTCTTTCCTCAAACGTCCAAAACTATGAGCCACACCAAACGCGTACTGGCTATCGGTATACACAGTCACTCGCTTTCATTTCGACAACACACACGCTCTCATTAATGCAATCAACTCTGCTGCTTGCGCTGAATTATGTGGGATACGTGCAGCTTCAACAATCGTATGCAAAGTCGTAACAGCATATGCCGCAGTCGTATCACCATTCGGAAGCTTAAAGCACGAACCATCAACCCATAAGGTACCATCACACTCTGGAAGAGGAGTATCCCTAAGATCTATCCTCCCTTTTGTTTCTTCCTCTGTCCTAAGGAAGCAATCATGCTGTTCAATAACATCTGTCTCTACTGAAATCGGCAACAACGTAGCTGGATTCAAAGTGTTGCATCTCTTTATATGTATGTGACTCGCTAACAGTGTCAATTCATAACCCGACAACCGAGCACTAGTTAAGTGCTGTGTCTTGGTACGATTCAACAAGGTATCCACTACATGTGGAACCATCACAATTAGTGTATAGTCCATAACCAAACCAGCAGACTGTCGAATCGAAACAGCCGCTGCTGCTGTAGCTCTCAAACAACTCGGCAACGCTCTAGCTACGGGATCCAAAGTCGACGAAAAATAAGCACATGGACGTTGCTTATCGCCAAATTGCTGAGTCAAAACCGACAATGCACATCCCTCTCTCTCTTGGACATATAATGTAAAAGGCTTACTGTAGTCGGGAGTACCCAAGACAGGAGCCGAACACAACGCATCGCGCAATTCTGAAAAGCTCTTATGACATTCGTCAGTCCAAGGAATAGGATTTGGAGTATCCTTAACAGTAAGAGCTATCAAAGGCTTCGCAAGCAATGAACAATTAGGGATCCACTGTCTACAGTACGACGTAATACCTAGGAAAGCACGTACTTCTCTCTGTGTCGTAGGCACACTCATTTTCGCAATCGCTTGAATTCTTTCTGGGGTCAGTTTCCTTCCCTCCTTCGATAAGAGGTGACCTAAGTAGGTAACTTCTTGTCAACAATATTGCAACTTTGATAGAGAAACCTTATGATGGAAATCAGATAAATGACGTAACAACGACAAAGTAGCCTCTCTACAGATCTCTTCATTGTCAGCAGCAACTAACAGATCGTGAACATACTGAATAAGAGCAGCACCATCAGGTAAAACAAGCAAATCAAGTTGTGTTTTCAAAGCCTGACTATAGATCGATGGATTTTCACAATAGTCTTGAGGAGCGTGCTTAAACCGGAAACTTTGTCCTCCTAAAGAGAAGCCAAAGATATCCCTACTCTCCACGGCAATCGGGATGCTGAAGAAAGCATTCTTCAAGTCAATCACCGAAAACCACGTGGCTGTAGCTGGGATCAAAGTCAGTAAAGTGGTGATATCAGGCACAACAGGAAATTGCGGAACAACGATCTTATTCACCTCGCGGAGATCGATCACAAACCTATATACAGGAGGCTGTGAAGAATCCGTTCTTTTCAGAACAGGCAAAACCGGACTATTGCACACATTACCTCTCGTTTCCTCAATCACACCTTTCACAATCAGATCATAGATGATCTCCAAAAGTGCTCTTTCACCATCACTGGAAATTCGATATTGCGGAATACGTGGCAATCTAGCATTCGCTTGTAACGTCACAACATATGGCAGAATCTCTAGGAGACCCACATCATTAGGACCAGTAGCCCAAAGAGAATCAGGGAGAGAAGACAATTCAGGTGGAAGTCGATCTTTAGATAAATGCATCGGAGAGATCACTCTCTTACCCAATGTAAGATGTACTCCTGAAGGAGAACAATGTAGCGTCGCATACAATCTCTTCAACAAGTCCAATCCCAACAAGTTCTCACCACAACCTGTCGTTAGAATGAGGGGTGCTTCGAATTCACAAGGTCCAACAGAATAGACAACGGACTAGAAATCGGATTCGTAACCAGGGCGCCAGAAAAACCTACTGAAACATTCGTTAAGCCATACAAAGGTGCGCCAGGGAGTTTAGAGTGCATAATAGAACTCTTCGCATCACCAGTATCCAACAGAAAAGGCTCTGACACACCTGATGCAATCTCTTCAACATAAGGTCCACTCTGATCTACTGGAACTGAAACAACTCCCTCTCTTTGTCTATGGCTGTCCTAGCAATCATTAGCATCCACATTCTCACCTTCAACATAGTAATCATCAGCATAGTACTGTGCCGTCCTACCAGACGCACCATTTTGCTGATCAAAGCTATTCCTACGGGAAAACGCTGTTGAGAAGACTCGAACCTTTGTGAGTTTCTTCAGACCACGACGGCATACAGGGGTCGATGAAGTGGCAGGCCTTCCTCCAGAATTTTCACACGAAGCTCCTCACGATCTTCAGGCTTGGACCGGTACCGCTGAAGTCGCCCCACGTTGGGCCCCAACTGAAGAACCGGGCGGCGCCAGGGAAAATGCCCGATGTCTTCGAGTTCCCCTGCCTTGGCAAACAGAGACACGGGACACTTCTTGATGACGTCAAAGACCAAATTTATTGGCTGCAACCAGGAACAGAGGTCTACGAAGCACAACACGGGTGGTTCGCTAGAGACTGCACAAATTCATAGAGCGGAGCATCGTCTTTTATGCTAAAAATCACATTCCTGGGTAGCATCGGTTACATACAAACTGACCAATTGGAGGGTGACATTTCAAACATATCGCATGACGACAATCCCACTTTCTGTTGTCCAGCCCACCAGAAATGACCAAGCAAAATTCAACATTCCTGCTCGAGCAGGCCGGACTGACCCATCATAAAGACCTCAACCCATATCAGTAATTAAGCCATAAAGGAAGGAACAGAAGCAGATGACAAGCAAGATAGAAGGGTGTGTGCATGTACCATAAACTCAGCAATGTCCTGCTCTTTGATCTCTATCTGACCAGCTGCTTAACAAGGAACTGGCTCAACGAGGTCAGCCTCGGGCAAGGGAGTCAGTTCGTTCAGGTCACTCAGAAGTCAGCTAAAGGTGTACGTGTCCCAAAGACTCGTTCGGCCGCAGTTATCGGCCTATGTGAGGGCAACCACACAAAATGGCTGCCGTACACAAAATGGAACCGGAGGGTTCAGACGAAATCTATGAATACGTAGTGTTCTCATTGATCGATGATTACGAAAACACTCGTACATACCGCACTCGTCATTTGCGGTCCGCTGACACCAAAATCGTCTATATCCGACGACCTTTATTGAACAGGTTCAGAATCTAAGGAACCACAGAACCACAGACCCTCCTTTTGCCCTTACATAGGCAACAAACCCAAACCCATGTCAGTCTGAATCCAGGTCTATATTCATCAGATCATCAAGATGTTGCTGTAGCATCATCGTAGTACTTAGCAACTCTCTCTGGACAGGTCTCCTCGCACACGAAGTAGCACAAAGGCCACATATAGCAGGAGCACACTGTACGCAAAGACAGAACAGGAAAAGGTTAGCTAAGATCATCCCAATGACCATCAGAATCTTCCATCCCCACGTGGATAACAATCCCCCAAACCATCCCATCAACGACCAATCTCCCTCGTCTATATGTACAGACTCGGAGATCTTATGTATTCTGGAAATGGCCTGGAAAACTGTCGGAGCGTTGTCTGGAATGAAAACGCAGCAGCTCGATTGAATCAATTTACACACCCCACCTCTATCTGCAAGTATGACATCTAGCGCAACTCTGTTCTGAAGAGTCATAAGTCGATCCGACTGGAGCTCAGCAGTCAAGTTACTAAGGGTACCGGCAGTTTTGACTATGGTGGACTCAACCACTCTCGTCAACTGTCGAATGTTCCTGCTATTAGCCATAGGTCCCCAGAACGGCAGAAAACCCTTAAAGAAATCTCCCAATTCTTGTCCTGCGGTATCTTCCTTACTGAAGATACCTCTAGCAACTCTCGTCTTATGGTAATCTGCCGCAGCTGTAAATGTGGGAGGCAACAGGAACGAAACAAAACATGTGCCCGAAAAGTCAGGGGGCAACCATGTGTACGCTTTATCGTAACAGATGAAATAGGTACCCTTAGCTGCTAGGAACGCTGGGGAAGTCTGAGACGCAAAAACAGAAGTCTCAGTGCAAACGCTCTTCCCTAACTGAGCTCTCTGATTCTTGCCATTACCTTGCAGACAATAATGACCCTGATGGGGCACTATCCAAATCGGAGGGGATTTCTTCGCTCGCTGGTTAACACTCAGACTAACTCCGTATCCAGTAACGTTCCAACCAATGTATGCTTGTGTCTCATCTCTCGGGATAGTCTCATACGAACTAATTCCCCTAATCATGTCGACTATACCCTTGACCAGAGCACTAGTCTTTGGACTATCTTTCACGGAACGTTGGGGATAGACTCCATGAGCATAAATGAACATCGTTCTATATGCCCAAATAGAACGATTGTAGCTAAAAGGCAAAACCAGGTAAGGAATACCTTTATTGGTAGTATGGGGCATAAGGCCACACACCCAACAATTTGTCGTGTTCATTACTAGCTGGTGTTGATACAGGAGTTGACCAAAGGAATTATTAGCAAATTCCAATCTTCTAACAATTTCATGTTCGGGCAGAGGGTGAAAAGAATGCGAAGAAACAGTAGGAGGAGGCATAGGTTGCATAGTGGGCATGAACGTCACTTGAAAAGAGAATGTCACATATCCAATTAAAAATATCATTAAGCTAAGCAATATAAGCAAACACAATATTAAAAAACGTTTTCTGCTCATTAATTTACATATTTTGCTCTTAAAGCTTATTCTTTCAACAGGTCTCTCCATCTCGAAAAACTCCATCCTCTCTAATTGCAGCTCGCGGCGGTAGGGTGTTCTGTGCTAAGGAACGCGTCTGTCAGTCCAGGGCAACTCCCTTAGACCAACCAGAACCGTCAACCTAACGTCTTCGGCTTGCACTCCAAAGACTTGACACCGCGACCCTACAGCTGAACCCGGATGGCGGTTCGAAAAACAAAAATCAAAATAGTTCCTCGGAGGAGAGCTAACCTTAAAAATATCAGTAAAAGAAAGAATCTCAGTGCTTTATTAGTCCAGCGACTCTCGGTCGCAAATTATAACGCTCTTTGCCAGGCAATGTCTGTTCACGGAATAATAACTCAGGTTCAACAGTGTTCATACTATTCAACGGAGGCACAGTTTCTTGAAGAAGATCGTCACTTTCTTGCTCAGTGTTCGTTCCAATCAAACGGGCATCGCTGAAAGGCAGAAAAC
Source organism: Lissotriton vulgaris (assembly GCF_964263255.1). Lineage (NCBI taxonomy): Eukaryota > Metazoa > Chordata > Amphibia > Caudata > Salamandridae > Lissotriton > Lissotriton vulgaris. The sequence continues at coordinate 550,228 of NW_028246214.1, forward strand.
GAGGCACGCTCTCAGTTTCAGATTCAGGAAGTCCTTTCTGGACCCACCGGTCGTACGGCAGAGGCAAAGGAGCCCTCTTACAATGTACGCCGTGGATCCAGTTCTTTGTACCGTGCACTCGTACTGCAGAACGGGTGGACAACAGAACTAAATACGGGCCGTTCCAGCGGGGCTGATCGTTCTTGGTCCGCTGGAAATTCTTCACCAGCACCCAGGTGCCAGGTTCAATGGCGTGTCCTGGATCTTCAGAAGCTTGTGGCAGTGAATCATGAACCTGTTGATGCAAAACACGCAATTTAGCCGTCAATTCATACAGGTAGTCAAGCAACACAGGATGTTCTATCTCACTAAACTTTGTCGGCCGCGGCACTCCCCAAACATTTGCCGGGCGACCAAACACTACCTCGTATGGCCTAAGAACCATTCGTGAATGCACAGTCATTCTAGTGGACAGAAGAGCTAATGGCAAAGCATCTGGCCATTGTAAACCAGAGCTCGCTTGAATCTTAGCTAATTTCAACTTAAGAGTGCCATTATAGCACTCGACTAAACCAGCTGATTGGGGATGATTTGCAGCGTGGAACTTCTGCTTGATACCTAATCCATCACATACTCTCTTCATCACTTGACCTACAAATTCACTCCCATTGTCACTCCAGATCATTCTCGGCAAACCAAACCTAGGGAAGAATTCCTTAATAAGGACTTTCGCTGGGGACAAGGCAGTATTATCTTTCAAAGGGTAGGCTTCCACCCATCTAGAAAAAGAGCAAACAACCACTAAGACGTATTTCAGGTTGTTGCACCTCTCCATGTGGATGAAATCTAGCTGCAAAGCCTCAAACGGATACGTTGGAGGAGCAAAATAACCAGCTGGAGTTGGAATTCCCTTACCAGGATTGTACATCAAACACACCATACAATTCTTAACCAGATTCTCCACACACTTAGGAATACCAGCATTCTGCCATACTGGAGCTAACAACTTGCAAATCCCTTTTACACTGATATGTGCCAATCCATGAGCCATCGTAACCACTGGAAGTACATACGCATCGGTTAACAACCATCTCTGATGCTCTGACAACTCAATCCAACAACCATTCGAATCCAATTTACCCTTGCTTTCTCTCCATTCATTCAACTCTTTCTCTGTAGCTTCAGCTTGGATGGATTTCACACTCTCAAGCGTATCTTCACACATACTCCTATCCGGAACCCATCTCGCCAGACCCGCAACATACATTCGACTCATCACATTTCTCGCAGTTTCTTTCGCGACTTCATCTGCAAACGCATTACCACGACCAACATCATCCGTAACTTTCTTATGCGCACTGCATTTCACAATCGCGACTTGCAACGGCAAAGTAAGAGATTCAAGAAGTTCATTCACCAATTGACCATGCTGAATCTTAGTTCCATGTGAAGTCAGGAACCCACGCTCTTTCCTCAAACGTCCAAAACTATGAGCCACACCAAACGCGTACTGGCTATCGGTATACACAGTCACCCGCTTTCATTTCGACAACACACACGCTCTCGTTAATGCAATCAACTCTGCTGCTTGCGCTGAATTATGTGGGATACGTGCAGCTTCAACAATCGTATGCAAAGTCGTAACAGCATATGCCGCAGTCGTATCACCATTCGGAAGCTTAAAGCACGAACCATCAACCCATAAGGTACCATCACACTCTGGAAGAGGAGTATCCCTAAGATCTATCCTCCCTTTTGTTTCTTCCTCTGTCCTAAGGAAGCAATCATGCTGTTCAATAACATCTGTCTCTACTGAAATCGGCAACAACGTAGCTGGATTCAAAGTGTTGCATCTCTTTATATGTATGTGACTCGCTAACAGTGTCAATTCATAACCCGACAACCGAGCACTAGTTAAGTGCTGTGTCTTGGTACGATTCAACAAGGTATCCACTACATGTGGAACCATCACAATTAGTGTATAGTCCATAACCAAACCAGCAGACTGTCGAATCGAAACAGCCGCTGCTGCTGTAGCTCTCAAACAACTCGGCAACGCTCTAGCTACGGGATCCAAAGTCGACGAAAAATAAGCACATGGACGTTGCTTATCGCCAAATTGCTGAGTCAAAACCGACAATGCACATCCCTCTCTCTCTTGGACATATAATGTAAAAGGCTTACTGTAGTCGGGAGTACCCAAGACAGGAGCCGAACACAACGCATCGCGCAATTCTGAAAAGCTCTTATGACATTCGTCAGTCCAAGGAATAGGATTTGGAGTATCCTTAACAGTAAGAGCTATCAAAGGCTTCGCAAGCAATGAAAAATTAGGGATCCACTGTCTACAGTACGACGTAATACCTAGGAAAGCACGTACTTCTCTCTGTGTCGTAGGCACACTCATTTTCGCAATCGCTTGAATTCTTTCTGGGGTCAGTTTCCTTCCCTCCTTCGATAAGAGGTGACCTAAGTAGGTAACTTCTTGTCAACAATATTGCAACTTTGATAGAGAAACCTTATGATGGAAATCAGATAAATGACGTAACAACGACAAAGTAGCCTCTCTACAGATCTCTTCATTGTCAGCAGCAACTAACAGATCGTGAACATACTGAATAAGAGCAGCACCATCAGGTAAAACAAGCAAATCAAGTTGTGTTTTCAAAGCCTGACTATAGATCGATGGATTTTCACAATAGTCTTGAGGAGCGTGCTTAAACCGGAAACTTTGTCCTCCTAAAGAGAAGCCAAAGATATCCCTACTCTCCACGGCAATCGGGATGCTGAAGAAAGCATTCTTCAAGTCAATCACCGAAAACCACGTGGCTGTAGCTGGGATCAAAGTCAGTAAAGTGGTGATATCAGGCACAACAGGAAATTGCGGAACAACGATCTTATTCACCTCGCGGAGATCGATCACAAACCTATATACAGGAGGCTGTGAAGAATCCGTTCTTTTCAGAACAGGCAAAACCGGACTATTGCACACATTACCTCTCGTTTCCTCAATCACACCTTTCACAATCAGATCATAGATGATCTCCAAAAGTGCTCTTTCACCATCACTGGAAATTCGATATTGCGGAATACGTGGCAATCTAGCATTCGCTTGTAACGTCACAACATATGGCAGAATCTCTAGGAGACCCACATCATTAGGACCAGTAGCCCAAAGAGAATCAGGGAGAGAAGACAATTCAGGTGGAAGTCGATCTTTAGATAAATGCATCGGAGAGATCACTCTCTTACCCAATGTAAGATGTACTCCTGAAGGAGAACAATGTAGCGTCGCATACAATCTCTTCAACAAGTCCAATCCCAACAAGTTCTCACCACAACCTGTCGTTAGAATGAGGGGTGCTTCGAATTCACAAGGTCCAACAGAATAGACAACGGACTAGAAATCGGATTCGTAACCAGGGCGCCAGAAAAACCTACTGAAACATTCGTTAAGCCATACAAAGGTGCGCCAGGGAGTTTAGAGTGCATAATAGAACTCTTCGCATCACCAGTATCCAACAGAAAAGGCTCTGACACACCTGATGCAATCTCTTCAACATAAGGTCCACTCTGATCTACTGGAACTGAAACAACTCCCTCTCTTTGTCTATGGCTGTCCTAGCAATCATTAGCATCCACATTCTCACCTTCAACATAGTAATCGTCCGCATAGTACTGTGCCGTCCTACCAGACGCACCATTTTGCTGATCAAAGCTATTCCTACGGGAAAACGCTGTTGAGAAGACTCGAACCTTTGTGAGTTTCTTCAGACCACGACGGCATACAGGGGTCGATGAAGTGGCAGGCCTTCCTCCAGAATTTTCACACGAAGCTCCTCACGATCTTCAGGCTTGGACCGGTACCGCTGAAGTCGCCCCACGTTGGGCCCCAACTGAAGAACCGGGCGGCGCCAGGGAAAATGCCCGATGTCTTCGAGTTCCCCTGCCTTGGCAAACAGAGACACGGGACACTTCTTGATGACGTCAAAGACCAAATTTATTGGCTGCAACCAGGAACAGAGGTCTACGAAGCACAACACGGGTGGTTCGCTAGAGACTGCACAAATTCATAGAGCGGAGCATCGTCTTTTATGCTAAAAATCACATTCCTGGGTAGCATCGGTTACATACAAACTGACCAATTGGAGGGTGACATTTCAAACATATCGCATGACGACAATCCCACTTTCTGTTGTCCAGCCCACCAGAAATGACCAAGCAAAATTCAACATTCCTGCTCGAGCAGGCCGGACTGACCCATCATAAAGACCTCAACCCATATCAGTAATTAAGCCATAAAGGAAGGAACAGAAGCAGATGACAAGCAAGATAGAAGGGTGTGTGCATGTACCATAAACTCAGCAATGTCCTGCTCTTTGATCTCTATCTGACCAGCTGCTTAACAAGGAACTGGCTCAACGAGGTCAGCCTCGGGCAAGGGAGTCAGTTCGTTCAGGTCACTCAGAAGTCAGCTAAAGGTGTACGTGTCCCAAAGACTCGTTCGGCCGCAGTTATCGGCCTATGTGAGGGCAACCACACAAAATGGCTGCCGTACACAAAATGGAACCGGAGGGTTCAGACGAAATCTATGAATACGTAGTGTTCTCATTGATCGATGATTACGAAAACACTCGTACATACCGCACTCGTCATTTGCGGTCCGCTGACACCAAAATCGTCTATATCCGACGACCTTTATTGAACAGGTTCAGAATCTAAGGAACCACAGAACCACAGACCCTCCTTTTGCCCTTACATAGGCAACAAACCCAAACCCATGTCAGTCTGAATCCAGGTCTATATTCATCAGATCATCAAGATGTTGCTGTAGCATCATCGTAGTACTTAGCAACTCTCTCTGGACAGGTCTCCTCGCACACGAAGTAGCACAAAGGCCACATATAGCAGGAGCACACTGTACGCAAAGACAGAACAGGAAAAGGTTAGCTAAGATCATCCCAATGACCATCAGAATCTTCCATCCGCACGTGGATAACAATCCCCCAAACCATCCCATCAACGACCAATCTCCCTCGTCTATATGTACAGACTCGGAGATCTTATGTATTCTGGAAATGGCCTGGAAAACTGTCGGAGCGTTGTCTGGAATGAAAACGCAGCAGCTCGATTGAATCAATTTACACACCCCACCTCTATCTGCAAGTATGACATCTAGCGCAACTCTGTTCTGAAGAGTCATAAGTCGATCCGACTGGAGCTCAGCAGTCAAGTTACTAAGGGTACCGGCAGTTTTGACTATGGTGGACTCAACCACTCTCGTCAACTGTCGAATGTTCCTGCTATTAGCCATAGGTCCCCAGAACGGCAGAAAACCCTTAAAGAAATCTCCCAATTCTTGTCCTGCGGTATCTTCCTTACTGAAGATACCTCTAGCAACTCTCGTCTTATGGTAATCTGCCGCAGCTGTAAATGTGGGAGGCAACAGGAACGAAACAAAACATGTGCCCGAAAAGTCAGGGGGCAACCATGTGTACGCTTTATCGTAACAGATGAAATAGGTACCCTTAGCTGCTAGGAACGCTGGGGAAGTCTGAGACGCAAAAACAGAAGTCTCAGTGCAAACGCTCTTCCCTAACTGAGCTCTCTGATTCTTGCCATTACCTTGCAGACAATAATGACCCTGATGGGGCACTATCCAAATCGGAGGGGATTTCTTCGCTCGCTGGTTAACACTCAGACTAACTCCGTATCCAGTAACGTTCCAACCAATGTATGCTTGTGTCTCATCTCTCGGGATAGTCTCATACGAACTAATTCCCCTAATCATGTCGACTATACCCTTGACCAGAGCACTAGTCTTTGGACTATCTTTCACGGAACGTTGGGGATAGACTCCATGAGCATAAATGAACATCGTTCTATATGCCCAAATAGAACGATTGTAGCTAAAAGGCAAAACCAGGTAAGGAATACCTTTATTGGTAGTATGGGGCATAAGGCCACACACCCAACAATTTGTCGTGTTCATTACTAGCTGGTGTTGATACATGAGTTGACCAAAGGAATTATTAGCAAATTCCAATCTTCTAACAATTTCATGTTCGGGCAGAGGGTGAAAAGAATGCGAAGAAACAGTAGGAGGAGGCATAGGTTGCATAGTGGGCATGAACGTCACTTGAAAAGAGAATGTCACATATCCAATTAAAAATATCATTAAGCTAAGCAATATAAGCAAACACAATATTAAAAAACGTTTTCTGCTCATTAATTTACATATTTTGCTCTTAAAGCTTATTCTTTCAACAGGTCTCTCCATCTCGAAAAACTCCATCCTCTCTAATTGCAGCTCGCGGCGGTAGGGTGTTCTGTGCTAAGGAACGCGTCTGTCAGTCCAGGGCAACTCCCTTAGACCAACCAGAACCGTCAACCTAACGTCTTCGGCTTGCACTCCAAAGACTTGACACCGCGACCCTACAGCTGAACCCGGATGGCGGTTCGAAAAACAAAAATCAAAATAGTTCCTCGGAGGAGAGCTAACCTTAAAAATATCAGTAAAAGAAAGAATCTCAGTGCTTTATTAGTCCAGCGACTCTCGGTCGCAAATTATAACGCTCTTTGCCAGGCAATGTCTGTTCACGGAATAATAACTCAGGTTCAACAGTGTTCATACTATTCAACGGAGGCACAGTTTCTTGAAGAAGATCGTCACTTTCTTGCTCAGTGTTCGTTCCAATCAAACGGGCATCGCTGAAAGGCAGAAAACGAGGCACGCTCTCAGTTTCAGATTCAGGAAGTCCTTTCTGGACCCACCGGTCGTACGGCAGAGGCAAAGGAGCCCTCTTACAATGTACGCCGTGGATCAAGTTCTTTGTACCGTGCACTCGTACTGCAGAACGGGTGGACAACAGAACTAAATACGGGCCGTTCCAGCGGGGCTAATCGTTCTTGGTCCGCTGGAAATTCTTCACCAGCACCCAGGTGCCAGGTTCAATGGCGTGTCCTGGATCTTCAGAAGCTTGTGGCAGTGAATCATGAACCTGTTGATGCAAAACACGCAATTTAGCCGTCAATTCATACAGGTAGTCAAGCAACACAGGATGTTCTATCTCACTAAACTTTGTCGGCCGCGGCACTCCCCAAACATTTGCCGGGCGACCAAACACTACCTCGTATGGCCTAAGACCCATTCGTGAATGCACAGTCATTCTAGTGGACAGAAGAGCTAATGGCAAAGCATCTGGCCATTGTAAACCAGAGCTCGCTTGAATCTTAGCTAATTTCAACTTAAGAGTGCCATTATAGCACTCGACTAAACCAGCTGATTGGGGATGATTTGCAGCGTGGAACTTCTGCTTGATACCTAATCCATCACATACTCTCTTCATCACTTGACCTACAAATTCACTCCCATTGTCACTCCAGATCATTCTCGGCAAACCAAACCTAGGGAAGAATTCCTTAATAAGGACTTTCGCTGGGGACAAGGCAGTATTATCTTTCAAAGGGTAGGCTTCCACCCATCTAGAAAAAGAGCAAACAACCACTAAGACGTATTTCAGGTTGTTGCACCTCTCCATGTGGATGAAATCTAGCTGCAAAGCCTCAAACGGATACGTTGGAGGAGCAAAATAACCAGCTGGAGTTGGAATTCCCTTACCAGGATTGTACATCAAACACACCATACAATTCTTAACCAGATTCTCCACACACTTAGGAATACCAGCATTCTGCCATACTGGAGCTAACAACTTGCAAATCCCTTTTACACTGATATGTGCCAATCCATGAGCCATCGTAACCACTGGAAGTACATACGCATCGGTTAACAACCATCTCTGATGCTCTGACAACTCAATCCAACAACCATTCGAATCCAATTTACCCTTGCTTTCTCTCCATTCATTCAACTCTTTCTCTGTAGCTTCAGCTTGGATGGATTTCACACTCTCAAGCGTATCTTCACACATACTCCTATCCGGAACCCATCTCGCCAGACCCGCAACATACATTCGACTCATCACATTTCTCGCAGTTTCTTTCGCGACTTCATCTGCAAACGCATTACCACGACCAACATCATCCGTAACTTTCTTATGCGCACTGCATTTCACAATCGCGACTTGTAACGGCAAAGTAAGAGATTCAAGAAGTTCATTCACCAATTGACCATGCTGAATCTTAGTTCCATGTGAAGTCAGGAACCCACGCTCTTTCCACAAACGTCCAAAACTATGAGCCACACCAAACGCATACTGGCTATCGGTATACACAGTCACTCGCTTTCATTTCGACAACACACACGCTCTCGTTAATGCAATCAACTCTGCTGCTTGCGCTGAATTATGTGGGATACGTGCAGCTTCAACAATCGTATGCAAAGTCGTAACAGCATATGCCGCAGTCGTATCACCATTCGGAAGCTTAAAGCACGAACCATCAACCCATAAGGTACCATCACACTCTGGAAGAGGAGTATCCCTAAGATCTATCCTCCCTTTTGTTTCTTCCTCTGTCCTGAGGAAGCAATCATGCTGTTCAATAACATCTGCCTCTACTGAAATCGGCAACAACGTAGCTGGATTCAAAGTGTTGCATCTCTTTATATGTATGTGACTCGCTAACAGTGTCAATTCATAACCCGACAACTGAGCACTAGTTAAGTGCTGTGTCTTGGTACGATTCAACAAGGTATCCACTACATGTGGAACCATCACAATTAGTGTATAGTCCATAACCAAACCAGCAGACTGTCGAATCGAAACAGCCGCTGCTGCTGTAGCTCTCAAACAACTCGGCAACGCTCTAGCTACGGGATCCAAAGTCGACGAAAAATAAGCACATGGACGTTGCTTATCGCCAAATTGCTGAGTCAAAACCGACAATGCACATCCCTCTCTCTCTTGGACATATAATGTAAAAGGCTTACTGTAGTCGGGAGTACCCAAGACAGGAGCCGAACACAACGCATCGCGCAATTCTGAAAAGCTCTTATGACATTCGTCAGTCCAAGGAATAGGATTTGGAGTATCCTTAACAGTAAGAGCTATCAAAGGCTTCGCAAGCAATGAAAAATTAGGGATCCACTGTCTACAGTACGACGTAATACCTAGGAAAGCACGTACTTCTCTCTGTGTCGTAGGCACACTCATTTTCGCAATCGCTTGAATTCTTTCTGGGGTCAGTTTCCTTCCCTCCTTCGATAAGAGGTGACCTAAGTAGGTAACTTCTTGTCAACAATATTGCAACTTTGATAGAGAAACCTTATGATGGAAATCAGATAAATGACGTAACAACGACAAAGTAGCCTCTCTACAGATCTCTTCATTGTCAGCAGCAACTAACAGATCGTGAACATACTGAATAAGAGCAGCACCATCAGGTAAAACAAGCAAATCAAGTTGTGTTTTCAAAGCCTGACTATAGATCGATGGATTTTCACAACAGTCTTGAGGAGCGTGCTTAAACCGGAAACTTTGTCCTCCTAAAGAGAAGCCAAAGATATCCCTACTCTCCACGGCAATCGGGATGCTGAAGAAAGCATTCTTCAAGTCAATCACCGAAAACCACGTGGCTGTAGCTGGGATCAAAGTCAGTAAAGTGGTGATATCAGGCACAACAGGAAATTGCGGAACAACGATCTTATTCACCTTGCGGAGATCGATCACAAACCTATATACAGGAGGCTGTGAAGAATCCGTTCTTTTCAGAACAGGCAAAACCGGACTATTGCACACATTACCTCTCGTTTCCTCAATCACACCTTTCACAATCAGATCATAGATGATCTCCAAAAGTGCTCTTTCACCATCACTGGAAATTCGATATTGCGGAATACGTGGCAATCTAGCATTCGCTTGTAACGTCACAACATATGGCAGAATCTCTAGGAGACCCACATCATTAGTACCAGTAGCCCAAAGAGAATCAGGGAGAGAAGACAATTCAGGTGGAAGTCGATCTTTAGATAAATGCATCGGAGAGATCACTCTCTTACCCAATGTAAGATGTACTCCTGAAGGAGAACATGTAGCGTCGCATACAATCTCTTCAACAAGTCCAATCCCAACAAGTTCTCACCACAACCTGTCGTTAGAATGAGGGGTGCTTCGAATTCACAAGGTCCAACAGAATAGACAACGGACTCGAAATCGGATTCGTAACCAGGGCGCCAGAAAAACCTACTGAAACATTCGTTAAGCCATACAAAGGTGCGCCAGGGAGTTTAGAGTGCATAATAGAACTCTTCGCAGCACCAGTATCCAACAGAAAAGGCTCTGACACACCTGATGCAATCTCTTCAACATAAGGTCCACTCTGATCTACTGGAACTGAAACAACTCCCTCTCTTTGTCTATGGCTGTCCTAGCAATCATTAGCATCCACATTCTCACCTTCAACATAGTAATCGTCCGCATAGTACTGTGCCGTCCTACCAGACGCACCATTTTGCTGATCAAAGCTATTCCTACGGGAAAACGCTGTTGAGAAGACTCGAACCTCTGTGAGTTTCTTCAGACCACGACGGCATACAGGGGTCGATGAAGTGGCAGGCCTTCCTCCAGAATTTTCACACGAAGCTCCTCACGATCTTCAGGCTTGGACCGGTACCGCTGAAGTCGCCCCACGTTGGGCCCCAACTGAAGAACCGGGCGGCGCCAGGGAAAATGCCCGATGTCTTCGAGTTCCCCTGCCTTGGCAAACAGAGACACGGGACACTTCTTGATGACGTCAAAGACCAAATGTATTGGCTGCAACCAGGAACAGAGGTCTACGAAGCACAACACGGGTGGTTCGCTAGAGACTGCACAAATTCATAGAGCAGAGCATCGTCTTTTATGCTAAAAATCACATTCCTGGCTAGCATCGGTTACATACAAACTGACCAATTGGAGGGTGACATTTCAAACATATCGCATGACGAGAATCCCACTTTCTGTTGTCCAGCCCACCAGAAATGACCAAGCAAAATTCAACATTCATGCTCGAACATGCCAGACGGACCCATCATAAAGACCTCAACCCATATCAGTAATTAAGCCATAAAGGAAGGAACAGAAGCAGATGACAAGCAAGATAGAAGGGTGTGTGCATGTACCATAAACTCAGCAATGTCCTGCTCTTTGATCTCTATCTGACCAGCTGCTTAACAAGGAACTGGCTCAACGAGGTCAGCCTCGGGCAAGGGAGTCAGTTCGTTCAGGTCACTCAGAAGTCAGCTAAAGGTGTACGTGTCCCAAAGACTTGTTCGGCCGCAGTCATCGGCCTATGTGAGGGCAACCACACAAAATGGCTGCCGTACACAAAATGGAACCCGAGGATTCAGACGAAATCTATGAATACGTAGTGTTCTCATTGATCGATTATTACAAAAACACTTGTACATACCGCACTCGTCCTTTGCGGTCCGCTGACACCAAAATCGTCTATATCCGACGACCTTTATTGAACAGGTTCAGAATCTACGGAACCACAGAACCACAGACAGATGTCATTAAGTGGGACTCCACATTACAAAGCAGTGGTAGCTGGATGTATGACGTTACGACGCGTACCGTCACAACGTGTGCTGTTACAACGCGTCTTTTACAACGCAAGTCGTGACAACGACTTGCGTTGGGGGCGCGGATCGAGAATAGTATAATTTACTATTCTAACACCAGTCCCCGTGGACACTAGGGAAGGTGTTGGAATAGTAAATATACTATTCTTAATCCTGTAGCGCCCTCCAGCGCAAGTCGTGGTTACGACTTGCGTTGTAAAGGACGCGTCGTGACAGCACTGCGTTGAAACATCCGCAATGTAAAGGATGTTTCCCGTGGTAGCTGCCATCGCCCTGGTGGAATGCGTGCTCAATCCCACTGGAGGCTCCTTCTTTACCAAAGAATAACAAGTTTAATGCACAAAAATACCCATCTAGAAATGGTCAGTTTGTGCACGGCCTGACCTTTTTTGGTGCCCACATAGCCAACAAAGAGCTAGTCATGCACCCGGAATTGTTTTGTGCGATCCAAGTAAAAGGAAAGCGCACGCTTTGGATCCAGATGGTGGAGCCTCACTTCTTCTTTGGAAGGATGCCGAGGGGGAAAGAAGGTGGGCAAAGTGATGGTCTGTCCAATATGGAAAGGAGTAACCACTTTGGGAAGGAAGGACGAGTCCGAAGGACAACTTTTTCCGGATGACCAGTCAGAAAAGGAGGCTTAGAAGAAAGTGCTTGGAGCTCACTCACCCTGCGGGCAGAGGTGATGGCCAACAGAAAGGCGGTTTTTAAGGTCAGAAGCCTGAGAGGACAGTTATGTAGCGGCTCAAAGGGAGCTCACATAAGATATGTAAGAACCAAGTTCAAGACCCACTGGGGCATTACGAAGGGAACAGGAGGAAAAAGATGAGTAAAGCCTTTAAGGAAGCAATTTACAACAGGGGACTTGAAAAGAGAAGGCTGATCAGGAAGCCTAAGAAAAGCTGAAATGGCTGAGAGGTAGCCCTCTAGAGTGCCCAGAGCAGAGCCCTGCTGGGCCAAAGAAAGGAGGAACAGAAGAACCTCCGAAAGAGGGGCGGAATGGGGGATCCACAGCCTTTGCTGTGGAGAGGAGAGGGCGGAGACGGATGCACAATCATCTGGGAGAGCGAGACACAGCTGGTGAGACTGAATAGAGGCTACAAAGAACTGCAACTCACAACAACTATCTTTATACTTTACATTTCCCACGTCATCTTCAGTGATAAACACCAACGCTACCTCAACCAAAGATTTGCCAACATTGTAACAATTGGGTAGAGCTACACTACAGTGGGGGACAACCACGGAGCCCGCGCATCGTCACTTACCTGAGGGTGAAGATTGAGACCACAGTGAATAGTGAGCAAGGACCCTAAGCAGTGGCTACTGCAGTTCGAAGCGTCCAAGGCACCAGAGGGCGACAAACTACAGGTATGGGAGGCAAAATGTCCGTTGGCGTGATGGGAGGAATTGCTTCCCCAGATACCACTGTGCTCCTGCTGGAACTGTGTTCAGGATTTAAGGCCCTAAACAAAAGGCTTGACGCCCTAGACAGACAGTTTGACGGGTCTGGGTGAGTGGATTGATCGCCACAAAACCCGCCTGGACACAACGGAAGGGCGTATATCGGATCTGGAAGATGGAGCAGCCCAAACTACTAAGCGCGTGGAGCACCTTGACCGTATAATGAAGACAGTTGCAGTCAATAACGAGGATTTGGAAGCCAGGAGCCGCCGCAATAACGTGTTCATCATGGGATTTCCTGAATCCACCAACACAGGGAGGTTACACCAGTTTGTTAAGGGGCCTGCTGACCGACTTGTTCGGGTCTGAACAATTTACAAGCACATTTGTAGTTGAACAAGCGCACAGAACATTGGGGCCCAGGCCAAGTCTTGGGTGCCCACCAAGACCTATATTGGCAAGACTGCTAAACTTCAAAGACAGAGACATAGCGCTACGCCTCGCCAGAGAAGCTGAAACTCTGTTCTGGCAGGGATCAAATGTCTCCATATATCCGGACGTCACTGCATTGGTGCAGGACGCCAGGCGCATGTTTGCAGGAGCAAGTTTGCAGGAGCGAAGGCTGCAGTGCAGAAGCTAGGCCTTCGCTGTGGGATGCTATGTCCTGCAAGACTCTAAGGGCCCGATGTAGGTCGGTCGGTAACGGCCGAAAATCGGTATTTTCGGCCGTTACAGATCGGTAAATAGGCGAATGGTATGTAGGGGGTATTATTTTACCGAATCGGTAAAATTACCGATTCGGTAATTTTACCGATTCGGTAAAATAAGAAATTGGTAAATTTACCGATTCGGAGCCACCCATATGTAGGTGGGACTCTTCAGAGTCCCAGGAGCCTTAACGAATCGGTATTTTACCATCAAATCCAATTTGATGGTAAAATACCGATTCCGGTGTGCATGCACATGTGTGCATGCACACCTATGCCATGTGACAGGCAGACCTGCCCTTAGGGCAGGCATGCCTGCCACATGGCACCCGTGCCTGTTTTGGTGATGACAGAGGGTGTCAAAGTGACACCCCCTGCACTCTTGTGTAAATCGGTATTTACCGATTCGGTAAATACCGAATCGGTAATGCCCATTCATTCCTATGGGCTCGGTATTTACCGAATCGGTAAATACTGAATTCATCCGATTCGGTATTCCAGCACATCTAGAATACCTACATGTCGGACCCATAGATTTACCGATTTTCAATTACCGAATCGGTAAAATTCTGTAATTTAAAATCGGTAAATCTTTTCTACCTACATCTAGCCCTAAAAGTAGATGTGAATGGGAAGACGAAAATATTCAATAATCCTGAATATGTCCAGATCTTCTGCAAGCAGCATGCGGGGGCAAGCGATTTACATGGTGGCACCTCCCCAGGAGGAGCATCAAAGGGAGCCCAATCGGGCACGAGTGCAGACCTGTTCACAGCTAGTTGATTTGTCCTTTTGGAAGAATGGAGCTGTGTGAACTGTCTGTTGATATTGCCTTAACTGAAGATAAGTGGCGTGGGGTTGTGGAGAGGGGGGCCAGCCTGAGTATACAGAGAAGAATGCGTAGTGGGACTAATGTTACAGAATAGCGCTAGTGCGCGGGGTGCCCATGCGGCGTTGCCACTACCTCAGTGGGCTCACAATGGTATTGAAATGGGAAAGTTTGCCATGTTAGCGTTGTATTAATCAACATTTAATCCTTGGGAACATAGGGAAGCACCTGGTGGGCAGCCACTAGGTGGGGGTGGGGTAGGGGGGAGAGGTATAGAAAAGTTTAAAATATGCAGTCACACCAGTTCAGTTGACAGTCATATGCGTTACCCACATCCTACAGAGAAGACATAGTATGCTTTACTATTCACAATGGCACATTAGGTACAAATATACCATAGCACGAAAGTCGCCCTACTGACATGGAACGTACGAGGCATTAACAATCAAAAGTAATGTTGACTAGTACTTCAATATGAGCGTCAACAATACGCAAGCATCGTTTATCAACAAGAAACACACTTATCACCTTCTTCTCTACATAAGTTTGCATCTGCCTGGGGTCCCCACAGGTTCTTTTAAAACTATACCACGTGTGCTCGAGGAGTAGTGCTACTGGTTAACAAACGATTGTCCTTTGTACATACTGCAACGTTTACAGACCCAGGAGGACATTTTCTTCTGGTAATAGGGGTCCTGGCAGGGCACAAGGTCTTGCTGGCCAATATATAATCCCCAAATACAGATGATCCAGCCTTCTATGAACAGCTCCACTCGCAATTAAACACTCTAGAAGCCGATTATATTCTCTTGGGAGGGGATTTGAATATTCTGCTGGAGCCCAGATTGGACAGTCCTGCTGAGTCCCCGGTAAGCAAGCCCCGGTCCCACATGGTATTAACAGAAATGTTTAACAATTGGGAATTGAAGGACACATGGCGACACCTTAACCCTCAGAGCACTGAATATACTCATTATGCACAACAATATTACACATGGACAAGACTAGATTACTGGCTGTTATTGCGACCGGTGCTTCCATGGGTTCAAACAGTAGTAAATTGCCCCGCACCCTATCAGACCACTCCCCAGTACTCCTGTCAGTTAAGTACCGGCTGAGGGAAGGTTCGAGAGGCATTGAAGGTTCCCTACCATGGCTTTGAGAGACACGGTCCTTAGAGAGGAACTGCGTACAGCAATAGTGAATTACTTTGCACTGAATACGGGGTCGGTCTCCATGCAGAGTGCTCTATGGGAGGCCTTTAAAGCATGTATCAGAGGGGTATGCATGTCCACACAGACGGCGGTGCTAAGGGACCTGAAACACAGTTTAGCTAGATTAGAGGAAGAACTAGCCAAACTAGGTAGAGAGAACATGGCAAGACAGCCCCGAGATAACACACCTTATATAAACCACAGGACAGAATTATTGGCAGAATATACTGAAGCGACCAATTCCCATGCTTGCACGGCTGCTCCGGCCACATTATAAGCAGACCTATATTACCAAGCTGCAAGAGCCAGACGGAGGGATGGCTTTGGGAACGGCTGCCATTTAGCAGACTTTATTGCAATACTACATGGATCTTTACACTATAAAGGCAGCACCTAGTGCAGATGGGATTAAGGAATACTTAAGCAAGATAGCTATGGTTTGGCTCCCTAATGAGCACAGGCAATTCTTAAGTGAACCATTCTCAACCAATGAGATAGAACAGGCTATTGAGGCTAGGGCTGGATCCAAGGCCCCGGGCCTTGATGGGTTCTCTGGTGCCTCCTACAAAGCATATAAGAGGCTGTTGGCCTCCTACTTACTAGAGGTTTATGCAGAAGCCTTAGAGAAAGGAATACTTCCACCCTCGTTCAAAGAGGCAGTCCTGATATTGTTGCCTAAACCTGGAAACGATCCTGAAAAGTGTGCTCATATCGGCCGCTCTCTTTGCTCAATTTTGAGTATAAAATGTAAGCAAAAATGCTGCCGACTAGGTTGTCCCTACTTATGGAGCAAATTATAGCACCAGCGCAAACCGGATTTATAAGGCAGATCCACAGCTCTAAACTTAAGGAACTTTTTTTCTGTGGTTAACACAATAAATCTGGCTACCCCTGCAGTAGCTGCATTTTTAGATGCGGTGAAGGTGTTCGACTCGGTGGAGTGGCCCATCTTACATGCTATATTGGCTAAGATGGGCGTTCCGAAGGGCTTTGAACACTTGATTAAACTACTGTACACTGCACCGACTGCCCGTATTCGATTCATTGGCATGATAACAGAACCTTTTCTCATAACTAGAGACACCATGCAGGGATGCCCTTTATCTCCATTACTTTTTATAATTACAATGGACCCGCTCATACGCTACTGCCAGAAGGATCACTAATAGAGGGCTCCAGTTAAAACATGGGGCGGTACTAGTGACCTTATATACGGATGATGTGGTGCTGTATGTTCGCACACCAGAGGTTAACCTACAGCCGCTGCTAGGGGAAATAGAAGATTTCGGAGCCCTATCCAGCCTTCACACTAATCGGGACAAATCCGAAGTGTTTTCATTGACACTTGGGGGTAGACACCTTAGGCGACTTGTTCCCTGGTGGGCACGTGTTCTCCCGGACAGAAGACCCCTGCTTCTTGACAGCCACTTTCATGGAGTGGTGTGGCTCACTGGTTAGAGGTGGCAGACCCGGGAGCAGAGGACGGCCCGGGACCAGGGTTCAATTCCCGACGCGGCAGGGTCATGGACCAGGGTCAGCGGACTCGATAATTCTCACCTTGGTGCCTACTCTAACCAGAGATCACACTTGGCAACTCTGGGCATTAGCTTGCCTCATCTCCGCAACGGCCCCCCACATACGCCGGGGATGCCTGGTTTCACCTTGGAGATACCCAGTATCACAGGGAAAGCCAGGACGGGTTCCCCAGCGGTCTATTGCGCAGAGATACTCCTTCGGGAGTCGATTCTAGCGCGTTAGAAACCCGCAAATTAAATGGATCAGTTTGTACTGGCCCGTAAACAAAACACACTTAGGAATGTAAACCCAACCTACCCTACTGAGCCTGAAGAGTTTGAGCCGCTTACATCAGTCATTAAAGATAGCGGGGAGCATGTTGCTTCTTGTCTATACAAGGCATGTCTCACCTTGATGCCACAGTCTCACCTTGATGCCACAGCATGACACTAAAGTTAGGAGGATTTCGTTCTACCGTGCGGGACCATACTTACCGAATGGGGTGCCTCTCATTTGGGGCATTCATAGACCACTGATGCTACTATACATCGGGGTTCTTTACGGATTCGTCTACAGTCTCTCTGATTCTAATTGTTTTAAGACTGTTTCCGTTCCTTAGTGTGCTACAGACGGGCCCTAAGAATACACAGACAACTATTGACACGCAGTGTGCCTTCTAGATACTTATCTTTGGTCTCGTAGACCTTACGAGACACATTCCTCCCAAGTGTCGTAAAGCACTATTTTTTCCTTGGACGCTTGACAGTGCAATCCTTTCCAAAGATTTTCTTTTCTCTTCCACAAAACGTTAAGAAGAATTAGTACTCTACTTATATGCCCACTTGAGACCGCGTTTAAGCCTTGAAGATGTCGTATACACAACGAAACGTGTGTAAGCTGTCTGCACCAATGTGACTACAACATTTCAATGATATTTGAAGCTTTATTGAAATTTGTATAAATGGACAATATTTCAATTGGATTGTTTAACTTTTGGACCATATAAGACCGTGGACATAGTTGTATTTTTCTATTCAATTGTTTTGAAATTAAAATTAACTGACAATAGAGGCAGTCTCCTAAACAATTTTTCTGTGCTCTATATTGTATATTACCAAAGTTAGGGACGCCTGGTCGACTGACATAGGGCAGCCACTCACCAACAAGATATGGGAAGGATGCTGTAATCATATACACAAGCTTATTCATTTCAAGATACTTAGACGGGCTTATGTTACACCACAGCAGATGACCCACATAAAAAGTGCTAAGTTAATGCATTGCCCTAAGTGCAACGCGTTAGCAGCCTCTTTCATACACATGACCTGGACATGTAATATAATAAACACATATTGGCAAGACGAATTTAGCATAATGCAGCAGATGACTGGGCTATAACTGACCCCCTCCCAGTAATTGGCGCTGATGGGTTATGTGGACACGCTGCCCAAAAGTAATTGCAGATTCACAGCAGTGGCACTGATTCTAGCGAAGCGCAAAATAGCTATACGCTGGGGTAGCAGACAGAAACCAACAATTAAAGGGTGGCTCAAGAGCATGTCATATTGCAACATTATGAGTGAGCTACATGCTGAGCTACAACCACCCACATGTCGCCCAAAGGACGTATGGCAGCCTTTACGAGAAAACCTTCGACAGCAGGAGGAAGGAGACACACGACCTAGCCAGGGGAGACAGCTTCTAGAATGAAGTTCATAAATAATGTGGTATAATTACAGGAATTATACAAGGAGATAGTGCCAAAGGAATGAGCTAGGGCTAACGGCTAGAAATAAGGCATACAGGAGGTAAAGGAGGGAACAACTTATGCAAAGTGTATTTGATAAAAGCTACAATAGCGGCACAATTATTTACATATGTGTTAAATAAATAATGATGGAGGATTGGTGAAATGATGTAACTGCATATCAATCTATCCTATGTTTTTCGTGTACTGTCAAAATGATAAATAAAGTTATAAAAAAAAATTGGTATTCTCCAAGTGATTTGTAGCAGCATTGCATGGGCATCAAACAGAATATAGTATGGAAGATGTGAGACCTCAATTGAGTATATAAAAGTGACAAACTTCTCATTAAAATTTTGATTTTTTGTGTGGATTAAATTAAATATTCAATCATTTTTGTATTTGTTTGAGGAATGTTTGTTTCTGTATTTTGTGTATTGTTTTGCAGTTCAAATCATCACAATTGCTTATCAAAATGATTCTGTTCTGTTTGTGGCACTAAGGGATCACTTACTACAACATGGGATGATATCAAAATGACCACAAAATATAGGGAATGGAGGCTCTACTTGATTTCTCGTCCGCCTTTGACCTTGCTTGCCGACCTTCCCTCCTTAAAAGACTACATGTCCTTGATATTCGAGGAACTATCCTGAAAGAGATTGCATGTACTCTTGCTGTCAAGATGCTTCCCTTATTATTTCCCACTTTATCAGCTGGTGAACTACAACGATCTGCCATTGCCCCCTTTCTGCTCAATATCTACCTAAGACCACTACCAGATCTCCTATGCGCCTTCAATTTTTACTGCTATATTTATGCAGATGACACTTCAGTCATTTTAAAGATATTTTAGCCCATCTTTATTCATGTACCATGGGGAAATGTTTTCAGGCCACTGAATGTGGATGTTTGCTAACCATTTTAAAGGCAACACGCGAAAAGATTCTTGTATATGGCAATTGGAAAAACCATCACCATTTGGCTTCAGGAGCTGACCCAACCATTGTACTCTTCTGAAATTAGTAATTTAGGGATGACCATGTGCTCTAAATTATTCCTTTAACCACAAGTCAATCAAGTTGCCAAATCAAGCTTCTACATGATTAAATGTCTTTGAAGTTTTTCCCCATACCTTAGGTTCTAGCAAAAGATCCAGACTGCGGTCGCTCTTGTACTACTGCCCTTTCAGTCTGCTAATGGACTCTATCTAGTAACACTCCCTATTACAGCTGAGGAAGCTAGAAAGAAATCTGAAAGCCATAGCAATACAACTCCTTATCCTACCTATGCAGGCTACATCACACCTGTTTTCCTCCTACACTACCTCCCAGTAGTGTGAAAGATCATGTTCAAAGTATTGAGCACACTCACAGAGCAGTACATGGAGTGGAACTACTATTCTTACACCAAAAACTACACTCAGATCACAAAATAATTTCTCTTCACCCAAGGCTTCCCCCATTATTGATGGCACCTTCATTAAGAGAGAGTCCACACAATGAAATCTACTTCTCTGTCCACACAACCAACTCTGGAATTTAATGCCTTTCAGAAAAGAGATTACTGATAATTACCTTCATTCCTAGAAAGCATTAATCACTTTGGGCCAGATGTAGGTAATCTCAATTTACCTATTCTTAAATACCAAATTTTACCAATTCGGTATTTAAGAATAGGTAAATGGGATGTAGATACATTTTCAGGAAAAATTACCAAATTGGTAGGATTCGGTAATAGGCCCATAGGAATGAATGGCAATTACCGACTCGGTAAATACCGATTCGGTAAAATGAGGGAAACATTCAAGGGTGCCAGGGTGTCACTTTGACACCCTGTTGCACCCCTGAATCGTGCTTGTGTGCAGATGTGGCACACATACATGCCCTAAGGGCATGTATGTCTGCCACATGGCACAGTTGAAAATGCACAGATTTGCATTTTCAAAGGTATTCCTTATTTACCACCAACTTATAGATGGTGGTAAATAACGAATCCTAAAATGGGAAAAGCACTCATTTGAGTACTCCCTACATTGCAAATTCGGTAATTTAGCGAGTCGGTATTTTAAGGAATCAGTAATTCACAGATTCCTTAAAATATTGAATCGGTAAATTACCTAATTTGCAATTTAGGCTACCTACATCCCAAATGCCCAATACTGGTCGGTAACGGCCGAAATTCGGTAATTTTGGCCGTTACCGACCGGTATTGGGCCACCTACATCTGGCCCTTTGTAGTACTACAAGTACAAACTAATAGCTTTGATGCTTACTGACTAGTATTTTGATTCGCGCACAAGCAACTCTTTATTCTCCCCAACACCTCCAAAAGAGAGCCCAGTATGTGACAAACATCAATAATCAAGCAATTCACAGCCTTGAAAAAGGCATTAAGTAACTGTGGGCCAAAAATCCGTTCCGCTCGCGGAATTTCGGCAATTTCGCGAATCGCAAATCTCGCAAAATTGCCGAAAAATCTGCAAATCCGCTCGCGGGCTGATTTTTTTTGGGCCCACAGGAGGCACGTACAGTTAAGGCAGGTGGTCGAGTTGAAGATAACTTTGTAACCATTTTAGAATGGCACCGGCAAGCTGCCAGAGTTGAAGTTGCTTACTTGCAAGTTGCAACTTCAACTCTGGCAGCTTACCAGCGCCATTCTAAAATGGTTACAAAGTTAGCTTCAACTCTGGCACCTGCTTTAACTCTGAAAGTGCTTCCTGTGGGCCAAAAATTAAACCTCAACAGGAAGCACTTACGATATAAATAAAGCAGGTGCCAGAGTTGAAGCTCAAATTCAGTAACGTTTTAATCAACCCAAAACATTAGTGAGCACGGTCGAGGCTGGGCAAGTGTGCTTTAACCCCATATCTGCCGTCGAAAATTAGCTGTAATACTCGAGGGAGGTCTTTGAATCCCTGAGTTTCTCGAGCGCAACCCCTGTGTAGTTCCTGTGACCAAGAGGCTGCTTTCTCCTCACCTGCTGCCTTGCTCGCTCTCTGACCCTTTATACACAAGAGGCATGTTGACACGCATAGAAGCCCCGCTCGTTTGGCCCCGCACCACACACAAGCGGTACCAAACTTCTCCCCGCCCTTTCCCAACTATGATGGACAGCTCACTCAAGGAACCTCGGCGCCTTTTGGCGCGGTGGCAAAGTTACAGGCACACATGGTCAGTGGAGACAAATCTTCTGGCCCTTTACGCAGCTGCAGTGTAGGAAAAGCACTTTACATTTACCCAACGAGGTAGCACTTACTGGATTAGCCAGTAAAAGTACTCCAGTTGAGTAGAGGTATTGCACAAAATGATGGCATCTTTGTGGATAACTAAGCAGGGCAGGATTCATTCTGGCATGAGGCTCCTGTCACAAAAATTAAACCTCAACAGGAAGCACTTACAGATATAGCAGGTGCCTGAGTTGAAGCTCAAATTCAGTAACGTTTTAATCAGCCCAAAACATTAGTGAGCATGGTCGAGGATGGGCAAGTGAGCTTTAACCCCATATCTGCAGTCGAAAATTAGCTGTAATACTCGAGGGAGGTCTTTCAATCCCTTAGTTTCTCGAGCGCAAACCCCGTGTAGTTCCTGTGATCAGGAGGCTGCTTTCTCCTCACCTGCTGCCCTGCTCGCTCTCTGACCCTGTATACACAAGAGGCATATTGACACGCATAGAAGCCTCGCTCGTTTGGCCCCGCACCACACACAAGCAGTATCAAACATCTTCCCGCCCTTTCCCAACTATGATGGACAGCTCACTCAAGGGACCTCCGCGCGTTTTGGTGCGGTGGCAAAGTTACAGGCACACATGGTCAGTGGAGACAAATCTTCTGGCCCTTTACGCAGCTGCAGTGTAGGAAAAGCACTATACATTTACCCAACGAGGTAGCACTTACTGATTATCCAGTAGAAAGCACTCCAGTTGAGTAGAGTGTAAATCGCAAAAAAATCCGCGACTTCGCAGGAAAATCAGCGAATTCGCGGATTGTTTTGCGGTTTCGCACGAATTCGCAGACCGCAGATCTGCAAAATTTGACACTGTACAAATGTTCCTATAAAATGTCAGTAAGGCTAATCTTAAAGGAAATAAGAACTAACAATAGTTTGACAATAAGTAGAGTTAGGATTACATGTGGGGTTGGAATTAGGCTAGGTGTTACAACCAATTTTTCATCACTGTTGGAAATGTCCATATTTTGTGTTGCATTACCCCAGATTGTTGCCTTCTTTTGATGAACAGACATTTCGACCTGGCAAAATAAACTTTTTGCCAGGCCTAAATCCTCCTTTTTGATATTTATAAGTCACCCCTAAGTTAGGCCCTAAATGCCTAAAGGACAATGTGCTTGGTATTTAAAAAGTAGGACATTTCTATTTAAGGTTTTAAATGTGACAGCAGTAAAAGACCCCCAAAGTAGCTTTTCACGGTAGCAAGGCTATCTCGCACATAGAGGAACATGGACTTACAATATAACAACTTATAATGCTTAATTTTGGTTTGGGAGCAGCTAGAAAATTCATTCAAGGCTCGTTTTCATGGTAATTTAAAATCCAACTTAAGAATCACCAGGTGTTATATCGCTATTGTAGAAATTACACTTTTAGAAAGTTGTCATATATCTACCCTAGCCAAAAAGCCCTTTCTGAAGTGTCCAGTGTCACCTAATTGTTGAATGGCTCTTCTGCAGTGAGATGTGGATTGCTCCTAGACTGTGGAGAAAAGGTTTGAGTGTGGAGAGGTGTTTTCCATCTTCAGCAGGATGGCCTGGACGGCAATGCCAAGCCCCTTCCTACTCTTCAACGGGGCCTACCATGTCACTTGCAGATGTAGCTCACATCTAGGCCTGTTTCCCTTTGTCTTGGGCTCCAAACCCAGTGAGAGGGGTAGCTGCCCCAGACTGGTTTGGAGTGACCACAAGGGAGGTTTAATCCATTACCATAGTCACAAGTCTGGGTGGGCATGGGGAGCTCTGACCAGGAGAAGAATGCTTCCGCTGTGTTGTATTTAGGTAGAGAGAAGCACTGTGGGATAGCTTACAGTAAAACACACTGGCAGTGCTGCAAAAGTGGGTAGCACCACCGCCCCCGGGTTCTTATATCCCATTGGGTTGGAGAGGGGCACAAAGATTCCCCACCCACAGTCTAGCACTGGCCATAAATGTGGAAACCCTAGTACCCTCCACAGAACATTACTGGACTTGCGGGGAATCAGAAAAAGGACTGCCCTTCTGTCTGAATAACCCGAAGGTAGACTGGACGTGCATGCCTTGAACCTAGGATCCGGGAAGTGACTCCAAGGGTCATTTTGCTGACCTCTTGTTTGGGATACAGGGACACATCAAGCTACAAGAGGCCTTTTTCTGCATTCCTTGCTGACCAGTTCCAACTGGACCTGCCCAGGACCCTGCTGCTGGCCTCTGCTGGAGTGAATCTTGACCTATAAGTGCTGGCCCCCAAGGTCACACCCTTTGCTGGTGTCAAAGTGTATTCCTCTTTAAGTTTCTTGAAAGCTGGGTCTGCCAACCTTTGCTCTGTGAACTGATGGGGGACTGGTACCAACCTGCCAAGGTGATCTGATGAAGGTGCATTGCCACTGTGCCAAAGATTCAGGTTGCTCCCGCTACGTTCTTCTCAGCAGCAGACAATATGATCCAGAGGGAGTGCCTTTTTAAAACCTGGAGCAGCACTATTCTTATTGATCCACACAGTAACAGATAAGTAAATTATCCACCTCTAAAACAAGTATGTTTCACATCTACAATTTTCCTATTGTTTTCCATTTCAGTACTACAAAAAGAATTATCATTTTGAGGTAAATATATACAGCTGGGCATTTGGGAGTGGACTACTGAACTTTGTAAAAGTCTTTGAGATCTGCTGTATCTTATTATTAGTCATGCAAGTTTCAAGACAAAAGAGTATAGAATATTGTTCTGCTAACATTGACATCAGTCCTTCTCAGAATTCATACCACATTGCAAGGCAAATGTACCCGAGAAACCAAGCAACATCAAATGGGGAAAATAATGTGTTTGTTAAGTCAAGAACTTAATAGCTTCACAGTAATTACTACATAGGTTCTATAAAAGAGAGTGTTACTAAACGAACTGAACAAAGACACCACTTGCTTCTTGAAGTATTATAGAGGTCCCCTAATAAGCTAAGTTAGCCTATTTAACAGCCTACAGTGTTTCTAGTAGAAAAACATAACACAATACATATTACCACAACTCTACATCTTTACATTACAATAAGAGTATTGCATGTTTTCAGATTAACTACATAATATTCCTTGCCTACGCATTGTACACTTTGAAAAAAGAAAACACAACTAAAAAATAAGGAATCGCACTCCTGTTTATAGCATGTGGTTGACAACCTTGTAACCGTAGATATGTATTAGCAGCAAAGTGTGCACATGCCTTATTTCAGAAAACTGCAAAGACAAACAATTGGCTTTTACTTAATAAACTCAGAGAGAGAAACCACATAACAATCAGGAAGATACCTCTGAGTGCCCATTTGAGAATCTCGGTAACACTTTAGTTTGTTTACATGAGGTTTAGATGAGCACCAGATACTTGCTTGCTTGTAACACAGCATCAAGAGATTTTCACAAGTCCTATGCCTTGGAAAAATAGAAATGCTGTCACTCGATCTGTAAAACTAGTCTTCTAGATTTCCAAGATTTAGAGAATTATTTTCAACCCTTGACCCGGTCACTCCACTACCGCACGGCCCCCGTGTGCCCGGATTCTGCTGCCGCTGCCTGCTTGGCCCTCTTGCTGCCGCCTCTCGTTAGGGCCCATGCTCTCCAGGCTTGCCCTCGCTCTCCAGGCTTGCCCAGGCTTGCCCCGATCGCCAGGCTTGCCCAGGATTGCCCTCGCTCTCCCCCGCTCCGCTTTCCCGCTCTTTACCCCCTCTGCTCCCCGCCGCTGCTCTCCTGCGGCCCGCCCCCTCTCCTGTCTCCCACTCCCGCCTCCCAGCTGCTCCTCCCACCCACTTCGCCATAAATGGTGAGGACCGCGAGTATGCGCAGCGGGCGCGCCGAAGGCGTGCCAAAGGCAAGCCCGTCTACGCCCGTCCACGCCTGGACCGCGCCCAGCGTCAGAACCCCTGGACCCCGCCAGAGCCAGCCTACCCGACTGAGCTACGACACCGCCACCCTCCAAGCACTCAACACCGGCCGACATCCAGCCTGCTACCAAGCCACCCTGAAACGCACCCAGGGAGCCTTCACCTGCTACGCTTGCTACTTCACCTGCACTCGGTCCTGCACTGCGCGCCAGCCAAAACAGCCGCCAACAACAACCACCTCAAGTGCATCCTGCTCAACACCCGCTCCATCCACAGGCACGCTGTCCAACTATGGGACCTCCTGGACAAAACGGCACCAGACGTCGCCTTCTTCACGGAAACCTGGATGAATGCCTCCTCAGCCCCCGACATCGCCATTGCCGTCCCGGAGGGCTACAAGATCATCCGGAGGGACCGCGTCACAAGACCGGAGGAGGCATCGCCATCGCCCACAGAAACACTATCCGCATCTCGACCAACACCGACGACACCCTCGCCACCGCAGAGCACCTGCACTTCCAGATTCACACCGACCCCAAGACCACCCTCAGAGGAACCCTCATCTACAGACCCCCGGGACCACGCTCACACTTCAGCGAGGCCATCTCAGACTTCATCAGCCCGCTCGCCCTCGCCTCCTACGACTACATCCTCCTAGGAGACCTCAACTTCCACCCAGAGAACGACCAGGACAACAACACCACCGCCCTACTAGACAACCTTGCCAACCTCAGATTCAAGCAACTGGTCAACACCCCCACCCAATACGCCGGCCACACGCTCGACCCTGTCTTCTCCTCCAGCAACCACATCTCCTTCAGCCACACCAACAAGCTCCACTGGACCGACCACAGCTGCGTTCACTTCAACTTCAGGAAAACAACGACCCACCACCGCCCTCAACAAACCCCCCAAAGATGCTGGAGCAAGATCACCACCAACCAACTCACCACCTCCTTGCGCCTAAACCCTCCCACCGACACCACGGACCCCAACGAAGGAGCCCGCAACCTCACACAGTGGATCACGGACTGCGCTGACACCCTTGCTCCACTGAAAAACCCTCCCAGCAACCTCAACAGCAAGAAAGCCGCGTGGTTCACCAACGATCTCAAAGACTCCAAGAAATCCTGCCGTGACCTCGAGAAAGCCCACAACATGTCAACGGATAACATGACAGCCCTCAAGAACGCCACCTGCAAACACCACCAGCTGATCCGCACCACCAAAAGGTCATCCTTCAGAGAACGACTGGACAACAACACCCACAACAGCAAGGAACTCTTCAACTTCGTGAAAGAGCTCTCCAACCCCAACGCCAGCGACAACGACATCACGCCTTCTCAAGACTTCTGCAACTCTCTGGCCACCTTTTTTCATGGTACGATCGTCGACATACACGACAGCTTCGGCGCTCAGAACACGTACCCCACCACCGAACCTACATCCCCCACCACCACCATGTGCGCCTGGCCACGCAAGTTAACGCCGTTACCTCCTCCTGCTTCAACACACTCCGCATGCTCCGTAAGATCTTCCGCTGGATCCCCACTGGAACCAGGAAAACGGTCACCCAGGCCCTCGTTCACCTGCCGTCTGGACTACGGGAACGCCCTCTACGATGGGACCACCGCCAAACTACAGAAGAGACTCCAGCGCATCCAGAACGCCTCAGCACGACTCGTCTTGGACATCCCCCGACACAGCCACATCTCCGCCCACCTGAGGAACCTGCACTGGCTCCCCGTCAGCAAAAGGATCACGTTCAGACTCCTCACCCACGCACACAAGGCTCTCCATGACTTGGGCCCCAAATAGCTCAACAACCGCCTCACGTTCTACACACCAACCCGCCAGTTCCGCTCCGCCAGCCTCGCACTCGCCACCGTCCCACGGATCCGCAGAACCACCACCGGAGGTAGATCCTTCTCCTACCTGGCAGACCTAGACCTGGAGCACCCTCCCCATCCACCTACGACTCACCCAGGACCATCTCTCCTTCAGGAAGCAACTCAAGACCTGGCTTTTCGAGTGGTAGCAGCCCCCCCCCCCAGCGCCTTGAGACCCTAGCGGGTGAGTAGCGCGCTTTACAAATACTCTTGATTGATTGATTGATTGAACCAGCAGAATAGGATAATATTATGTAAACCTGAAAGCGAGCCAGGTTATACTAATGTGTAGTTCACCAATGAAGTAAAGGCTGTTAGCATGCAAATCCCCAGCCACACCCCTCTTGAGTAATTGTTACATTTACACTCTACATCTAATGCAACCCCTGTCGCTCATACACTGACTACCTTTCCGCCAATCTCCGAGGATGTGCTACGTGCACTCTGCTGTAAGATTAAATCTGGCTCCCCGGCTGACCCTATGAAGCCTGACCAGTTGATAAGACTTCTCCCTGTGCTATTAACACCTTTGAGCAAGGTGATTAACATGTCCTTGTCAATGGCCAAGGTTCCTAGGTCATAGAAGCAGGCCAGGGAGATGCCACTATTAAAGAAGCCCACCCTTGATCCAACAAAACCAGAGAACTTTCACCCTATCCTCCTACTTCCTTGGTCCACTAATTTCTCTGAAGCCTATATCAACTCTATCTTGTCAGGTTACTTGGAGGAAAATAACATACTGGACTCCTCCCAGTGTGGGCTTCGTCCGGGTCTGAGCACAGAGTCTGCCCTCCTAGCTGCGATCGAACAACTAAGAGCAGCACTGGATGAGGGACGTACTTTGGCACTAATCCTATTAGATCTTAGTGCCTCATTTGATACGGTCTCTCACCAGATTTTGATACAGAGGTTGAAGGAGGCTGGTATAATGGGTTGCACCCTGGATTGGCTTATCTCCTTTCTTTCGGAGAGGTCCTTTCTGGTGTCAGCCCCTCCCTTCGCCTCCAGACCCCATTCTATCAAACAAGGAGTGCCGCAGGGCTCGGCGTTGAGTCCAACGCTTTTCAACCTGTATGTTCAGCCCCTAGCTGAGGCAGCCAAGAGGAGAGGGCTGACTATAGTGTCATACGCCGATGACACACAACTAGTTGTCGCCCTCTCCAATGACTGTCTGAATGACGCTGCAAAATTCCTGAGTGGTCTAGTGGACGTCGCAGGGTGGATGATGGCCAACTGTCTCCAGCTCAATGCCAGCAAGTCTGAGGTTCTGCTGGTTGGGAAAGACCGGGAGCTGGGGAGTTAACAGTGGTGGCCCTCCACCATGGGCCCGCACCCACCCCTAAACAGGTGGTGAAGAACCTTGGGGTCTGGGTGGACTCGGCCTTGAGTTTTCAAACCTAGACTAAGAAGGTACGGGCGTCATGTTTTGGCATTCTGCGCGGGCTTAAACCCCTGCTGGGGTTCTTTGACGCATCCATCGGACAGATGATTGTCCAGGCATCCGTGCTGTCGAGATTGGACTATGCCAGCTCGCTATATTTGGGGGCCAACAAGACAGAGATTGCGAGACTGCAGAGAGTCCAAAATGTGGCCGCCAGAACTCTTCTAGGCCTGCCTCACCGCTGTTCCACCTCCACTGCCATTCGTCAGCTTCACTGGCTGCCAGTGGCAAAACAGGTGCAGTTTAAGTCTCTGTTTTGCTTTTAGGATTTCCCCAGCTCCTGGGATTCTGGCTGACCTGCTCTCCGCCTATGCCCCTTCCCGTCACCTTTGTTTAGCAGGTCTACACTTCGCAGTTGTTTCTCAGGTTAGGAGGGCCCACGCCGGTGGACGCTCCTTCGCATTCTATCAGCTAAGTTGTGGAATGACCTGCCTGTTTATATCCGGAGTATGGACAATTACTTGACATTCCGGGAGGCCCTGAAAACTTATCTTTTCCCAGCCCTCTAGGTGTGGCCGTCTCTCTGGCTTTTTCCTTCTGCTGTTTTGATGGATTCTTTGCTGCTAGCTGCCTTCTTTGCTCGTAGCACTGGGACGCTCCTTTGCTGGGGCAGCTGTTGCGCTTTATAAATCAGCCTAACCTAACCTTTACTTATGTATCCACGTCGTTTTCGACCAAATGAACAAGTTACTTACCTTCGGTAACGATATATCTGTAAGAAACAGTAGTTAGTATTAGATTCCTTACCTTAGAATATCCCCAGGCGTCAGTCTGGATCCGGAAACTTTTGCGTAGCAGTACCCCTGCGCGTCGGTAGGCGTCGTCTGCAGGCGTCCCCTGCGGCTCCGCGTCCGTCGTCGGCGTCGTGCGCCGTGATGATGTCGCTGGAGTATATAGACGCCGCCTCCGCGCGCTGACGTCAGTTCTTTGTACACAGCTTTTCCGCGCCAGAACACGCAGAGCCATGTAAAAAACCAACGCTGGTGCCATTTGAAACTAGGGCCCTGAAAGGGATGACCTTAACCCTAGGTATCAGTTCGCAGAACGGGGAGGATGGGTGGGGCGGTAAGGAATCTAATACTAACTACTGTTTCTTACAGATATATCGTTACCGAAGGTAAGTAACTTGTTCATCTGAAAGAAACAGGTTAGTATTAGATTCCTTACCTTAGAATAGATACCCCAGCAATACCAACCCCGGTGGTGGGTCTGCGAACCAATACAAACTTACACCAGAAAGTCCTGGAGGACAGAACGACCAAAGAAGCCATCCCTCTGGACTTGACTGTCCAGGCAGCAGTGCCTCGCAAAAGTGTGCAGCGAGGCCCACGTAGCCGCCTGGCAAATGTCCTGCAAGGGGACTCCCCGGCCCAGGGCAGTAGTAGCTGCTGTGGCCCGAGTGGAATGGGCCCTCAGCCCAACAGGAGGCTCCTTCCGAGCCAAAGAGTAGCACGCCTTGATGCACAGAACGACCCACCGAGAGATGGTCCGTTTGTGCACCACCCGTCCCTTCTTCGCACCCACGTAGCCAACAAACAGTTGGTCATCCACCCGGAACTGGCGTGTGCGATCCATATAAAATGAAAGCGCACGTTTTGGGTCCAGACGATGGAGCCGCTCTTCATCCTTTGAAGGATGTGGAGGCGGGAAGAAGGAGGGTAAGGTGATGGACTGCCCGATGTGAAAAGCAGAGACTACTTTGGGCAGGAAAGAAGGTCTAGTTCTCAGAACCACCTTGTCTGGATGAATGGACATGAAAGGAGGTTTGACAGAAAGAGCCTGGAGCTCACTCACTCTCCTGGCAGAGGTGATGGCAACCAGGAAGGCCGTCTTTAAAGTCAGGAGACGGAGAGGACAGGAATGAAGTGGCTCAAAGGGAGCACACATCAAGAAGGTTTGAACCAGGTTCAAGTCCCACTGAGGCATCACAAACGGAACAGGTGGATACATGTGTGTGATGCCCTTCAAGAATCTTGTTACAATAGGAGACTTGAACAAAGAAGGTTGATCAGGCAGCCTCAGAAAGGCCGAAAGGGCAGAAAGGTAGCCCTTGATAGTGCCCAGAGCAGAGCCCTGCTGGGCAAGAGAGAGAAGAAAGAGAAGAACCTCGGAAAGAGGGGCAGAAAGAGGGTCCACAGCCTTTGCTGTGCACCATGCCACAAATCTGTTCCACGGCAGGCGTATACCGACTTAGTGGAGGGACGCCTGGCTGCCAGAATCACATCACAGACTTCAGGAGGCAAGTCAAATGGCCTCAACTGCCGCCGCCCAATCTCCACGCATGGAGGTGGAGACTGGACAGGTTCGGGTGGAGGACCGTCTCCTGCTGCTGCGACAGAAGGTCCTCCTGAAGGGGCAGGCGGATCGGGGGACCGACTGACATGCTGAGTAGCTCGGGATACCTGTACATTCGAGCCCAGTCCGGAGCCACAAGGATGACCTGGGCCTGGTCGCGCCTGATCTTCTTCAGCACTCTGGGCAGAAGTGGCATAGGCAGAAAGGCGTATAACAGACCGCAACTCCACTCGCGCCGAAAGGCGTCGCCGTGCGAGCGCCATCTTGGAAACTCCAACGCGCAGAACTGATGACATTGCGCGTTCTCTTCTGTGGCGAATAGATCTAACCAAGGCTCTCCCCATTGCAGAAAGAGACCTTGCACCACGTCCAAGTTCAGACGCCATTCGTGATCCATCGAGCACCGACGGCTGAGTTCGTCCGCCCTGGCGTTCAGAGAACCTGCCAGGTGTTGAACCATTAGAGTCACGCCCTGATGTTCCAGCCACTGCCAGAGGCGCAGAGCCTCTTGGCAAAGGGTCCACGACCCCACTCCGCCCTGTTTGTTGCAGTACCACATGGCGGTGGTGTTGTCCGTGAACACCTGCACTACACTCCCGCTGACAAAGGGGAGGAATGCTTTCAGTGCTAGACGAATCGCCCGCAACTCCAACAGGTTGATATGGAGCCGGGACTCCGCCGGAGACCAGATGCCTCTGATCTCTGCCTCTCCCAAGTGGCCTCCCCAGCCCTGGAGGGACGCGTCCGTCACAACAACGTGCTCCGGTTGGGGAAGGGAGAGGGATCTGCCTCTGACCCAATCGCGGTCCGTAAGCCACCACTGCAGTTGTCTCGCAGTGCCCTCCTAGATCAAGACATGGTCGGACAAGTTGCCCTGATGCTGGGCCCACTGAAACTTCCAGTCCCACTGCAGAGCCCGCATCCGCCACCGGGCGTGATGCACCAGAAGGATGCAGGAAGCCATCAGCCCCAGCAGCCGCAGCATCAACCTGACCGAAACCCGGGATAACGGCTGAAAGATGGGAATCAAAGCCTGTATATCCTGGACTCGCCGTTCCTGAGGATAAACCCGAAACTGCGCCGAGTCGAGAACCGCTCCGATGAAAAGGAGCTTTTGAGAGGGACACAGGTGTGATTTCGGCACATTGATGGAGAACCCCAGCTGGTGCAGGAGGTCTGCCGTCATCTGAAGGTGGTGGACGACTGTCTGGGGCGAGCCCGCCTTCAACAACCAATCGTCTAGGTAGGGGAAGACTGAAACCCCTAACCTGCGCAGATGGGCTGCGACCACCGCCATCACCTTTGTGAACACCCGTGGGGCGCTGGTAAGGCCGAAGGGGAGCACGATAAACTGAAAGTGCTTGTGGCCTACCGTGAACCGCAGGTAACGCCGGTGGGCCGGCAGGACGCGGATGTGAAAATACGCATCCTGCAAGTCCAACGCTACCATCCAGTCTTGTGGGTCCAGAGCAGCCAAGACCTGAGCCAAAGTCAACATCTTGAACTTCTCCTTCCGGAGGAAGCCGTTGACGTTCCGTAGATCCAAGATAGGACGTAGGCCCCCTTTGTCCTTCTTGGGCACAAGAAAGTAGTGGGAGTAGCAACCACGTCCTACTTCTGGCCCAGGAACGCGCTCGATGGCCCCCTTGGCCAAGAGGGTCGTAACTTCCTCCTGCAGAAGCTTCAAGTGGTCCCCCGACACACGGTGGTTCTGCGGTGGCATGGCTGGAGGATTGGTCTCGAAGGGGAGGGAGTAGCCCCTTCGGACGATCTGCAGCACCCACCTGTCCGAAGTGATGGTGCGCCAGTGGGAGTGGTGATGGCGAACCCTGCCACCCACCGGCGTCACATGGGCCTGAAAGCAAGGACTAGGAGGGCTTTGAGGCGGATGCTGCGGGGGGAGGTGTGGTCTGACCTCGCCGTTGTCCCCGACCGCCTCCACGGCGGTTTCCATGGCCGCCACCGCATTGATAACTTTGTTGCGGCGCGTGGCTGGCAGCACGTGTGGGACCGCCCCTTCCTTGGCCACGAAAGGAGCGAAACGAACCCGTTTGCTGGCGCTGGGTCGAAAGACCCAAGGACTTGGCCGTGACCCTGGAGTCCTTGAAGCGCTCCAGCGCGTGGTCCGCTTTGTCGCCAAACAGGCGACTGCCATCAAACGGCATGTCCATCAATGTATTCTGGACATCAGCCAAAAAGTTGGCGGATCTCAGCCAGGCATGGCGACGAATCGCCACTGTCATGGACATCGCTCTGCCCAGCGAGTCGGTCGTATCAAGACCACACCTGATGGAGTACCTTGCTGTGTCTCGGCCTTCAATCATAGCTTTGCCGAGTTTTGCCCGTACCTCCGGAGGGCATTCTGGCAGCAAGTCCGCGACCGTATCCCACAGAGAGTGGGTGTAGCGGCCCAAGAGGCACGCGGTGTTGCAAGACCGCAGTCCCAGACTCAGGGACGAGAAGACCTTCTTTCCATACTGGTCGTACCTCTTGGATTCCCGGTCGGGCGGGGCCAACAGGAATGCGGTCTGGGAAGTCGAGGCCTGGATCACCAGACTCTCAGGGGTGGGATGGGTGGACAGGAACTTGGGGTCATCCGTACACGGACGATGGCGTCTGGCCACGTTCCTATCAACAGGCGAACCTGAAGCGGGCCTGGACCATGTGCCCAGAAGAACGTCAGTCAATGCCTCATTGAACGGCAGCAGTGGCTCCTGTGGGCATGACTGCGGTTTGAGGACCTTAGTGAGGATATTAATCCTCACGGCCGCGACAGGGAGCTCAAGGTGTAAGGCCTTGGCAGCCCTCATCAACACCACTGAATAAGCTGCCCCCTCCTCCGAAGCCACGGTAGGAGGCAAGACAAAGCCAGGGTTAGGGGATTCATCTAGCCCACTGGCGTCATCCAAGTCACCCGTCCAGTCCACATTGTACTGACATTCGCGTGTCAGAGGGTCCTCAGACCCCTCCCAATCCTCTCCGTAATCTACATCCTCACTATACTCGGAATCAACAATGTAGACCGGCTCCCCGGGGTCTACAGGCCCCATCGGCGTCGGACTCGGCGTCGAGGGTATGGGGGCGGCGCCACCCGGGGACGGCGTCGGGGGCAACCCCGATGGGATCGGCGCCGGAGAGGTCGGCTAGCCAGCCGGCGTCGATCCAGAAGGCCCCTGTGGCGCCGGGGCCGGAGCCGTCGCGGCGCCGGGGCCGGAGCACCCGGCGGCGTCGAGGCAGGAGCACCCGACCCACTAGGGCCTCCGGACGGGGCCACAGGGCCCGAAGGCGCCGTAGGCCCCGTCGGAGAAGACAGATTCCTCATGGCCATGAGGAACTCCTCTATCTCCTCAGGCGTCGCGCCTTGCCCAGGGACCGTAGGGTATGGAGCAGGCCGCGCCGGCGGCTCACGCGGAGCCGCAGGGGTGGGGCCACCCGAACCCCCGGCCGCATTGCGCGAGCATCGGGGGGAGTCGGGGGTACGATGACGATGCCCCGACTTCTTGTGTTTCCTACCTGAGGAACCGGAGGAATGGTGACGACTTCCGGAGCGTTCGTGGCGGCTCCGCGACCGCTCCCTCGACCGCTCCCTCGACCTCCGGCCGGACCGGGACCTCTCTCGACGCGGGGCCGACACCCGCAGCTTGAGCAGCTTGCGGGACCGCTCCCGCCTAGCTTTACTCGTCAGAGCTCGGCAATCGACACAGGCGTCCACGTCGTGGTCGGGGCCCAGGCATCGGAGGCAGAGTCGGTGATGGTCCGTGACCGACATCGTGCGATCGCAGTCATCACAATTCTTAAAACCAGGCATCCTACCGGCACCGTAAAGATAGATCAAAAGATCAAAAAACTTTGGTCAAAAAGAGACCGGAGAACTGCACTTCTGGGATCTGCGCTAACTGCCGCTGAAAAAAGAGGAACTGACGTCAGCGCGTGGAGGCGGCGTCTATATACTCCAGCGACATCATCACGGCGCACGACGCCGACGACGGACGCGGAGCCGCAGGGGACGCCTGCAGACGACGCCTACCGACGCGCAGGGGTACTGCTACGCAAAAGTTTCCGGATCCAGACTGACGCCTGGGGATATTCTAGGGTAAGGAATCTAATACTAACCTGTTTCTTTCAGATGGGCTAGGCATAGTGTAGTCCCCCCTTTGACAGAGGGCAAACACCAGTCTGTTTTAGCAGAATATATTGTACTTGTAACTTTTAATGCAGAAGAACTTTGAAAAATTAAAGGCACTGTTGCATTATAAGAGCCTCCTCTCCATTGCAGGCTCTCAAGCATTCAAGTTAAATTGCTACCATACTGGGGTTTTTCATCCCACAAATACATTATTTAATTTCTGCTAGAGAACCAGAACACCTTATTTTCTGCAGCGCCTGAATCCCATCAGCTAATTAGTTCAGGGGCTAAAATTGTCCTGTGAAGGTCTGCAAAGCACCATGACTGTCCAAAGATGTTTGGCAGTTCAACTCCCAGATGATTCACCCAGTGGCGGCCGCCGCCTATCTAGGGTGGGGGAGCGGGGTTTGTGGTTGGGTAATAATACAAAATAACACTTGCTTGCTGCCCTTCTCCCGGCCGCCCGTTTCTTTTTTGACCGAGCCCGGATATGGGTGGGCCTCAGAGCACAGGCTCCACACCCAATCCAGACGCTGCTCTTACAGCAGGAAAGCCGTGCCAGGATTGGTCTGAGCGGCCTTGTTTGCCACTCAGACAGTGCCTTGGAGCCTGTGGCTTTTCTCCAACCTTGCTGAGCAACACAGCTGGGTTGGAGAAACATAAGTGTGCATGTTTAATTGCACACGGCATGGCCGGCCCGCCCCATACCCATTGCGCGGCTCAGAGAGCAATAAATAAAATGATAATAACATTGTGTTATTAGCATTTTATTTATGATCTGCTAGCTCTGGGCAGTGGGGCGACCCTTCTCTGCCATTATGGAGCGGCTACCCCTGGATTCACCCGGGTCCACGACTTATTCATACCAAAGCTGCAGTTGGCCCATTAAAATAGTTTCCAATTTGGTACTAGATATTTAAGAAACACATGCCAATGTCACCAGTCCTTCAGACCACAGGATTTAAATTCAATTTATAATACCTATTACCTTAGATTTTCTACATCAATTTTAGGCTTATTCCTCATTAGATAAAAGTGCCCGCCTTGTCATATGGAATATTATCACCCACCTCCTTCCTACATGAATCTTGAGGCTAGATTTAATAAAAAGTTGCCCACCTCAGTACAGCAAACAAAAGTTGCAGCTCTGTGTTGCGTCACCTAGAAAGAGACGAACTGCATCATATCTT
Organism: Lissotriton vulgaris; assembly: GCF_964263255.1. Taxonomy (NCBI): domain Eukaryota; kingdom Metazoa; phylum Chordata; class Amphibia; order Caudata; family Salamandridae; genus Lissotriton; species Lissotriton vulgaris. Next base: position 587,161 of record NW_028246214.1, read on the forward strand.
CAAAGAAATAGTGCAATTCTACTTTCTCTATGTGCAGGTGCACTTTGTATTGCCTAGCGCTAACACGGGCATTTTTGCCCCATTCTGCAACAGTGTCTGGCTTGTGATCAGGATAGTTTGTTTGCACCAAAACTATCTTTTGAGGGCATTTCCTCTTTGATGGGTGCTGCACATTGCAGCGCAGATGCAAAGAGGAAATAACCAGAGAATTAAAGATATTAATGCTTGCTATGCTAGGACCAGGAAAGCACAGGATTGTAGGGCAAATCCATAAGCCTTTGTACATATGGGCTTGTGTCAAAATGTACCACTCATGGACCACCTCACTGAAGCAAAGTAATGCCAGGCAGCGCAATGCCCTGCGCTGCTTTCTTTTATTGTTATAAAGCAGCACAAACAGATACTTGCCTTTCTTTGTAAATACTAAAAGGATTTTGCATTGAATCTTTTTAAAAAAAGTAACACAAAACCTGTGCAAATATGGGCCTTAGTTTTTCTGAAGATAGTTGCCGATACCTCCTTGACGTCTAGGGTTTTAAACAAATAAACATTCGCAGATTGTTTTAACATCAGATATCAAATTTCAAAACGTTTTCAACGTTAATGTGACAAACTACAAGGATCTGCAGATGTCTCACAAAAACAGTACTGATGGTAGCACACCACAATGGACCCCTAACACCAAGCACCTTCAGACAGGGCAATGGTATGAAGAGGACAGGGAGGAACAAAGAATGGTCGGGAACCATAGGTTAAACGTGTACTAAAGCTAATCTTAGACACTAATAAAAGGATGAGAATCGACAAAGTACAGAGGTCAGAAGCATAATGGAATACACCCCTAATATGATTACTGAGAGCCCACCAGAATCCACAGAAATCGCTACAAGTAACCCCATCTCTGGGGCCAGTCACAAAAAAATCCCCAGACATAGGGATAAATGTTAACCGCTGGCCCAGCCGTCCTCTCTTATACCTTGAAAGGAACCGCTGTTACTCCAGTACCCTCAAGGTACAGTTAGATGAACGGCCTCCGTAGGTTCTGACAGGCGTTCACCAAACTTTTATATATTTTTGTTTTTCAGAAACACAATCCCAAAGTGGGTGTTTGTATTTGAAAATAAATACTAATGACCCCCACTCCCTGGAGGTTTCCTCCTGGGTGTGGGGTCATGATTTGTTTTCTCCTGTTCTTCCTGATGGTAAAGGATAGAAATAAAGGACATTACACCGTCCCTAAATAGGATGGGCAGTGTAATGCCCTTCCTCTGAGAACCCCTACTTCATCTCACAGTTGGATGACGCTTTCCATCTACAGAGAAAAGGACAGCTCCATCAGTGGAAAGCTCAGGGCTCCATGTCCTTACATGAGGTGGACAAGCCAAGCGTTTGGCGGACAGGGTACTCCATTGCATTTGTGATGGAGTACCTTATCTGTCCAGCTCTGAATCACAAATTGTCACAGGTAAACCCTAGGATCCAAAGACACGGTCACCAATGACCCTTGTTGAACCCACATCCAAAGCATTAACCCAAATGTGTGCCAAGCAAAATATTCTTAGTCCAAGAAAAGAGAACACACTCTGCACCTCCACGAAAAAGGCTCTCCAAAGTTGATGCCTGTCTAAACCAAACAGTTGTAGATTCCGGGGATGCTTGTTCTTCTTATTCCTTTAGCAGGCCACACAGCCTCGCTGCTGATGTATGACGCCTGCCTCAGAATAGGTGTTCCCTAGGGCTGCAATGTTTTTGTCTTCCCCTCTGTCCTTCATGGGCAAATACACTGGGTGTTATGTTGTTTCTGCCTGACCCGAAGAAATAGCCCCTGAATCAGACCCGCTGCCTGACTCCTCAATCGTGATGAGCACAGCCCTGAGCTGGATGGACATTTGTGAATCTTAGGTCATTCTAGCCAAATAACCACTTTCACCCATTTAGCTGTTCATAAAATTCACATTCTTATTTTAAAGGAGATTTATTAATTTTGCACTAATATACTTGCAGTGTTTGCATTTCCTCTAAAGTAATATTGAACTTGAGAGAGGTATATACTTTATGCAGTTCTAGGATATTTCACCTTGGAAGTTTAATCGATGCACAGAACACTCCTATGCCCATTCACAAGTAAAATACTTATCTATTTTTGTAATCATTTGTTTATGGGCTCCCTTTCTCCTACCACTCCTCTATACCACCATGTTTCATGGGTCACCTTCAGCGTGATCTCTGTTGGTGTTCTATAAGGATGAGCTATTCACAGAAGAAGCGGTGATCAGCTTCCGCAGCCTGACCCCATGTTGTAGCACATGTCCTCGTTTGTTTTCTATTTTTTTTTCTATGAGAGTAGCCCTGATGCCTCTGCACTTGTTTACGGGTGGTACTTCTCACTCATACGCCTGCATCTCTCTTCCTTTTTTGTTTTCTCTACAAGCAATCGTTACAATGTGATGTGTAAATCCATGGCGCAGGGCAGGCAGATAAATGCCTGGCACCATGACATTGGCACCTGTAAGTCCACCTACCACTGCAGATTGTTCACATATTCAGCCTATTTTAAGCTACATCTCAGAATATGGTCATCATTAATATTGTAAGAAAAACGTTGACACAAAAAAGTATTAAAATCATGTAATTCAGGAAGTTCATCCATTGACCCGAATATATGGTTGATAATTGTCAATTGTTAACTTTTCCAAAAGGAAAAAAATAGCTACACGTACCTTTTTAGATTCCATCATAAATAAATTCTCAATATCGTATATGAATACGAAACTATGACTACAATTGATTCAAATAGAAATATTTTCAAAACTCCACAATGTGGAATATGCTCAATTGTTATCAGTCATAAACAAAGGAATATGAATGATGTTTAATATACTGATTGTAACAAAACCCAAAGAGCGCCAAAACAAAATCAGGTGCGATTCAAAGTCTTTTTGAAAATTATTTTAAAACTCCCCTATTTAAGGAAATTCATAATATTTAGATAAATCATAGCAGTCCATATTAAAAATTTGGATTCAACCAGCTACCTCAGTATTGATAATAACTTGGAAAATTAATTCATTGGAAAATCTGACAATCTTAATTTAACTTCACCTTACTCGACAATGAACTTTCATGATATGCTTTATCTTTTAATCAGGTATAATACATTTTATTTAAGTGGTATACAGGAAATGCACTGGCTCATGTCATGGCTTGAACACTTTGATCCTCAGGAGTCAAAGCAACTACACCAAGAAATACATATATATCAATTGGACACAACAGTGATGTTGAACTTTACATAAATGCTGTTTATTAAGAGTGATCCAACAAAATATATCTCACCAAAAATAAGGGGCACTACTTAGAATAAATAGTATGCACTAGCTCTGTAATCAACAAGTAGGTTTTCTCTCCCATATGCAATAGCTATGCAGTAGATCACCACTTTCTGGATGGATGTGCTAAATAGACTCGATTGGTTAATTAAAACGATCTAATGGTCGTGGCATGAAGTGGTCAAAAGATGCCATATCCCAATTCTGAAGATGTCAAATGTAATGCAAGACTTTTCTAACAGTCATGATGGTGGCAGGGTAATTTTTGCTTAAAACAGTGTTGAAAAATGGAGCAGGTCAGGGCGTCACTGTTTGTTGTGATCTCATTATGGGTGTTATAAGACAATAGACTGCTTGACTGATGGCAACAGAAATAACAGCTCAACGATGTTGTGTCCTTCTAACATTAATGAGATAAGTTGGTTATACTTGCCCTCAAGGAAGCAATATGCATCTATCTAAGCAAGAAGGTGGCATCCTTTTCTGATACAGACCGACGAGAGAGATTAACTGGAGTGGTTACTTCCAGAAGTGACAGAGAACCCAGAAAATGAAAACAGAGGGAGACTTTTAAAAACGATCGGCAGTGTAATATGTCTGTTTAAGTGATTGGTCCAGAATCAATAAACAATTAGTAAATTCCTGACAGGGAATGGCATTGTCCAGTACTCATAAGCCCTTTTAACTGAAAATTAAAATGGCAGATAGCCCAAATAGCAACAACTTAAATGAAATGAAATGAAACTTCCACCTAAAAGACCAAGAGATGGTCACTTGGGTATTTGAACATGTTTTGGTGGATTTAAATGTATAAAGCATCCGTGCTTAGTCATCAATCAGCCTTCTGAAAACCCAGTAGACACCCCACATAAATGAAGGTCAAAGGAAAATAATGAAGGTGCCAACAAATTATTTTAGAATAAACCCAGAGGTTTGGTACATGTGTAAATATGAAGTGGTGTACTATCAGGAAAAGAAACAATGCCTCAGCTATCCACACTGGTTTTTAATGTTTATGTCTATCTTTTGCAGAGATATTGCAATAATCCCAATTGTCCTCTCCTAATTTGGGCAGCAAGTGTATCCCAGCTCTGCATTATGCAGATGGCACCATATTGTGTGATCACACAGTTGTGGGCTTACGACAATCAATTAATTGTAGACTTACTGTGCTAGAATTGCCATAGATTTTAATAGATACAAAGAAATAAAGATCTTCACATATGCGGCTTGTACTAACAAGAAGAAAAACGTGAGAAGATACGGTCCGGGTTTAGTCTTTGACAGATGGAGTCGATTCTACCGGGATGTATGAGGACACTACCTCACTCATGCTGATGATACTCCAGCCAACACATTTAGAGATACTTTCGCCCCAGTGGTGTCAGCTTTGTACCTTGAAAGAATGCCTCATCACATTGGTTCCTTTCAATGTCCTAGAATGCCCCCCTCCCCCACACCCGGGCAGTTTTCTTCCATGTTGTGGGGAGTCATTCTAGTTTTTTTCCTGTCCCTTACCACCAGGTTTTTCCTAGCAGTGATGGACAAGAAAAACAAAATTCACCATGCCCCCTAATTAGGGCAATTGCTGTATTGTTTCTCCTCTAACAGCCCCTACTTCATTTGGACTGTCAGAGGAAGTATTCTGTTGACTGAGCCAATGTGACTATGTTAATGGATTACTTAAGGTCTATTCGTCTCTAAATAAGGGCACACAGACTTTGGCAGGGTACAACGTGAAGGATTCCCCTCCTTGCCAAACTCACAATCCTAATTATATCTAGGGGTATATTTTGATTCTAGACAACCCTGCGCCCAATGCCCCAAATCATGGGCAGACATTTTGTAGCAGTAGCGAATTCCCTGAGTAAGCTGAATCACGAATATGGTGAAAGTGCAATTATTCCCAGAGAAAAAGTGTAAACAGCTAAGGTGGTCCCCAGTCCTCAAATAAACACACAATTTTGAGTCCTATAAAATATAAATATATGGCCTCTTACTTAAAATAGCTGAACTAGCAAAGTGACGGAAGTATAGACCCCATACATAAAATAATTTAAAATATAATAGCACAATAATAGAACAATATCTAAAATATTTGTCAAGTTTCTAAAAAGAGAAATGCCATGCAGAAACATCCATCAGTCTAACTGCATAAGATATTTTGGGATTTTTTGAGTAAGTCATTACCCTAGAAGTCTCAGGTTCTACACAAATATCTTGGCATTACCAGATTTTGAATCCCATGATACTAAAGGTGGCAGTTAATGTGAATTCCAAACTGAACAACAATTCCCCAACATAATTATTATCTGTTAACAACTAGTCCAGAATTCTGCCCTCGGGGGTAATCACACTAATCATGTCAGGGAGTGCTTTCAATCGCAGCCATTGACTAGAAAGGTAGGGTCTCGTGGACACATTCCTGGTCAATGAGCCTTCAGGCCTGGGTTCAAATCTGGGAAAGGTAAGTGTATTTCAGATATATAACCATGCAGCTCTTTGTATTGTGCCTCATGTTCCATGGACTACTGCTATATTAAGAATGGTCAGTTTCATGCACTCCAATGCCTTGAACTCAGTATTACATAGCAAACAAAATATTAATTTTGACTATAATATATGCTCAATGGCAGCTGCGTTCACACATTAATCAAAGAAAAGTGTGACCATCCAGCAGTGTCTGCAATTTTCAAAAACTCTCATGTTATGTTATGTTATAGGTGTTTGTATAGCGCACGGCTGCCCCAGCCAAGGGGCGTCCCGGCGCTAGCTGTCTGTATCCAAAGGAGACTGCTGAAGATGTAGACTGTAGGTGACACAACATAACTAACAGAAGAGGTGAGTTTTTATGGCTTTTCTGAAGGATAGAAGATCCTTCATCTCACGAATCTGGGCTGGGAGTCCATTCCAGAGCTTGGCCGCTAGGTATCTAAATGAGCGACCGCCCATTCGACTTAATTTAATGCGGGGAATAGTGGCCAGGTTCTGTCCCTCCGACCGTAAAGTGCGTCGAGGAACGTAGGATGAGAGGAGTGGACATAGCATGGGGGGAAGCAAGTTTCAGAATTTTAAAAGCAAGGCATAAGGTTTTAAAATGGATCCTCTTTTCTACAGGGAGCCAATGTAGACTCTTGAGGGTAGTAGTGACAGATTTGTGACGCGGAAGACCTGTCAGAGCTGTTGCAGCGGCATTTTGAACTCGCTGTAGTCTGGCTTTCTCGGCTACGTTAGTTCCCAGCAGCAAGGAGCTAGCGTAGTCCAACCGCGAAGAATTGCTGATTGTACCACCAATTGGCGGGTATGGTGGTCAAAGTATTTTAAAATAGGCCGTAGGTTTCGTAAAATACCAAAACATGTGGCAGCCACTTTTTTAGTATGATAGGTAAAGTTCAAGGCAGAGTCCACCCATACTCCTAAGTTTTTTACCACATTTTTGGGCACAGGTGGTTGATCCAGAGTCTCAGGCCACCAATTATTTCCCCAGGCTGTTGTATCTTTACCTAGCAGCAGGACCTCCGTCTTGCCGGCATTGAGTTGGAGGTAGTTTGATGACATCCAGCTGGTGATATCTGCGAGAGTCTGTTTAAAATTCTGCACACTCAGGCCGCTCTCGTCTTTTAGTGCTACCACCAGCTGGGTATCATCGGCGTAGGACACCAGTGAGAGCCCGCACTTCCTGGCTACCTCTGCCAGAGGAAGGACATAAACGTTGAACAGGGTGGGGCTGAGGGCAGACCCCTGAGGTACTCCCTGTTCAACGGGACATTCCTTGGAGAGATACGGTGGAATAGAGACCCTAAAAGATCTATCTGACAGGAAAGCCTTGAACCAGCTAAGAGACATCTAATCATTGCCTAGTTTCAAATTGCCTTAAAAAAGTGCAGATATAAGTAGCTGGTACCCTAATTGCTATGTTTACCCTAAATGGCTAAGGGTATGCCCAGATGTGGATCCCTTGCTCGCTGTGCCACTGAATTCAAGCCAGCCTGGCTGATTAGGGGGGATACCCTGAAACCAGTGCCAGGATGCTTGTTTCTGGCTGACGGAGGACTTAGCCTGGCAGTTTGGACTGGACTATTTCAATGGGGAGCAGGGTCAAGACTGCTTTGCATATGGCTGGCTCCAAACTGGGGTGGCATGGTGAACACATGAACAATGGATTTAACACGGATCTCTTGCCTAGGTTTGAGAGTTTGAAATGTTTCAGCATTCAGTCCATGATCTTGTTGTGTTTGCTATGTTTGCCCTAAGTGGCCAAGGGTATGCCCAGACGTGGGTCCCATGCTCGCTGTGCCACTGGATTCAAGCTAGCCAGGCTGATGAGGCGTGATACCCCGCAACCGGTCCCAGGATACTTGTTTCTGGTCCAGGGAGTACCTAGCCTGGCAATTCGGGCGGGACTGTTCCCATGGGGAGCAGGGTCAAAACTGATTTACATATGGCTGGCTCTAAACTAGGGTGGCATGGTGAGCAAAAGAATGATGGATTTAACCCAGATCTCTTGACTGGTGGTGAGTGTTTGAAAATTTTCAGCACTCAGTCCATCATCTTGCGTTTGCTATGTTCGCCCCAAGTGGCCAATGGTATGTCCATGCGAGGGCCCCTTGCTTGCTGTGCTATTGGATTCAAGCTAGACTGGCTCATGAGGGGAGATACCCCGGAAACAGTCTCTGGAGGCTTGTTTCCAGTCCAGGGAGGACCTGACCTGGCAGTTCGGGCTGGACTATTCCCATGGGGATTGGGTCAAGACTGCTTTGCATATGGGTGATTTGTGTACCTCGCCTACTTTGGAGATGGGGAAAAATAATGGAAATAATATAGGGGCAAATTAATGATTTACTATTGATTTCTGTGACCTACTTGTTTTTTCAAACCAGTATATATACGTTTCAGCACTTCGTCCATCATCTTGTGTTTGCTACCTTAATAACATCAATACAAAACCTATGGTTGTGAATGGAACCCAGTCACTTGAGGTTCATAATATATTCTGGACGTATCTACTTTGTTTTTATTCTTATTGCTTTTCTTGGCTAGTACTTCGGGATGCTTTAGTAAATATTTTATGCTATTTGACTCACTTTAAGTGTCTTAGAATGGCAACAGTACTACACTGTATTTATGTACAACACTAGGAAATTAGGCAGCGTAGCAGTGGCAACAGAGTCGGATGCATAGCCCAGAGCCCTTACACCACTGGACTGCGGGTGCTAGTATCCTGCATCATCCGTCCCAGCCCAACCTCTCCTTGCAGTTGACTGGGGGCGATGGGGAGTGCTCGTGAGGAGCCGCAGAGGCCAGAGATGGGCAGTTGGGGCCACATTTCAGGAGCCACCTGTGGAGCGGTCGTACCTGGAACAAGCTCGGAGTCTGGTGCAGCTCAGGGAGGAATATAGGCTGCTTGTTCATCAGGAGGCAAGGAAACTTTATAGGGCACGGCAGAGTAGAATAGTGATGATTGCTCAGACCTTTGCGTGCTACCTCAGCGCTCTTTATACTTCCAGCCTCTCTGAGGAGGTGGTGGAGGGTATGCAAGGTTTTGTGAGTGACCTCCCAGTGCCTTAACTGAGTAGGGAAGCTAGGGATTCTCTTGAGGTCGTGATCACAGAGAGAAAAATTCCTGAAGCCCTAGCCCAAATCGAAAGTGGGAAGGTCCTTGGTCCCACTGGCTTCCCCCCGCTGTTTTTCAAAAGTGTTAAGAGTAGGGTGATCAAGCCTTTGCATTCTCTGTACTGTGAGGCTCAGATGAGGTGCGAACTTCCCCAGGACCCTGGATTTTCTGCAAGCGCAGATAGTGTTGTTTCAAAATCCCAGGAAGCCCCCAGAGAATTGTGCCTTGTACAGGCCTATTCCTCTTCTAAATGTGGAAAGTAAACTTGCTAAAGTTTTGTTGAATTGCTTATCGCAGGTGATAGATGTCGTAGTGGCACATAATCCGGATTCATGCAGCATAGATCTATGCGTCACAATCTCTAGCGGCTCTTCCGCTGTCTGGCCAGGTGACTCCACATACAGAGGCTGGCACTTCTCTTTGCATTGGATGCTGAGAAGGCATTTGATTCCTGGGACTGGCTCTATCTGCAGGTTCTTCTTGACCGTATGGGCTTCGGCCCGTGTATCGGGCATGGGTGAGCCTCCTTCACCAAGTGCCGACAGACAGGGTGTGGCTGAATGGCTTGCAGTCAGAGGAAAATAAATTGGGTAGGGGCACCCGACAGGGTTGCCCCTCTCTCTGTTGCTCTTTGCGGTGGCGATTGAGCTGCTGGCGAATTGGGTTCGGCGGGACATAGTGTTGCAGGATCTCCTCTGGGATGGTGACTGGGAGGATGTGATCTCCCTGTATGTGGACAATGTCCTGCTCTACCTAGCAAATGTGGATTGTTCCTTACCGAGTGTCATGGAGATCCTGCAAATCTTCAGTTTCTTCTTCCGCATACCTATTACCTGGGGTAAGTCCAGAGCATACCCATTGTCCCGTTGGGCGCCTCAGGGCTACTGGTTCCAGCTGTTGGTATGGGCTGACCTTGGGTTCATTTACCTGGAAAATTACGTGACAGAAGACCGTAATCTGTTTTATGATAAAAATACAGGACGGATATTGCAGGAACTTCCACAGGGATGTGGAACACTTGTGTCACCTCCCTCTGCCCCTGCTGGGCAGGGTAGCCTTGTATAAGATGATCTATCTTCTTTTATTTGGTGCAGAATTCATTTTTAGAGATCCCCGATCATTTCTTATAAAGGGTGGAGGCAGAGGTTAGGGAAATTTCCTGGGATGGTGGTGCCTGAGGATCACTCTTAGAACACTGACGAGGAGTCAGTTTGGAAGGGGGCATTGCCCTGCTGGATCTATAACTGTACTACTGGGCCGCTCACCTGCTGTTGGTCAATAACTGAACCTTTGCGCATCAGAGGGAGTCAGCCCTGATGGCCTACAGGTGGCCGCTGGAGCCCCATGGGATCACACGGTGAATCTACGGGGCATGGACAGTAACCACCCTCCTGAAACTGACCGTCTTGGTGGTTTGAGCTTGTGACACACAGGCTGGAATGGGCGGGTTGTTTGACACTGGAGACACCGCTGTGGGACACGGGTACGATGGCGGGGCCGCAAAGGGTGTCGGGCCACCGGTGCTGATATATGATCGGCATCTTCAAAGTGGGTGATCTCTGGAGAGGCAAAAGGTGGCTGACGCTCATGGACGTTCAAATCCAGAATTAAATGCCTTTGGGGTGGACTGGGAAGGGGGGAGTCATTTTTATGATATCTACTGATTAGGTCCATCTTGACTCGGCGGATCCCCTGGCCTTACGATATAGAGGACAAAAGCCCATTGGAGTATCAGGCACTGGTCACCCGCTATGCAGGCATGCTATATTGCGCAGATGTATTCCACACTTCTCAGCAACAGCCAGGCCAGTTACAGAGGCTGCAACCCCCACTCAGAGGACAATGAGTGGGGGTATATTGTAAATGCCCCATGAAGGTTGCTATCCGGATGGGGTTCTGGCTCATTCATTTGAAGCTTCTACACCAGGCATACTATGCGCGTGCTCAGCTCTGCGTTAAGGAGAATGAGTGACACGAACTGCTGCCCGAGGGGCTGTGGACAGTAAGAAACACTGCTCCATACACTCTGGCGTTTTTCCGGAGTGAGGGCCTTCTGTGATGGAATCCTCGACTTTCTGAACTGAGTGTTAACTGCCTTTAATCTGATTTCAGGCTGACTCTGTGACTTGCCGTTTCATATGTATCTGTGTGCTGCAGCAAGCTGGGGGTTTGGTTGCTCCATGTATCATTTTACATACTGTTTGCTTGTGAGAAAATACAATAAAAAGATTTTTTTAAACACTGGGAAATGTAGGTTTGTACTTTTTTAACACTCACATCTTTGTAAGCCACACATCTTCTGTTTGTGGATTTCACAACACCCACCTATCAGCTGACATAGGAATGCTTCACAGCATTATTACACAGTGAATATTTTACCCCAAACACATTGGCTAGGTACAACTTTCAAAAATGTTTCTTCCTTTAAAAAAGAAAGAGAAACCACTGTGTAATATATAATCAAATCCCTCCATTTCTATTCAACGGCACAGATGCGAGATGAAGCAGAGTTATTTTGTAAATTTGCCCCAGTTGTTAAAGGTATTTTGATGGGTATGGCCTCATTCTTTTCTTCTTGTAACATGTCCTCTTTTTGCACTTTTTCTTCTGGGGAATTTGGGAAATTCTGCTTTTCTCTAGACTTCTGCTCTTCTAGGCATATCTCTTCTGTTTTTACTTCGTCGTTCAATATCTCTTCTTTGGGAAGTATAACTTGTTCCAAAGACTCTACCAACGCTTCTCTCAGTTCATCATCAGAGTCTTCAAAATTTCTGAAGAAAAGAACAATGATAATCAAAGCAGTTAAAACTGAACTACTCTTACCAAAATACCAAAAATTCTTTGTAAAAGGATTTTGCAATCATTGTTTTAAAATATTATGTTATCAATTTGGTTATATATTTGAGATTTTGTAAGTTTAGTTTAAATAAGAAGGGGTCAAACTCTGTATTATTAAGGATGCTGTTGATTCCAATAGCTATATTACAATTCAATACCATAAAGAAAAAAAATAACATAACTTGATAGAACTGTACAGAACAATAGATTGACTGATAGTTCTATGTATGGTAATGCATGAATTTGTAAATGGGATTTTAGTATAACAAGTCACCGTCATAAAATATATAATTATCTTGATTGACTAGACTATTAACTTACATTAACAAAATATTACAAAATCAGCTTAACATAGGAGATAATGCGATGATATAGGTCAGAAGGAACATTGAATTTATTTTGAAAAATGTTTTCAGAATTAAGGCACCTTTCACAAGAGCTAGCTTTCATACAATCCCTCTCTCACTCCAAATTATACATGTTCAAAGAAATTGGATGTTAAGGTTATCAGTGACAGAGGAAGGTTAACGCTAAGATAATATTCTCCATTTTCTAAAAAAAACTTGATAATATTTCAGTAATTTGTGTATAAAGATACATTTTGTAGTAGTAATGCTAATGTAAGAGCGAAGCATTAAACCAACTAGCACCAATCATAGCTAATGAGAATAATTAAAATCCATGATTATCTCAATTTCCAGAAAAACAAGTGGATTGGAGGATGGTAAGGTAAAGTACGCTGCAAAGGAAGATTCTTGCTACTGAAAAAGTATCAGCCGCAGTGCCGTCCTTTGGAAATGTTGTTATGAAAAATTTAGATTTTCCCGTGATAGCTGGCAGGAAATTCATTAATTCTTTCAAATTCCGATCATCTCATGTCACCTTTGGTGACATTTCTTTTGTGGTGAAAAGGTAGAATGTGCTGGTCTTGTCAAAATAAGCAATGACAATTTACTACCTATTTGTGATTTTTTGCCTTAGCATAAAGGGCACCTGTTTCTGAGCTCATCTAAGCAGAATCTTAATAAAGGTTTTCTGTGAGACCAAAAATCAAACAAACAAAACAGGTGCTAGGCACAAAACTGAGCAAGTCTTCTCAAGAAACAGAAATTGCTAACGTCCATTCTGTTGCCTCACATGTACACATAGTAATTTTATGTGGTACATGACTTTAGGGCTTTCCCCACCAATTTTCTTTTTTAAAATGATATTCGAGTTGATTATGTTATGCTCTCTTGGTATAGCGCAACAAATCATCCCTGAAGAAATATCTTGGCGCTTCTGCTGAAGTATAAGACTAGTGAAAAACTGACTAAAACAGCCAGGTTTTTAGGAATTTTTTTAACGTACCCAGCTCTCTGCATAAGCAAATTGTTAGGGGAAGTTTATCGCAATAGAATGGGGCCAGGTAGGAAAAAGACCTCCGTCCAAATCTGGAGGTACACGTTTGTGGAATTTGAAGAAGGGCTTGTCTGTGGATCTCTGCCCTCGAGTCGTGTGATAATAACTGTTTCTAGTTTGTAGGTAGTACCATAGATGATGTAATTTGTTACGTCAATTAAAATGTGATCAGTGATGTCACCAATTATGTAATTTAACATGTAATGAGTGATATAACACGTGAAGTCTTAAGCTGTGAGTGACAGGGTGTAAGTTATAATTAGTTCACTGAAGTTTATTTGGCAAATTTCAGTGTTTTTGAGGTTTTGCTTTGTAACTGTAACTGCATTTTAGCAGGTTTTTTGTGTGGATTTCTGGAGTGTTTTTTAATGTATGTTACAATCTTATTACCAAGCCTAACTCTAATGTCACTTTGACATTTGGTTTTTGAGTGAGTTTCTTTGTTTTTTTTATTATATCCTAAACTCAATATTTTTTGGGATCTCACCTCTGTTTATGGCTAATGTCAAGCGAAGCCCTCTGCCCAACTCTCCAAGGTGGCCAACCCTCAGCAGGCGTCCAAACCCTGCTGTGCACGTCCTTTGCCATGAGCAGCAGGAGTTGGCCACAGTGACCGGCCCCTGGCCAGATACTTCACCATACATTCTGTGGGTGACCAGCCACTGGTTCACATTGCCTTTGCCCATGCACAGCAGGGGTTGGCTACTGGGCTTCTCCAGAGGATGGTGCCATGGGAATATCAGCTGTTATAATACACTTCATTAATAATGCATGCCTTTACCATGGATGTTTACAACACATTGTTGTCAACATTATGTTGTTTTACAACGTGGTGTTTTGAAGCACATTATGTGTTCTAACAACTGATATTTTATATATGATTAAATGTGTACATAAACATATATATAGCGAGAGAGAGACTGTTAAAGAGCCCACCCATACCCCTTTTTATAAAAATATACATACACACACATATATATTCTCCCTTAAAAACCCTATGTCCCTTTACCTCTACGTGCCACTGAATCCTAAAAGTCTCTTACCTCCCTATATCTCTACCAAACCCTGAATCCCTAAAAAAACCTTACCCATTACATCTACCTGCACTTGAACCCTAAAAATCTTGTATTACCTTTACCTCTACACACCCTTGACCGCTAAAAACCCTTCCTCCCTTTACTTCTACCTGGCCATCAAATGTAAAAGACACATCCTTTTACCTCTACCTGCCCCTAACCCTTAAATCCCTTTACATCTACAAACTCCTGGACCATAAAAACTCCTTACCCCATTTACCTCGACCTGCCCTGAACCCTAACACCTCTTACCCTCTCTATCTGTACCCACCCCGAATCTTTAAAAAGTCTACCCTTCCTTAACCTCTACTGATCACAAACCCCTAATTAAAACCTTACCCCCATTTACACGTACCTATCCCTTAACCATTCCTTACCCTTTCTTTTTATGACATTAAAAATGTCATTTCAAAAAAACACTTGCCTGCATTGTAAAGTACTGCATCATAAACAGGCCAAAAAAGGCTTGTGTGGTACTTACCTGCATTCTACTGACCTACGTTGTACCAATCATGTTAGTAAAAACTGTGTGGTAAACATTACATACCTGTCACAGTGTACTGCAGACTTCCTTCCCTGGTGCCAGCCCTCAGTACAAGAACCGCTACTGTGGATCCTGCACCATGGTACGGAAGCTTTTATGGAGCTGCAGCACCATGGTAGGGATGCTTGCTCTGGCAGGACCACAGTAAGTCTGTGAAATGACACGGGAGCCTCACTGTTGTACTGCAGATCCCCTAATTCTTTTTTTAATCAACAGGAGTCCATTTGGGCTACACCCTTTCTCAACTTTTTTTCAGGAGTTGGGGACTGAGTCCTAAGTCCTATAATAGTGGGCACAACATATGATCCCAATGTTGCGCCAGCCAATTATATTTAGCATATTGACATTTGGCTAAACCAATCCTGGCGACTGCTGAAGCTAAGCAGAATAAACGGTCAATTAATCTAGCTGGTGAACTGTTTTTGAGTTGGTTGAGTTAGAGAAAAAGCATACGTTTGAGAGGCAGTTGCTTCAAGATAAATTACAGAATGGTATGCAAGCTATGGTGAGTTGAGCAAAGTGCAAGATGGGTTACAGG